>NW_022103928.1:28532933-28543022 GCF_000313985.2 Echinops telfairi | reverse complement strand
CATAAAATTATTTTCATTGCTACTTCATCACTGTCATTTTGCTACTGTTACGAATCGGGTGACCCCTGTGAAAGGGTTGTGCGACCCACCCAAAGGGGTCGCAACCCACAGGTTGAGAACCGCTGCCTCACAGGAACAGATAGCCTCATCTGTGTCCCGAGGACCTGCTGGTAGGTCTGGGCTGCCAATCCTGGGGCTAGCAATTCAGCACTTACCCAACATCCCACCAGGCCTTCCAGAAGAACAAACCAGTCTGTCCCCAGGAAAGAATAGCCAGACACTCTCTCGCATACTTGGGAGATGGGATCAGAAAGGCCTGGAAAAGGATGTGACACTGGCTAACATCCAAGGTCACACTGAAAAACAGAGGAAGACCCTCAGTGAGACAGATGGACACGGTGGCCGGGACAATGGGCCCAAACATAACCATTGTGAGGATGACTCAGGACCAGGTCGTGTTTTGTTCTGCTGCACCCACGGGTGCTATGCGTCAGCACCGATGTGATGGCATGTACACATTTGTTGGAGGCCTCCCAGGCGGGGACCCAAGAATGTGCATTTCTCAAAAGATGCTGATGCTGACGCTGATGCTGACGCTGGTGTTGCTGCTCTGGGGCAGGGCCGGTCCACCCTCTGAGAACCACTGCCCTGGCCTCCTGTGCCTCAAACGTTATGGAGAGCCGAGAAGAGGTGGAGACAGAAGCACTGGGCAGGGGGAGGCTTTACTCGGGATCGCAGAGCCAAGAAGGACCATGCCAGAGGTCTGGGTCCCTCTGGGTGGAGAGGGCAAGCCTCCTGTGGATGGCGTTGAGTGCACAATCTTCAAGACTGGCTCCTTTCTCCCCCAACTACTCAAAGGGTCAGTTCTGCAGTTAGAGGTGGAGAATATGGGGGAGGAGTGCTCCCATAGATGGACAGGTAGAGGGGGTGCTCCCATCGGTGGATATGTCTGGGGGGTGGAATGCTCTCGGAGGTGAGAATGTATGGGGTGCCCCTGTGTTCCTGTAGTTGGTCCCATGTGAGGGGAGTGCTCCCACAGGTGAGCTTGTGTGAGGGAGAGGGAGGGGAGGTGTGTTCTTGCAGGTGGATGTGTGTGGTGGGGGTGGGGAGAGTTCTCCTGATGGGTGGGTATGAAAACAGTGTGCAACCTCAGGCTTACCAGTTCACTGACCCCTGTGGGACCCCCATCTGCTGCCCAGCACCACCTGGGGGTCAAGTTGGGTCAGGCAGTCACAGCTCTGCCCAAGTGAAGTGGGCCGTGTAGTTGGGGAAGCAGATAAAATCAGGTCAACCTGTCAGGGATCAAGGTGCACTCACAAGGCTACCCAAGTAACCTTAAAAGTAAAACGCATGGTGAGGCGGGTGTTCTGGCTATCTGGGGGCAAGTGACCCTTCTCTGAAAGATGGCCACATAGCGTGAGGCACTTGTCAAGCCTCGCAGAACTGTTCAAACCCAGGGTTGGCTGGAAGGTAACAATGTGCACAGGGAGCTTCAGCTAAGCCTATTGCATATGACTGGTTCTCATCCATCGTTACAAAATCACAATGCCAAATGGGAAGCACACAGGCCAGGGAGGTCGTGTGGAAATCTGGTACTTTCTATAGGGTTTCCCTAGAAACTGAAAGCGTCTACAGAAACAGTTTGTTGGGTAAAGATCCATCATGTAAAATAAAGTGAGGCAAGGGTGCCGTGTGGGACATCCGGAGAGGGTGGACTAGAGGCAGGCCAGGGAAGGACTCCTGAGGAGGAAGGTGGGAACTGAGGTCTGAAGTAGGAACCAGGATTGAGGGGGAAGGCTGGCATGCAGAGGAGGCAGAGGGCAGCCCCAGGCTGAAGGAGGCTTGGAGTCTGAAGGAAAACCCGGTGCTTAAGGTGAGGGATGGAGGAGAGGTGAGGAGGGGAGATAGGGGAGGGTGGGTTGAACCCCAGTAGGATGGGAGCCTTGTTGGGGGAGCTGAAGGGCGGTAGAAAGCAGGAAGGAGACCCGAGGCAAGCTGTTTTGATTTTGCTTGCTCGTTTGTGTTCACTATACACACACTTAGAATCATACACAGCGCAATGCGCAGTTCTAAGCCCTGGTGGCGTAGCAGTTCGAAACTGCTAGCCCCTCCTTGGGAGAAAGACCAAGCGTTCGACCTCTGTACCCTGTAAGCCGTTAAGTGTCTCGGAAACCGACAGAAGTAGTTCCACCCTTCCTCCGGAGCCACTGTGAGTCGGGAGGGACTCCAGGCAGTGAAGGTGAAAGAAAAAGCCAATCCCTGGCCGATTCCTATTAGGGTGTCACTCTGGACCAAGATAGAGCTAGCACATCTCCATTATGACTCAAGGTCCTACTGAAGGGCTTCTCTGGGTTCCCACTCTTCTGACTCCCATCCCCACCATTAGCTCTGCGGACAGCGTGTGGTCTGCCGGGCCTGGCGTCGGTCAGGCACCGTTTGGCCTGTCCCAGCAGCTCGCCTTTTCACCTCCGAGTTAGTCCTTGGAAACTTCTCTTTCCTCCCCACTTTGCGCGATGCTACCCATTTGGGGCTCTGGTGTCTCCTGCTGCCATCCCCATGCTTGTAGGAGTCTTTGGACGCGTTTTTTGTATCTTGTCCTGAAACACTAAGAGTGGAGGACCCCTGGTGGCGAAGTGGTGACGCATCGGGCTGCGATCTGCATGGTTGGCAGTTCGAAACCACCAGCAGCTCCTCAAGAGAAAGATGGGGCTTTCTACTCTCATCAACAGTTACTGTCTCCTAAACCCACAGGGGCTCCCTATGAGTCCGTGTCACCTCGATGGCAGCGAGTCAATACCGAGAGGCATGGCAACCTTGCACATTAAAGCCTGCTTAACCCTATGGAAAGGGTCGAACGGAGCTATTCTGCTCCCATTCCTCGGTGCTGAGAATGGGGTGGGGCAGGAGAGGGAAGCGGGTACGGAAGATCCTGTGACCACCCAGAAGGAGGGAGACCATAATAGTCTGGCCTGAGAGTGGGGATGGGGTTGGAGGGCTCGTCAGAGCTTTGGTAAAGGAATAAATGCCGTGTGTGCATGCGCGTATGAGTGTATAACTCTCAGTGTCCAGCAAGGACACAGCAAACCTGCCCCCTAGGGCCCTGCCACCAGCAGAGATGAGGAAGTGAGCCACGGGCCAACCGCCCACAGACCACATCCTCTAGTCGAGTCTACATTTGTTTCCTGGCTCCCTACCCTCCAGGCCCCACGCTGGGCTCTGAGCGGGACTCCTGTCTTTCTGGGGCTTGAGTGCCTGCAAGCCTGGCTGAAGTCCAGGCTGCAGGAGGGCACCCGACAAAGTGCTTGTGGGTAGGCACAGCGGGGGTGGGGTGGGGGGTAGGAAAACTCAGACGAGAGTGTAGTTAATGTTTGCTGATCACCCACAGGCCGGGCCCCACGGGGCCAGTCATCTCATTTCCATTTCATCTTTCCAGCAGCCTGCGGCACTAAACCAAAACGCCAAACCCACTGTCACCCTGCAGATTCGGGCTCACCGTGGCCCTGTAGAGGGTTGCTAAGACTGGAAATCTTTGTGGGAGTGGACAGCCTCACCTTTCTCTTGGGGAGGGACTGCTGGGTTTGAACCGCCAGCCATGGTTAGCAGCCCAACAGCAAACCCACCCGAGCCTTGTTATTTTAGTGCAGCTTTTCAGATGAGAACAGGGAGGCACAAAGTCACATGATTCCCTCCGGTCACACAGCCAGTGAGACAGAAAACTAGGATTGGCAAGCGGGCAAGCAGACACCCGGCTGTGTAGACAGGAAGCATTTGGATGGGGGCTCAGGTACTCAGTGGTACATGTTCTAGAATATACTTCCACGGGGGTGGGAATACACCAGAGTAGGCCAGCAGTGAAAGCGACCAGGACACTGTCCGCAGGGATGATTCTACGAGAGGCCGAAGGCTGGCTTTATGTTCCTCTGCAGGGATGGAGAAACAGGTATCTGCCCTGTGCTGGCCAGGGGAGGGCCTATTTCCACAATTCTTGGAGGTTGCCCATAGCTGAGGCAAACCCTTTGGCAAGGGACAAGGGTTTTGTTCAAAGTCCTGGATCAATTTTATTCCACTGTGCCAGCTGCTGAAAAATGGTCATTCAAATTAGCCTTTTAAAACCTCACACTCCCTGCCTTTAAGTTAAGAGCTGTGGACCGGTGCCCGAAACCCTGGTCTCCCTCACTCCTCGCACCACCTCTATCTGTTGCTCTCCTTGGCAGTAGATTGCCATTCCTGAGATGGGAGGGCTGAGTCTCCGCGGAATTCCATGCTGTTCTTTGGCTTCTGAAGGAAAGCTCTACTTGGGATTCCTTGAAGGTTGTTCCCGTTTGCCAGAGCTTTGCTTCTTTTTGGTGCCCAGAGCTGCTTCTGGTGAAGGGGTAGGAGGCTGTACCCAGGGATCTCAAACTCAGCCACTTCCAGGGACCGGGCAGGTGGGACTCGGACCCCTCCTGGAGCCTCTGCTCCCATAGGAGAGGGTAGCTGATGCCACTCAGCTGCAGACCGTTGTCAACAGGGGACCAGTGGGTTTGGAGTGGTACCATCTGACCGTGTTTCTAGCGAAACCAGAAATTCCAATGTTGACAGTGTGAACTCGTCCACTTTGGTAATCACAGACATTAACTCAAGAAACTGTAAAGTCCAGTGGAGGCCAGAGAAGCCAGTGTTGGATTCAGCCCGGGGACCCCCTAGTTTGAGACTTCTGACCTCTCTTAGCCATGGCTTGGTAAGGCAGGGCTGCTTCTCCGCATTGCCTCTGTGGAAACTGCGGTTCTGAAAGTGAGCCCTCATGCCTGAATCACAAAGAACGGGGAATGGAAGTGGGGAGACTCTGCCTGGAGGATAAAATTCCTTCACCCACCTTGACCTGGCTCCCCTGGCCTTCCCCACCCCCCTCCCATCTGACCAAGCCTTTGCTCTTGGTCACCTCTCCCCAGAGTTGTGGGTGGAGCATTTCCTGCTCCTTATCTTTGTTCCCCCTCTGTCCTGGCCTTTGAGACTGGGTTCTTCTATCTGGCCATCGCCCATGCTGTAAATCCCCTCACTCCAAAACGTGGCCACTAGCCCTACTACTCCCCAGCTAAAGGATCTTGGGTAAGTTACTTAAGTTATCTGGGACTCGGTTTCCCCTTTCTGTCAAACATGCGGGGGAAACAGGACCAACCTCATAGGACCGTGGTGAGGATTACTTAAGTTAAATGGGTTTCAAGTGCTTTGAACTGTGCAAGGCACACAGTTAAGTGCTAGAGAAGGATTTGTTAAATAAAATCAATTCAACAAACATTTGGTGACTGCTTTGTCTGTACCAGGCCCTGGGTCAGATGCAAGGAGGCATAGGGGAAGACTAAGTCCAGGTCTCAATGCTCTTGCAGTTGAATGACAGATGGCAGGACCAGCCTTGTCCTGGTTGGCGGGCACTGATGTCCTTGACTGTCATTACGATGTCCTCTGGCAACTTTTTACCCACTGAGGAAGGCTCAGAATACGCTTGGCTCCAAGGCTCAAACAGACTCGAGAGGCTGTTCACAGCTGGTAATGCTGGTTCTGCTTTTTAAACCAATACAGAAAACTGTCAGTGGGATTGTTGCCACCGTGCAGCATCACAAGACCCTTACCCCGTCACCTCAGCCCAACATGGGACACCTGTTCGCTCTGCAGGAGAGGGGCGAGAGGAAGGCCTGAGAGCCCAGAATTGGCGCGTCCTCAGTGGCCCTTTCAAAGCAGGGCCACAGGCCCCTGCCCTGGGAAATGGAGGCTGGGGAGTCCTGCCAGTGGCCAACCATATCATCTCCCTACTTAGACCTGCATCACTTTTTTTGTTTGGTATGTGATCAAATGTAAAATAAACTTTACCAGTTTCAAAAAGAAAAGAAAAGAAAACTGTCTTTCCAGTCTGCTCCTAGCATGTCTACTTGTCCCAGCCCAGGCCCTGCCTCAGTTTTCATCCCTTATACTGCCTGCCCCTGTCCCCACCCCACCCCAGTTCCCTTCTAAGTGCTCTTCTTCCTGCTATACCCACCCTTCCCGCCATTCATTCTCCAAACACTTACCTAGTTCTAGAGCGCCCGCAGGCCACAGTATTCCAGGCCTTGCTAGGATTCTTTGTTCTAAGTGCAATGGAAAGCCGGCACAAAAATTTTAATTGCGTTCTTTCCCTTTTTACTAGAGCAAATGGTATGGAAGACAACATTTTCCATTTCAGCCACTTATCAAAGGGGCTCTGCCGGTCTGTCTTCTGGCTGCTGGTGTAGACTGGAACCTCAGAGTGAAGGCAAGGGAGTGCCGAGGATTAGGGATGGCAAGCATGACCCCGTGACTGGTTCCCATAGCTCAGAGGACTCACCCTTCTCACAGAAGCTGCCATCCAATTCCTATTTAGGTTCAGGGTAAGGGTGATCCAGCCCCTTCTCAGGGGGCTGGCTCATTGCCTCACCCAGAGCCAGATAGACCCCATTGTTTGGGATTCAAGGCCCCTCACAAAGGACCCTAACCCCACATGAACTAGCCCTCCAGTCTGGTGCAGAGACCTCATCCAGCACCTCATGCTGGCCAGATAGTCATTTCCCTGAGCTGAGAATGCAGTCTGAGATGTGACTCCTGTCTTACCCCTTCTTTGGCTTCCGGTGCCCTCACACGCCTCTACAAACCTTAGCATGGCCCAGGCCACCTCTGCCTGGTGCTACTGCTGCTCTGTCAGACATGCCTTTGCCCAGGCAGTTTTCTCTGCCTAGAACTAGAACATGCCTCCGCCAACCCTGCTTTACCCGCTTGGTCCGTGTAGGCTCTGCCAAAGCTTTTCCTGGGCTCAAGCTCAACTCCAAAGCCAGTGGCTTCAACGCTTTCTACCACATGCAGGCACACGTGACCACGGCGAGAGTGTATACATATGTGTGTGTGTGTAGTATGTGCTGAAACAGGAACTGCACTCTTCGTTAGGAGAAGCAGGGGGAGGAGAGAGAGAGATTGGAGGAGGACTCCGTTGCCACTCTTCTCAACCTCAGTCTTTGCATCTATGAAATAGGTGCAATTACCCAGGTCAAGGAGAGAACTAGAGCGGGCACCACCTGGGACGGCTGTGGTGCTGCAGGTGCTGTCCATCCCTGGGGGGCTTCCTGGAGGAAGGGGCACCTGGGGCTAACAGAAGACCCCGTGTGTAGCTGCCTTGGCTGGAGGTGCAGTGGATGGGAGTCTGCTGGCGGTCAAACCGGAACTAGAGAGGGAGAAGGGGAGTTTGGGTGAGGAACCACTAAGGAATGAGTGTCCCCTCAGGAATGCTGCTGCAAACCTTCAAGGATGGTTCTGGGACCCTTCCAGGCAGGGGTCTAACCACCTCAAACCACCTCCCAGGGGCAGGGAGTGACAGCTGGTGCCCCAAGGAGAGAGGAAAGGCCAGCTTTCTTCTCCCACAGCCTCGCCCTCTTGCCCAAGGGCGGGGGTGGGGGGGTGGGGGTGGATGCAGAAAGCGCTCTCTGAGGACGCCCTCAGTCTAAGAAGGGCAAGAATAAGGGCACCCACCCCACCCCCGCCCCCCACTTAAAAATAGTGGCTCTGCCCTTGCTGGGTTCTGGGTGCCGTTCTGCGCGCTTCACCAGGTTAACTTTGGATTCTCATGGAGGCGGGATCCGCTGTTCTCCTCGTCACGTTCAGGATGAGGAAACCTAGGCGCAGAGAGAAAGTGACAGGAACAGAGGCCCGGCCAAGTCAAGACCCCAGAGCTCTCCTCACGCAGGTTTCCAGCACCATCTGGGTTCACCCCCACCCTCGGCTAGGGAAGGCAGGGAGGGTGGGGCCTACTGGTCCCATGTCTTAAGGAGACACCAACAGTCAAGGTGAGCGTGGTCGTTTGGATCTCAGGCCCTCTCCAGTGAGCCAGGCGGCAGGGCGCGTGGTGGCGTTGGGTGGCTGGTGGTAGTAGGACAGAGGTGGGCGGGTGGGGGGGTTCTGTAGCTATTCAGCAAAAAGCAGGAAGGGGGCTGAGGTCGGGCTGTACCACGTAGCTCCAGCCTTTGGTGGGCAGGGGAGGCCCAGTGTGCGCCCTGAGGATCGAAGGTGTGCGCGCGCTCTCGGCGTGCCCGGGCTCTTTGTGTGTCCCCAGTGCGCGCGTGCGTGCGCGTGTGCATGTGTGTGTGTGTGTGTGCGCGTGTGTGTCCGCGCGCGCGCCTCTGTGCTTGAGGCGGGGCCGGGCAACCAGGCCCCGCCCCCGCCCGGCCCCGGCCCCGCCCCTGGCCCGGCCGAGCTGGTATTTTTCCACCCAGCAGGATGGGTGATGCTGAGAGCTGCCTGCTCAGACAACAGACACGCGAGGTCAGGAAGAAGCCGCTTATAAATTACCGCTTCCTCCGCGCCGCCGCCAGCGCTGAGCCCCGGCCGCTAGCTACAGCCCCGCGCCGCCGCCAGCGCCGAGCCACGCGGACACGGAACGCCGAGGCGGGCAGGCGCGGAGAAGCCGCGGGGAGACCGCGGGCCAGAGATCGGGCGGGCAGGCGGTCGCCGGCCAGCGGAAGGCAGCGCGGGGAGCTCCGGGGCCACCCCAGGTACGGAACGCGGGGCGCGGCCGCCCCAGGTACGGGGATCGCGGGGCGCCACGCGGGCGGGCCGCTGGGGCCCCAGCGCAGCCCCGCTCTCTGGAGCCCCCTCCCCAGCCCGGCCCCTCGCGCCGCTGCCGGGGGTGCTCTCCAGCCTGGCCTCGTCCCTCTGCCCTCCCGGATTGCCCTATATGAGCCCCTTTCATCACCGAAGGAAGGAGGAAGAAGCCCCTTGATCGACCCCGCTGGCGGGACTCTTATTGTTTCGCTGGCGAAAGGGCTGGATCTTCTCGTGTAGGTGGCAGAGGTGTGTGTGTGTGTGTATGTGTGTGTGTGTGTGTGCGCGCGCGCGCGCCCCCATCCCCATCTTTTCGTCCGTCCCTGTGACCCTGTGCACGTTTGTGTGTGAGTGGCTGTTTTCTTTCTCCGTGTCCTCAAGAGTGTGCACTGGCTGATGTGTGTTTGTGCGACGGTGTGCCCCCACCCCCATGCGTTTCTGTGTGGCTGTGTCTCGTGTCTTGGGCTCTGTGCGCTTATGTGTGCACACGAGTGTGTCTGGGTGTTGGGCAGTGTGGCTGTTTCCGTCGGAGTCCTTGCCTGTGTATGCGCACGTGCATGTCGCCTACTGGGTGGCTCCAATGCGGCTGTGTCTCCGGGTCCCTGGCTGTGCCCGAGGGGAGTGCCCCCGTTGCTCAGAGGGCCCAAGGACCAGAGCGGGTCCACCTGGGCAGTCACTGATTGCAAACAGGTGAAGGGGTGGCATATCTCTGAGGAGATTGCATAGCATGTATGGGGTGGTGCTAGTATTCATTCTTTCCAAGCCTTGGTGGGAGGCCGGAGGGTGGGGTAGGTGGGCATCGGGCAGGGACAGCCTGACAGATAACATTCTCCTCCCAACATCCACCTCCCTTGTGTGGATACCCATTGGGGTTCACATCCTCCTCTGAGCAGAGATGCCAGGGCCAGTGAATCCCCAGAACCCCTTGTCTAGCAGAATCCAGCAGCCTGAAGGCTAGAATTAAGCCTGGACTGGTGGGGGACCCTGTGGGCAGCCTTCATGGGCATGAGGAGGGAGGTGTGTGCTGGGCAGGGCCCTAGCCTGGCTATTTTCGTTACCGCTGGCCTTTGCCAGTGTTGGCCTCTCCCCAGGACCAGCCCCAAAGGCATGGGAGGCGGTCTGAGACCCCATTTTCCTGGCCTGGGGGGAATAAATCTGCGCAGCGACTGCCCAGATGCTGGAGTGGAGGGTCTCCCGCGGAGGTTTCATGGCACGTGGCTTCATTTGGATTTGGGTAATTTGGCCCCCGCATTGGCACTGCTGGCGACGTTCAAATAAATGTCACAGAGGAGATCTTCTCCAAAATTCTTTTTAATTTTTTTGTTGGCTGGAAGGGAGGGGAGCTCACCCAGAGTCTCCCAGCCAGAAGGAGTTTATTTTTATGAGAGAGCACGCCGGTGAGCGCCTAGCAACCGCCCGCCTCTCTCTCAACCACAGTCATCCAAGGCGCGTGGGGTGGGCGTGAGGGGCTGGGCGGAAGGGAGAAATGTTATCGGGATGGTGTTGTGGGAC
>NW_022103928.1:28528292-28532814 GCF_000313985.2 Echinops telfairi | reverse complement strand
CCCCCCTCCATCTGACCTTGGGCAACCTTCCTTTAGACTCAGTTTCCTTATCTGTGAAATGGGTGGGGCAGATTTTTGCTTCTGGGGTAAGCTAGGGACTCAGTGACAGGAGCTTGTCCCCAGGTTTGTGGGTTCCAGTACTGCCCCCTGCCTTAATTGGCTGGTGACCTTGGACATGTCCTTTTAGCCTCTCCAGCTTAGGCTTTCCTGTCTGGGCAGCTAGGATGCCGACACCCACCTCCTTGTGTCCTTGAGGGGATTGGGAGAGATGAGGCTGAATAAGCCTGTTGTAAGCTGTAAAGCCGGGCTCGGCCACAGAGCTGCCGATTAGTGGGTGTCATGAGGTCCCAAGTCACCAGTGCATGTGGTAAGAGCTGAGGAGCACCCTGGAGCATTTGTCCTTCAGGGGGACACCAAGGTGCAGCTAGAGATACTCAACCTTGCCCTGCCCACCTCCTCGTATCCCAAAGGGGCATGACCAGAGGTACTAGTGTCCATTTTACAGATGGGCCAACTGAGAGGCCTCGCTTTTGATTGGATTGTGGCATGATTGGACCTTCAAAAAAACCTTTCCTCAGTCATCTATGAGTTTTGACCCCTGGGGCTTTGGCCTCCAGATGGCCCGGGGAGTTGTGATTGGGCCAGTGCCTGGGAAAAATGAGGGACAAAGGTATTGCCGTCCTTGGAGTTGAAGGCTGAGCACGTGGGCCTCTTGGCACCTCAATTATGTTGCTAGTTATCCATTCTCTTGCCTTTTCTGGGAGCCCAGCACCCCAGGAGGTAGTTGGGGACTCTCTGACCATAGTTTCTAGCCCCAGGGAATTGTTCTTCTCTGTAAGTCTTCCAGAAGTCCCAGGATGAGAAGACACTTGGAAGCCATTGAGCACAGCCCTCAACACAGAGCAAAGAAAGCCCAAAGACCTTCCAGAACACAGTCTTAATAGGAGGGGGCTGGGTGAGGGTTGGGACTGACCTGGTGCCCCAGGGCCACCCCAGCTGACACAATCCGGTCCCTCACTTTTGCAGAAGGTCCTAAGGAAGAGTCAGATTCTTTGGGCTTGTGTCTCCCTTCCCCTCGTTTGCCATCCTGTCTTGGCTGAAGCAGTTGTGTAAATGTCGGTTCTAGAGAGGGGGTGTGTGTGAGTAGAAATATCTAAGGGGGTTGTCGTGTGAGAATGAGAGCTCTTTTTAACGTGATTCATCTAAGTAAACTTTGTGACTAAGGTCTGTTCTAAGAAGCCCTGGTGATACTGAGGGTTAGGCATTGGGCTGCTAATCCCAAGGTCGGCAGTTCAAACCCAGCAGTCACTCCGTAGGTGCCGGATGGGGCTGCCTGCTCCTGTAAAGATTGCCAGTCTTGGAAACCCTCTCAGTTGGAGCTTGGTGAGTTGGAATCCACTCGGTGGCAGTGGGTTTGCTTGTGGGCAGGCACTGGTTTTGGGTAGAGTGTTAGCTCTCCAGGGAGATAGGATCATGTCGCAGCTATGACGATGACGTTCATGGCTCTGAGTAGCTTCAGGAGTGCAGAGTATGGGCAGGAGGCCCTCAAGCTTCTTAGGGGAGGTCGTGTCGGAGTTGACATTTTCGGAGGCTGCAAAAACAGGATGAACTGGCATTTTGGGGAGGGGGTGTAGAGCAGGTGCCAAGGCAGAGGCATGAAGTAGCTAAGCATCTTTGTAGACTCAGTCCCTCAGAGTCACAGCAGGAGAGAGGTACAGGAGGAGGTCAGGGAGGGGGACTGGATTTGATAGGGGCCCCAAGGCTGGGGCCTTGCCTGCTGGGGTTGGGCTTGAGGGGTGTCAGGCTGGGTTGGGGGGACAGTGGCGGAGACGCCAGGCAAGGAAGAAGAGCGGTGGTAGGGAGTGAGGAGTGAGGCTGGTCTAGCAAACAGAGGGAGACTCTGCTGAGTGCGCACTGCGTGTTCTGTGTCAGCGAGTCTTGCCCTGAGCACATTCTGGGAGCGCAGGGTGAAGGCCTGGACAAGCTATTGAACAGGCACACAGGCCATTAACTCGCTGCCTTTGACCTTCCTGGGAACACACCGCCCGGCTTTGTTGTTGATAGGTGCCCATGGAGTCCGTGCCAACTCCTTGCGCCCCTGCGTGCAACAAAGTGCAAGGCAGCCTGGTCCCACACCGTCTTCACCATGGTGTTGGGAGTCCCTCCTTGCGCCGTGCCAAGGAGCTGTGTCACCGTCTCAGTCCATGGAGCTCCTTGGTGGTCTTCCTCTCTTTTCACCACATCTCTGTGTTGCCAAGCATGCTGCCCTTTTCTGGGACTGGTCCCACCTGATAATGCCTCCAAAGCATACGGAGGGACCATTTCTCCATCCACACCTCCAAAGAGCATTCCGACGACAGTTCTTCCAAGACAGATGTGCTCGGTCCTCTGGCAGTCTGTGGTCTAGGCAAGGTTCTCTGCCAACACCAGAATGCAAAGACATCTGTTTGCCACCTTCCTTATTCGTTCTTCAGCTTTTGGATAAGTAGGAGGTCCATGCATTTGTGGCCACAGACTGTACACCAGCTTGGGTCAGGTGCATCCTGGTTCTCACAGTGACAGCATCGTTTTTTTAACCCTTTAAAGAGATCTTTTGCAGCAGATCCAACCGAGCATCTTTAGGGGTAGTGAGTGTCTTCTCTGGACGGGACTGTTCCTTCTTCCACCTCACCTGGCCAGAGGCTTCTAAGGGAAGTTGCAGGGAGGGAGGGAGGGGCAGAGGGACAGGCAGAGAGAACTATCAATCAATGTGTTTCTTAAGCTTTATAGGGCTTGACCATCCGACTCTCCTAAAACCATCCTAGACCTTAAAGGGGGTGGCATTGGGGAGTAGGGGGCAGTGTTGAAGGCTGTAATAGATAAGATGTGGGGCTGACACCTCTTGCTTCTCACTAACTGCCATCAATTTGATTCTGATTTGTAGCCATCCTGGAGGGCAGCCCCTGTGGGTTTCCGAGCCCTCAGCTTTCTCCCCAGGAGCGGGCGGGGTGGGTGGGTGGGTGGGGCGCCACGGGGGAATGGTTCACCCTGCTGGCCTTGTAGTTAGCAGCATGACCCGTCATCCACTACACCATCACGGCTCAGTGGAATTACCTGGAATCCTTGCTGAGGAATTCAGATTCCCAGGCCTCACTTGTGATGTATTGAACCAGAATTCTCAGGGAGTAGAGCCTGGGGTATCGGTATTTTCCTCAAAGTCTCACGTGACTACAAAACTATTGAAAGCTCGAGCTATCATGTAGGGAAACTCCACCCAACATGCAGGGAAACACAAAGTCCTGGAAACACACAGCTCTTTGACACAGCACGACAAATGTGTCACAGCTCATGCAGGGACACACAAAGTCCTGTGGACCGTTGGGTGGAGTTTTTACACATTTCCCCCCACGTGTAACTGCCATGCAGATGGAGATAAACAACATTGCCAGCTCTCCAGAAAGCGGTCTTCCGGCCTGTCCTCTCCCAATAGGCAACCACTTTTGTAACTCCAGCAGTTAGTGTAGCCACCTGGAACTTGACCTAAAGGAGAGGGTATAGTGTATCCTCCAGTGGAGAATGCATCTGGCAACTTTTTCTAGGCCTGACATGGTTGCGATTCATCCAGGCTGCTGAGAGGATTAGTACTTTATTTCTTTATACTGCTGACTAGTATTACATTGTATGGATATGTACCACATTTGTTGTCCGTTCTCCCGTTGATGGATATTTGAGTTCTTTCCAGTTTGGGCCTATTATGAATAAAGCTATTGTGAATGTCTGTATACAATTTTTTCCCACCCTACTTGCACATTTTTTTAACATTGACATATTTCACATGATGGAATTCAGTGGCTTAGACATACTTACGAGTTGTGCAATGATCACCACAATCAATGTTAGAACATTTTCTTCATTCTTGCACACATTATTCTTTCCTTCCAACCTCCTTTGCCATGGCCCTAAGAAACCATTGATCCAGTTACTGTCTCTATAGATTTACCTATCCTGGATTTCATGTACAGAAAATCAAATGGAACAAATAAACAAAAAAAAGCCCAACCCCCAACCCAACAAAAACAACAATAATAAAACAGAAACACATCAATCAAAAAGAAAGCAGTCAAAAAAAGAAAAAAACAAAAGCAGTAAATAAGAAAAACTAGAAGAAATTTAAAATGGGCCCAAGGAAGAACAACTGATACGCATCTACATTAATTCACTTTCTAATGCACTCTGCCTGATAGCAAGATTATTCACATTCCCGGTCAAAAGAGAGAACAAATGATAAGGTGCTAGAGTTTAAGCGCATTAATCCATTTTCTAAGGCCCTCTGTCTCATAGCAAGATTACTCATATCCCTGGGTAATGGTCAGAGGGGATTGTCCAGAGATTAATCCATGCGAGAACCCTTCAAATGGATTTTGAGCTTTCATCCATACATAGCCTTCTACAAACCTAGTGTTCAGAATTGAAGCTCTGATACAGTTCTCTCCCCCGGTCTTGGATTTTATTATTTATAATTTTTTTAATTATTAAGAATCAT
>NW_022103928.1:28495257-28527526 GCF_000313985.2 Echinops telfairi | reverse complement strand
GGCTAAATGCTAACAGGAGAGTTACTGTGTGCACCATGGGGATGATTTATCATGTTCCCTAATAAAATGATAGTGATGTCTGTAAGATAAATGTACTTTTAATTTTATAAGAAATTAAACAAAATACTTTTAATTACAAAAGTAATACACCTTCAGCATACAAAACTGGGCGTATTAACAACGTGGCTTTCTGCCAGAAGCCCTCCTGATTCAAGGCCCACTCTGTAGCTGTCACTACTTTGACAGTTAGGCACATATCCATACATATGGATCATTAGAAAAGATATAATGCATATAAATCCATGCAAACCACCTAGTCTTTAAGTGTACATTAGATTAACTTTATGTATCGTAGACCATTGATGCTATGCATTTCCCTCTGCATTCTGCTTTAACTCCCTCTATAGGGAAGAATGCTGCTGTTCATACTCTCTAGGTTATTTTTCATTTCAATTTTCATGTCTTCTTTGGTCTGTTTAGAATCTCTTCAGCTCTAGTCTTGGTTTTGATAAAAATGACATCATGTTCTTCATTCTGTCATTTGCTTGATTCTCTGGAGCTCTGCTTTTTGTCTGAACATTTTGCATGTACCCAGGCCACATTCTCCAAAGCCGATCTGAATCACCATGCATGCCGCCAGCTCAGTGACGGAAACACTCCTGCCGTTTGAGTATGAACTTGCCCTGGAGGAGCTCATCCAGTTTTCTGAGAAGGAAAGGGACCAGTATTGATTGAGTGCCCACCAAACACTATCTCCCCGCCTGTGTTTAATTCATGCATCGGTAGGTGAGTTCATTAAGACTCAGAGAGGTAACTTGCTCAGCACACATAGCCAGGGAATGGCAAGAAGTGAATTTAGACCAGAGGCCACTCGACGCCAAAGCTGATCCTCATTCCACTAGTGGCGCTGAAAATGTTTACTGAGCACCCAAATCTGTGTCAGACATGGTGCCAGGACCGGTAGAGCCGGGATAAATAGAATGGCCTTCATATGCAAGTAACTCCCAGCCTTGGAGGAGGCCAGGAAGGAGATCTACCTGGATATAATGGATAATCTTGGTTTGTGCCAAGGACGTGTGATGCCCCAGGAGGGAAGAGAAAATGGTCCCTTCTCTGTGGAGTTTGGGGATGTGGCCTGTGAGATCAGACAGTGATAGGCTCCTTTGCCCACCCACCCTATGGATGCCAGACTGAGGTCCTGAGTGAGGCAAGTTATCCATACGGGACGAGAAAAAGGCCGTTGTCCATTGTCAGTGTGTTCTTCCCGGGTTCCACTCCACATTTGGTGGTGTTATGAAACGCTCCTTTGTGGAGGTGAGGTGACGGACAGTGCTGGTGTGGCTGCCTCACACACTCATGATTCTCACTCCTGATTTTAGCACAGGTAATGGGGATCAAGAATGAGGGCCAGGCTTGGCTGCTCACAGGCACCTCCAGAATCCAGAATGGGGGTTCCTGGAAAGCTCGGCCTCCGTTCTGAGAATGAACATGAGCTCGGCATGTGAGGAGAACTCTGGCCACTGTTTCTGGCATCGTGTTGAGAAGGTGGAGTGAGAGGCTGACCGCCAAGGGTGAGGGCCATCTGCCTTGAAGGGGACTGACTGTCCCTCAAGTGGGGTCTGAGCAGACTTGGGCTGGGAGACAAGAGCTAAACTCAGCTTGCTCCTTGGGTCCTTCTCAGGTTCCCCTGAGTCTGTGAGATGGTGGGATGGGACCTTATCTCCGTGTGGTCCTTTGTGCTAGGAATTGAGAGCCCCCGTCAGGCCATGTTTGAGCCACAGTGTAATTGCTACATGACTCATTGCCACGCTCCGTCCTCCTTCCGGCAATGAAAAGTCCTTCGCTTGCGGATCCTTTGGTGCTTGGTGGGGGCTGGCGGATGTGGTTGGCCAGTAGATTTTAGCACAGTCATGTCTGTTCTTGGGCACCTCTCTGCACCGCCCAGGGGCCAGCTCTGAACATGTCACCCTTCTGCTCTAAGACTGGTGGCTTCTCGGGAAACCAAGTCCTCATCTGCCTCAGCTTCTTTCCTCTTGCCTCTGATTGGGCCGGTTTCTAGGCTGAGGCTAAGCAACCGGTCCCTCGGCCTCCCACTGGCTTTGGACCACTCTTCAAGGGCCAGCTCCACCCTGCCTGATTGGGACTGTTCTCTTGAGCCTCTTCACAGTGCTGGGCATGCAAAGATGACCTGAGTCAACATCCACGGAATCTCCCGGCTCTGAGAGCCTGAAGCTCTTCTGGCCCAAGCTGAGACCTTTGTGGCCGTGGCTTAGATTCATCGCCCGCCTACGGAGGGGGTCTCCTGCATTCAACACGGGGCCTGGGACACCGAAGGTGCCCGGCACTCATGAGAAAGAGTACCCAACTCCCTCTGTCCCGAAATGAGAGCCCGAAGTTTGAATAGCTGAGTGGATCCAGACTTATAAATCACACAGATTCTGTCATCCCCCCACATGTGGGCTTCTCTGCCCACAACTTCATGCAAAGAAAACCAGAGCCCTCACAACGGGACCCCGAGCCATCATCCTGATAAAGGGAGAAAAGATAGAAGCGGTCAAGGATTTCGCTTTCCTTAGAGCCACCATTACTGCTCGTGGAAGGAACCGTTTGGAAATCAAATGACATACTGCATGGGGACAGTCTGTCACAGAAGATGACTTTACAGTGTTCAGGAGCAAGAAGCTGGACATTGGGTAAGGAAGACCAGGGAAGAGCTGATGGGTTTGAGTGATGGCGCTGGGAAAGAAGAGTGAAAGTACCATGAAAGAGAGAGCCTGCAGGAGATGGAGCGACACACCTGTCACAACTATTGGCAGGTGAAAACCTAACAGTTGGGAGGGCAGTGCACCGTTGGGCTACTTTGTTCTGTTGTACATTGGGTCATCATCAGGCTGAGCTGCCTTAACGACACGTGTCAATGACCCTCTGCCCACCCCACTCCCCCACTCTTCCCTTGGTCCAGCTATCCACCTGCCCACTCCCCCACTCTTCCCTTGGTCCAGCTATCCACCTGCCCACTCCCCCAGGCCCTGGGGAAATGGCAGGTGATGAAGACAGACCCAGTCCTGCACTAGCGCAGACTCTGGTGAGGCTGACGTGTTAAATCACAGGAGATGATTTAAAATCAAAGACCCGGTGTTGGGCATGGCAACAGGGGCATTTGCATGTCTTTGGCTCCTGGTTCTCTGTGTGACTACGCTTGTCCTCTCTGGCCCTCACTCGGCTTCCCGACCTGGATTGTATGGTGTGGCCTTCCTTAGTTCATGTTTGGGAGAATTCTCTGATGCGTAAAAGAGGAGGTAACTCTTCTTGTAAGAACAGACCCTATCACTGTCGCCACGTGTGGTGGTGGTGGTGGTGGTGGTGTGGGGGGTGTGTGTGTTGTTTTGTGGGTCATTATGATGCCATTGGTTTTTCAAGATGCCTCAGCTTTCAGTCTGAAAGGAGGCACCCCGCCCAACGTGGGGATCTGGAGTTCTGGTCAAAAACATCGTCTTGCTTTGGAGCAGTGGATTTTTCTCCCATCTTTGGGAAGCAGACAACCGAAACCTCAACAGCAGCCACAACCCACTTGGCTCGAAGGGACCCCTTCTAGGATTTTGGAGGCTACTCATTTCATGGGAGCAGATAGCTGCTGCTTTCTCCCGCAGAGCAGATGGTGGGTTTGAACCACCGACTTCATGGATAAGCAGTTCAATGCCCCCTAGGCTGCTTTCCACCACTGGTAAAAGCACATAAATTAGAATAGACCCCTTGAACAAAGTAAAAGGATATCTTTCAAGCCTGCTGCCCCTTTGCAAAGTGCTGAGCAGAGCTCTCTCTTTGTGACTTTTCTCTCCCCTGGAGGTCTCCAGGAGGCAGCTCTGGGCCTAGACGCCTATGAGCCAACTTTTCAGATAAAAAGTTTATGGACATATAATTCTACATTTAAAAATAATGATCAACGGCACCGAATTATGACAAGTAGAAGCTGTGGAGTCGAGACTGTTTTGTTGTCTATATTGTTGCCACAGTTGGAAAGAGAAGTTTACTACACGAATATCAATGAGAACAGGGAAGAAGACAATGTTCTAGAATTGAATAGAAACATTCGGCTTGGCAATCGTACAGCTTTTCCTGATAGGACTGAATGCGTGAATCGTGACGACACATGGAGGAAGTGCTAATGAAGCGGTTTTTAAGATCTATCTGTAATGTTTA
This sequence comes from Echinops telfairi, assembly GCF_000313985.2. Lineage (NCBI taxonomy): Eukaryota > Metazoa > Chordata > Mammalia > Afrosoricida > Tenrecidae > Echinops > Echinops telfairi. Next base: position 28,523,326 of record NW_022103928.1, on the reverse strand, counting down.
AATGTACCCATCCTTAAAGCTCTGCTTTGGAGGTCACAGCAGATTTGCAGTTGGAAGAACAAGAGACAGGACAATCCTGTATCTTCTTTCCCCATTGGCTCCCCAAGGGAATGTCTTCCACAACGTGTTGTTGTGAGGCCATTGCACAACAGAAGGAAACACTGCCTGGTCCTGTGCGGGCCTCACCGTGGTTCTGGTCCTTGGGCCCATTGGTGTAGTCATGTGTCAACCCATCTTGGTGAGGGCCTTCCGCCTTTTCCGCCGCCCCTCCACTTTACCAGGCACGAGGTCTTTCTCCAGGGACTGGTCTCTCCTGACAAACGCATCCGAGAAGTCTGTGAGATGAAGGGTCGACATCCTTACCTCTCATGGCACACCAGGGGGTTGCCATTGAGGCAATCTAAGTGCACTCGACTGATGACGGAAAGGCTGGAGGTTCTAGTCCACTCCGAGGTTTAGAGGTACTTCAGAAGAAAACCCAAAGCCTATTGCCCTTGGGTTGAATCGGACTCCAGGTGACTCTATAGGACAGAGTAGGATTGATCCAGAGACTTTCTGAGGCTACCAATCTGTCTGCGAGCAAGCCACCTCATCTCTCTGACGAGGAGCAGCTGGTGGGTTTGAACTCCTGGCTTTCAGATTAGGAGCCCCATGTCTCACCCGGTGCACTCAGGCCTGCTGATCCACTGCTGAAAACGCAGCTGTGGAAAACGCTGTGGAGCGAAGTTCTCCTCGGACACAGCGGAGTCACCAGCAGTCCGAGTGGACTCCCTGACGACAGACAGACAGAGCACTTCCGTGGCCACAGGCTTTCCTGCTGCCCTTCCGTCACAGCGGTGATGTCCGTCTCAGTAGTCAGTTGTCCGTCTGTAGAGCTATAATTTCAACAGTGTTGTGTACAGGGACCCCTTCAGGATGAACCCTTTTGAGTATTGGCTTATTTCACTCAGGAGAACATCCTGGAGTTCCACCCAGGTTGTTTGCATGTTTCAATGGCTTGTTCCTTTTTGATTGCCCACTCCTGTTCCAGGACATGGATAGACAGACGGCCGTTTGTTTAGCTAGCTGCTAACAGACACCTGTGAAGGGTGTGTGGCTTGGCTTTTGTTTAGATGATTACAAATAAAGCGGTTGTGCACATTCATGGATGGGGCAGTATTTTTTTTTAATGTGGGCCGTTTTTGCACATTTGATGGGCGTTTAGTTTCTCCAGACTTAGGGCGAGGCTATAGTAGCCCCAGGCCCTCTGGTCCCTTGGAAAAGGACATGACCTGGGCTCCCATGTGCCCCCAATCTCACTGATCCTTCTTCATTGTGCCATGGCCTGGCCCTGGATGGATGGAAGTCTGCAACCTGTCCCTGTTGAAGGTTTTGGGAACAGTCCCTGCTCCATTTCATGCCGCAGAGCTGACGGCTGCGTGATCCGTGAGCCTCCAGGGCTTTCACTGTCTAGCTTCTCGAGCTCAAGGTCTGTCCCGTGTGGAGGGTCAGGGTGCACTGGATTTATGGCCTTGTTCTTGGTGTCAGCTGCACCCGGCCTGGAGCAGAGCTGAGACGAGGGAAACTGCCACTGCCAGCACCCCTGAGGGCTCCCTAGGGGAGCCCCGCTTTGTCAGGCTGGAGACATTTCCTGTCGGAGCTAGGGGACACCCCATCCCAGGCCAGGCCTACCCCCGCCTCTGCTTTGAACAGGCTCAGTTCCAGATCCCAGCTGAGCAGACAGGGAAGGCAATGCTAGAACAGAGGCTGCCAGAGTCTTCCAAAAGCCCCACATCTGAGACCTGGAATGTTGTTTTCAGTATCTTCTGTTACCTTGGCTGTGGAGTGGAGTCTGGTGAGGGAAGTTGCTAGCTACAGCTCATGAAAGAACAGACTGGGCCTTCCACGCCCCCTGGGTTAGAGGCTGAGAGGCACCGGAGGATTTCTCTTACCCGCTTCCACATTGCATTCCTTCTCTGAGCCCTGCCTGTCTTCCTCAGCGAGAGCTGCTAGTTGCTCAGGGCTTCTATGGTTGCCTCTCTGCTCCTTCTTGGAGCCTGAAACATAACAAAAGTAGGAACAGCACGAACCAGCGGTCCCCAGACCTGAGAGCAGGCAGGCATCATCTGGGTGTCCTGTGAAAATACCCTCACCTGTGCAGCAGGTCTAGGGTGGGCGTGAAACTGACCAACTCCCCAGTGGTACTGCTATTGCCACCCATCTGGGGGCCCTGCTTTGGGAGAAGGGGGTGATACCAACTTACTGAGGAGGCAGTGGTTGTCTCTGCCCTCCCAGGCAGGAGACCAGGGTTTGATTTCCGGTGAATGCACTTCACGCACAGCCGTCTGTCTGTCGGCGGAGGCTTGTGTGTTGCTATGATGCTGGACAGGTTTCAGCAGCACTTCCAGACTAAGACAGACTAGGAAGAAAGGCCTGGTAGTCTTCTTCCAAATATCATAAAAACCTCGGGGAACATAGTGGTTCCATCTGCCATCGATCATGGGGCTGGCACGGACCCCACAGTGTTTTGTCCCAGGGTGTGTGGGGCCACCTTAATTCAGAGCAGGATTGCAGTTAACGACAATGGTTTTGAGTATCTTTTAGCTCCAGCCAAACCTCAAGCCAGGCCTCGTGTTTTGTAAGTGTCATCCATCCCCTGGAATTGTACCAAAGGCACGAATATATATATATATATAATTTGCAGTTGACACCCCAAGCTCCAGAAAGGGTAGGTACCTTGCCCAAGGTCACACCACAAGGACACAGCCATCATCATGTTGAAAGGGATGCAAATGGGAAAACCCTTTTCTATACAGTGTCCATGGTCCAGAAACCACAGGCAGCTTTTCAAGGCTCCCAAGTCGGAAGTCAATCAGGGAGTACCCGTGGCCAAGCATACTGACAGCCACCTTTGTCCGTCCATTGGTCAGGTTAAGGCAGGACTTGGTGCTGGTGAACTGCCCAGTGGTGGGGTGGCCACTGGGAGCTATTCACACCTCCCAGAAGGCCAGCATGCGGCCTGGTCGCATCAGGCTCACAGCTTCTCGCACTGTTGAGGCAGATTCCAGGGCAGAGTGCCGTCCCTCCCCACCCCCCAAGTCAGAAGGGCCAGCAGGAGGCCTGGCACTGTCTTGGTGAAAGACTGGTCAACCTTTGAACCCAGGAAGGTGTTCTCCCCAGTGGGGGTCCTGGTTCGAGGGCAGGCAGGCACATGGCCTCCTGCCCGGCTCCGGTGTTGCTTTTGTACTGGGCACCGGCCCTCCTTCCGGAACTGGGAAAAGTGGGAAAGAGACTTAGAGCTTTGTTTCTCAACCTGGTTCCCAGACCCACTGTGTGGGTGTCACCTGGGAGTCGGTGAGAAAAGCAGGGTCTTGGGCCCCACCCCAGACACGGTGCTGACTCAGACTCGCCGGAGGAGGGGCTTAGCCATGGGTGTTTTTACCAAGTCCTCCCCGCTTGTTTTAACGGAGTCCAGAAGGGCTGATTTCAACATCTCCTTGGCAGGATGCCTGGGATGGGGTCAGCCTCACCTGGGCAGTGGGCATGTGATAGCTGGAGTGTGGGGGCTGCCGGGGACCTGAGATGTCATTTCATCCGTGTCCCCCTCCCCCCTTTGCTGATGGGTGGCGTGTCGGGGAGATAAAGGGCCCGATGCATACAGGTACACAGCAAGTTCAAGGCAGGGTGTGAGTTTTCCTTCTTATGGTTGCCAGGGGCAGAAATCAGGTCCAGCACATTCAAGCCAGGAAGAGCGTTTGTTGACTTCTAACCAAAAGGCTCAGGAGCCCTGGCCACTCAGTGGTTACGCATCCAACTGTTCACCGCAAGGTGAGCATTTAGAATCCACCTGCTACCCCTCGGGAGAGAGGGGAAACTTTCTACCCCTGTCAAGACGGACAGTCTTGGAAACCCACAGGGGCAGTTCCACTCTGCCCTATAGGGTTGCTTTCAGTAGGATTCCACTCAATGGCCGGGAGTTGAAGTTGGTTGTTTTTTCCTTTTCTTGTCGTTGTTTTAACGGACAAGCTCAAAAGAGCCCTGGTGGCCCTGAGCCCTGGTGGCCCTGTGGGCTAAGTGTTGCACTGCCACGTTCAAAGCCAGGGGTCCAGGTGCACTCACCAGCCACGCTGAGAGAGAACCATCAGGCAGATTGCTCCCATAAAGATTTCGTCCCTGAAAACCCCATGCAGGGTCACTGTGAGTTGTACTTGAATCCATGGCGGTGGGCTTGATTTGTTTGTTTGTTTTTTCCAACTGAAAAGCCCAAGGTGTACTTCAGGTATGGCTGGATCCAGGTGCTGAGAGATGCCATCAAGTCTGTCTTTTTCATCACTTCTCAGCTCCCTGCCCAGCTCCTTAAGGTGCCCCTTACCGCTCCCAGATTCAAAATGTAAGCAGAGAAAGAACTAGTCTCCTCCCCGCCCGCCCCCCCTAATATTTTTAGCAAAAGTCTCTGTCTTCACTCAGATAATCCAGGTATGAGTCAAGGTCTTTCCTGCATCAATCACAACAGTCCCTGCTGATTGGTTAGACCTGGTTCACCACCCACTCCTGGAAGTAGGAGGTGGACGCAACCCATTTGAACTCCCAAGAACGGAGTGGGGTGCCATGAGACAAACCTCAGAAGAAGGGCCGTGGGTGTCATCTGCTGGCCTGGTGCCTCTCATTCCCTTTTCTCAGCGGTGCTGACTTCCTGCACCTCCTAAGGTCTTACCCCAGACAAAATCATGCTACCCTTCCCTTAACAACATAACAGTCGCACCGAAAACACCCTCTTCATTTCCCCTGTGTAGGCACAATTGATATCTGCACCTGTGGCAGACATGGCTAATCCACCCCAGTCTTTATGGAGCCGCATGTCCACCCAAACATGTTTCCAGGCTCTGTGAGTTCAGGGAACTTGTCCATTTTCATGTTTTATACTGGCCAGAACAGGGCCTAGCGAGCAGCAGAGACCCAGTAAATTGTTGACTGACGGTGTGAGCTGTTGATGAGATCACCTAGCGTCAGTGCTCACGGACGGGCTTTTGTGGTTTGGGGAAGAGGCTCAGGAGCCCTGGTGGTGCTGTGGAATAAGCACTAAGCCACTCACCACAAGGTCCGTGGTTCAAACCTGCTGGCTACTGTGCAGGAGGGAGCGAGAGCTAAAACAGTCTGTTCTTGTAACGGTGTACAACCTCTAGAAACCCGAAGAAGCCCTTTTACTCTGTCCTGTAGGGTCTCTGAGCTCTGGTGGTGGGGAAGAGGCTTCAGGCAGGGACTCGGAGGCAAAAAATGAGATTTCAAAAGAGGAAGAAAAACCCAGAGACCCTTCTCTGCCCCACCTCTTTTCCCTTGTCTCTTGTCTGCTAATCCCAACGTAACTGTTCGCTGATTGGTGAGATCTTGGTAGATAAGGAGCCTTTCCTAGATTTTCACATTTTTAGTTTCTGGGGAACCTGGAGCCCCTCAAGCCTGCCACAAGTGGCTTTGATGGTGGAATGAAAAGTCAAGGTGACCTGCCTTCCCTTGTATTCTTTCCCAAGTCCCCCACAAAAACAAACAACATCAACAAAAGCCTAAAAGGACCCTTGAGCAATCATGGTGATTCAGCAAAGGTGGAGTCTTCTTTGGTGGTTCACACCGGAGCCTCCGCCCAGGTGGTGAACATGACCTTCTACAAGAACCTGGCCACCTGGGTCTGCCAGCAGTGCTTCAGCTAACCCGGTGCCTCCTTGAGCTTGTGGGGCGGGCCAATGACAGGCTTGGTCTCCTGATTGAGTTCCCAATCCATCTCCAGATTGAGAACTAGGGGTAGGCAGACAAAGAACTGCCCCTATGTAGCTGTGAGCGGGGCCCTGCCCTCAACACAGACAGGAGGGTGGCAGGGAGTCTTGCTGTCTAGCATCTAGAAAAGTGGCCTGGGGGAGTGCAGGTGAGGGCGCGAGTGTGTGAGTGTGTGTGCATGCGTGCATCTGGGTGAGTGAGTATCTGGGTGTGTGTGACACTGTATGTGGATACCTTTATGTGACTATGTGCCTGAGTGTGTGTGTGTGGGGGAGGGGCCTGTATGAGACTGCATGCGTGAACATGTGTGCTATATGTATGTCTCTGTAAGGACCGGAGGCTACGGTGAGCATGAGTGCGTATATGTATGAGTGAGTGTGTGTGTGGGGGGTGGGGCGGAGGGTCTTGGCTTTACCGGGCCCCTCCCAACACATGCTAAGTGAGGTGCTCACAGCCACGCGGAGACCTGACTGGAGTCTTTCTTTCCTTCTTTGTTTCCTCTCTTTGCAACAGGTCAAGAACAGTCGCCCTTTCTGAGGAGACGCAAAATGTAAGTGGCTCTTTGGCTTTTCCCGTGGTGGTGCTGTCTCACCCCTGTATGGTGGGTGACCTGAGATGGGAGCGCCAGGGAGAGAGGACAGAGCCCCCAAGCCTGGGTTGTTCAGCTATGCCCACTCAGACGCCATGTGGGAGGTGGCCCAGCCAAGGGACTCGGGCCTGCTTGTGGAGTCCTAGCCTCAGCCCTGCCCTGCCGCTCCACACAGCCACCCTGGACAAATCCCCTTCTCTCTTTGGGGTGACTCCTTGTTGGCACAGTGGATGACCACACCGGTCTCGGACCCGGCTGTGGCCCGGAAGGCTGTAAGGCAACTTCCTGGCATCAGGACTCTGGTTTCCCAGGTGTGAGAGGGTGAGCCTGGGCCCTGGCGGAGCACAGACAAGATGCTCCGGGAATTGGGGCTTTTTTTGGTTTTCGTTTTCATTGAAAACTCTCATAGAAGTTGCAGGAGTCGTAGTGACTCGAAGTCCCTCGGCACAGTACTATATAGGTAGTCACACCATCTCATGCTTCCGTTTTTGCTGAATCACTGGGAGGTAAGTCACAGGCCCAGTGTCCCTTTGCCCCCAAGCCTTCTGCAGGTATTTCATAAGCACAAGGCCATTCTCTTACATAACCCCAGCAACCATTATCAGCCCTGGGGCATTTAACATTGACACAGTCCTGCTGTCTAATCTGCAGGCCTCCATGACATTTGGCCCATTGCCTCCCGTACGCGCAGTAACCCCACGGGCCCCCAGTTCAGGATCATCGTTGGCTTAAAGGCATTTCATAGGGTGGGAACCTGCCCTTTCTGCAGCGATCATGTTCACCCTAATGTAGAGCGATGTCTTGGGAACTGTCGTGTTATAGAAGGTCCCCATCATGTAAGTTAAGTCATTCGGTGAGAAGTGCATTTTACGACAGGTCATATCACAAGTGTTCACACACCTCATCCTTGTGAGAAACAGAAAGCCAAGCGTCCCTCGGCAGCATGGTGCTCACCCTCTGTGCTGCTCTGTTCCACGGAACAGGACACCCTCGACCCTGTGCTGGTGTTATAGCCCTAGAGGTGGGGGGGTAGGGGTGGAGTCTGCTCTGGAATTTGAAGAGGTTGGCTTTACTGGGCAGACATTTGTAGGGGGTGAAGGGAGTGCGTGCCCAGCCAGGTTCCCAACGGTCCAGGGAGAGGCACAGGTGGGTTAAGGGATTACTTCTGGAGCCAAGGGAGTCCCCAGTGTTGCAAATAGAGAAAATACACTTGACTGCTAACCTACAGGTTGGTGGTTCAAAGCGAGAGAGGCCTATAGTGATCACTTTAAAAAGGCAGGGGTGGAGGGGGACCAGCTACTGAAAATCCCATGGAGTGCTGGGGTTGCCCGGAGTCGGCAAGACTTGCCGGCAGCTGCTTTGCCGAAGCCACCACGGAAAGAAGAGCCACCCTTGATCCGTAGCCTGCGTCGTCTGTCATGTGCTCTTCACCTCCTGACGTCAACCATGGAAAATCGGTTAGGCATGGCCCGGTGTCAGCCTCCCGGGGCAGCTGTTGAGTGGGCATGAGAAGGACTGGCCACATCAGAGGACTGGCCACATCAGCCTCCTGAGTCATGATGACCCTCCCCACCGGCAGGCGTCATGCTCGCCGACGGGCACACGCACATGGTGCTCCCACCACACGGGGCCAATGCCTGTGAGCTGGTTTCACCCTGCAACCCTGGGCAGGGGTGCTTTTCCTCTCCCTCCGCAGGGACAGAGACAGCCAGTGGGTGCTGACAGGGTGTACCAGGCCCTGCTGAGCACTGACACCGGCTGTCCTCCTTGTCACCTGACACTGTCTCCATGGTCTCGGTGGGGAAACTGAGGCTCACAGAGATGAATGGACGCCCTCAGGGGCCCACAGCTGGGGAGGAGTTGAGCCCTGATGGATCTGATGGTGGTGTCCACACTCGCCCAGCCAGCGCCCTGCCCACCCCCTAGGCCTGGCTGCTGGTTAATAAGTAGCAGAGGGCAGCCGGGGAATGAGAGGCTGGAATGTGACTTCTGCTTCCAGATAAAGACAGTCTTGTGCAAGAGGCCCCTGCCCCCACCCAGCCTGGTGGCTTTATAGGCAATAAACAGAGGCCAGCCACTGTTCCTCTTTTTCAAGGCTTGCTGATCGGAGACCTTGCACTTGGGCGAGAGCCCATTTCATGGGCCAGGCAGCTAGGGCTGCGAGGCGGGCTTGCTTTCAGGCTGGACACCTCCGCCAAGCAGTCCTCTTGGTTTATTCTTTTCTAGAAGGGATCCCGAGCTCCCCGGCCTGGCAGACCGTGGGAGTGAAAGGGGGGTGTTTCTAGAGGATGAAGATGAAAGGGTAGAAGCAGTTGCCTTTGAAGTATGAGGATTGCTGCTTTTGCGCCTCTCTCGGGCGTGGGCTGCTGGGTGCCTCTGACCTTCAGCCTTCCGTCTGAGGAAGACGGTGATCTTGCTCATGAACCCCTCGGGGTGGCACGTCGCCAGATGGAGATGGTGGATGTGAGAAGTGGCTAAAGCGTCTTAGCCAAGGAAATCCTCTAGAGAAACCAAACTAGCGAGGCATTGGCTCATGCCATCTGGGGGGCCTGGAAGTGCAAACCATAGGTCAGGTGAGAGGCTGATGTCCCTGGCCTCGTCCATGGAAAGAGCCAAGAGTGGGGTGGTTTGGTCAGACTCCATAGTCAGAAGGCAGAGGACACCCCAGGGAAACACTCCCTCTTGACCCCTGAGGTCTTAGCTCTTGGGGTGAGAGAGACCCACTTGTAGATTTAGTCACATGTTGTCAACTCAAGCCCAGCCATGCTCTGTGAAAATGGTGCAGTCCCTGTTTCGCTCCATGGCCCAGAGGATCCCTTATGAATTGGAACTGAATTGATGGCCCCTTCCAACCCTCACCGCAACTGCTACTTCATAATAGCAACTAGTGTTTGGTCAAAGGCTCCCTGAGGGGGAGTGGGCTGCCACTGAGCTCACCACAAGGGCAGTGGTTTGAACCCAATGCTCTCTTCGGGAGGAAAGTCAAACCGTCTACTCCGTCAAGCTTGAAGGTCTCGGAAACCCAGGGGGGCAGGTCTGTCCAGTTCTACTCCGCCCCGCTGCTGCCGCCCTCACGCTGACCTCCTGGCTTCCCTTCCTCTCTCAGGTCCCAGAACTCTCGGGAAGGCTCACAGATCTCACAGAAAGTGCTGTTCGATCAGTTTTATGGTAGCAAAAAGGATGCGCATCGGGATCAAACCGATTAAGAGGCGCGTGGGGCAAGGCCCAGGTGATTGCATCTTCTTTCACCAACAAGGGAGCCTGGGGAGCATCCAGGCCTGGGACTTGCTCTGCTTTCCTGACGTCTCTTGTGTTTGCTCGTGTCAGCGCCCCGCCTCCCCTGATGGGTAGCAGGCAGCACTCTTCAGGTTAGGCTCCGCCCATGAGCGCAGCCCTCCAGGTGAGTCTAGAGGTCTAGGTAGCACAAACTCCAAACGGGCTGCCATCGAATTGATTCTGACTCCTAGCAGCCTGATGGGACAGGGCAGAATTGCCCCTGTGGGTTTCTGAGGCTGTAACTCTACAAGGAGTGAAGATCTTCATCTTTCTCCCTCAGAGCGGCTGCTGGTTCTGAACTGCTGACCTGGTGGTTGGTTGGCAGCCCAACTCATCACCCCTATGCCACCAGGGCTCCTCCTCGGTAACAAGGGTATTTTAAATGCTCAGGAATTTCCAAGGGTTCAGTGTAATCTCTGAAGTGCAAATTATTTGAAGTAAACTTGACCCTTTATATACACACACAGAGAAACATATTCATAGCAAAACAAGCAATAAATATAACAGCGTCTTCACGCCTGGAACAAGTCACATGGTTGGTTATAGCTGATATTTATAGTAACTTACTTTTTTTTTTTCCACTACCCATTCCACCTTCCATTTGCCCTTAGCACGCACCTCAGCTGAGCAGGGTTCTTAGCCTGGTGAGTGATCCAAACTTTCAACCCTGAAGGATCTTAGACCGTTAGTACTTATCCGTGCCTGTATTATTAGGTATGCTTATGTAGGAGCCAGCCAGAACACTTGTTCCTAACAAGAACAGCCCCTATAGTAGACAGCCCGTGAAGCTGGGGACTGCCATCCGTGTAACTCCCAGGGGAGTCACTGAACCTTTCTAAGCCTCAGCTTCTCAACCTGAAAAATGGAGCAATAACTCGATTAGAAAGACAGCCACATCTTCATTGCTTTGATGATACAATTTTGAGACCTGAGAGAATCAGTGCCAAGCATCCCCATACAGTTTATCATTCCTCCCAGGTGGGACCCCAGAGAGCAGCATTCCATAGCTAACAAGAGTTGGCTCCAAATGTCTTGGGACTACGTCCCCAAAGTAAATCTACAACCCTACCCCCTCGTACTCTTTGGTTCCTGGGATAATTTAGGGAAGAGGTTCTCCATGGTTGGCCTGTGGCCTTTCTTGGGGCTTAGCCCCTGTCCTCCAGCAGGGGCGTGAACACAGGCACCAGACTTTTGGCTTCTGGTGTCTTTACGGCCTCTTCCACGAGAGTGCCAATCTCCTTCCATCCTGGAAAGGGGCAACATCATTATAAAACAATACTGTTTGTTTGCCCTGATTATAAATGTAATACATTTAGTACAGGAAAACTGGAAAGCCAGGACACATCTAAAGGAGGGGAAAAAATTCATTTTCCTACATCCTAAGATAACCCCGGTGAAGTTAAACTGTGGGTGAAGATAAAGAAATAAAAATGTCCTTGTCTAAGTTTAGCTTACAGAGTACATACTTAGTTTGGGGAACCCGCTGACCTCTTAGGTAACATCTCTGGGTCTTTGATCGTCTAAGTTTTAGGGGTCAGCAAACTTTCCCTCCAGGGCTGGATTGGGCCTGTGGGTCATGTGGACTCAATGACCTTGGTTGGGGAACCAGGTCTCAGTACTATGCAATTGAATGGGTGTGTGCTATGTCCCAAGAAGATTTTATTAGCAAAACCAGGCCCCCTGAGTTTGGCCCAGGGACTGCTGGTGTGCAGATCCCTCGCCCTGCGTCATCCTGTAGGGAGGTTGTGTGAGGGTGAATCATGAGTAGACAGTGTCTTTCATCTCATTGAAGAGAGCCTGGCCGTTTCTCTTATTTGGAAACCGCTCTGCAATGACCACCGTGACTGACCTGGCCGAGAAACTGGGATTTTGTACCAAAGGCACGTACACATTTTAAGATTCCGGACAAAGGAGTCCCATCCTGGACACTTGTCCAAGAATTGCTCTTGTAGTAGTCTCCCTACGGAATTTACATTCCCACCTGCCGTGGATGGCCCTGAGAGCCCAGGGCTCTCCTCCACTTCCCCTCCCAGGCCCTGCCTTCAGAGCTTTAGGGAGCAGACTATCAGATTACCCATCACAAAGGAGCACCTCCCAGTCCTCCAGCCAGCCTCATTTGGGGGAGGAAGTGGTGATGAATGCTCGACTAGACTTGGTTGGGAGGGGGAGGACCTGCCCTTATGGAGTTGATCTTTGTGATGAAGACCTTGGGCTCCCTTGTGTGTGGGTATCAGTCGGGCTTCTTCCCGCTGCTGTGTGACTGAGCACATCACTCTCTGGACCCCTGCATCCTCTGTTAAAATGGGTGTGATGCCAGATCTTTGTCTGGCCGTGAGGGTGGACGAACAGAACTGTGAACGTTCTCAGGACAGCGACCGGACAGCTAATGATCACTCCATACACGTTCGTCCTTGTTCTTGTGAATCCTGTTGCTGGGACGCTTGTTACTTTTGACACATCCCTCTCAAAGTCTGGATCTCTAGACAAGAGTGTCATCTCTATCTGTTTCCCCCTCTGCTTAGTACTTGCATTGTCTTGCTAAAGTAGTTATTATGGTCACTGTGTTACAGAGGGGACCATTTGAGGCTCAAAAAGGCAGACGATTGAGGTTAGGCGTGTGTCCGGACAGGACAGACAGGAACCTGAGTTTGAACTGGCACCTCTGGCTTGTAGTCTCCACACAGCTGCTTCTGGGAGCCACGGCCTCCCAGTGTGCAGAGAGAGGAGTTACCTCCTCTCCTGTGGTCTTCCTTGTGGTCGGAACACTTGGGCCTCACATGAGGGATGACTCCTTGGGTGGATCTTCCTGTCTTGGCCCTCAGCCTGAACAGGGGTCTCGTGGGAATTTCCAAGGAGAGGGTTGGTGTGTTTTTTCCTCCAGAAACTGCCCAGGCCTTTTAGAGACCAGAGTAGCCCCCTGCGGTGTGAAACCTGAGAGAGGTTTCTGGAAAGTATTCCCAACTGTCCATCTGTCCCTGGCCAGCAGAAACTCGGGTTCCAAAAAACGGGAGCCTCCTGGATCCCCTGGGGACAGATAGCCTCCGTATTTGGAGGTGCCAGCTCCTCCTTGGGACGCCCCTGAGGAACGGTGCCCTAGACTTAGTGTTCAGACGTAGCTATCCAGAGAATTCCTCTCTGATCCATCCGTTTCCCCACCAAATTTCGGGGACAGGTTGGACACATCACCACCCCTCTCAGGGCCCTGGGTTTCCTCATGTGTCACACATGGGGCCTGGATTCATTCAGTCTTGGGGCAACTTTCCTAGGGGTGTCCGTGCTGAGCAGGGACTGGGGATTCCATTTTAGCTGCGTGGCCGGTGTGAGTGGCCTTCCTCTCTGAAGCGTGCTCGCTGAGAAGACCCGCAGAAGTGTTTGTGCAGCGAAGGCTGGCGGGCGTTCAGGAAAACTTGGCGCCTCCCTCCGCCTGGCAGCTGCAGCTCCTCTGGTGGGGCTACATACCAAGGCTTCCTACCCTCCCCATCCCGGTCGGAGGTGCTCTTAGATGACCTGCTCTGCTCACCTGCCTTTCATTGCCCAGGCCTGTTCTTTCTCCCCTACAAATGTCCTCTCCCTTCCCAGTCATGTCCTCCTCCCCCAGCGCCTCATCTCTCTGGGTCCTGCCAGGCTGACATGGTCTGAAGGGCTCACATCGCTTCCTCTTGCTGCCCTGATAGTTCTTGTTTATGTCTTCAAGGTTGTGTTGTTGGCTTCTGTTGATCCCGCCCCCCACACACACACACACCCCTTCCCCCATCCCTGGCTTTCTCCCTGTTATAGGGCTTACCGCTTGTCCATTGACATATCCGAGGTTCAGAAAGCAGGTTCTGATGAGGAATCTGAGGCTGGGTCCAGATCAGGGGGAAGGTGCTGTGATTGATTAGCAATGTCTGTCAGGGTGACAGGGTAGGCAGAAGTGGTGCGTGGGCCATCTGGGGGACACCCTTCAAGAGGGACACCTGCTTGGGAAAATCCACATGGAAACAGGACTGTGGTGAGTGTGGGGCATCCCTCAGGCAAGAGGCTTCTGGAGGGTGGGAGGAACATTCTGTGGCACGCATTTTGTGTCAAGGGTGGATAACAAATCTAAACTATAGTGAAGTAGAATCTCAGTTCAGCAGGTCAGTTTTCAGTTTCTGTACGTCCCCTGAATGTTTGCCCAATCTGGCAACTCGAGTTCTAGATCCTTATTCACCCAGTTTCCAGGAGGAAGCGGTCATTCCCAAGGAAACCATCAGGGAACTGTGGCTTCAGGATGGAGATCTTTCTTGTGAGTCCTGGCCCTGCCACTTGGGACCTTTGTCCCTCGATTTATTGCGTCTGGTTCTCGTGCAAGACCCCTGGGGCCAGAGTGGTTACGAGTGGGCATGAGAACCACAAGGCCCTTTGGTGGGAGAAAGGAGGCTTTTCTACTCCCACCAAGAGTTGTAGTCTTAGAAACTCACATAGGTCAGTTCCAACCTGTGCTCTAGGGTCTCTACCAGTGGGAGTCCACTTGGTCACAGGGAGAGAGTTAGAATGCAAAGGTGCCCACTGAGCTCTGCTAGGCCCAGAGTATTGACATCACCTCCTTGCTTCCAGCCAGGAGGCCTTAGACCAGCAGTTCTCAACCTGTGGGTCATGCCCCCTTTCATGGGGATTGCTTGATTCATAACAGTAGCAAAATGACAATGATGAAGTAGCAACGAAAATAACTTTATGGTTGGGGGTCACCACAATATGAAAAACTTAAAGGGTCGTGGCATTAGAAAGGTTGAGAACCACTGCCTTAGATGCACGCTGGTGGCTGGGACCCAGAAGGGCAGCAGTGATGCCGCCGACATCCTGCAGTGAAAGAGACGGGTCTGCCCCGCGGAGCCTCCCAGCCCTTTTTAGACTTCTCCCCCCAGGCCTGCTGCCGCCCATGGGGTGACCTCACACTTGAATAAGCCACATCTTCACTCATTCAGCATTTAGTCACTTCACTGGTAGGTATTGATTTACCAGGGGCAGGGCTGGGGAGCAGGGATAGGAGAACAGCAAGTGAGGTGCTCTGGGAGAGATAGAGCATAAATGACCATGAACAAGTACTTAGTTGCAGCTGGGCTGAGGGTCCCAGACTCAAGGCAGTGTGAACACTAGGAAGCTGCACCTTGGCTGGGATTGACGGAAGGGAAAGGTCTGGCGCCTTGAGCCACTTCTCACAAACCTCTCGGTCTTCTCCACCTTCTCATCCATTTTCTCTGCTGGTGTGAGGCTCAGAGAAGTGCAGTGACCACTGTCCTCAGGACCACTTTCCTGTCACGTGGTCAAGAAGCCATCTGGCTGTGTGGCTTCATGCAAATAACATCTGCTTGGGCCATAGTTGGCCCAACTGTAAAACGGGGGAGAGTGATCCCACTGTGGTCACTAGCACATATGTGAGAAAAGACAGTTGGTAGATTGGAGAGCTTGCAAGCAATGTTCCTTAAGGAATTGTCTTAGGAGTAATGCGCTTAGGGGGAAGATGGAGTCATTTGTAACCGTCTCGACACTGCTCCGGAAGACTTATGCTAGAGGAGACAGAACTAGAGTTTGCAAAGATGGCCCAAGAAGCACCCAAGGTGGTCAGCGGATGCACAGTCCCGAACCTCACACATCTGGACTTGCACAGCCCTGCCTGGGATCCCTCTGGCTGAGGAACCTGCCCCTAGGGGATGTTTTAGGGAGAAAAATCGCCACACCTTCTCAAAGGTCACAGAGTGGAGGCCTTTTATTTCCCTTTGGCCTTTCTACTTTAGAGCTGCATGAAGTTTATAGGTTTTCATCTCCCTTCCAGGCCTGCTGAGTTGGGGAAGGCCCAGGCCAGGAGTCAGTGATGTCAGGGAAAGTTTGGGGAAAAACCTCTAAACATTTGAAAATTAAGAGTGAAAGTCTGATCTAAAAGTTACATACTTTTTTTTTTTGCATAGGCAGGGTCTGGAGACCATAGGTGAACAGCATCATGTCCCAGGCCAGTAGGGCAACCTTGCAAACCAAGAAAAGGTTTGCAGTCTGCCAGGTGGTGCTAAGGCAGGAAAGCCATGCTGGAAACCATAGACACATGCAAAGGCCCAGAGGCAGAGTGAAGGCATGGAGTATTCTGGATGTCAAAGGGGGCCTGGCTTGGCAGGAACGTCTTGTTCAGGGAGCAGTGGGCAGGGCAGAGGGCTGGACAGGTCAGTAGTCTAGTTTGTGAGCTGTTGGGTCTTGGTTCACTCTGGGGAAACAGCCTGGGACCAGAAGTCCGTTAAATGACTTAATGGCTTCAAGTGGCCCTTCAAGGTGGGGGAGGTTTTTTTTCATGGTTTTGGTAACTGGCTCTGTTCAGGAAGAAGAACAGACAAGCCCAGCCCTCACCTGAACAGGGTTGTAGGAGTATCGCACAGTCCTAAGGGAGAAACACATTAATGAGATTTCTAACCTACTTCTGACTCACGTGGTTTGGGGAGAATCAAGGGGCGGGGGTGGGGATGAGGTGGCCTGGGATGGAGGGGGTAGCAGCGCTGAAGAGCCCAGCACCATTCGGAGCCTGCCTGTTCGACACAGAACACCAGATGGAGGGGCCTGTTGACGGGTATTTTGCCTGCGCCGTGAATTTTTTTCTGCCTCTCCCAGCACTTAGCGTGATGCTAGGCAGGTTAACTGAACCGCGTGAAATGGAAGATGGTTGATCCTTCTCGGGGCGGGCAGGGGGAAAGTTTCTCTGGGGAGCTGGTACGCTGGTGAGTTGCGGCACTTCCGGGCACCTTCCCCTGTGTCACTCGGGACGGCCCATTTGACAGGTGATGCAACTGACCAGGGAGGAACTTTGCTGAGGTCACCCTGGCGGTGGGCGAGCGGCAGACTTTTCAGCTGGCATCTCCTCTTGGAAGATGCTGCCGAAGCAGAGGCGTTAGGGAGCACAGCCTCGCAGGGAGCGGGTGGGGCCTGGAGGACAGACAATAGGGCTATGGGGTGGGGGGAGGGCAGTGAGGAGGGCCTGTCTCCTCATCCACAGCGTCTGGGGAGGCTGTATGTAGAACTCGGCCGTCTGATTGACCAAATAGATGAGTTCATTAAAAAGGACAGTGGCTTTCTTGGCTATTTATAATGGTGGCCTCAATCTTGAGGATCCTTGTCCCCGGAAGAATAAGGGATCTGTTCAGGTGGCCCAGCCATCCACGGACAGGGTGAATGAGCTGATTAGGTCCCTGGCTGCAGGGGGTGGGACACTTTGCCCAAGGGAGGGGTCCAGGAGAGAAAGAGTGTACCCAGGAAGCAAATGGGGGAAGTGTGACATGGGGGAGGGGTGCCCAGGGCAGGCAAGGAGGCGGCCACCACGTTTGCAGAAACTGTCTGAGTGCCCCACCAACTCACAGATTAGCCACACCCAGGACAGGAGCTGATTGAGGGAATTCCAAATGGTTCAGAGCTCCACTCCGATGGAAGGGAGCAGCATTTCGTGGTGAAAGTAAGCCCAGGACCCTCCCCATCCTGCCTGGGACCAGGACTGTCCTGGCTGGTGCTCTTGCTGGGGGGTAAGATCCACCGTTCCCTAGCCCATGAGGACGGCTGCCTTCAGGGCTTTGATTAGAACCCTCCTGGGTTCACTTGTGAAATGACACCCCATTTCCTGCCAGCTTCAGTTTCCTCCTGCGTCAGGAGGGGGTGGGACTTGATGATGTCAAAGATCACGGTCAGACTGCCCCGGAACCCAGTGGTAAAGGGCCCGGGACTCTGGAGCCTGCCCCCTCCTGGCCGTCCCACTTTAGCCAGGTGTCTTGACAGAAACCCCCACTCTGCCCTTTAGGGTCGCTGTGAGTGGGGGTGGGCCCAGTGGCTTCTCAACATCTCAAAATCTCTGAAAATACAGCCGTCTCCTTACCCTTGGCCCACTTAGGAGAATCGTGAGTTGCTAACTAAGAAGGAAAAAAGCAAGTTCTTAGCACCATTTAAACCATTATTATTGGCTCCTGTCTGAGCATCTCACTGCCTGTCATTGAGTCCTTTCTGACACATAGTAACACCTATGGCAGAGGGCTCCGCCCCCAGCCTCCTCTTTGTCCCTCAGAGCTGCTGATGGTTTCAAACTGCTGACCTTGAGCTAGCAGCAGCCCAACTCATAACCCCTATACCTTAATATTGAGTGTTGCTGTATTAGAAATAGAACCCATGGGCGGCTTTGACCAGCAGAAGTTGAGGAGACTAAAAGTCCAAATCCTGAGTGTAGGCTCTAAGGCAGCAGTTCTCAACCTGTGGGTCACGACCCCTTTGGGGGTCGAACAACCCTATCACAGGGGTCACCTAATGCATCCTACATATCAGATATTTACATTACAATTCATAACAGTAGCAATATGACAGTGATGAAGTAGCAACGAAAATCATTTTATGGTTGGGGGTCACCACAACCTGAGGAGCTGTACTAAAGGGTCGAGGCATGAGGAAGGTTGAGAAGCACTGCTCTAAGGGAAGGCCTTTTTCTCTCTGTCAGCTCTGGTCGAGCAAAGTCCTAATTTCTCAGTTTCTGCTCCTGGGAGTACTGCCTGTGGCCTGCCATCTCTCTTCCTCTGTCTCTGCTTACTGGCTTGTTTGTTCATATCCTTTATATTTCATAAGCGAGGAAGTGCTTGGCCACTAATCCAAAGGTTGGTAGTTTGAATCCACCAGTCAGTCCACGAGAGAAAGATGTGGCAGTCGGCTTCCATAAAGATTTATGGCCTGGAGGGAAAGAAGAGGAGCTGATACCAAAGTCTCAAGTAGAAAGTAAATGTTTAGACAATAATGATGGCAACATATGCACAAGTATGCTTGATACAATTGATGTATGGATTCCAAGAAGAGCTGTAAGAGCCCCCGATGATATGATCTCTTAATAAAAAAATTTTTTAAAGATTTACGGCCTGGGAAACATTATGACCACAGTTCTACTCTTCCTGTTGGGTTTGGTATAGCTCAAAAGAGATCCGACTCAAAACACCCTACACTAAGCCTTGATCGTTAAGGTGACAAAGACAACCCTTCCCAAATGGGATTATAATCTTGGGCATCTAAATTAGGAATCACAGCACAGGATTTTTTTTTTTCAAAACCATTTTATTGGGAGCGCATACAGATATATCGTTCCACAGTTCAATCACATCAAGCAGTATTGTACAATTGCTACCACAATCGTTTATCAGTCCTGGGTTTCATATACCTCCAAACAGAAAAACATAGAACAAAAATTCAAGAGGGTTACCCCCAATGACAAAATACATCTGAGATAAACCCCAATATGAACAAAGTGTCCCGTGCGCCGCCCCCCCCCCTCCCGAAAAATGTTGAAAACCAGATCAGGCTCAAAGTGCATCAGAGAGAGGGAGGGGCTCAACTGACAAGGTTTTAACCGGTCAAGTCAGGTTCATCATTTTGATATCCTATACTCTTCTCTCCAATGCACTCTCTTTATTAGCAGCCACTTTCCTCCCATCCCTCTGTGGATAGCAGGAAATCACCAGAGGCTTATTTCCTGTGTCGATCCCAGAAATGTATGTTGGGCTCCCACTGTCAGCCACACATAGCCTTCTGCAAACTGGATTCTCACAATTTAGGCTCTGATATGATTCCCTTCTTCGACTCGGGATTATATGATTGACAATCCTTCAATCCCTGATGTTGGTGTACAGCACAGAATTTCAGAAGACCTAATTCAACCCAAACCAAACCCTCCCAGCTCCCAGTCCCTCCCAACTCTGGGTCAGTAGAACTGTTCCAGCGGGCTTCTCAGGCTTTCATTTAAGCAAACTGCCTCATTGTTCTCCGGTGGGTGGGTTCGAACTGTTGACCTGTGGACCCTTTGACTTTCCTCCCCATGCGTAGCCCACTGTGCCACCAAGGCTCCCTCCATCCACAGCTAGTGTTCTAGAAAGTGCTCAGCACAGTGCTGAGCACACCGTGTCAGCTGCTGCCATGATGACTACCTCGACTATTAGTATTCTTTCAAGGAATTCAGAGAAATCAGAAAGGTAGAGAAAGGATTGCTATGGTAGTAGTAAGCTGGGTCCCTCATCCCTGCCTGAAGGGAGGTCTGCAGATGCCCCAGTGCCATCTGGCTGCTATATTTCGAAGGTCGCCAAGGAAGAAAAAAGGTTGACAGCTGCACAGGAGCACTCTGTCCTGCTGAGGTCCAGCAGGGGTGGGGCGGGGTACCAGGGGAGGCCTCAGGACGAAGGTACCGCTGGAGGGTGAAGAAGCACAGGCGTGCCCATTCAGGACCTCCAGAGCCTCCCCTTGGGCAGTGTGTGCAATGAGAAGCCAAATTCCAGCACTGTGACATCCCCGCCTGACTCCCAGGAGTCCTGGGCCGCGGGCTGGGCTGCTCCCAGGAAGATGCACAGTCTCGGAAGCCATGCGGAACAGTTCTGTCTTGTGGGATAGGGGCACTGTGGCTTGGAATTCATTGCCAGTGGCCTTGGGTTGCGTCTGCCTTGGGTGCTGCGCACATCTTTCCTCGTGGGGGGTTTCTGGAGAGCCTCCTCTTCAGACCCCCTCCTTTGTGAAGTCCTTTGGGCCAGCACCTCTTGGGCTGCAGTCCACGTATGCTGGGCCTCGTCCAGTGTGCTTGCTCATTTCCTGGTGTCACGTGGTGTCCCTGTGGCTTGCAGAGCCCTCTGCCCCTTTACGGAACCACCTGGGCTGCCTTCTGTGACACGCCCTGGCAGGTCACTGACACGTTACCCAGGAAACGGCGGCGGCGTTGACACAGTCATCTTGGGAAGAGGGAAGGGGAGGCAATGTGGGGGTGGGTGGGGGGACTTTCTCAGAAGCATCAGACTCAGAACACGTTATGTCTCCCCTTGCTGAGGACCACCTGCCTGAGTGCTCCCCAGCCAGCCCCCAATGGCAACTTCTGCTTTCCTGCCTCTTGAGCCCACATTCTTGCTAGATGGAGACTCTCAGCCCCTAAGGCACCTGAAGGTAGGCGGCCAGGGGTACAGGTGTGGGCGGCTTGGCAGACCCCAGCTGACTGCAGCTCTTCATCTGCTGAATCTGGGGGTAGATGGCTGGGCTGAACTGCCATTCAATGACCCAGGGAGGTTGACCAGGACCTTCAGGGTCTTGAGGTTGCTGGTTTGAGGTCACAGCATTAGATTTCTGCAGTAACCCTTGGCCTTGGGGCGGGGGCAGGGGGTGGGGCCACTAGCCAGGCCACTTCCTGGTGGTTTTTATTCACAGCTGCCAAGAATCTCGGGCTTTGTTGGCAGGAGGTCAGCTGCCCACTCTGCTCCAGGTAACTGGTGTTTGGGCTCCTCATGGCTGGCCTGGGCTCTGTGTCCTACTTCCCTTCAGTCTTGGCGGCAAAGCCCCTTTCTGTCCTCAAGCCCAGCGTCCAGCAGTCCTCATAACATCCTTCTCACCACCCTGGCCAAAAGGTTACTAACACCATGTACCTGGTCTGAAGTGTCGCCTCACCCTACCCCACCCCACCCCACCCCACGGCTCTGTAAGGACCGAATGGTGACATGCTGTGGTCCCCAGCACACATCCTCTTTCAGTCAGCAGGTGTCATGCCTGGAATCCCTCCTCACCAGGGCCCCTGACTACCCCCATGCTGCTGAAGGGAAGTCCACTTGAGGCCTTGGAAGAAGAGGAAGTTGGAGTCGAAGTGAAGCTGCAGCTGGGAGGAGCGGGCTGTGGGGGTGGGGGTGGGAGGGTGGGGGGTGGAAGAAGGCAGCCCTGAATGTTCTAGCTGGTTGGCCAGCATTTGAGTCTTGTGTGGACCCCTGCCCCAAGGCTTCCTTCCTTCAGCTGCGCAGGGTGATGGTGAGGTGTCCTACAAAAGCAGCCAGCAGCCGACCCAGGAACTGCTCAGCAGGGACCTGATTTCCAGTCGAGGTGTTGCTGGTTTTAGGGAGAACGTTGATCCATTAGGCTGTGTAAGCACCTACGAGGTGCTAGGTATTGCTCTAAGCATTCGAGGACATTAGTCATCTCCCTCACCCCCCAGCCCCCAAGAACAATTCCCTATGGAATGTTTTTGTAGATACGTGTTTATTGAACGCATTAGTTCTTTTTAGCCTCGTGACAACTCTAAGAGGTAGGGTGTCCTTTGCCGAGAGAGGAACCTGTGCATATGTGTATACATGAAGATGTGCAGGCATGTGTATGTGCATGTGTGCCTCATGGACTGTGTGTGTGTGTGGGTCTGAGCATGCGATCAGCTAGTTTCCCCCACAGCCAGGGAAGAACAGACTGTGCCCTGGGCAGACAGTGGTCAGTGGCAGAGTTGGGGGCTCCCCTGGGCCTCCTGTGACCATTGCTCCTGTGGGTCCAGTGCTTAGGGAACTGGTATTTTAGGGGCAGGTGTTTCTCCGTTTGGGGAAGACCTTCACTTCAGGGTGAAGGTGACTAGCCTCATGGGGTGACGGTGTCAGGGGCCCTACACCCCAGGTAGCCCATCCCTGCCCTTGCAGGTGCTTCCAGGGCTGTTTCTGAGGATTTACGCCTCCTTAGGGCCTGTTCTGCTGGGTGCTACTTCTTGTCAGGGTGGAGACGAGCCAGGCTTTCTCTGCACCCAAGGGGGAGAGGTACTCTGACAGGCGGCCCCTAGGATCAGAACATAACAGGCCTTTGCTTCCCCCAGCCCACCCCCAACTTCACAGCCACAGGTGATACCCTGCCACTGAGCAAATGGATAAAAGGGCAGACCTCGTTCTGAGCTTAACTCCCGGCTCTGTCACTTTCCTAGGTAACCTTAGGCTAGGTCATATCTTTTTTTCCTGAGACTCAGTTTCTTTTATCTGTAAAATGGGGGAAGGGCTACGGATCTCCTAGGAGAATTGATTATAAGGAACAGAGTTAATAGGGATTATCAAGCCCTCTGGCAAACACTCAGCTCTAGGGTGAGTGGTTAGTGGGTTAGGCTAAAACTTAGTAGGACTGTTCCAGGTGAACCCTAGGCTGGCCTCAGCCCAGAGATGGTCACAGTCCAGCAAAGGAGGCCGAACCAAATGGGTGCAAATCCATACATCTCCCCTAGCCAGGAGTTATCCCCTTACATTTCACCAAGCATATCTTGGTCCCTTGGCATCCCCAGCCACTCCTTACTTGAAGATTCTCTTGGGGAGCCAATACCTGTGCCCCGGCACTGAAGACTCAGTTGGTCGGTCTGAGGTGGGCCCCCACTGCCCTTGAGTGGATTCCACTTCCTAATGGCTCGATGTAGGGTTTCTGAGATGTCCATCCCGACAGGGGCAGAAAGCCTCATCTTTCTTCCCCAGAGTGAGAAGTGAGTTTGAACCACATACCTTGTGGTGGGCAGCCCACCGCCTACCCCACAATGCCACAAGGGCTCTGTGGGGTGGGCCCAAGAGTCTATATTTTTAGACAGTGTCCCAGGGATGTTCAGGGATTGTGGGAAAATTGATCATCCGCCAGCTCTTCCCAAGATCCCAGAGATTTCAGTAGGGACCATTTTCAAGAGAAGGCATGTGAGGTTTCCCAAGGCAGACGGACTTCCACGCACATTTCTGAACCAGAGTTAGCCTTCTTAGAGCCCAGGCAGGAGGCAAGAGGGAGAGGCTGGGGTGGGCAGGAAGAGCTTTGAGTGACTTGAATGGCCCTTTAGGATCCATCTAAAGATCCACCTATAGAACCCACATACAGAACACACAGACAGGGCACCCTCAGGACATTCCTGCAAGGCAAGCGGAGTGAATGGGGAGAAAGGGTGAGGAGCCTGGGACTCCAGGTTGGAGAAACATAGGGATCATTCTTCAGGTAGCCAGGAGCTGCTGATGGTTGTAGAGCTGGGGGTCAAGTGGCAGAGGGCAGGATGTGCCTCCCAGGAGGTACCCGGCCGTTAGAGTGACCTTGTCTCCAGACATGGTGCAGTGGCGGCTGTCAGACAGACACACAGCACGGGGCATGGCACTGTGCCCGTGACTGTTGGGCACCATGAGAGCGTACGTGGCAGAGAATGTCTGGGGTTCAAAAGCCTGGGAGGTTGTCTTCTCCCTGGGGAAGACCACAGATGAGTCCTGGCAGGCCTCCCTCGAGCCTGCCCCCTGCCTCTGGTGTGGATTTTAATGCTGAGTTTTTCTTCTAGCTGAGCAGTAGCTCCTGCTAGGCACCATCTTGCAGTGCTGGAAGTCGCTGCCGCCGCTGTGCCAACACCTGCACCCGACAGAATTAGATATGAATCCAGTCCACCCAGGTTTGGAACAAGAGCTTTAACTTTCAGCCTCTGGCACCTTCTGTATCTCAGGGTGGGGGCTGTGGGAACACGCCCACCCTCCACCACCTCCTTTGGGCCTCCGTTTCCTCATCTCTGCTACAAGTTCCCTCGACTCAGAAGGCCCATTTGCGGGAGAGGTGTGGTGTGTGCACCGTCGGGACATCGTGGATGTGCTACGAGTCCAGGGCCTTGGTTTTTCTCATCTACAAAGTGGGCTTACAGTTGGACACTCAGGGACTCCGTTTTGAGTCTTTGATGGTGTGGGATCCAGCCCAAGGGGTGTCCCCCGACCCCTTCCAGCCCTGGTCAGATTCTGAAAGGGTCCAGGAAATTCACTCCCACGTTGGAAGATGCGCCGAGGACAGTGGGGAAAATAATTTTCTTAAGCACATTCAGCTGCTAATCATAGGTGGATGGCCCCAATCCTCCCAGAGGCACCTGGGAAGGAGGGCTTAGTGATCCGCCTTTGGAAAATCCCTCTGGAGCACAGCCCTCCTGGTACACATTGGCTTGATGGAAACCGGTATAAATAAAGATTGCCTCACCAAAAAGGCAGCGCCTGTCACGTTTTGCACGTTTTTGTGGAAACTATTTCAAATGCTGGAAACCGGTCCCTTTCTTCGGCAGAGGATGTGGCCCACCCTTCCTCTCTCTGTCAGTGTTCTGTCTTCTGCTATTGTTCTTTGTTCTCTCACCCTATAGAGGAGCCCTCGGAGCCACTGAAACGTGAGGGCGTTTTGGCCCTGAGACTGGGTGTCCCCAGGGCCCTAAACAATGCTTCGTGTGCCAGGACCAGGACGAGGTGTCAGGAAGCAGCTTAATAATACATAGTTCTTGCTCATGAGTTTGTCTTGGGACAGTGACAGTGCGAGCCGACAAGTACCTAGGTGGAGGTGAATGGTTGCTGGGGCTTTGCAGGGCCTGGAAAGCCGGGTGTACCGGGAGGTGGGCCTGGGATGAAATCGGAAGGGGGAATGGCTCACCGAGGGAGTAGTGTGAGCAGAGGCGTGGGAGCCTGAGAAAGCCTGGAATCTGAATTAATAACCTCAACGGGTGCGTGGGTCTTGATGGTGGAGGGTGCCAGAGACCCAGTGTCTAAGTGGAGCAAAATCCCCATCAACAGCTCCTGTGTATGTGATACATGCGGTACATCTGGGACACCAGTGGCAGACATGGCTAATCCAGCTCCACCTGTTACCTCGGGCACCAGAGGCAGACATTGTTAATCAATCACTGCCCCCATCCCCCACCCCTGCCCTACTATATATCTATATATCCCTAGTTTGTTTTTTCCTCCACCAGGACGGAATAAGAAGCCTCTTCCTCTTTAAGGAGAACCGTGTGTAAAAGAGGAACAACATGGAAGTTGTTTACATTTAATAACCTAGATTCCCCACACACTGTGGGCTGGCTCCTACGCCCATCTCAGACAAGGGTCCCGGGGCTGGAGGAGCTCAGGGGACTCCTCCAGGGGTCCTGGCGGCTTTCCATGGGACTGTGCCATCCCGCTGAGTCTTGGTGACGGTGCCCCGGGACTCACAGAGCCATGGGCGCCCTTCGCTGACCTTGTCACCGAGGGAAGGCCTAGCCACTTCCATTTTCCACAGAGCCAGGGAAGGGCTCTCTGTCTGCTATGCCCAGCAGGCCGCCAGAGGAAGGCAGCTTCATAGTGCTTGCCTCGGAAAGGGGAAATTTGAGGAACTGGAAACCGAGCTCTGTGTGCGTGTCCTCCCGAAATCATCCAAGGTTCTGCAGCACCCAGGATCATGGTTGGCCTCACCCACCCCCACTTCTGGCAAAACCAGGTTGCCATGGAGGGCCCGGGCGGTGGGGAAAGCGATGAGCGAGGAATGACAAGCCAGTTGCCGGTGACTCAATGCCCACTGCCTGCTGACTCACTGGCACCACCGCCACTCCCTTTGTCTTGGGTTTGAGCCTGGGCCCCTCTGGCCGCTCATGGGAGCAGGTACAGTGTGGGCAAGGGGTTGGAGCAGAGGTTTCGCTGCCCACTCTCGTTGGCCCCCAGGCTTAGAGCAGAGTTAAGCTGGTGGTCAGACCTGTCCCCCACACACCAGGAAAGCAAAAAACGGCTCCAGGTGGAGCAGAGGTCCAAACGCAAGCTCAGGGAGGGTGCAGGTGGCCTGGGGCAGGTGGTCCTGAGCCCTAGGTGCAGCATTGACACACGGGCAAGGAAACAGGTCCGCCGCGAGCTCCCCTCCACCCTTCCCCTCCTCCCTGCCTCCCCACAGCCTGCTACCTCCCTCCGCCTCTGCCTTCCATGCAGGGGTGGGATTTGAGCCCCTCAGATGGGATCCAGGGGGCTTAACTGTTCTCATCCCTGGAATGTCACCTTCCTCCCTGAGTCTGACTCCGGCCAGGCTGAGACCTCGCTCAGTGGGCTCATGCTAGTTCTTCCCCAAAGCCTTTCTCGGTGCCCTTGGCTAAGCATGGCACTCCTGCTCTGCCTTGGAACCTAGGGTGGCTAGTGACGTTAGCACTGTGAGGGCAGCGAGGTGTTTGGGGTTCCCAGCTGTGCCGCGGTGCCAGGCACGTCGTATGTGCTTGGTACGTGCTGCTGGAGCGTCCGAGGCCAGTGTGGGTTTTCTTTCGCTTCTTTGTTCCAAACCTTAGGGAGGACTGTTCCGGTGAATGTCCCCTCCAAGAGGGGAAGTGACTTGCCCAAGGTCACGTAGCACCCAAAGGTGGCTCTGCCCTTTCCGAAGCCATGGGTTTCACTCACTGGGGACCAGGGTCTATGCTCAGCCTCCAGGGACCATCTCTTCTCTGTGTCACCCATCCCGGACTGGCCCCTCGTTGGGCACTCAGCCCACGGCAGAGCTCCGTCACGGATGATGACAAAGCCAGTGCCTCTGGGCAGATGGACAGACGCTTCTAGCTCTGTCGTCCACATGACAAGACAGGTCCAACCTTGATCTCCCGGACTTCCCCTCTCTGTCCCCCTGTGGCCTCCTCTTTTCCTTTAATGTGGCCACTTTGTACATGCTGTTCCCTGTTCTTAAAAAAAAAAATTGAGTGTGTGCATTAGGTGAAGGTTTACAGAGCAGATCATTTGTACATTCAACACCGCATCACACCTCCCAGTAGTGTTTGTCCTGTGTCCCTCTCGCTTAATTTGCTCATCTTACTTTGAATAGTGTCTTCCCAGCTATCCACGTTAACACCTGCCTAGCCTCTAGCTGGGGGATCAGCAAACTTTGCCTCAAGAGCCACATGCTGTCAGGATGAGGGGGTTCCCAACATTTGAACGGTACCTCAGGAGCGATTTTGAGATTGTGGAACATATTTTAAAGACAGACAGACAGTGGGACACAGGGCCTCCTCGTCCCATGTCAGGACTGAGAGAGAGAGAGTGTATTTTCCAATGGGTATATATAGTGGGGCTTACAGCTCTTTCATAAGGCACGTCTGTCCTACAGCTAACATATCCATAGTTAATGGGTAATAGCATAAGTGGGTGCCAATAAACAGGCAATGACACGAGCCATCGTCGTGATCCAGTGTTAGTTGACCTCAAACCCCTCTGAGGCCACCCAGGGGTAGCTATCAGTATCTGATCAGTATCAACAAGAGATGTCAAAACAGAGTTTGCTACATTTCATGGTGGGTTGGCTCTAGTACCTGATTGCTTTGCTCTATCGATAACCTTTAGGCATGGTGAAATAGGCGGACACAGAAATGATCCATTTATATGGTGGCTCTTCTACGACAGTTCTTTTATTGGGGAGGGGGGCTGTTACTGGAGGGACTGTGTGCAGTCATGAGAATGTATATTGAAATGTATTTATATCTCCTCACCGGGAGAGCCTTCCCCCACCTGAGTCAGCTTTCCAGACCAATCATTGGGAGCATGGATACTGAGCTGTACTACATTCTCATCCCCTCCCTCAGTTTACCGCAATAAGGGGTTCTTATGGTACTCATGCGTGACTCTGAAGAGAATTGAAATTTCCAAAGGGTATTATGTAGACCTGGTGATGTCACTTGTTTGGGGAACTATTTGGATGGCTGTCAAAGAATTCTTAAATTGTTGTGAGGGACAGGATTGGCTCTTCCATCTCCAAAGTTTGCTGACCCCTGCCCTTGCTGATTACTTCCTCCTCCCTCCCACCTCTTCCACTCCCAGGAGCCGCGGAAGTCTGTTTCTTTTAATAGGAAAACCTTTTCTTGATTTTTTTTTTAAATAACAGGAGTCTCGTACAATATTTGTCCTTTGCGATTAGAGCACCCTTCCCCCAGCTCTGTCA
>NW_022103928.1:28476400-28494473 GCF_000313985.2 Echinops telfairi | reverse complement strand
TGCCCTATCCCTAACTCAGTGCCCTGCTTGGCCCTCTGCCCTGCCCCTTCCCGTCCACCCTGAACTGGCTCCAGCCCGGCAGGGCAGCTTCGGCATGTCTCTTCCTCACCCTTCTGGGTGCCCGTAGTTTGCTGTCTGCCCTCTGTTCTCATTCCCGGCCACTGGGGGCTTGGGGTCTCCCCTGTGGCTTCCAAGGAGACAAGGAAAGGATTTGGAGGCAGGCCCCAGACTGTGGTATCAGCTACACAGTTGTATGGGAATATGGCCAGGCGGCTACAGGTGGATCCACGCCCCTACCCCCAGTTCTTCACCACACTGGGGGAGTGGCATGGCTGGGGGGTGGGGAATGTGTGTGTGTGGAGCACATCAGGGGACGTTGTCAGAGAAAGTTAGAGTTTGTTTTGTTTTGTTTTGACGCCAGAAAGTGTTTTTGTGCAGTGTCTCATCGCAAATGTATTCTTTTTTAGGAAAACGTCCCTGTGGTGATTTATCACAACAAAAATATTTTTCATAAGCCCAGCTCGCATGTTTCAATATGCCTACAAGGCGAAAACTCCATGTGGTTGGACTTTTGGAACTTTCTAATGCACTGGGGGCAGAGCTGTCTTTACACAGTGACGGCGATGCTGCGAAGCACGTGGTTTTCTTTGCCTGCCTGCACTGCTGCTGCTGCTGCCGCCGCTACTACTGGCTGTTATTTTTTGTGTCTCATTTTGTTAACTTTTCGGGTGGTTTAGCTACACTGTTGTGGTTTATGAACCTGTATCAATGTAGTAACTCTTTTGAGGATGACAGTGATTAGAGGAAAAGAAAAAGTTACTAAGTTACTATGTTACTTATTTAAAAGTCCAAATCTAGACACACTGCCATCACATGGATTCCGATTCACTTCGAGGCTCTATAGAGGTTCCGAGACGGTAAATCTTTGTGAAAGGAGGCAGCCTCCCCTTTCCCAAGGAGTGCTGGTGGGCTGGACCGCTGACCTTACAGTTAGCAGCCCAAGGTTGGACCGACCATACCACCAAGGCTCCTGAGTTACTAATAATGTTGTAATTCATTGTAGAAGGATTTTTACAAAATAATTTTTGTCAGTGTCCTAAGAAGTACTGCACTTCAGCACTCTACACTCTAGGTATTACATGGTATTCTATGTGTAAAATTGATAATAGATAGATATTAGGCATTCTATATGGTCTGGTACAGGCAGGGGGTCCTAGGAGGGGAACGTAATCCCAAACCTAAGGATGCCATCACACCTCATAGATTTGTCTTCTGCAAACCTCAAACCAAGGGGTATTAACTGCTCTAGCAGGTTCCAAGCCAGTGGTCACCCAGGTGCAGATCCTGGCCCAGCATCTTCTAACTGTGCGGTCCTCCCCTTCTGAGGCTTGATTTCCTAAAGAGAGGACTTGGGGGAGAAACAGAACTTCTGTAGGCCGTGGTCTTCTGCTGACCGGGAAACAGAAGGGTGTGTGGTTGTCATGGGCAGGCAGTGAACAGTTCACAGGGTAGCTAGCCTGCAGTGAAAGAAAGGCTCTGGACCCCGGCTAGATCTCAAGCCCTGTCCCTGGAGATTCCATAAACAGAATTCACTTTCACTGGGGCTGGAAGGTTGTCGCTCATTGTTTCGGCTTTGTTCCGGCCAAAACATTGTCTGGGTTCCCGGATGACCTCACTGGAAAGAGCGAGCCGGGCGGTGCCGCTGACTGGCCCAGCCCAGCCCCAGCCCCAGGAAGCCTGTCTGTCCTTCATGGCACCACCTCAGACGGTGATATGGAGCAAGGCCTGGCCAGCTGCAGACAAACTAGCTCCAGGATGAGTTGGGTCTTGCTATATGGGTGTGTGTGTGTGTTTTCAACCTACACAGTCTCTTAGAAATTGGGAACTGTATATACACATCCACATTTCAGTATCTCGAGAAATTGGAGCATCTGGCCTCCGTGGACCACCCCCACATCCCAAAAGGCGGAGGCAGTCCCTACTGCCCCCACCCCACCCCACCCCTTGCTTAGCCTCCTTTCTTAAGGCCCTTGCCTGCCAGGCCTCTTGAGGTATTTCCACTCGTAATGCTTGAGTTAACTTTTCCTCGAGAATAGATAACCAAGCTAGCACATGATCCCACCAAATTATTAAACCTTTGATGGAGTCACTTTGTACGAGGGGAAAGCGAAAGCCTCCCCTTTCTTTTTAAGGGCGCCCCAGTGGTGCAGTGGTTTCGGGTTGGGCTGCTCCCTGGAGAGATGAGGCTTTCTACTCCTGGGAAGTTAGTCTCGGAAACCCACCGTGCGGTTCTGTGTGCCCTTTCCTATAGTGTCATTGTGAGTCAGAATCAACTCGAT
The DNA here is from genome assembly GCF_000313985.2 of Echinops telfairi. Lineage (NCBI taxonomy): Eukaryota > Metazoa > Chordata > Mammalia > Afrosoricida > Tenrecidae > Echinops > Echinops telfairi. The sequence goes on along the minus strand of NW_022103928.1, from coordinate 28,492,134 downwards.
GGTAGTGAGTTTTGAGCATTGAGTTCTTTTCCAGAAGAGCTAACCTCGTTAAGAATGGCCAACAATACTCCTAACATGGAACTTAACATTGATTTGTGTGCCCCAGTACTGGATTGCTTACCTGGGAGGCCTAAGTGGTTTGCCCTTGGTCACTGATGGAAAGGCAGGTGAGCAAGCCATCCAGTGGTGCTGCAGGAGAGAGGGATCTCTTTGCATACGATTTTGCTCGGATGGCAACAGATTTGGGCTTTTCTGAATAATGACTGCCCCTTCCCTACCGACTCTGGCAGGGATTGTGTGTGAGTCACATGCCTGTGCAGGCATTACTAGTTGACCTCAGCTCTCCTCGCTGAGTTGGCAATCTGTGGACACGGTGCTCAGAAGATCTCTTTCCAATCTACTCGAAGTCTGGGGGGAAAACCCTGTTTGCCAGCAGGCTCCTGTCCATGGTGACAACTGCCCTGCCTGAGTCTGTGCTGTTTAATCGGAGCAAAGGTCGCTATTGCTTGTCCGGCCTGCCCCTATGGCCCTGGGCCCTGCCTGTTCCCCAGGAGCCCTCCCTGGCCTCTGGCCTCCAGTCTCCATCACGTGGGCCCTCACTTCCCTGTTTGTCCGCTTCTTTTAATTTGTCAGCCTTGTGTGAGGCCTGGGACTGGCCTCTTAAAGGAACCAGACCCCATTTCCCTTGATGAAGTCACCAGATCAGTGAGCCAAAGAGTGGGAGGCTGCGAACATGACTTTGAAGGCTAAGGCAGACTGGGTAGATTGGAAGCCCAGTCCAGCTCAAGTGGCTCTGTAACCCTGGACAAGAACTTCATCCCTCTGCGCGTCAGTTTCCTCATCAGCAAAGTGGTTTGGCAACCTCACCCTTGGATGGGGACTTAAGAGAATGCATGCACAGTGCTTAACCCGGTGCCTGGCATGCAGCCGGCTCTTAAAGGCAGTGTCCTTCTTCTTTTTAAGGAAACACCTAGGATATACAGCCTGGCACACGGTATAACACAATTCCAATGTGACCGGCCATCTTCTTCAAGAAGAGATTATAATTTTGATCACTTAGTATGGCCTACGGCCTGAGCGGAACAGGTGACAGGCAGTGTTTCTGTCCCGTCCCATCCCTGAGAGGTCGATGGTATTTTTATCCTTGCTTTTGACCAGTGAGGAAATGGAGGCACATTGGTGACCCGTGAGCCCAGAGCGAGAGGTCCATGCCTGCTCCTGAAAGAGTGGAACGCAGGGAGCCCCGCCTGGGGCCCACTCAGACCTCCGATCTATTTCTCCACCTGTGAAATGGATCTGCCTGCCAGGACTCCTCCGGTCCCCAGTTCCGGATTCTGGGAGCTGCTTGCCGAACCCACAGAACGGGAACCCCCAAGATTGACTGAGAACCAGCCAACCGTCCAATCTTTTCTGTCGGCCTGCTTTGTGCTATAGGGGTCTGGGGGACCTTGCAAAGAAGAGGAAGGCCAAAGAGCTCTTCCTCCTGAGGCGGGTGGGGTGGGGGTAAAGGTCACAAGTGGTGTCATCAGTGATAATAAGAAGTTTCAATCTCAATCTGCTGTGCGATGAATTGTTTAAATGGCCTTTTACCTTTTTTTTTAAAGATCATTTTATTGGGGGTTCTTATAGCACGTATAACAATCCAGAAATCAATTGTATCAAGCATATGTTGACATCATTCTTCTCTAAACATTTTCTTTCTATTTGAGCCCTTGGTATCAGCTCCCGCACCCCATGACCCCCTGATAAGTTTATTATAGGATAAATTGATGTTATCTTGTGAGACCTGCAAAATGATTGGGTGGGATAAGATGCTTTCGGTCCACCCAAGGGATGGGACAGCTTGTTAAGGTGGATGGAAGGAACCCCACTGGGGCTGAGGCTATGCAAATTAGATGTGTGGAGCCCTAATGAGGGGGTTGGCCAGTTATGCCAACCCGCTAGGCTTAAAAGGAACCGTCTCAGCACTAAGAAGAAGGGAGAGGAGGGGAGCACGTCATCTAGATGCAGGCTCCACACCGAGAACCTCCTGGTCCCAGGAGGTAGAGGGCTATCCCACCTGAGACAGTGGCAGCAGAGCCAGGAGACCCGTCGGAGGGGGCACACAGGCCTATAGGCCCACAAAGCTAATAAGCAAGCACATGTGTTGACCCTGAGCAATGAGCGCTTAGGGCTGAGGCTTTCTGGCAGAATGAGGTGCCTTTGGGCATTTATCAATAGAGCCAAGGAGCATTGTAAATTGCTTGCATGAGCAGGGCCAGAGGGCCTAGGGCTGAGCCAGAGGGGCCGGCCTGTGGGCCCTGTCAAGACCAGGCAGTTTTGATTCGAGAGCTGTGTTGTGCTGGAGCCTCTTCCTTGTTAAATGCCACAATACGCACTGTGGTTTGTGAGTTTGGTGTGGCAGCTAGCAGCAACAGCATTCTGAAGCTAGCAGAGAAGTCACGCCGGAGAGATGTCCGTGTCAGAGCTGGTGGAAAAGGTGGCGAGTGGAGGGGCGTCTGACCTCCTCCTCACCGAATTCAGCTGGGCGCTAAGGATCCCAATTCTCCTCCCACTTGGGAAGCTGATAAGGAGGTCCACAGACACCTTCAGCCCTGCCCTTTCCTCGAGGAGATTCAGGTGCTCCGGGGCAGGGGCAGCAAGTTGGTGAGCCGCACAGGTGACTCCAGGGTTCTGGGCGGCCTCTCCAGGACAAAGAGGCAAGAGCTTGGTCTCCCCAAAGCCATGATCTGAGTGGTAAGTGCTGGGTGGGGCAGCCCCTGCAATACCTGCAACTCAGTTCAAGGTCAAAGTGGCTTCTGCGTGGGCACCTGAGGGTCAGTGAGTTGAGGGACATGGTGGCAGACAGGTACCTGGTCTCTGCCCTGCTCTGCCCCTCACTCTAAACCCGGCGTATGGCCTTTCCTGACCTGTGAACCTTCCTTTCCAAGCTTCCTTGTACTCTAGTGCCTTCGGGCGTCTGGCTCTGGGGAGTTAGGGCTCCTCACCCTCCTGCCTCCTTCCAACCCGACAGCCTCCGGCCTGAGCCTCTGTTTCTCTCCTGTGCAACACACGACTAAAACTGCCTCCCATAATGCAGTTTTCTGAGCAGTGAATAGGGAATCAAGTCTGTAAACAGCTCAGCCTACAGGAAGTACCCAGAAACCGGATCCCTCAAAGGCGGGGAGGGGGTTGGTGAGAGCAAAGGAACATCGTATAAAGCCACAGTGTCCCTGGAACTGACTTGACTCTGTCCACATTTCTGCCAAATTGACCAGATGACCAGCAAGGTGGTCTTCGGGCACAGCTGTCTCAGGTTGCTGTGTCTGGAGCAAAGATAAGGAGGGTTTTTATCAGAGCCGATTCTAATCCTTTGTAGCTCTCATAACCAAAGAGGAAGCTCTTAAAATGGGGAATTATGTATCTCAGCTGCTGCAAAATAACCCTGGGCCCAGTGCCAACGAAAGCAGCTCCGTGGCTAGTTGGTAGCTGACAGGGAAGCAGGCGGCTTGAATGCATGTGGAGACTTGTCCCCGAGCACTTACTTCTAGCACAGAAAGAGCCAGGTGGCATCTCGCTTGCTGGGCATGAGCTAGGGGGCCATTTGCGAGCCTCCAAAGGTGGACAGATATTCCTGGAAAGGTGTTGTCTGAGGTCAGGCTCTTTGAGCAAGGGGGACAGCCTGAGTGAGCAGAAGCTGAGGCCTGGATACGGGCCTGGTCACGGTCACTACCAGCTGAGGGGTGAGCTCACGAATAATTGCAGCAGTAACCACAACTCTGATGACCCAGGTACCACCTGTGGAACGCCGGCTCCATACGCAATGCGGTTCGGAGAGCATGCTCTTCAGATGCCTGCCCTCCCCGTTCCAATCCCATTGCTACAATATTCCTAGGAGTTGCACCGTTACACCGTTTTACGGATAAGGACCGGAAGCCCAGAGAGGTCGAGCAACTTGCTTGAAGTTATTATACAGCCAGGAAGAGGCTCGTGCTCAGATTCCTTCGGGGGTTAGCCTCCCCCTGACGGGCTGGAACAGGTGGAGGTCACGATAGCAAATGGGAAAGGTGACCCAAACCTAAGGCCTGCGAGGGGCTAGAGCAGTTGTGTAGTTGCTGCCCCCAGGAGAGAGGCAAATGAGCGGATGGGGGCCTGCAGCTCAGCAGAGGATTGTGTGACTTGGGGGGGGGGGCATTACGGTCTTCTGTGGGCTGTGCTGTGTTCTCTTCAGCTGCAGTGTCTAATAGATGTGTGTGTGCGCAGAGTAGCAGCAGGGAGACCTAAAAGAGGCTGTGCAGATGCCCAGAGAAGGCTGATGCCCTGAGCACAGTGGTTGCCATGGTAACAGATGTGGGTGGCTGCCAGAACATTCAGGAGGTAGCATCATCAGCAAGTCTGATGGAGATGGGCTTTTACAGACATGGGTCTGGTCAGACACCCCCAGAGAGCCTTGGGGAGCACCTGCGTCTGCCTCAGCCTCGCCGGACCTCTTGTAGGCTTTGGTGAGGCTGTGGGCAGTGGACCTCACTTGCCACTGGCTTTGGGGGAAGCCAGAGATAAACCTACGGGGTGGGAGCTGGCTCTGTCTTCTCCAAGGGCAAGGACGCCTGGGTTGCTGCAGCCCAGGTGGGAGAGGTGACATTGGGAGCTTATCCGCCATGGGCTCAGTATGGGGAGACCCCCCCATGGCACCAGGCATTAGCATGAATCTTCCCATAACCATATGCCCCCTGCCAACACATGCACTCCTTCCCTGGCACCACGCACCACGCACACCTCCTGGCGCATCCAACGGGCGTCAGGAAGATGGCTTCCACCAGGAAGGTCATGTGTTCAGTGTGGTGGGGGCTGGGAAATGCGTTTCATGGGAAGTCAGAGCCTGGAGCTGAGCAGTCTCAGGGAACTGTAGGTGCTGCCTCCCAGATGTCTAGACCACTCTGGGTACCACTACGGCAAGTGGGGTTCGGGGCTCAGAGGGCAGAGCCAGGCGCCTCCAGGTTACCAGCCCACCTCTAGGGGGGGAAGACACACGGTACACTTGTGAGCCCCTCACCAGGAATGTGAGGAGCTGGCAGTGCCCCCCTGACATCTCAAGAGGCTTCACGAGGTTCAGCAGCTTCCAGCTCTGAGATCCAGGGGAGGTCCCCGCACGGTGGAGCCAGTCCTGTTGAGATCGGAGGCCCCAAGGGTCATTCCCTGAACAACATCTTCACCAGGAGGGAGTTGAGTCCTACATCCTCCAATTATGCTCCGTGGAACGGGCCACAATGGGCCCTCTGATAACCATCAGGCGCACACAGCGGCATTAGAACAATGCTTGAACCGTGCAGGTTATTCTTTGCAGGAGCTGCAGCCAGCCAGGCCCTAGTCTCACCCCAGGGAACGGCAGAGAAAAGCGCTCCGGGTGCCAACTCCAGCACGTCAGCATTCCAGGGGGTGGGCAAGGTTGGATCTCTGTGAGCGGCCAGCCTCTCCAGGGGCCTTTTCTTATTCTGCTCGCTGCCAGAGTTAGGAACCCCCACTGCAAGCCAGGAGAGGAAGAAGGTGGGGGGCAAGGGGGCCGGGTTTCTGCATGCTGCTGGGCCACAGCGCCTTGGCACAACCCTGCCGGCAGGCCGCACTGTGCTTGTATCAGCCTCACCCAGACCCCACCGCAGTCCCCTCTCCCCCCGCCACCGGACCATCTTCCTGTGTCAGGCTGAGGGGCTCACTCGAGCTCACCGTTGGGGAGCGGCACTGGGATTTGAACTGGGTACTTGATCAGTTCAAAGAGCCCCTGCCGTCTGCCATCATGGGGCAGGCTGGGGGCAGGCTCGGGGCACCCGGTGCTAGCACTGTCAGGCAGGGTCTTGGCCCTCCTCCTGCAGCCCCTAGTCTGGTTGAGGAGTCCGTTCACAAGGACCCAAATGAGCAGGGTGTCTTCGGGCGTGGATAAGTGCTCTGACGGAAAGGCAAGCTTGATGCCCACGGGCCCCCGAGTCTGTCCTGTGGGTAGAAGGCCCATCCTGAGGAAGGAGGAGGCTTGGCAATGAGTCGGTCCTCTTTGCTGTCATTTATTTCATTTCCCAGGTGGTGAAACGGAGGCCCAGAGTGGGACAAGCAGGCCCCCTAGCTCCGGCTTGCCTCAACTTGTCTATTTGTCTTGTGTGGCCTTCTGTCATCTCACAGTAGATCATTGATGGCAGGGACCTAGCCTTCCCCTCTGTCCCCTCCCTCCAGGCTGGTTCTCCTTGTGTCCACAGTAAGCCCTGGTCAGTTCTCCGGGCATGATTGGCAGGTGCTGGATGAGCCTGCGGCCCCAGGGTCACGCCGCTGGGAGGGTGCCCACTTGGGGACCTGAGGAAGCACAGAAAGAGGTCCTCTGCCCTGGCTGGTGGCAGCCCCTTTAGAGTGGTGTCTGACCTGGGAGCAGGTAAAGGTGACAACGAGCAGCTCTGGGGGGACTTCAGAACTTGACTTTTGGTCACTGGGCCTCTAGCTGGATGGTCCCAGAGACTTTATTGTGCAGGCTTAGGGGTATGCTCAGAGGAAAGGGGACTGGATTCTGATAGTGAAGGGAGCTGTTAGCACCTGGAGGCCTGAAGAGACAGCTTGTAACAATTTAGGGGAGTGATCTGGAGCCATGGGGGGCGGGGGGGGGGCGTAATCACCAACAGGTGCTGTGGCCAGGAAAGGTCACACAGCTGCCACCAGATGTGTGGCACTGTAAGGGGACGTAGGGGAGAAAGACCCCCTGTTCTCTCACTCTCTGACTTAGGGGACCCCTCCTTTTGGCTGAACCCTAGAGGGAGATGAGAGCAGAAGATCTGAGGTGGGGGTGGGTGGGGTGCCAGCTAGGGCTCAGCCAGCTTCTCAAGTCCCAGGGCCCGGGAGGAAATGGGTGGGTGGAGTGTAGTTTTGTTGCCCTACAGCCATCTCTACACAAGTTGCTCAGTGACATTAGTTACATTCTTCATAACGTGTGAACATCTTTGACCTTTCCATTCTGGTCGTTCCATTTCCATGCATCTAGTTTCCCTGCTCCCTTCCATTCTCGTGCTTGTGTTAAATCTGCCAGTGGGAGCAGTTTGATGCGTCTCTGACCGCATCAGGATCCCTGTTGCTTCTGTTCAGCAGATGTTCAGAGTAGAGAGCCTGTCGATTCGGTGGGACCCAAGGATCCTCAGCCTGGACCCTGAAATCCTTGACCCCAGGGCATCTGAATGATTTAACAGTGTGGTGGTCAGAGCAGTGGGCAGACTTGGGGAGCTGCCGCCCACGCCCTGGGCCGGCCGGAGAGGTTTTTACTGCCTTATCAAGTGACCGTGGCCGGGTTTGGTTTTGTCTCCTTAGAAAGTGAAGAGATGGCCACCAAGGAGAAGCTGCAGTGCCTGAAGGACTTCCACAAGGACATCCTGAAGCCGTCTCCAGGGAAGAGCCCGGGCACCCGGCCTGAAGATGAGGCCGAGGGCAAGCACCCGCAGAGGGAGAAGTGGTCCAGCAAGATCGACTTCGTGCTCTCTGTGGCTGGAGGGTTCATTGGATTAGGCAACGTCTGGCGTTTCCCGTACCTCTGCTACAAAAATGGTGGAGGTAATCGGGAGCTGCGAGGAGGGGAGAGGTCCCGTGGGACCCAAGTGTGGGTGTTTCTCTGAGCCTCCCTTTACCCATCCCCACCTCACCTCCGGGAAAGCGGGGCCGGCCCGCGCGATACTCTGTGGAGGTTTTCCTGTGTGACTTTCAGCAGTTGCTTGCCCTCCTGGAAGAGATCGGGCTGAGTTATGCTCCTGTCTCCTGTTCTTCAGCATCCTCACATATACCTGTCCCCAGAGATACATCAGGGCCTGGACTGATGTAGTTCTTGATGGGCGCTTTTGCTTTTCTGACTTAACCAAACAGCCTTCAAAAGCAAGCTTTGTGTTCTCCTCTAAATGGGAAACCACTGTCATTTGCCATCATGGAGAAATGCCCAGAAAAATAAAATAGAGTTGAGAGGTGTTTTGTTTGTTTGTTTTAATATATGGCATCTGATTGGCTGGTTTGGATTGTGGGGGGTTTTTTTTGGTTTTGTTTTTTTGTCTTGTTTGTTTTGGGGGCCTGTGGAAGGCTCTGAGCTAGAATCCCCTCCCTCATGGACGTGTCTCCTGTTACTGGTTTTAAAGGCCGGCAGGGCCCAATACAGACATGCTCGAGGGGGCTCCTCACCCCGAGTTACTGTCTGCTTGGGAAGAAAGGACAGGCTTCATGCTACCACATTGGAAGAAGTCTGCCTAAGAGCCTGGTTCCTCGCCTTTTGTAGGATCCGGGCCCCTGTGGATCTGAGTACTCAACCCGAGTTATTCAGCTTCAAAGCATTCGTGGACCCCAAAGCCACCATCAGCAGAACCTAAGCAGGAGCCCCATCCAGACCCTCGGCCCCTCATTCCTCTCCTGCTCCCACCCCCTGGCTGGAGATGCTGGCCTCCTGCCTTAGCACTGAATCCTGCCAGCGAGGAGCTCTTTTGAGCTGCCTCCTCTGAGAAGCCTGGGGGGCGCTTGGGGAAGGCTTCCGCGAGGAAGTCGCTTTTGAGAAGGGTCCCACAGGGCCAGCAGTACTTACTCAAGACGGAAAGGTGGGAGGAAGGAGGCCGGCACAGATTAAATGAGCAAAGGCTCCAAGGCTCTGGCGGCCTTGCCAAGTGGTGGGCACACTGCCGAGAGGACACCAACCACGCAGGGGGGCCTGGTCTGTGGGACTCCCACGCCCACATTCTTCACATCACTCACCTGTCCTTCCACCAAGAGGGGGATGCGGGGGTTGGGGTCCAGCCCCTTCCAGGTGCAGTTTGCAGAAATACCAGCTCCCTGGCAGCCACAATCTGACCAGCCCTTGCCCCGCTCTGCTTCTTCACAGGTGCGTTTCTCATACCATATTTTATTTTCCTGTTTGGCGGCGGCCTGCCTGTGTTCTTCCTGGAGGTGGTCATCGGCCAGTACACCTCCCAAGGGGGAATAACCTGCTGGGAAAAGATCTGCCCCTTGTTCACGGGTGAGTGTGGATGAAGGCGCTGGGGCGAGGCGGGTGGGCCGGTTGTTCGTTGGCTCAGCAAGTGTTTATGGACCACGTGCTATTTGTCAGGGACCTGGAACTCTCATGAAATCACATGCCTGATACAAGATAGCAGCCCGCACATTTTCCCTGGGCGGCTGCTGCCTTTGCTGGTAAAACTGTAGGCGGAAGGAGACTGGCAGGTGACTGACGCTTGGTAGTAGCTCAGTAAGGATCAACTGTTCTGTTTTAGGGGGCTCTTGAGGGGGAGGGGTGAACAGGTTAGCACTCAAGGGCAGGAGCCTTTTCTGTCTTGGGTTCAAGTTCTACTTCCTCTTCTTGGTACCCTTGTGCCTTAACTTCTTTTTACCCCTGCGCCGTGTCCTCATCCAGCAATGGAACCATACAGGTTTCTTTGAAGACAAGGCGACTTAGGTAAAAAGACTTTGTACACCTAGCAAGCACTGCCATCGTAACCGTTCGGGTTATTATAATGTTAACACTCATGAAGTAATCACTTAGCATAATTGGCAGAGATATGAGTATTTGAGTTTATTCACTCAGTTATCTAGAAACTTGGCCCTATCCATTCATTGAACCTTTCGTACAGTAAGCCATTCAATCATTAGATCATCCATCCAATCAACCATCCATTTCCCTATTCGCTCACTCATTGTTTATCTCCAGCCATCCCAGAAACCCAGGCTTATCCATCACATAGCGATCTACCCATCTAACTAACCCGCTGCTGCCAACATTCCATTCATTTATCGCACCATCTAACCACCAGGCCATCTACTCTCAGTTGCTAGAACAGAAATACCACAGGTGGTGGTTTTAACAAACAAGTTTATTTTCCCCCTCAGAGGTTGACTCACACGCATCCTCCCTCAGTAGCATCACAATAACCTATTCCGCGATGAGCCAGCCATAGCCACAGGCATCGGTTTTTCCAATCCTTGGTTTTTTGGTTTTGTTTTTGTTTTTTAGGGGGGGGGCGGGGATAAAAATTCAGTCCCCGATACCATCCATTGTTCATTCCTTCTCTCACCCGCTGCCCCGATTATTTTGCCATCCATCTATCCGTCCCATCCTGCGGTCCTCCTCCGTGGATTTTGCGGGTGGCTGGGAAGGTCGTCGTCTAGCCCAGTCCCTGGGACTGCTGTGGGTGCTCTGGGCGGATGTGCACCTGGCCGCACCTCGATGTGCACCTGGCCTCACCTCAGCTGCTTGTCTCTGCCCACCTCTGCAGGCATTGGCTACGCTTCCATCGTGATCGTGTCCCTGCTGAACGTGTACTACATCATCATCCTGGCCTGGGCCATGTACTACCTGTTCCACTCCTTCCAGACGGATCTGCCCTGGGCACACTGCAACCACAGCTGGAACACGCCGCAATGCATGGAAGACACCATGCGCAAGAATAAGAGCATGTGGATCACCCTCAGCGCCACCAACAACACCAACTACACCTCCCCTGTCATCGAGTTCTGGGAGTAAGGCCAGCCTCGTGGGGGGGAGGGCGTGGGTGTGGAGGCACAAAGGAGAGACACACACGTCCTCCTTTTCTGTCTTTTGGTGAGATATCCGTGCCCTTGGTCTCAGGCCTGGGATCAGATCTCAGCGCTGCCGCTTACTGACCACGCATTTCTCTACCTGTCACGTGAGGCAGCGAATCATTCTTGACCCCGTGGGATGACACCGAGGATTGTTTCCCCAGTTCATACTTGCCATCAACTTTGGAGGAAACGTGGATCTGAAAATGACAGTGTTTTGAGTCTGTTTTAGAAAAGATCTCGTTAGAATATGAAACCTGTGATTGTGGGGAGAAAATGCTCATATGACGCTGTGGTAGTTATGCAGGTGGGGGGAGGAGAGGGGAAAATCGGCCTCTGTCACTTACCTTTTGCTGCGGAACAAACATTTATTTAGTTCATGATTGTACTCGTTGGCAGTCTGGGTGAGCTCAGCTGAGTAAGACTCCCACAAATGTATAGTAAGCTATCGGTTATCAGGGTAGTTCTTCTGGGGGGTTGGCTGGCTCTTGGCTGGGGTACTAGGAGTGGCTGGCTGGTCCACATGGTCTCTTCACCCAGCGGGCTAGCCTGGGCCGGCTCACATGTGGCTCAGCATTCCTAGAACAGAATAAGAGAAAGTCCAGTGCTCAAGTCTCTGCGAGGGCCATTTTTGCCAGTATACCATTGGCCAAAGAAAGTCCCATGACCAACTCAGATTCAAGAGATGACCTCGTGCTATTTAACACAAACACCACACAAATGTGTGGCTTTAAAAAACCAGAAATGTATTTTCTTGTAGTTTTCTCAAAGTTCAGGAGACTGTGGTCTCCATTCAGGGGGAAAGTTTCTTCTGGACTATTCCACCGTCACCCACCCACCCCAAAACCACCTACCACCTTGAGCCAATTCAGCCTCATCTCAATTCACTGCCAGCCAGTCGATTCTAACTAATTGTGGCTACCTCGATAGGATTCCCAAGACTGTGTGACTTCTCTGGTGGCAGACAGACTCACCTCGTCTCCTATGGAGCAGTTGGTGGGTTTGAACCACTGAACTTGTGGTTAGCAGCCCACAGCCCCACCATGGTTCCTTATTTCAGGTTCTCATAGCCTGTAGATCCCTCAGCTTCAGACAGCATCTCTCTACTTCCTGATAACTGTGCCTTTGTTCCCATGACCCAGCTGCACTGAGGTTGAGGACCCATACCACGGGTGATGGAGGAAATCCTCGCCCTCAACGGGGTGATGCCAGCTGTTATGGGGTTCGGTTCTCAACGCGTTGGTACAGGGGCACAATTCCATCTAGATCCGGTACAGCCTTTTTATGAGAGGACTGGAGAAATAGGGGCGTTTTTTTTAAACAACGTGCCACAGTCTAGTTATTCATGCTACCAAACCCAAAAATCAAACCTACTGCCATTGAATCATGTCTGACTCGTGGAGACCTTCTGTAAGGTTTATTATTAGCCTGTAAATCTTGACTGGAGCGGACCACCTCATCTTTCTTCTGGCAGATTCGAACCGCTGACTATTCAGTTAGTAGCCCAGTGCCTAACTCCCAGCACCATCAGCCTCCTTAGTAACTCTACAAGGGGCGTCCTAGGACAAGCATGGTGGAGGCCCGAATGGTGAGAAGCCCCTAGAAAGCTGGGGTAGGAGGGAGCCAACCCAGGGTTGGATGCTGGTCAAAAATTATGCGTGTATCGCGCCCCATGCTCTTCATGAGCACTTGAGTTTGGGGCTTGGCACTGAGCTGGGCCTGGGTCAGCCCTGGACTAACTATGAGAGCCTTGCGGGAAAGCTGGGATCCGGGGGTCTGGGAGGCTGTCAAGGAAGGGGGGTGGCCCTTAGCTGTCTTAGCTGTCTCCGCTCCACTTTGGATTGGGTTTGGTGCTTTCAAGTTGTCTGCACACCTCTTGTGTCCCAGACCCTCGGTGTGATTCCCAGCCCATGCACGCCTCCTGCTAGTCGAGGTTTGCCTGCTGCTTGGATGTCGGGCAGGTTTAGCGGCACCTTCAGTCCCGGGTAGATGATAGGAAGCCTGGCGAACTGCTTCTGCAAAGCAGCCTGTTGAAAGCTGTGTGGATCACAGGGGTCAGAGCTGTCCTGCGTGAGTTGGGGGCCGACTGGGCAGCTGCTAGTAACGACAACAGCCCACCTCCTAGAACCTGGTCCTGGAAACAGGCCCAGTGAGGAGCGGACCGGGACTGGGAAGCTGCAGGTGAAGGGTCAGAGCTATCCTCATGGAAGGGAGGGAGGGGGTGGAAACGGGGCGTCCACACCCAGCATAGAGTGGCTCATGCCCCTCTTGTGACATGTAGGCCTTCAGGGTTTGTCCCCTGGGCCTTGAGGCTCCTTGGGGTCGAGGCTTTTGATGTGTATGTATTTTCCACTTGCAAACAAAGAGGGCATTAAAAGTACATTCCTAGACTCATCGGCTGCCCACTCCCTGGCAAGCTGAGTTTTCAAGGGCGGGCGCCGAGGGAAGCCAGACAAAGAAAGGCTGGCACTCCATTCTCTGCCTGAATGGGGCCTGAGGCCACATCCTTGTTCTTTCTGTGGTGTTCTTGGCACAGGCCTGACAAACCAGAGCCTAACTCACCCAGGGCATTGGCTCTAAGAGTGGCCTCTGCTTACCCAGTGTCTGCCGGGGCCTCTGACCGCCGGCATGGACTTGAGTCCCAGGCTTGAACTCTGGCCCTGCCTTTTCTGCTCGGACAAGGGCCTTCACCTCTCTGGGTCTCAGGGTCTAGCCTATAAGTGAGGGGCCATTACACTGCCTGCTTGGACCAGCCCAGAGTGGCCAGCCAGAGAGCTTGGAACCAGTTGCCCCTGAGTCTATTCCAACTCCCGGCAACTGTGGGCCGGGCCAGAGCTCTGCTCCTCAGGGTGTTCCGTGGCCGGTTGTGCAGACGCCTTTCGTCTGAGCTGCCTCTGGGTGGACTGAGTGCGTTCACAGTCTCCACCACCCAGCAGGTCCTAGAAGCTGGTGGAGACTCCCTACGTGGACGCTTGTGGTGCTGGTGTCTTTACTGTCCCCCCAGGGGGGCGTGGAACTGTCACAGTGACAGAGGGGAAGAACAGATGCCCTTCAGCACCCGGAAGGTCTCCTGCATGGCTCTGAGTTCGTCTCCTGTAATCTTCAGACCAGAATGGGCTTAGAGAAGGGGCTCACATGAGAGATGGGGGATCCGGAGGTGCCCGGACGTCGTCTCTGTTTCTGCCCTCCCCTCTGTCCCTCTAGACCCTCTTGGGAGACCGCAAGGCTCCTGCCTTCCAAGTTCCAGTCCCTTTCTCTGGCAAGGAAGACCCTGAGACGGTTGTTTATCTTTGGACATTTCCTGGTTCCACGAGCACCTTCCCAAGTCCCTTATACGATCCAGATGGACTTGAGTGATCCAGGGAGTGCTGGCTGCCTGCCGGCCACTGGCTTCCCTCCCGTCTGGTCTGGCTCTTGTGACCTGTCCCCTCCTGGCTTCTTGCACAGCCACGTGAGAGCGGGCACCTGACCACCCATAAATAACTTGACAGCTCTCTAGAACCCCAGGAGTGTTGGGGGACACAGTGGGCGCGGACCATCATTGCAGCTTGTGTGTCTGTGAGTTCGAGGACAGATACCCAAGGAGATGTCAGACAACTCCACTCTGAGCCAGGCACCAAGGGGTGACAAAGGGGTGGTCTCTTCCCTTCCGGAGCCTGCTGCTCCTTCTGAAAATAGCAATGAGAAGGACAGAGGATCCGCATGCACGAACTGATGGCCGGCAACCATTGTCCCAGGAATGTGCCGTCTCCTTTTTCTTCCCCTAAATCTTTGCCTCCGCTCCCACCCCCACCACCAGCCCTGGAGCTGACTCTGACCATGGGTGTCCGAGGAGAACTGGGCTCCTTAGAATCTTCAATGGGTGAGATGTCAGAAGTAGGGCAGTGGGCCTTTCTCTCCAGGGACCCTCGGGTGGGCCCAGAATGAACATGCTGGCTAGCGCCTGGGCACATTAGCCATTTGTAACCACCCGTGACTCTCGGCAGAGACACTGCCTGTCAGGAAATTATCTGGGAATCTTCCCAGAGTCTCTCCCTACCTCCCATCTCACACTCAGTGCACAGAGCCTCTTCGCTTTTTTCAAAGTGTACCCAGAATCCCCACACACCCTCCCCACTGCCTCTGCCCCTTAGGGACCCCAACATCACTCTCCCAGAAACCAGCCCTGCCTCTTTGCCACCTGGCCGGCTGTGTCCTGCCTGCCCCTCCTCAATTGTGAGTCCTGGCAGGTCATTTCCTAGTTCAGCATCTTCCCCTGGTCTTCTCCACACCATTACCTGACCCTCCCAGCCCAGGATGGATTCAGGCTCTGGTGGTGTGGTGCAGTGTCGGGCACAGAGTAAGTTCCCACCCAGTGCCGGCTCTTCTACTTAGTTTTGTGTCGACACTCCCTGACTCTGCAGCCTGAAGCTGGAGGGCCCATATGAGCGGGGCTTTGAGGGATGAATAGGAGTTCAGGAGGCAGACAAGGAGGGACAGAAGCAGGCATCTGGGCAGAAGCAGCAGCCTCTGCCAGGGGGTGGGGATGGAGGGGAGGGGAGTGGGGGGAAGAGCGAGGCTTGACATTCTGAAAGTACCTGAGTATTTGGGAGCAGCAAGTGTTTGTATTTGGATTGGCTGGAGCATCGGACTTACAAGAAAGGAGCAGGATGTAGGGCCAGGGAGAAAGGTAGAAGTCTGGTGACCGAGGCTTGGCTGTTAGGATACGCCTGACCTGGTCTGTGGGAGGAGGGAGGATGGAGGTCTATGAAAGCAGAATGTCTGTGACTCACTGGTTTGTGGATGTTTCTCAAGGAGGACACTGGTAGGAGAGATTGAAGCATGTGTCCAGCACTGACTGTCCCAGAGGTGTGGGGTGGAGATGGGGGTGGGGGGGTGGGGCACTTAAGGGCTGAAAATCTGGGTTCTTGTTGGTATAAACCTTACCTGAGTTGATGTCTCCAGAAAAGAGCTTGCTTGCAACTCTCCTGTGAGTGTAATTCAGGGTCCCACTGGGAGTGACGCCCCAAACATGCTGGCTGGGACCCCAGTTGGACTGCAGCTTAGTGAGGTCGTGCTCCTGGGCTGGTCTCCCATGCCTTTCCCCCTGCCTCCAGCTGCAGTGTTGACCAAGGGGCACAGAGCGCTCCCTGGGCATCAATCACACGAGGCAGGGTGGCAGCCCGGACACCACCTGGGCTGCTGCTTAGTGA
>NW_022103928.1:28473192-28475317 GCF_000313985.2 Echinops telfairi | reverse complement strand
CAGGAATGCAGCTTACCTCTGAGTCTTGCCCATCCTCTGTGGGAGCCGTGAGGGGGCTTGGGATGCGGGCGCCCCGCGAGGGAGGGAGGGAGGGAGGGACAGCACAGGACCAGCCATCCCTGTGAGCCGAGGGAGCACGGGCCTGGAGCTTGAGTTCGGGTGAGAATCCCTTACCCCCAGAGTCTCCATTTCCTCCTTGCCCAAATAGGTACCACGAGGTCATTGGGCTGCTGTGGGCCCCGCAGCGTTCTGGGCTCCGGCAGCAAGAGCAAAAACGTTTCTGCTCCTGGGCAG
Source organism: Echinops telfairi (assembly GCF_000313985.2). Lineage (NCBI taxonomy): Eukaryota > Metazoa > Chordata > Mammalia > Afrosoricida > Tenrecidae > Echinops > Echinops telfairi. Next base: position 28,475,023 of record NW_022103928.1, on the reverse strand, counting down.
GAGACTGGCAGCATTACACTGGAAGTCGAGTGGGGGATGGGGAGACCCAGACAGCCGGAGCAGGCAAGGGGAGTGAGACCAGGGGTGTTTACCCCTCTCTTCCCCGCCGCTGCTGTGTGGAGGTGGTGTCTGAGCAGAGAGCAGGAGAGGATGAGTGAGTGAGCTGTGCCACACACGTGAGGGAAGACCCCGTTCAAAAGGCCCGCCGCAGGTGGGAACCTGCACAGCCCACTGAGGCTGCCGCCAGAGCCAGGGTGGCGGAGGGAGGGAGGAAAGGCAGCAGCATGGGGGGTGGGGCTTCAAGGGTACAGCTTGGGGAGAGTCCATCCTGCCTGCCTGTGGACAGTCCCAGTTAACCCCTGCTGCCCTGGCATGCCGTTGTGCAACTGGGTGTGAATGCAGACTGTTTGGTCACTCTAGTGAGCAGGGGTGGTAACAGAGGAACAGAACAGATCGGCAGGGTCTGTTTGGCCAGAAAAAGGATGAGCCCAGGAGGGGCCCAGCTGTTGAGAGCAGCAGTGAAAGTAGCAAGGTCACTGGAGGCTCTTGAAGGTGATCGGGGTGCATTGGCAGCCTGGAGGAGGGTGGCTGCAGATGTAGGAGGGGCAGATGTGAGGTGAAATAGCCCATTTCCTGCGGGGGTGTTTAGCAGGCCCCTGGGCACTGTACCCCACACTTTACTGAGCATGGGCCGTGGGCCTCTGTGGGTGAAGCAGACGGGGCCTGGGCCTGGTGACTGGTCTTGCCTGGGCCTCCTGGTTCTAAGCTGGCACTCCCCAGCCTCTGTGGCTGTCCTCTAAAATCTAGACAGATGTGGGCCACTCTGGCCCTGAACCTTGTGTGGGGTCCTGCTCTGACAACTCGATCAGTGTGACACATTCATCTCCTTCCCAGGGATGTGTGCCTGTGTCCATTCAACATTTTGTATAAATATGTGCACTTTAAAACATACACATAGAATATGTCTTTACCACCCCCTCCCACCCCAGGCCACCACTGTGCCCAGTCTGTGTGGCCTACATCGGAAGCACGGGCATGCATCCCTTCCCCGTACCCACCTTGTGCACAGTCAGGACTTGCAGTCTCCTCTCTCCTTTGTCCACATGTCTGATCTGCTAGATGACTTCCTTACTGCCGCCTGGATCCCCTCCCAGTGGATTTTACCCTCATGCAGCGCGATCCGTACTACTACGAGGCGCAGGGACCCCTGTGGGGAATGTGGGACTTGTTGCCAGTCTGTTGCCCTTACAGACAGTGGTGGGATGACTGGCTGTGGGTAGACAGTGGATTTGGCCACGGGGACAGATATAGGTGCATCAGAGAGTCTTCAAAGTGGAACGGCTGAGCCCAAGACATCCCTGGACATGGTACCAGGAGCCCCGACAGCAGGACTGTCCGTGCCAGCAGGGAACAGTAAGACACACCCCTGCGCCTACCCCTGTGGGACTTTTCTAGTCAGCCAGGTGCCTGGAACCGGCCAAGTGGTGGCTCCCCTGCCCCATCAGCAGGGGTGCCACATGCCTGCCCAGAAGGGGGCTGGAGGAAAACAGATGGGGCTGGCTGGCTCCAGGCCGGGTGGGGTCAGAAGCAGGACTCAGGCTGATGCTGCCCAGTCAGCTTGCCTGGCTCGTGAGTGGCCTCAGCTCGCATTACCTGAGCATTTCGGTGTGGCGTATCCCCGGGTGTAGGGTCTAGTGGGCAGGATGGGCATTTAAGCAGAGGGTGGCCTTCAGAATTGAGGGGGAAGTCTGGAAGACAGGGCCTCTCTCAGTCCTTGTTGGAGAAAACATCGGGAAGGCATCCCAGAGCCTTGCTGCTGGGGTGGGGGGGG
>NW_022103928.1:28464291-28472695 GCF_000313985.2 Echinops telfairi | reverse complement strand
CCCCCCCACATTCTCACTGCCCCACACTGTCAGTTGGACCCACAGGGAAGTTCAAAGGGCTGACCCTTCTTCCAGGCTCACCGCCATTGAGTCAGTTTGGATTCCTAGCGACTCTCTAAGACAGATTAGAACTGACCCTGTGGGTTTCCGAGACTGTAAATCTTTACGGGAGCAGAAAGCTTCCCTACGACTTCCAAAAACTGGGGCATGGCGTAGGGGAAAAACCAACCCTGCTGAAGCACCAGCTGTGTACCCGACACTGCTGGCGACAGCTACTACGGTGTGGCAAGTGCTGGCCTAGGCTCGATATCGGGCCCATTTTAGGGATTTTCTTATAATAAGTCCCTGCAAAGGATATTGGTAAAAGACCCTGCCCCTAGGAGCTCATGGGTGTTGTTTTTGTCATCGTTGGATGCCATTGCAACCCTGTGTAAGCCAGGATGAAACACAGCCCTGCCTTGGGCCAGCCTCACCCTTGTTCCTGCGTTGAGCTTACCGTTGCAGCTGTGGTGTCAGCCAGTCTCGTCGAGGGTCTCCCTCTTTCTCGTGGCCCCTCGACATCACTAAGCACGATGCATGTCCTTTCCCAGGGCCTGGTCTCCCCTGAGAACTTTCCCCAGGCACACGACACATGGTCTCCCCCTCCTTGCCTCTGAGGAACATTCTGGCTGTACTTCTTCCAGGACAGCTTTGTTTGTTCTCTTGCAAGTCCACAGCACCAGCACCACAATTGAGAGTCAGACAGTGACTACTGGGGCAATTCCCATTTTATAGACGAGGGATCTGAACGCCAGAGAGGTTGGGTATCTTGTCCGCAGTCAGCGATTGAAGGGCAACGAGGTTTGAATGGGCCCAGGATAGGCACCAAAGCAAAAAATCCCAGGTAACCCAAATGGTTTGCACTCGACCATGAGTCTAAAGGTTGTCATTTTGACCCCACCAGTGGCACCAAGGAAGGCAATCTAGGTGGTCTACTTTTAGATTATAGCCAAGACACTTCTCGAGACCAAGTCTACACTGTAACACGGATAGTCACTCGGAGACCGTGTCAGCTCAAGGGCAATGGGTTTGGGTTTTGTTTTAACTGAAGGAGGATTGGCTGAGGTCTCACTGTCCCCATTTTACAGATGAGGAAGCTAAGGCGTAGGGGTTACTAACATTACCCAAGGATGTACTGAGTTGCCCTGGAGCCTGCCAGACCCTGGAGTCTGAATCCATACCATCCTTGAGTTCCTAACAACACCGTTGTATATCCAAGGGGGGCAGGGACCCCTCCAAGGCTTGGGGAGACAGGGCGACTTCCACGCCCTCAGCATCTATCCCAGGGTCTGAATTGAACTGCAAGCCAGGCCAGCCCCACACCAGTTTGCCCACCCAGCCAGCACTGATGGGTGTCTCCCTCTGTTTCCTTGAAGGCGTAACGTGCTGAGCCTGTCCTCTGGAATCGACCACCCAGGTGCTCTGAAGTGGGACCTCGCTCTCTGCCTGCTCCTCGTCTGGCTGGCCTGTTTCTTCTGTATCTGGAAGGGTGTCAAGTCCACCGGGAAAGTAAGTTGTACTTCACCCTTCCCCCACTCTCAGCAGAGCATGGGAGGGGTGGGGGGCATTCTGATACCGGTCCCCGGAAAAGTATAAGAGCCCTGGTTTATAGCCCCTGTCCACTCGGTGGTCTAAGTACCCACAACGGGTCTCATTTAGCTACGAATGGCTTTACACCAGCTTGCAGAAATAGTTCCCTCTGGAGCCATGTCAGCAACTCCAGCACACATGGGCCTGGCACATATCTATCCAGAGGTTGGCCGTTCATGCAGATGTGAGCAGGAGACCAACACAGTTGTCGCTAGTAAATTAGCTGGCAACCAGGCGAGCCAGCAACTGTGTTGTTAATCATGAGCTACTCCCAGACAACAGGAACTCCTACTTCTCAAAGAAAGTGTGTGTGGGCCAGCAGTCGACCACTGGGGGACTGGTGAGCAATGCAGACCGAAGGGGCTGCCTCTGACCTACAGAGTCGGGATCTGCATCAGTTCAATGAATGCGTGCTGGGGCTTGAGAAACACCAACTTAGATATTTGCTGCCACTTCAAATATTATAAGTAATATTTGATCTGGTAATGATGGTGTTAGCTGTGATGAACTCTTTAGCTGATAAACACGATGTTAACTGATAGGCTAACAGTTCTAACAGATCTTTGGCCACTGCTGACTGCGTTAGTGACTAACACCTAGTGGTCGCGGACACTTTAAGTGGTAGCTTTCAGCTACAGTTTTAAAGAGCCCTGTGGCGCAAATGGTTTCCAAGTGGCCACTAACTGTCTGTGATAGAATTACAGTTGTCTGCGTTCAAGGGAATCCAATTGATACGGCTATTATTCTGATCGATGCAGTCATCACTAAAGCTGATGATGGAGCAGGTGAAGAATTTGACCGACGACTTCAGTTTAAAGTTGATCAAATAGGCAGTCAAGGTGCATGGATAATTATTGGCAATTGAAATGCAAAATTGGAAACAGAAGAGTAGTTGGAAACTTCTGGTCTTTGTGATAGAAATGAAGCTGGGGATCACGTGATAGAATTTTGCAACACCAGCAGATTGTTCACGGCAAATAACCTTTTTCAACACCATGACCACGGCGACTTTACAGCTGGGGTTAGTTCTCCAGAAGGACACAGAAATGGAAGGTGGAGAAGCCCTGTAAGTATCAGTGGCTAAGACAAGGCCAGGAACCGACTGCAGAGCAGACTGCCAACTGCTCATAGGTAAGTTCAAGTTCAAGCTGAAGGAAATTCAAAAAGTCCACAATGACCAAAATATGGCCTTGAGTCTATCTCAGCTGAATTGTAGGGCCATCTGCAGAACAGATTGGTTGTATTGAACACTAATGACAGGAGACTTGATGAGCTGTGGGAGGACATTGGGATCATCCTTCAGGAAGAAAGCAAAAGTCATACGAAGACAGCAACGTGGACGCGAGGAAAAACTCTCAAACGGGCTCTGAGTCGCAGGGTAGCGGAGGCAGATGGAAGAAACGATGAAGTAACAAATCCAGACCGAAGATTTCAGAGGGCAGCTGGAGAAGACCGAGGAGTCAACTATTGCAATGAAATGTGCAAAGACCTGGCCTTAGAAATGCCGAAGGAAAGAGCACGCTCAGCTTATCTTAAACCGAAAGAATGCAAGGAAAAATCCAAGCCTTGGGTTGCGGTCCTGAAAGATGTTATGGGCAAAATATTGGATCACCAGGCACCATCACAAGAAGATGGAAAGAATACCCAGAACCACTGTACCAAAAAGAACTAGTCGACATTCCACCCTTTCAGGAGGTAGCCGATGAGCAAGAACCCATGGTGCTCACAGAAGTTCAAGCTGCACTGAAAGCGTTAGCCAAAACCCAAGGCTCCAGGAATTGATAGAATACTTATTGACATGTTTCAACAAGCTGATGAAGCACTGGAAGCCCTCACTCGTCTATTGCCAGGAAATTTGGAAGACAGCCCCTTGGCCAACTCACTGGAACAGATCCATGTGTGTGCCTGTCCCAAAGTAAGGGACCCCAGCAGAATGCTCGAATGAATAGAACAGTATCGTTGATAGCAATGCAAGCAAACGTTTGCTGAAGCTCTTCCAACAATGGTTGCAGCAGTTCGTTGACAGGAAGCTGCCAGAGATTCAGGCAGATTCAGAAGAGGTGGGGGGTAAGGGAAATGATTACAGATGTTGGCTGCACACAGAGACTACCAGAAAGATGCTTACTCGTGCTTTATTGACTATGCCGAAGCATTCAACTGCGTGGATCATAATAAACTGGATAGTCTTGAGAAGAATGGGAATTCCAGAACGCCTCAGTGTGGTTATGGGGAACCTGCATGGATGAAGAGTCAGTTGTGCAAACAGGACGGAATTGCTACCTGGCTAACAATTAAGAAAGGTGTGCAGCAGGGTTGTATCTTCTCACCATCCTTATTCCGATCTATAAACTGAGCAAAGAATCTGAGAAGCTGTACTAATTGGAGAAGACTGTGGCATCAGGATTGACAGAGGCCTTATTAACAGCCTGAGATTTGCAGGTGACACCACTCTGCTTGTTGAAAATGGGGAGTACTTGAATGAAGCACTTGCGGATGAAGATCAAGGATTGCAGCCTTCAGAATGGATTGCAACTCAATGTCATGAAGACCCAAATCCTCACAACTTGGACCAGTAGGTAACACCATGGAGAAAACATTAAAGTTGTCAAGGATTTAAATTTGCTGGGATCTACAATCAGAGCTCATGGAAGCAGTGGTCAAGAGATCAAAGGATACGTTGCACTAGGTAAATCTGCTGCACAGGACCTCTTACCAATGTTGACAAGCCAGGATGTGACTTTGAGGACTAAGGTGCGCCTGACCCAAGCCTTGGTATTTTCCACCCCCTCATAGGGATGTGAACTTGTACACCGAATGAAGAAGACCCAGGAAGAACTGACGGGTTTGTATTCTGGTGCTGGCAAAGCACAGTGAAAGTACCCCGGACTGCCCAAAGAACAGACACGTCCGCCTCGGAAGAAGTGCAACCATCATGCTCCTTCGATGCAAAGATGGCGAAACGTCATCTGACATCCTTTGGCCGTGTTGTCAGGAGGAAGGACACCCTGCGGGGTAAAGGAGAGAGGCAGTGAAAGAGGCAGGCCCTCCACCAGATGGATCCACACAGTGGCTGTCAATCACAGCGGGGTTAACATAAAAACACTTGTGATTATGGGGTACGATCCCCGTGGTGGTTCATTCTGTTGTGCACCGGGTCGCTATGAGGTATAGCCAACTTGATGCCACCTGACCAGAGCAACTAAGTAAAGCGTGGTCCAGGGACAGTTTGAATGTATCCAGTATGAATTTGAAGCCTTTGAATTTGGCCTTGAAACCCTGTGGAGCCCAGGTCTTCTCTGACACCCATGGGCTCCCTTGAATTGGATTCAATCAATGGCAACAGTTCTGTTTTGTTTTGATCTAGCCACAGAGCCCATGCAGAGAAAGAGTCTCAGAGCAGTAGAGGGCAGCTGGCACAGCTGTTTGTTTTTTAAACTGAGGTTTTAAGTATATTGGCCAGGTGCCCTGGTGGCATAGTGGGTTACGGATTAGGCTGCTAACCAAAAGATCAGCAGTTCAAACTCACCAGCTGCTCTGGGGGCAGAAAAATGAGGCTGTCCATTCCCATAAAGAGTTACAGCCTCCGCAAGTCAAAGGACCATTGTGCTCTGTCTGTGGGGCCGCCATGAGTCAGAATTGACCTGTGGCAGTGAGCCCAGGGAGTGTGGTTTCCGTTTGTTGTGTTGGCAATGCTGACAGGGTTACCTGTTCACTGCGGTGCACCTGAGAGCAGAGCAGTTAGCTGGTAACCAAGCTGCTGGCTGCTGCTGGGGAGCTTCTGATGAGAAAGGGCAGCCCATGATATCCACCCCCAGGTATGACCCACAACAAAGGCCTCGGTCCTGGGGTCCTCAGAAGCATTTGTATCTTGATGAGGGAAAACCTCTTAAAGACCAAAGAGCCATTACGGATCCTGCGAGGGTCTCACTGTAGCCCAGGTGATAAGCATGGGGAATGGGGCCTTCGAGGCAGCAGCTGAATCTAGAGTTGAACCTTGAAGGAAGGTGTGTACCATGGAGGAAAAGCCCCATCCGAGGTGAAGACTTTGATGTGAGCAGACCCAAGGCCTTCGCAAATTCTGTGCCCCTGGGGTGGCAGGGCGAAATGGGAAGGTTCCCGCCCCCCCTGCTTCCCCGCCCCCCTGCCCCAACTCTCCACAGAGCCACACTGCAGTCCTGAAGCCCATCTGCAAACGGAGCAGACCCCACCGGCCAGGGTCTGCAGTACGCTGTCCCTGAGCCTGGGTCAGCCCAGAAGAGGATACGGGTTATTCTTACACTGCCGGCTAATGCAGTCTCTTCCTTAGCCTTAGGAGGAAACCGGAAATGTTCTGGCCTTTCTTTAAATGCCGGGGAAACTGTGGCTCCGAGAGGTTACGTCATCGCATCTTCATAGCTTACGATCAGAGCCGTTAGGTCAGTCCAAATACCGGTTCCTTCATGAAGACAGTGGGCTGCCGGGAGGCGGAGGCGGAGGCGGAGGGGAGGCGAAGTGTGTACCCAGCCCATAGCACAAGGCTTTTTGCGGCAGTTTAGTAAACACTAATTCCCTTCTTCACTCTGTCTGCCTTGGTTTCCCCACATAGAGGTGCATCTGTTGGGAAGTTTCTACGGAGCGCCAGGCCGGGGCAGGCTGGACACACCATCATTGCTTCTTCGTTCATGGGTTTTGAGCCTCTCCTGTGTGCCAGGCACTGCTCTAGGAATGGACAGGGGCAGGCAGGGCCCAACAAAGCAAACAGGCTTCCCTGTCAGCGAGGAGCTGACAGTCTGGCGGGAAGAGTGAGACTGGGATAAATAAGCTCGTGCATTTATTCTGTTGGACGTTTACGTAACACGCCGGGCCAGGCACTGTTCGCCCATCTGTAAACTCATAGGGACCGGAAGGCACAGAGTGGAAGGGCCCTGCAGGGTCTCCCAGGTGGCCCTTGTTAGGGAAGCATGGTCCCCCACTCGTCTCCCATGGCACTGGCTGGTGGGTTCAAATGCCCACCCTTTGGGTTAGCAGAGAAGTGCTTTCACCAGTGTGCCACCCGGGCATCGGGCACTATGACAACCTTCGTTTTCTGCATGAGGAAACACCCAGAGAGATGGGGGTCGACAGGGCCGGCGGGTGGGAGAGGTGTGGGCTTTGGATTCGGGAGTCGCATGGTGGCAGGAGCTGTGGAAATGAGCAGTGAAGCCGCGGGGAACGTGGAGGGCTGGGGATGGATCCCCAAGGGTGACCAAGGGAGGAGGTTGACTTAGGGGCCACGGTCAGAAGGAAGTGAGGGAGAGGTTTAGCCAGGCAAGTAGGTGGAGGGGCAGACCGTGCAAATGTCCTTGGAGGTAAGGGCACATGACTGTGCTTCCCACTGCCCCAGCATTTCACCTGAGGCCCGACACAGCCCACCCTAGCGATGTCCTTTTCCTTTGGGGACAGGCATGGTTCCCTGAACCATAGCAGGGCCTCACCTGCCCAGGGAAGCCAGCACAGACACCGGTGAGCACTCTGTGCCTAAGAGGCCACCTGCCCCCCACCCGCCGAAGCTTCTAGCCCCGACTGCAGGCCGGGGGTCATCAGCAGTAGGAGGTCTCACTGTGGAAATGGCCTTGGGGACCCAGCCATCGAGGTCCAAGACTTGCCCTCGGGTCCTGTTGCCTCTCTATGATCACGTTTCAGAACCCTCGACCCTCCACCCTCTGTCCCCACCTAGGGGTCTGAAACAGCCCCAGAATATACTACAATTCAATTCATTCAACAAGTAGTGATACTATTAACAGCAAGCCTGGGGCAGCACTTGTGTGCCAGGCACTGCCCTGTGTAGCTGCTTTAATCCTCACACCGTTCTGGGGACAATGCCGCTGAGTCCTATTTTGCAGATTGGGAGTACAGAGGCCAGAGAGGTTAGTGAACTTGACCACGGTCACACGGTGTGTTAGTGGCCATGCTGGGATTGGAACCAAGGCATCCAACTCCTGTGCTCTCGCTGTGGTCACCAGGCCTCGGCCCTTGGCCTGTGCTGGTCAAGGCTGTGCGAGGGCATGAGGCGGGCACAGACCGGCTTTCACAGAGTCCCCGGCCTGGGCAGGGTATCAAAGTCTGGACCCTCTGGATCCAAACTCAAGCGAAACTTGCCACCTTCAAGGTGAGTCCAACTGGTTCCTGAGACAGACTCTTCATGGGAGTAGAAAGCCTGGTCTTTCTCCCCCAGACCAGTGGTGGTTTCCAGTGTCTGCATCCAAGGGGGCAGGGGCTGTGGTGGGCTGGGCTGTAAAGCCTTAGACATGAGCTTGATGCCTGGCAGGCTCTTCAGGGGCCCCTCCGTGTCCTTGGAGCCAGACCTGGTTTGGGATTTCAGCTCTTCCTCCCAGCCCCACCCACAAGCTGCGGGACTGGACAAGACCCCCTCCCACTCTGAGCCTGTGTGAACTGAATGTTTGCTGTCTCTCCCCCACACCCCCTATCCAGGTTTCTCTCCAGGTGGCTTCACCTTGGAGCCTCCATCCTATGGGATGAGGCCCCCTTTGCCAGTGGCTCAGCCCCCAAAGGGGCAGTCTGGAGCCTGGTACCCAGCCCCTGTCTCCTCTCAGGCCAGCCCCCCTCCCCACTGTCCCACAGAAGCAGGACAAGTTGGCCTTGCAAGTTTCCATTGGGCCACAGGGCTTTGGGTGGAGGAGCCCCAGAGGTTCACCTACAAGAGCGGAAAAATACTATGTCCCGTGGCAAGGCCTGCTGGGCCACCCGCCAGGGGCCCACTGGCAGCGGCTGGCACCATCTCTCCCTCGGGGATCTC
>NW_022103928.1:28419640-28463887 GCF_000313985.2 Echinops telfairi | reverse complement strand
GTCACCTCTCTGGGACCTTGGCTTCCTCCGCTGGGAAATGGAGGTAAAAGAACTGAGTTGATACATGCCGTGCCCTTGACACATAGGAAGTTCCACACGAGTCTGTTTTCAATACGGTAGAAACGTGAAAACAAGGAGTTGCCCGCACTCCCAGCCCCTGTCTTATGCCCTTGGCAGGGAGCCACCAGCTGCAGCCTGCACTGCCCAGCCCACGGGGCCCAGCTGGCTTTGAAGTGGCCATCCTCTGGGGACTGGCATGGGGGCGCTTTCAGCCACTATTGTTCGGTCGCCGCCGGGTGTGTCACAGCCGGCAGGGCCCCAGAGGTGGACACTGGTGGAGGGAGGGAGGGCGCCTGTCTGCAGGAAGGGCTGGGCAGGCTGTGAGGTCAGGCTGGTGTTGTTGCACCCCTTTTCAGCCCTTAGAGGCCTTCCTGAAGCCTGTCCCGCCCTCCACCACTGTCTACCCATGCGGGGTAATTGAGGAGGACAGTGAAGGGTGGCTGGGGAAACGGGGAAGGGTGTCCAGGGCAGGGTTCGGGGGCCCCACTCAGCCATGTAGGATGTTCCCAGCAACAGCAATGACTGAGGAGCCCTGGTGCCGTAGGGGCTCTGTGTTGGGCTGCGGATCGCAAGGCCAGCCGTTCGAAACCACCGGTCACTCCATGGGAGAGAGATGAGACTTTGTACTCTTGTGAAGAGTTACAGTCTCAGAAACCTTCACGGGCAGTTCTACGGTGCCCTAGAGGGCCATCGTGAGACAGAAGCTGCTTGGTGGCTGTGGGTTTTGTTTAGTAATGTCTGAGTTTTCTGGGCCGCGCTCTGTGTGTCACGCAGGGTGAGTCCTCTCATTATCCCCATGGCACAGACCAGGAAGCTGAGACCAAGGCGCACAGATCATCGGCAAGTCTAGGTGGCCCCAACTGGTCCTCTCTGACTCAGCGTCTCCCCGAGAGTGACAGAGCTCAGGGAGCCTCAGCCCCCCCCCCTCCCACCAGGCCACAGCTGCACACTAGGGTTTTAAGGCCTTGCCGCTAACCAGCTTCTGTTCTCAATAGGAGACCAAGGGCTTTCAGGCCCCAGCAGGCTGGCAGCCCAGCCTCCTTTGGGCTGTTGAGAGAATTAAATATATGGCCAGACATGGAAAGAAGGCTCTGACTAACAGCTCACTACTCGTTCTGCTTTGCTATTGTCTGCCACTTCCATGCCGTGTGATACCTCGGGGCCCCCATCACCTCACTTAACACAGTAGAAACAATGACAAAACCTGCTTTAAAGAGCTGAAGGCTGGATCGAGGGAGAGTAGATGTGCACAGGGCCAGGCACAGAGCGAGCGCTCAGTAAGTGGTGACCCAGGCAGACCCCGAGAGCATCCCTCTTGCCCTTTACCAAACCCCCTATCTGCTTGTTTCTATGGAAAGGGATTGTGGCCTGGGCAGTCTGCTCTGGGGCTGGGGGTAGGGGTGGGGTCCTGAGTGAGGCAGGGGAGGCCTGGGTTCTCCCAGCATCTGTCCACCTGTGTTGTGCAAAGCACAGAGACGTTGTGCAGGGCAGATGGAGGTTGGTGGGGGTGGGGAGGGCAAGGGACACCTTCCTCCTACTCTGCGTGTGTTTCCTCACCGGTAAAATGGGCTCACTGACCACGTAGGCAGGACACCGGAAACCTGCCCAGGTGGAGCAGAGGTTTGGCCACAGGGAGCCCAGCTCTAGAGCCCATGCCTGGGAGCGTCCGCCGCAGGCCTGAATCCTTGACTGTCCCTGCAGGTCGTCTATATCACAGCCACGTTCCCGTTCATCATGCTCCTGGTGCTGCTGGTCCGTGGACTCACATTGCCAGGGGCTAGTGCCGGCATCAAGTTCTATCTGTACCCCAACATCTCTCGCCTCGAGGACCCCCAGGTACTGTGGGCCGGGCACCCTGCCTGTCCTCCCCACTCAGGGCCGAGCTAGTGCAGGATGGGGTGAGTGCTGAGGGTGGCTGGTGGCATCGTGCAGGCGAGCGAGGCTGTCGCCCGGGTATTTTTCCTTTGGGTCTGTGGTGGGAGCACTTGTTCCCAGGAGCCTCAGGCCTTCCCAAAGGGGCTGCAAGTGGTGGTGGGGATGTCTTTTAATATCAGAGCTCCTGCGGCTGGCCAGTTAACAGCATCTACCTGAGGCCCTGCGCCTGCTAAGGGAGAGGAGCTGGGCCCCACCTCTGCCTGCCGCAGTCTGAGAAGGGCAGAATTCGTGGTTAATGACCCCTTGAGAGGTTGAGGGGCAGATCTACATGACTTGTTCCTACTGGTGCTCTGCTCTAAGCCCGGAGAGCTGATAGCGACCTGTTTGGAGGACCTTTTGTCCCCAGGTTCCTCAACTTTATGGTTGCCTCCCAAGGTCCTGTATATCTAGTCAGGGCCCCTTCCACCAACCTCCCTATGGAGGAGGAGGCAAGGAGGCAGGCTGGCTGGCTGCATCAAAGAAGAGCTGGGAAGGCAGTAGGTGGTCATCAGGAGCTATGTAGCGAAGGCTCTGGAGAACAGCTCGGTGTGTAATCTGTAGGGAATCCCTCCCCTTCCATCCCGGAGATCCCTAGACACTAGCAGTAAAAATAGCAGCCTTGACGTCTGGGTGCACCACGGCACGTCTTCCCACCACCTGGGGAATAGCTTGGGGAGGCAAGACAATGGAGCCCGTTCTACAGATGTGAACATTGAGCCCCAGAGGGTGGTATTTCCTTCCCCAGGAAGTATTTTCCCAGGGTTGGAACTACCTGCTCGCCAAGCCCAGCCTCAATCCTGATGCTAAATGACTGGGTAGTTTCTCCGACCTCAGGGGTGCCTTGTGGCTCAGCACGGTCTAGAAAGGCGCCTTGGGTTCCACCAGGAGGGTTCCGGTTCCATTCACCGAGAGGATGCCACCACCTCATTTCCCTGGGGCCCTGGGGCAGAGGTGCAGTGTGACGCCTTGGGAGGTCCAACCCCCAGGCCGTTCAGGACCCGGTGGCCAGGTGTCCACAGGTCCTGCTCTCTCTCACGACCCTTGTTTCTCCCCTTCCCCTCCCCGCCCGCGGTGCCCACGTAGGTGTGGATCGATGCTGGAACTCAGATCTTCTTCTCCTATGCCATCTGCCTGGGGGCCATGACCTCGCTGGGAAGCTACAACAAGTACAAGTACAACTCGTACAGGCAAGTGTTAGCCCAGCGGGGCCTGGTGCACCTTAGAGATGATGATGATGATGATGATGATGATGATGATGTTTAAAGAAAAAGAAAGAAGTAGGGAGCGTGGCTTCCTTGTGCTGTGAATTAACTTGCTCCCTGACATATGTGTAACTTAGGGACTGTATGCTGCTGGGATGCCTGAACAGTGGTACCAGTTTTGTGTCTGGCTTCGCAATTTTTTCCATCCTGGGCTTCATGGCACAAGAGCAAGGGGTGGACATTGCTGATGTGGCTGAGTCAGGTATGGTGATACTGGTGGCAGTGGTGGTGGGCACTGCCACCTAGTGTGTGAGCCAAGTACTGCAGGCATGAAGCCAGATCCCAGGGGGACCTGGGGGGGGACACCCCCCACCACCAAAGAGATTTCCCCCAGATAGAAAAGGGTACAGCAACTAAACTGGAAACATTTTCATTGCAATTTGGCCCAAGGAGTCACAGGACATGGGGTGGGGGTGGGTGGGGGGTTGTGTGGTTACATTTGGGAACTGCTTAGCTATCTACCTGCTCATGCTCCTTCCCCTGCCCCCTCTCGTTCCCCGTTTCCCAGCAAAGGCCTGGTTCCAGCTTTGAACCACTCTCTGAACTCAGGTCCTGAGCCAGCCACCGACTGGCAGGCCGTTGCCGCCTTCTCAGCCTCAGCTTCTGTATTTTGCACTTTGCCCCCAGCGTGCTCCCTCAATGTGAACCTTTTCACATGCCCATTACAGCATTGGCTGTTATTGAGTGTCTGCTCTGTGCCAGGCACTGTGCTGGGCACTGTGGCCCCTGTGGGGATGAGGCAAGGGAAAGAGATGGAGCATGTGGCGGGAGGAGGCTCCCTCGGGGTGTGGTATCTTAGAGCAGTTTTGGGCAGGAGCAGATGACAGAGCCCATGTGGAAATAGGTGGAGGATGCCATTGCCCCAAAGGGGTGGGCCCCTTAGACGAGAATTCCCAGGAGCCCTGAATCACGGGGTGGGGGGACAGGAACCAGAGTTTCAGAAACATGGAGTCTTAAAAGAATTCAGGACCTTAGGTACCTGGGCCTCCCAGCTCCAGTAAGATGACCATAGCCCCGAGGATGATGGGGGTTTTCTGTGACTAGCATCCCAGAGCCTCCGGCCCTGTGGTTACTTACGTCTTTGGAACCCACAGGTTTAACGCTGCAGGGGCTCACATATGGGATGCAGAACATGAGGTTTCCCCAGATGGTTGAGAAATCCACCTTCGTATCTTCTCCACCCTTCCCCAATGTCCCCAGTTCCCTTAGGGGGTGATTGTTGGTGGCCTCGATGGTTCTGTTGCATCCCCCCCGCCCCCACCTCCTGATTTCTCACCATCTTTCTGGGGCTCTGAGCCAAAGCTAGGGGAGCTCCAGGGACCACTATGGCCCACGACCAGCCCCAGCTAGACTCCCCACAGCTCCATCCCTGCCCTCATTAGTCTGCTGTGTGTGAAACCAGAGGCGGAGTCTGGTCTAGTTCCCAGACCTGGAGCTCAAGCATTCGAGGCTCTTTGGCTGTGCCTTCTGATGCAAAGACCGGTGACCAGAGAGCAGGCCTTCTGCTTCCCCACCTTACCCTAGAAATATGTAAATCGGTCCCTGAGGGTCTGGGTCTAGGGGCTCAGGCCTGCCCTCCTCCTCCCCTGGCAAAGACACCTGTTGCCATGAGAACCTGAGCTCTGGAAGCCCCACCCCACACACCCCTAAGTTGGGCCTTTGGTCCCATACCAGTGAGAACAGTTGGAGGTGGAAGACACAGAAAGCCATTTCAGAAGTACCCATGTCCACCTGGGTATGTGTCAGTTAGGATGGGGAGTGGGGGGCCTGGGAGAGTTCTGACCACCTTGAAGTAGCTTCCTTCCAGTCAGCGGTTTGCACACCCGCCCTGGTTGATGGCATCACCAGGCACACAGAGAAAACTTGGTGGTGTGATGAGGTATATAAATATAGAAGACACGTCTTTCTCCGTGGGCAGCCACACCCACACACACCCACACATTGTTTGTCGGAGTTATTTTCTTTCTCCACTTCAAAGAAGACCTTGCCATTTGTTCCCCAGCCGAGACACCAAGGGTGACTCTCTCTCAGACTCCCCAGAGCACCACCTCGAGTGCGATCACGCATTTGAGTGCGGGTGGCCCCGCAGCATGGCCTCCCCTCGGGGAGAGCACTCCAGAGGGGCTCCAAGTGGCTGCATTCTTTCACTTGGACTTCTCTTCTGACAGTTCTCTGTGCGCGGTGAGAGCAAGAAGTGCAGGCCTGCTCCCACGGGGGGCTTGCGAAGGGCAAAACTGAAATACAGAACCGAGTCGATTGGGAACTTCCAATGCCCCAGTGGGTGGGGCTGCAGGGGGCGGGGAGGGGGGCCCATTTTACATCTGTCTCACAGGACTTGCTCACCCTCGGCGATGCCCCCCAGACAGGGCACCCAGGAGTTTGGACCAACCCGGGTGGGAATGCCACACTTTCCATTTCCACGGGCTTTTGACCCCAAAGTTATTTTTGGTCCACGGTGTCTGCCTTCGGAGGTTTTTTCTCGTCCCAACTCTCCCCACTCCCATTTGTCCTCTTGGGCAGCTCTGGGCCGGTGAGACCCTCCTTTCTGCTTCTGCTTGGGACTGTTTATCACCTCCGTGGGGGACGGTTCCATGTGGATCAGGTTTCCCCAGGCCTGGGAACTCTGGACTGTAAAAGAAATTGCTCTTCCCCCTGGTGAATGTTCACGCTGTATAATGCGGTCTCTGGTTCCAATTTATGTCAACGTTTGGGGGGGTTCGTTTTTAATTCCTTTCCTAAGCCATTCATTGGTACTTTCGAGGGTTTGCTTTATAAAAACCTTCCGTAGTTCCTGCTCTCCGGCCCTTTTATGTTTCAAATTTTTGGTCTTTTTTTTTTTTTCAGTTGTAGATTTTACTTTATTTTATTGTTACTTATTTTCTCTAGCCCGGGCCAGTTACACCAGTCTGGTGCTGCTGCTGACTACAGATGGACCCAGGGGTCTCTTTGTAACTAAATCCTTGCCCTTAGGGAGTCTTCTCGCGGGCTGGGTGGGCGGCTAGGGGATAGGAAGAGACACGTTTCTGGAATTTCAGGGCAACCCTAAGCCTCCCTTTCAGTCTTTCCTCTTGAAAGCAAAGCCCCCTTTCTAGAGAAATGTCTTCAGCCTCTGAGGACCCGAACCCAGAAGGCTCCTTGGGAGTCCTCCCCAGAACCAACCCCCCACTTAAAGCTGGGGCCCCGAGACGCCAAGGGTGTGTGGCAGAATAATGTGGAAACGGGCCCGAGGACCTGGATCGAGGGCTGGGTGCAGGATCTTCACTTCCCACCCTTCCCTTTGGGTCGGACTCTGGGCAGGCCTAGCCCTGTGCTGTCTTCAGAAGGATGCCATGGGCCCTTTTGGGTGCAGGGGTGTTGTGGTATGGCTCCATTCTTGGTCTTCCCGCCCATGCAGTGGTCAAACATAGAAGCCTCCCCATGACAAATGTGGGCTAGAGGGGGTCCGATAACAAGACCCCTCACTCTTGCTTCCTTCCAGCCAGAAGTCGACGTGGCTGGTTTGGTGGGGAGCCCTCCCTTTTCCAGGCCCAGGCTGGGTCCTGTGTTCGCCCCACCCGCCCCCATAGTCAGCGTTCTTGGGAGGCTAGTGTGCAATGAGGCCTTTTGTGCTGTGTAGGAGACAGATGCTAAAACGGGGCCCTACCCAGCCCCTCGGTGCCCCCCACCTCACCCCAGGCAGACGCTCACACCCGGCCCCTCCCTGTACTTTGGATTGGGCGCCCCACCTCAGGATCAGCCATCTGTGTGTGAGCCCCAGTGTCAGGGACTCAGTGGCTGACCGCTTCCTCCCTGTTCCCCCCCACCCCCTCCCCTCCCTATTTTCTCTCCTCTAGGTCCTGGCTTGGCCTTCATTGCCTATCCCAAAGCTGTGACGATGATGCCACTGCCCACATTTTGGTCCATTCTTTTCTTTATTATGCTTCTCTTGCTTGGACTGGACAGCCAGGTAGGTTGCTGGCCTGGGGATTGGTCCCAGGGTGGGACTTGCTTCGGGGAAGCTGCCTTTGGAAAAGCCTCCCTATTTAGGCTGGGAGGTAGTCACTCTGCCTCCAGTGACCATCAAGGGGTCACCCAGGTGGCCAGCAGTGGAAACTCGCAGGACTGTGGAAGAGGGATGTCTGCCTACAAAGCTCAAATCGTTTACCAAGCTGGGGGGTGGGGGAGAGGGTTGGGTTTGCAGATGGGCAGGACAAGGATGGAAGCAGGGAAGGTGGGTTAAGGTAGAGCCAGGACAGGGGTAGACTTCAGGGGAAAGGTATCTGGGGACACTTCCAGGCTGACACCATGACAAGTAGCTGGGGGAGTCGAAACCCCACTGAGAGTTTTGTGTTCCCTGGAACAAGTGAGGGAGGAGACCTTGGTGATGCCCCACGGTGAAAGCTCTCAGCTGCTAACCGAAAAGTTCGAATCCTCCAGAGGCCCCTCCAAGGGAAGGCTTGGTGTTTTCCTTTTGGAAAAGCAGCTCCTGAAACTGACCCCCACCCCCACCCCCACCCGGGAGCCCAGTCCTGCTCTAACCCACCTGGGCGCTCTGTGAGCCAGACTCCACTCAAACGCAGCTGGCGGACCGGGAGTGAGGGAAGAGGTGTTATCCTTCCAGGAAAACACTGTTTTGTCCACCCAATGCTAAGCCCTAGGGGTCCCGCTCTGTGGCTTTACCCTCCCCAGCAGGAGTCCTGCTCCGCTGGGGTTGTTGCCTGCCATTCTGAACTCCTCCTCCTACCCTCCACAGGGCTGTCGGCTCCACCGCACTGCTGTGTGACTGAGCCTGTGTGTTCTGCCGAGAGCCTCAGCCTCTTCGTCTGGTCAACAGCATGACTGTCCCCTTCTCCCCGGTGTTGTGAGAACCTATGGTCTGCTTACAGAGCGGCCAGCTGCAGTCGGGGGACCATTGACCTGAACTACCCGGTCCCCTTTCCCCGGAAGGATGTGTGTTTGATTGGAACGGCCTTAAAACAACCGGCTAGACCCACAAGCAGGATTTCAGGAGGAGTGGGGCTTCAAGATGCGCAGGGGAGGGGCTGCCAGCCGAGTCGGCCGCTGTCAAAAGCAAATGGGATGGGCCCTCCCAGAAGTGTGACTGTCTGGTGGCACGTCTCTGGTTATGAGAGACCCAGCTTGTGGCATAGTTCAGGAGAGAACTTCACTCCCCTCCTCACGGGAAACGACCGGCAAAGCCAGTGCCCAGGGCGGGTCCCGGGAGAGCCAGTTCCGGGTAAGAGGAGAATCTTAAAAGAGCAAACCAAGGAGCGGGATTCCAGAAAAGTAAGAGGAGCGGTGGTCAGGCAAAGCAAGGTCAAGAACTGAGCAAAGGATTTGGCAAAGGGGGACAGGGATTAGCGGGGAAGGCGGAATGGAAACAGTTGGGAGGCTGAGAACAAAATACTTGTGCAGTTGTTGACCAGCTTGTGCTGTGTAAACAGGCAAGAGGATGCTGTTAATCATCCCCAGTTAAGGAGTGCAGCCTTCAAACGCCCCCAAGAAAATGGTTTTTATAGCTTCAAGAGCTCTAAGTAAAAGAAAACAAACCCAGAGAGGTTTAATAAGTGACAAGATGTGACATCTCCTTGAGCCCAGAATGCAGGGCTCAGGCTTTTGGGACCGTGCCCTGAGCAGAGAGGGATATACTTAGATGTCCTCTGAGGGTGGTGTGCAGGGGGATGCCCAGTGTAGGCCAGCCGGTGCCCCGAGAGAGCCTCAGTTAGCGCTCAGAGGCAACCTGCTGCACGGGTCCTGGACCTCAAGACTTGGAGCACTCAGTGTCTCATCGAGGACTTCCCAGGTGCTCCTGACCGTGAACATGTTCAGCTGCTAACTGTGGAGGAAGATCGGGGCTTGAGTCCACCCAGAGGTGCCTCAGAAGATAGGCCCAGGGGTCCACTTCCCCCCACAAAACCAGGCCTGGAAGATCCCTGTGGAGCTCAGTTCTACTCCGATGCGTGCAGCATCAGAGCTGACTCCGTGGTAACCGGTTCTGTTCCCCAGCAGAGTAAACTAAGAGAGGGACTTGAGGGCTCATACAGCCACTTAAGGCATAGAACCACAACGTGACCTTGGACCTGCCTGGTCCCAGAACCTATATCCCTTTAGCTGCTAGTCTATCAGCCTTGCCTGTGACTTCCCACAACTGTCCCTTTGAGCCCACTGAGAGCCCAGGCCACCTCAGGCGGAGGCCTCACACCTGTGATGTGGTCCAGCCAGTGTGAGCCTCTCAGGAGAGGAACTGCACCTCCTGGGGTCCTAGCTCAGGTGAGCAGCGCTTGGGGAGTTGTGTGGTGGGTTCTTAGAGAGGGGGGAAGAGAAGCATTCCAAAGGAGACGGGTGCCTCTTTGCATCTGGGCTGCCCAAGGGACACAGGAGAAGCTCTGGGTAGTGCCCCTCCCAGTGGTGCATCCCTCCTGTCCTCCTCCCCCATGGGATCGAACCCTTCATGTGCACAGGGAGGCCTGGCGGGCTCGCTGGTCAAAGCCCCACCGTCCCTGTGGACGAGCCAGGTGTGAGGCCCAGCCACCGCCCGCCTGTCCATGGAGGCTTGCGTGTTGCACTCATGCCGAACAGGTTTCCAGGTAGCTCTTCCACGCAGATGAGCTAAGTAGAAAGGCCTGGCAATCTACTTCCAAAAGTAAACACCCCCACCCCCACCCCACCCCCGGTTACCAGGGTCTAGGCTGCCATGGCTCCCAGGGTTGCCAGTATTGTGTTCCTGCTGTGCCTGGGGCCTCCGTGTATTCAGGCAGCACCGTGAGCCAGTTACCGCCATTGCCAGCTCACTCTGAGGGTTCCGTATGCTCCTCAGCGGCATCCCTGCAGAGTACCCCAGAGCCTCCTAATTTACAGAAAGGACACCGGGGCTCGGAGAAGCCAGGGTCATACGGCTTCTTGGAGGGCACTTGCATGTGCACCCCGGAGCGAGGTGGGGGGGAAAGTCCCTTGTGAAAGATATGACCTTGGGAGCCAGTGGTCTGTGCCGGTCTCGGCCCGGAGTTCCCCATGAATTCATTTCTTCATTTTTGAATTCTCTATCGCATGAAAGCAAAGGGGCCCTTGGTTTTCATTCCTGCTATAGCTTCAGGAGACGTCTGAGCTGAGGGTTTGCTATATTTCAGTTGCTACTTGGGTTCCAAACCCATTCAGTTGACATCCCAGTCAGGGGTCCCAGTAATGACCCCCTTCTAAGAGCCTTCGGCCATAATTGCTCTGCATTCCTGGCCACAAAGTGTCATCTCCCAAGCCCACATGAAAGGTGCTCTCTCCCCCCTCTCCCACACTCCTTTCTTCGATCACCCTGCAATGTGTCCTCAAGAGACAAGCGGTTCGGTTTGTCCGATAGGGAGCTGAGAAGACACCCTTCCCCCACCCCCTCCCAGAACAAACCACAGATGGGCAAGGCATTGGCATCTCAACGTCTAAAGCAATTTGATTGGCTGGCAGGACGAGCTGTCAGCAGCCATCCAGATGTAAGTGCCAGGCTTCGTGCCCTTTAGCCTGGCAGCTCCACCCCTTAGATTGTGCCACAAACAACACACACGACTGAAGGTGCCCAGCAGGAGGTGGAGAACGAGCCAAGTCTCTGTCCTGCAGGGAGGGGTAAACCCCCTGGTGCTGTAGCTATCGGAGGGAGCCCTTTGAAAGGCGAGGCAGCTCTTTAGGGAATAATAGGGAATCATCTCAGAGACAGCTTGTCTGTCAGGTGACAGACAGATTGGGGTCATCAGGTTCTAGAACTAGTTCTAACAAGCCCCCAAGGTGAGGGTTTTCCACATCATCACCTTTCTTTCTGGGAACCGTGGGCAGCACTTGGCTCATATGCGTGGGCTTGTGGGTGTGCACATCCCCCTGGGATGTTCTCTCATGACCCCATGAGCCCCAAAGGGAATTTAAAGAGCCCCCTTTGGTTTCACTGGTGGAGAAACTGAGGCCCAGGCTTGCTCTGGGGCACCTAGTTATTTTGTGCCAAGGCCACGTACTCATTTGTCATATAGTTAGAGTTATCGATCCCTGAGCTAGAAAACCAGAGTGTGGAAACAAGCATGCCACCACCTTTGCCTTCAGAGGGGAGGCTGCCCGTAGACACCTGCCCTCAGGTATACTGGCTTAAGATGTTGCTCTTGAGCTGAATCTTAACTACTGGGGGAAAAGCATGGTGGGGGCAGGAACAGCCTAAATGAAGCCGTGTGTGCAAGATTTGGTAAGCTGCGTGTCCATCAGAGTCCCCCTAAACAAACAGGGTCATGTGAGCCCAGAGGTGCCCTGGGGAGGAAGGCCTGTTAGTTATGTCCCCTCAACCCCAGGCATTGAAGACTTCGGGAGCACAGATCTACCCATCTCTTTTGAGGCAGGGCTCCCTCACTGGCAGTGAGGTGTGGTGTGCCGATGCAAGGGAAGCTCCCAAGAACAGCAGTTCCAACTCCCCCTGCAGAGATGGCCGGAAGGACCGGCTGCACACATTGGGGCCTGTTCCCACAGCACTATTCCTCACCACCCCATCTCTCTGCCCCAGCCACACTGCACAGCTTCAAGTCCCTCCCCTGAGCAGGGGGCATCGGTGGGCATCTGACACTCAGCTGTTCTCTCTTTCTCTCCCCCGTCTCCTTCACTTGTCAGTTTGTTGAAGTTGAAGGACAGATCACGTCCTTGGTTGATCTTTACCCATCCTTCCTAAGGAAGCATCGGGAAATCTTCATTGCCCTCATGTGTTGCGCCAGCTACCTGCTGGGGCTGACAATGGTGACAGAGGTAAGTGGCACGACTACCCTGCCCCCCAATCCCCTGTGGGGCTTGGCTCCAGGCTGTCAGAGCAGTTGGGGTCCGGTCCTGACCACGATTGGAGGTAGGAGATGGGTGGGGCAATCACTTGACCCGACCAGCTCAACGGCCCTGCTCTGTCCAGGAAGCTCAGGACCCAACAGCTGATCCACATGTAGCCTATGCAGCTCCCAAACCCACCCTGCCCCGTTCCCCGGTTATGCTGGAGACCCTCCGTCTTCTTGCCCAAGGGAGGGGCTCCAGCTGGAATAACGGGAACAGCATGACTTGGGGCAGTGGCCCGGGGGGGAGCTACTTACAGGGGTAGATGCAGATGTGTCCTGTAAAGACTACTGGCAGGTAGTGCCTGGATCGGCATCTTATTGCAGACCCTGTATGTAAGCCTAGACCTATGCTGTGGGCGGTGCCTGGCTGGCCAGGAGGGCATGCTGTTCAGGGAGTTGGCTGAGCCCGGGAAAACTGGGTTCAGACTGGGAAGGAAGAAGAAGGGTGGGAGGCGTCAGTAGACCCGCAAGACAAGAGGCCAGTGCTGAGAGAGAGATGGTGAAATTAAGGCTGTGAGCCTTAAAATCAGGCTGAGGCACATTTCTTCCTACAATCTTACCCCCCCCCCAATATTCTCCAACGGAAGGCTGCATTTAACAATCACCCCCAAACCTCTCAGTCACTACTGTGCTTACCAGAAGTTAAAAATCAATGAGTTGTCCCCCCGCCCCCCCACCCAGATGTCTTCAAGAAAACCTTCCATCATGTCAACTTCACGCACTGGCCTGGATGCCACTGAATCTTCCATGTCTGCTTGGATTGGTTTTAGGCACCACCTTTAAAAGCGGGCTTAGTGAAGTCACTAGTTTTATTTTATTTAAGAAATGTCTTGTTTTGCATTCATTTTTCTGTGTGTTTTTCATGAGATTTTAAAAAGGTGAGGTGGAGCATCTTGCTATGTGTATCTTCACACTGCCTCGCCATAGCTTTGCCTTGGTTTCCTCTTGGTTAAAAACAAAATGTAGTATTTCATATCGATATGCCAAAGCTCTTTGGATGTGAAGGGAAGTCGATACCAACTCACAGCTCAACCTTCTCTGCGGTTCTCTTTCCTCCCTAGGGTGGCATGTATGTGTTTCAACTCTTTGACTACTATGCAGCTAGCGGTGTATGCCTTTTGTGGGTTGCATTCTTTGAATGTGTTACTATTGCCTGGGTATATGGTGAGTACTGATCTTTGCCTCTCCTTAGACTTAGACACATAGAGACTTCAGAAACAGAGAAGTCTCATGGAGACTCAGAGGCCTTTCCTCCCTGGTCCCTGCCTCTTAGACTGACCCTTGTCTGTGCTAATGCATTTGTAACCACCCTCTAGAGCTCCCAGTGTTGAGGGTACGAAATGTGACGTTTGTTGGTGGTGGTTTTTTAAATCAATGCCTATTTGGCTGTGCGGAGACCTATGGTGAATTACTCTAGGGCTCAAACCTGACCCATTTCAAATTCCTGGAGACCCTGTAGGAGCCACACCAGGATTTGGGGTCCACCAGGTGATGCCAGAGAAAGATAGGTTGGCCTGTTACATTTGAATTTCACATCAATTCACTGAAGGGCCTGCTCCTTTGGGGCTACATAGTATCGAGGTACAGAGGCCTGGCTCGGGCCCCAGGGGCTCCCTCCTGACCCTCCGGCCTCTGCTCTGCCATTCCCGGGGCTGACGCTGCCCTGGGCACCGTCTCACTGTGCCCCTCTCCCTGTCTCTCATAGGCGCTGATAACTTTTATAACGGTATTGAGGACATGATCGGCTATCGGCCTGGGCCCTGGATGAAGTACAGCTGGGCTGTCATCACTCCAGTTCTCTGTGTTGTGAGTGTCATCCTGCCTGTCTGTGGGTAGCCTGTGCTCTCTGGGTCGGGATATTGCCACCCGATCATCACCTCCGTCTATCCAGCATCTGCTAAAGTGTTCGCCCCGAGCAAGCCCAGCAATGCGTTCTGCCTCGGGAAGGCTATTCCCAGAAGGTGATCTTGAGTGGGGTTTCGAAGGATGAGTAGGAGTTTGCCAGGAAGGCTGTTCTGGCAGAGGCATGGAGTTCTTGAACAGGGAGGTACACCCAGGCATGCTCAGAAATGCAGGGGTCCGAGACGGCAGGGATAACGCTTCCCCAGACCCTCCAGAGTCCCTGAGTTCAGTCCGGGCCCTTGGCGAGGTCGAGAGGCCTCCAGAGCATCAAACGGTGAGCAGGTGGTGGGTACTGGGGATGCGGTCTTCCTGTGGTGAGAGGGAGGGGTGCCCTTGCTTAATCCCCTTCTTTCATGAGGGAAGGACAGGGCACCTTTTGTGAAAAGGCAGAGTCTCAGGAGGGGGTGGTTCTAGGTTCTCCTAAACCCAAGGAGCTAGTGCTAAGGGGAAGATGGGCCCCCACCCTAGAGACCCCTGCTCACAGCACAAACTGAAGCACAGTGGGCCCTGAAGCAAGTCACTTCTCTCTGGGCTCCAGTGCCCTCTTTTGGAACATAAGGCTCTCAAATGAAAACACCAAACTCCCTGCTATTGCGTTGATGCCAACTCAGCATGGCCTTAAGGGACAAGCCAGAGCCCCTTCCACTCCCTGGAGTCCGTGACTCTACAAGAGTAGAAATCCCATCTTTCTCCTGGGGGCGGCTGGTGGTTTTAAACAGCTGACGTGGTGGATCGCAGCCCAATACATAACCACTTCGTCACCGGGGCTCCTGAGGGAGGTCTCTCTAGTGGGACTACACAGGCAGCGGGCAACCTGTGGTTGCTACGGCTGTTCTTTAATACGATGCTGTTCTCCTTGGTGATGCATGCTTTCCCCAGACTGTTTTCTGCACAAAACCCAGAAACTGTGGCAGCCAGGGACCACAGCAGTTGATGGGTTTGCTGTGAAGATGAATTGGGTTGGGTTCAAGCCCATGTTCTCTGCCTCTCTTGATCTTCATTTGTAGGAAGCAACTTCCACGCCTGAGCCTCGGGGTTTTCCTCTCTCCCTCCCTAATAGGCTGCGTAGGTCAGCATTAAGCAGGCTTCCAGGAGAGCAGGGTGGGGGGCTCGAAGCATCCCGGTGCTTGCAGAGCCCAGAGTAGCTTCTGCTAGGGCTTGCCCTGCCTGAGCCGCCACCTTGTGCCTAAGGGCAGAAACCATCATAGGCGAGTGGGTGGCCAGTAGAAAGTGTCTGGGGCCCAGTGCTCTTCCTGCCTCAGGTGGCCAGCTCCGGACTTCAGTAGGTTTACCTGTTTAAAACGGCTTGATTTGCACTGGATACTGGGCCGTGAGGATTCACGGCATTCTCACATGGTGAGTCAATCCGAGACAATCCCAGGTTAAACTCCTCGGGTATACTCCAATTCTGACCTGTGCAAAAGCTTGGGCATCTAGCTGGCCTAGACGCTCTTTGCCTAGGGAAACGTGGGCTTTCCACTATCTCTCCGAGGGCCAGCGCTGGCCCCAGCCACCTCCCCATTTGTGGGTGGGAATGGCACTGCCACAGAGCTAGGCTGTTCCACGGAGCTGGGCAAGGCCCTGGGGCACGCCTTGTCCTGGCAGCTGGACCTAGGGTTTGCCCTGCTGGACCGCAGATGGGCAGGCAGTTGCAGGAACGCTGGAACGGAGAGAGCCTTTGGTGGGTGCGGCGGTGAGCATGGATTGGTCGCCGGCAGCGTGTCCCTGGAACCTCGTGGGCTCCAGGGAGAGGTGTTTGCTGAAGAAGCGATGTATGTGCACAGGGTGTTCCACGGAGGAACAGCGTGGGCATGCAAGCCTGGAAGGGGCCTCTGAGAGGCCTGAGAACAAAGTCAGGAGACAGGCCTCAGCAGGAGAGAGGGGACGGCATATACTAAGGCCCTGAGGCAGGCGGCCTCAATCCGGTGGCTAGCGTGTAGGGGGGTGGGGGGGAAGGCTTGGCACTCTAAGACAGGAGCGAGGAGGAGTTTGAGCCCTATCCTGAAGGCACTGGGGAGCACCGAAGGATTTCCAGTCGGGAGGCAGTGTGGTCAGGTTTATCCTGCACGGAGATCCTTCTAGCAGCCTGGTGGGAGGCACCCAGCTCGTCTTCGCCCAAGGAAAGCGATGACACCACTCACCCACCCCAGTCCCCTGGCCCCTCCGCCCTCCATGCTCAGAACCGCACTGACTTCTCCCCTCTCTCCACAGGGATGTTTTATCTTTTCTCTTGTCAAGTACCAGCCCCTGACCTATAACAAAGTCTATGTGTACCCTGACTGGGCCATTGGGCTGGGCTGGGCCCTGGCCCTGGCCTCCATGGTGTGCATCCCCCTCGTGTTCCTCATCTCCCTCTGCCAGGCACAAGGCTCCCTCTCCATGGTGAGTAAGCATGTGGGGGCCCCCAGCCGGTGGGGGTGGGGGGGCCAGGATCCACCCTCTCCGCGGCCTGCTGCGTGGCGCTGTGGAGACTGAGCAGAAGAGTCTGGTGTGGGGATGAAGGATGGCTTATCCTAGAGAAGGCTTTGTGGTGGGTTTCAGCAGAGGCCTTCGAGCACGAGGCCGACAGTGTGAGAGGGGCGGGCGGGGTGGGGGTAGAGTGGTGTGTGTGTCCCTGATGGGGCACAGTGTGAGGCAGGAGAGAGGGGCATGGTTTGAAGTGCCCCCTTCAGGAGTTCAGGCTTTATGCAGGAGCTGGGTGTCTAGGCCCTAGGGGGATGGGACTGAGCTCCACCCAGATGCCGCCCTTACTAAGGAGCCAAAATTAGGTAAGGTCAGCGCATGCCAGTGTCCTCCCCCTGGGTCTGCAGCCAGACCTTGGGAAGTCACCCCTGCTCGGGCCAAGTCTCCCGGGTGCCAGCCCCACCCCCACCCCCCTCTGTGTCCTGAGAAACGCTAACAATACCAGAGACTCCGGGCCCTGGCAGAAGGCTTCTTTCCAAGAAATCCTTTCCTCAGAAGCACCCTTAACCTTTAGTCTTGGGCCACCTCCAACACGCCCGTTTTGTTTTGAGCTATTTTATTGTTATTCTTTAAAAATCTGGAGCCAGGATGTCCTGGCCCTGACTGCCCCTCGGGCTGGGCCACGTTTCCTCCACACAAGGGAATGGCTTGAAGGTGGGTTTGGGACAGCGAGGCCTTGGGGGGAGAGGGGAGATGGAGCCCGCAGGGACCAGCCTTCCGGAGGAGGAGGAGGAGGAAACCAGGGCGTAGTGGGAGGAAAGCCTGAGGCAGTCAGCCGCGGGGCACCTCTACCCCTTCGTATAGTCTTCCTCCCAGCAGTATACAACCGGACTAGTTCATCACTGTCTTGTACCATCTCTAGTGTTACACCTCTCTCGGCTCCTGGTTTTTAGGGGCCCACCTCTCAGCACAGGGCCCAAGGGATGTATTCTACTGCCTTCTCTTCTCTGTAGTAGTGCAACCCCGCCTTTCCCCCTCGGAGATGGCATTTTACCTCTACTGGAGGTATATTGATTTTTGTTTCTTAAATCAGCCGCAGGCACGAGGTCCCGCAGTGGTGGCCAGGAGGGAGGGAGGACCCAAGGGTGCCAGGTGTTGCCGTTTTCAAGAAAAGATAGCAATCTAGATTTTTAAGTGAAATGTTTTTATACCTTTTAATCAGCGCCTCTTTGGTTTGGGTCTTTCAAATATAGAGGTGGCGTGCCTAATGGGCTACTTATTTGCAGCAGCTTGCCTGTGTAAGTGGCCAATGGGAACTTGGTGAGGCCCGGGTTCAAGTAACTGCTCTGCCATCGATTGTGTGTGTCCCTCCTTAGGGAGGGTTCTCAGCTCTGCCATTGGTTCTCTGTGTGACCCTGGGGAGGGCTCTTTGTCCACATTGATTCTGTGGTCAGGCACCCAGCGGGAACCCCAAACTCACCCTGCTCAGAATGGTCTGTGGATGCTCAGCCTCTGGCTCCTCTCTGTTGGAAGGGGAAGGCCCACACACAGACAGTTGGCCTCACACTTTTAATTTATTCGATGGTTACTGAGAACGTGCACCAATTCCGCCATTTCTGCCTTACAACTCAGTGACATTGATTACACCCTTCACGCCCTTTGGCCATTTTCACCCTCTGTTGTCCCATCCCCATTGGCTTAACTCAGTGCCCCTTAGTTTCTATCTCTTCCCTCTGGGAAGTTGCTGTGGTCAGGGATTTTTTGGTCCACACAGGTCAGAAGCACCTGAGCTGGACTCTGTTGCTGACCGAGAGACTGACAAAGAGGCAGAGGGGAGGAGGTGGAAGATGGGCAGCTGATACCTGAGTAGAACCAGAGGGGTGAGGAGAGGCTGAAGCCTTTAACATCTACCCCTTTGCTTTCAGAGGATCAAGTACCTGCTGACTCCGAGGGACCCAAACCGCTGGGCTGTGGAGCATGAGGGGGCCCTCCCCTACAACTCGCCCGCCACTGCCAACGGCATTCTCATGAAGCCCACCCACATCATTGTGGAGACCATGATGTGAGCTCCGGGAGGCCGGGCCGCTTTCCTGCTGTTTACTAACATTAGATTCTCCTAGGGCCAGGTTTACAGAGCTTTACATTTGCACTAGGATTTTTTTTTTTTTTAATTGTCACAGAAAATGTTACTGTGTGTGTGCGCGCGTACGTGTGGGTGTGTGGGTCTCATGCGTGTTGTGTTCCGTTTTGATTTGGGGGATATTTTGTACAAAAAGAACCCTGCCCACCCTCCCAGGCGTCCGGGGAACGGCCGAGCTTTCATACAGAATTAGATGTATTTTATGGGAACTTGTTAAATTTTCCTTTGTAATTTTTTTTTAACATATAGACACTTAGAGATCGCTGTACGCTTGACGACTTGAACTGATCTCCTTGCCAGCAATAGATCTCATTTCAAAAAGCAATTTTTCGGTGCTGTGTCACGGGCAGACAATTCTGCCCCAAACGCCCAGGGTGGCATCTCCCTGGGGCCGCAGACCTATAGCAAAGGTGCAGTACCTTCCAAAGTCTGGTTCAGGTGGGCAAATACCACAGGGGAGAAGGCTCACTAGCTGGCCAGACTGGCGGGGGTGGGGGTCGTGGGGAGCTGTGTGTTTGAAGGAAGGTAGGTTCCCGAGCTGACACCTCATTAAACTTGACTTAGCCAAGGAGAGAGATGCCAAAATAATTGAACCAACCCCTCCCATCAACATGAGGCCCTCTTGCAGAGCGGTAGAAAGCGTTGTGCCAGGAGCAAAAAGCCCACCTTTTATCTTGAGACTGAGGATTGGCAGGAAGACTCTTGGCATCCTTCACCCAGGACAGAAGAGAGGGACATCTGAGAGTCAGCTTGCATGTGGAAGCTGTGTTGTAACTCCCTAGTGGCCTTAGGGCCAGGCCATGGCCCCTCCTGGGGTGCCTTTGGTGGAAACCCCAGCCGCCCGGCTCCAGGTGGAGGACTGGGCCTTGTGGGTGGGTCCATTGTACTGGAAGGGGAACCTCGGCAGGCTCAAGTTGTTCCACTGGTCGTTGCCTGCCAGGAAACACCGTGTTTGTATTGTTTAGGGATGGGACGAGGTAGGAGGGCATGTGGACCAAAGGGCAGGGGCCTTCTGTGGCTTGGGGTGCCTTTCCTTCCTCATCTCCCCACCTTCAATGCTGTCCCCACGCCCTCCTGGACAGCTTTTCTGAAAGACCCACCCTTGGGGGCTTCCCTATGCCAAGAACATCTGGTGAGGTTTGGTCTCGGGGTTTGGAGAAAGTGTTCCCCAAAGCAGGAGGGTGCTGGGCTTCTTCCAGCCCACCCCAGCCTCGAGGCTGGGTTTGTCCAAGGGGCTGGCACACCAATCCTGGCTTGATCAACAGCCTTAGGCTGAGGGCAGTTCCTTCCTGAACCAGAAGAGAAGGTGCGACACCTTTGAAATCACGTGTAGACACCCCACCCCACCCCCATCTGGACGTGGGCCGTGCCATGTAAAGTGTTGCTGGCAAGTTCAGAGTCTAAGCTCAACCGAAACCCTTGTCCAGCCTGCCTGGCGAGGCGCAGGGAGCTCAGGTTGTTTTCCGAGCAAGAGCTCACACCCAGATGTGGGAGGGGGAGGATCCTGTGGGGACCCCTCTCCCAGGTGGCAAATTGTCTTTGGCCAATAGACAACGTTTGCCATTTGTAAAGCCACCAACTCTGCCAACCAACATCCCATCTTATTCCAAACCGCAAACAATTCTAACGTGTTCCTATATTGTCTGTGTATTGATGTCTGCCGCCGAGTCTGGCTTTATTTCACTGTGTGTCCCTGGTCGTCCGGAGTGGCTACGCGACCCCTCGTTGTCGTGTGGAACTTTAGTCAGTTTACCTCTGTCATGATTGGGGACAGGTGACATGTGGATGAGAAGAACGGCTTGGCGAGCCGTGGCTACCCGGACATTTGTCATCAATTTCAGTCCGTGGCACCTGCCCCGTTCCTACCCCTGGGACACTTGCACCGTGGGTGAGAGGCTGCAGTATTTCAGGCTGCTAGGCAAATTGCAACATTCTGGAAATTACCTAAGGAAGGCATCTTCTTATAAGATTCCCAGACCAAATTCTAGACCAAAGACACATGCAGACCTAGCCCCCACCCCAGGCCCTGCCTGGAAAGAAAGTTGCCACTTTCCCCCAAGCCCATCTCTTAACTCCGCTCCGGGGCACCTGTCCCCAGGTATCGTCCCTCTCTGTCTATGGCTCTGCAGACCTTGGCTCTATGAGTACCGTGTGTAACAATGTTTGACTTGTATGTCTCCATATAAATGAAACTTGTCATTAGCGCTCATGACTGCAGTCCACCCGTCTCTGAAGAACGGACCCCGGGCTCTGCCGCCCAGGTCCTGAGATCAAGCAGGGACTCTGAGGCCTGCCTTGGGCCCCACCAGCCAGATCTGGAACAGAAGGAAGAGAGACAGAGAATTTCTTTGAAGACGCAGAAACGGGAAATGGTCCCCGGATAAATCTGCTTGGGGCGGATCAGCTAGCTATTCACTGGAGTCAGGAATGGCCGGTGAGGCCCTTAATAATCCAGCACTGTTGTAAAATGGGGGCAACGGAGGCATGGAGACCAGAAAGGACTTTTTGCTCGCAAGCCAGGACAAACCAGACTGGGTCACGTGGCCGCCAGCGCCGGCTCTCCCGATGTGGCGCTCTGAGGGGTCTGCACTGCAACATGGACTAAATGTACGGAACTCCTCAGCATCTTCCCTGCCGGCCATGGTCACGGCTTCGTGGAAAAGGAAACACTAGCCCCCCCTTCTTCCCCCCCCACCCCGCCCCCATGTTGAAGGATGAGGTGGGCAGTATCCCCGCCCCTTTCAACTATCTTCAGCATTGGCTGGACCCCAAGCTGTGGCTCAGAGAGGCGGGTTCTCCAGGGCCTCGGCGTCTACATCTACCCTGGCCCCATGCCAACCCTCCTCCTTCCTAATGGTCCTCTGTGAGATAAGAACTGAGATCTTTCATTGCACATAAGGAGACTGAGGCCCAAGGACATGAATCGGGGTGCAAGGAGCATATATACCCCCGTCGTCAATGTTTAAATGGAAGCCTCACTTGTCCTGGGACCACATGGGAAATTCCCAACTGTGGTCTCGGTTAACTGTCCCTTGTGTATGCTGGGCAGCTCTTCTCCACCCCCCTGGCCCTTGGTTCTGTCCCTCAGGTCCCCCTGCACATCCCAGAAAACAATGGTGAGATACAGGGGACCAGTATGTCCCCAGGGCACTCGTCCCACAACCAGCATCTGTCAACACTGCCCCTCTTGGCTAGGGAAGTGCCCTGGGAACCAGGGCTGAACCCAAAGGTGCCTTCCTGCCTCCCAAGACCCGGACCACCAACCTGAATAGGACTCAGCAGAGAGACCTCGCTGGAGGTGGCTGGGGTCCCACCTGCCCTTCAGACCCAAGCCCAGGTGACTTGGGCCTTGCTGCCCAGGGGCATGTACGCCACGTCTCATGCAAATGCTGGGAAGATGATGACATCATGAAACAGTGATTCTGACCCTTCCACGCATGTGCAACAAGGAAATGGCGCTCAGCGCACAGGGACTCTGAGTTCAGGAGCAGAAGAAAGCAGTGGGGGGGTGCCGCAAACAGACAAAAATCAATAACCCGACCGGAAAATGGCTTCTCCTCCCCTCCCCTCCCCGAGCCACACAGGCTGTTGGCTACCGTGAACTGGGGTAGTGGCCCCAGAAAGATGAACTTGCTTCCCGAAATGCCACAGTTCCTGCTGTACAAAGAAACAGGACCCCAAGCTTTTGTCCTAAACTGAACAAGGAAGACGATGCTGGGGGCCCGTTTGAAGGGTACCAGCACCTCCCCCACCCAAACACTTGGTTGCAAGCAGCTGCCAGCTGCTGCAGGCGGCCTATGCGGCAGACGGAGCCTCGCCGTGCTCCGCAGGGCTGTGTTGGAAACATCAGAACAGACCTCCCGGGTCAGCTCGGCCTTCCAGGTGGTTCTGAAGTCCCCTACTTCCGGTCAGTGCGGAGGACTCTGAGCCAGGCTGCTGTGTGCTAAGAAAGCAGGTATCTTGAGTGGAGAGGACACCCAGAGCCAACATACCACAGGAAAGGCTCACACAGCAACAAGGCAGATCTCCCTGCAGGTGCATTTGGAGCATGACAGCCCTTCCCCAACCTGGACGCTATCCCCTGCGAGTCAGCTATGCATTGCTACAAAGGGGTCCTGCAGTGCACTCCCCACTCTACTTGCACCACCATGTGTCCCCTACATCACTGGCTTCTGAAACCAACAGGAAAATCCTCTCGGGGGTCCATTGGAGCTACTCCGTCCCTCCCCACTTCCAGTTGGCACTGGGGACTGCAAAGTGGAAGCTGCATCCACAGCCAACAATCTACTGGGGGACTCAGGTAGCAACCAGGCTGATCTTCGAGTGTGACACCCCCACCCAGGAAGGATTGCTTGCCAGGCTATTGCAACTTGCTACAGAAGGTTCCTGCCGTGGACTCTGTTCATATCACCACCATTCCACCTGCCTCCTTGCCTGAAGCCAACAGGACAGACCTCCCTTAGGGTCCGTGTTGGTTTCTCTGCTCCCCCTTACAGTGAGCTGACACTTGACACCGAGGACCAAGAGTCGACACGGCTGGTTGATGCCAGTGGAGGCTGCACACACGGCTACTAAGCTCTGATAGCAGCCAGGCGGGCCTCCTGGATGGATGCTTCCATTGTGATGACCCCGCTTTCAACTGGTAATAGTCACCTGCTGGTCTGATAGGAACCCTCACAGAAGGGTCATCTAATTGGACACTGCTCTCCCAGCCACCCCAGGGTCCCGGGTACTCCAAAACCAACAAAAGCCGCGTCTTAGAGGACCTTCTGGGGGTACCAGTCCCTCCCACTTCATCCTCCTGAAACGAAAGAATGTTTGCCTGTACTTCTGCTGAATCCAGCTCAAGCTGAGATAAGCCACCCTCACAAAGCAGGGAAGGAACTATCAGGCAAAGCCAGCAGGCAGCGCCCAGCCCTAGAGAGGACTTGCCTGGTGTGGGTTTTCCCAATAAAAACATGATCGTTGGAAGAGAGGGAAAGGTTATTACTCTTAATAACCAGAGAGAGGTGACTACAGTCCCTGATGCACAGATTGAGTAGCACATGACAGCTCGGCTGAGTGGCAGTGCCGACAGATGGACAGGTTCTCATCAGATGTGTTTGGAAGAGATTGAAAGTTGAAAAAAAATAAGGTCTGGAACTTTCAATCCCTTTAGGAGTTTTCACTGAGGAGAGGAAATGTTACCTAGAACATTTTTTTGCAGAACGTAGGGAAATTCAGGAAGTTGACACCCTTGCAAATTTCAATACTGGGCCAACAACAAAATCACAAGAAACAAAGAACAGGGATACAGTGGCCCATCCAAATAAACATGACAAAGTGAGTGAGAACACATCTAGGGGTGACTAAATAGTGGGGGTGGGGGCAGTCGGAGGAATGGAAGAAATCAGACAGC
The DNA here is from genome assembly GCF_000313985.2 of Echinops telfairi. NCBI lineage: Eukaryota > Metazoa > Chordata > Mammalia > Afrosoricida > Tenrecidae > Echinops > Echinops telfairi. The sequence continues at coordinate 28,439,998 of NW_022103928.1, read as the reverse complement.
AACAACTGACATAATTAGAATAACCAAGAGACGTAGACAAAGAACTCAAAGACATAGGAAAGCAATGCAAGAACAGAATCTAAAAAGCAATATTTCATTTGAAAGGTGCACTCAGCTAGCACTGACTTCCCAGGAGACTTAATCAGGCAAAAGGAGGACGCGGCAAATCAGAGTTAGCGACAAAACGACACCACAGAGCAAGAAGGTTGAGCACAATCCAATGGACTTACGGGACAACAACCAGAGACCTAACGACGATGTACAATGAAAATTCCAGAAGGAATGAGACCAACAGGGACACAGAGTATTTGAGAAATGATGACAGGAAATTTCCCCACCCTAACAAAGGACATGAATCCACACGCCCACAAAGCTCAGAGAACCCCAAACAAGATAAGCCCAAATAGATTTACACCAAGACACCTCATAGTAGGAGCTCAAAAATTAAAGATGAGTTCTGAAGGCAGTGAGCAAAGGTATGTACAAAGGATCCTCAAAATGACTGAGTGCCAATTTTCCCTTAAATATTGGAGGCTAGGAGACAATGGGATATTTGAAGTGCTCAAAGGAAGAAAACTCAACCAAGAATAGTAACACCCAAGGAAACTACCCAAAAACGAAGGTGTGATTACAGCATTCCTAGACAAACAGAAGCTGAGAGAGTTCATAGCCACCAGACGAGCCCTACAAAAAGTAATGATCAATGGCTGTCCTGTAGATAGACGGGAAAGACACTAGAAAGTCATTCAACACCATATGTGAAGATAAAGATCCTTGACATCGGGAAACACATGGGCAAGTATAAGGGCTAGTAATAAGGTATTCATGCTGGATAATCCCAAGTGTTTTATACTTCATGTTTTAAAATAAAATCTACAAAAGGCAGGCATAAATTATGTTACAGGGTACATGAAGTTAAGATATAATTAGTGGTAAAACAGAAAGCAGGGAGAAGAATGGTATAGACCTAGAATTTCTTATATGACATTGAAGTTAAGTTGGTACCAATTGATCCTAGAATGCTATCACTACCCATTCTAAAGTATATTTATGGTAACCATTTAAGAGAAACTATAAAAAAACACAGAAGTAAAGAAGAGAGCCGTAAGACTTACTTCAGCAAAACACAAAAGCAAGCAGTATTAAAGCATCTAGACCATGAAGGTTTAAGACACACACAAAACAGCCCCAGCAAAGTGCCAGAGCTAAGTCAGTGAATGCACAATTGCTGAGAAAGCATGACCTAACTATGCTGTTCACATGACATACACCTTACCCCCAAGGACGCATAGATATTGCAAATGAAAGGACAGAGGGAAAAGTCCTTGCAAATAATAACCAGAAGAGCTGGGGTAGCAATCATAATATCAGGCAAAGTAGACTGTAAGACAAAACCTGTTAGAAGAGAAAAATTCAAACATTCTTCTAGTGATGAAAGGGTCCATTAAGGTTTATTTAGCAGTCCTAAGTGTGTATGCATTTAACATCAGGGCACTTAACTAGACCATGTAAAGCTAACACTGGTAGCCCTCAATCATAATTGGAGGGTCAGTATGCCACTGTCAACATCGGACAGAACAGCTAGAAAGAAGAACAAGTAACCAGAAGACTTTAACGACACTACAAGTCAACTTGACATGACAGGCGTAGATAAAACATTCCACCATCCAAGAGGAAAAGGAAAGCATGGCACAGAAAGTTGGGTGCAACAGAGGCAGTGCTCAGAGGGGAACAGCAACAGATGCCCACACTGTCAAAATCTCAACAACTTAAGTGGACAACTTCTCTCCTAGAGAGAAGTGTAAACTAAGCCTAAATCTACCAGAATAGAAACAAAGATCAGAGTACAGAAAAATAAACAATAGACTCAATAAACCAGAAATTGGTTTCTTTCATAAAATTTTGCTAGACTGAGGTTAGGGAGGGGGTGGGGACAGAGGGTTGAGATGAGATTTTCTATCCTGTAAAGATTTATAGTCTCAGAAGCCCACAGGGGGCAGGTCTTGTCCTGCCTTACAGGGGGGTCACTATGAGTCAGAATTGACTCAGTGGCAGTGAGCTTGGTTTGGTTTGTAGCTAGACTGGCAAAAAAGAAAGATGCACATAACCAAGATAAAAAGTGAAAGAGCTGGGCGTTACAACTGACAGAATTATGATACTATTAGGACTATTTAGCAACCAATTGGATGGACTAGATGAAACAAATTTTTAGAAGCACACAGCCAGCCTCTAACAATTTTTTAAAAATCAAATTAGTGATAAGGCCCCCCCCCCTGATCCCTCCAAAAGTGAATAAAGTATTTGCTTCAATGGGGAATTCTACCAAACATTGAGAGAAGAAATGACACCAATTCTGTTTAAACTCTCTGAGAAGATAGCAAAGAAACAAACACTACTTCACTCTCTGAAGCCCACATAACCCCGATGGCCAAATCAGACAGACATCCCAAGAAAAGAAAACTACAGGCCAATATCACTGATCTGCAAAGTACTAGATGGGAAATCTGGAGGGGAACAAGTCCCAATATAACAAGGGCCACGAAGGGCTTATACAATGAAAGCTAGAAAACGCTGCCCAAAGGGATTAAAGGGACCTTAAAAAGATGGTGCACGTTCCTGGATTGGAAAACAATCTTGGTAGTGATGTCCAGGCCACTCAAAGTGAACCAACCCTCCACTTGACATTAGCTATCACGAGGCTTTGAATAGCTAACGCAACGCTGAAAGAAGAACCAAGTAGAAAGACACACTTCCTGGTGTAAAAAAGACTATACAGCTACCCTAATTAAAACAGCTGGTCCTGGTTAAACAGTGGACACATAACGCCAATAAACCTACACAGCTCTGCTTAGCTGATGTGTGACAAGGGGAAAGAGTCTCTTCAATAAATGGTGCTGGGAAAATTGGATTTCCACATGCTGGAAAATGAAATAAGACCATGACTCACAAAATCATTTTAAATAGATTAAACACCTAAATGTGCAAGCTCAACCCATAACATTCTTAGAAGAAAATAACGGAAGGAGGGACAAAGGAGACTTAACATCAAGGCTGCTTCCGGACATAGAATTGGGACATAGAATTGGGTTCTTCGCTTTAGAGTCATGGTTTCATGGGACATCCCAGTAAATTGGCTTAGTGATGTGTTTTGTGCTTCTCTACCTCCTAGAACCGTTCATAGTGTGTGTGTGTATGTGTGTGTGTGTGTGGAGGGGGGGGGGCTTACAGATGGACACCCAAGGCACAAGCAGTCTTTATGCAACTGGAACAACAGGAAGGAGAGAGGGGAATCAGGAGGAAATGGAATGTGTAGTCAATGACTTCCTGTGCCATGAGACTAGAACTTCTTGGTACCTCCTGCAGTGTACTGAGCATTTTGATCAGAAATGGGGAAGCGTAGAACCCAATTTCACATGATCATGGATTCGAGACTTGGAAGCCATGGAAGTTGGATGACCCCTGAAGGGATTGCCCTGAGATCATCTTTAAACCCTAACTCTTTCCTGAAGTAAAACGGAACAATAGTTCAACTTCACTAGTTTGGGGGAAAAGCCTACCTGAACCTTATGCTCTTTGAAGAACTACCTGCCTTGAGATCCAATGAACAGCAACTCAAAATTCCATAGGGGCCTCGAGGGATGGGGTGGACTGAGTTTCTGCTCATGAAGGAGGACCCCAGAAAGCGAGGGCGGCAAGGGTTACACAACTTGATGCAAACAAGATCAATCATTTGCACACGTAGAAACTGTTGATTGAGTAAGTTTTGCTCTGTATATTCTCAACAAAATAACCATTTAGCAAGGGGAGGGGGGGCATGAATTGAGGTAAAATCAAAACAGACACCTTGTGTAAAAATCCAACAATATAAAACCCAGATTTCAACGCTTGGAGAGGGGGTATAGTAGACAACCCCGAGGCCCAGGAATAGCATGCCTCTCTCACTTCCTCTTCCCCTCTCTACATCGCCCTCACAGCCCACCCTGGAATGCATCTTGTAGCAATAGGAAGCTATTTTTCACCGTTCTCTTGTGGATGTCACTACAGACTGGATGCGTTCCCTGAGGGATGAAGTATCTTGTTATTTATATTTGGCTTCAGGTAGAGATGTTTGGCTTCTTTCATTTTATTTTTTTCAACCCAATTGATGTTCCACTCCCTGGCAAATATGACTCTATTCAGCACAAGGGAAAGCTGAGTGGGTGGGGCCTTCCTCCTTCCAGACACATGTCTGGCTCATCGGGACATTTTTTTTTTTTCTAACCTCAAACTATTTTTAAGATATTTTAAACTTTTTTAAACAAACAAAAATCCACCAACAGGAGACTCTCCTGAGGAGGAACCTTTGTATTTGAACAAGATCCTTGGTGTGTAATTCATTGCAGTATACAAGCTTTTGTGTATAAATGTTTTATGATATGAATCTCTGTATTTTGCAGGGTTTGTTTTTTTCCTCTTGCTTTTTAGATAAACATGTATATCGATATTTTAAATTCATCTTTGCTTTTTTTAGAGGAGTTTGTAATCACCTTATAACATGAAAATAAACATTTCCTTTTTAAAATCTGACCCGTGTTGATGTTGGATTTGTGAGGGTGTTTTCTTTACGTTGGGTAAGTGCTTTCTAGGGTGTCAAAGACCTAGAGACCCACCCAGGATGTGCCTGAAAGGTGGTTCTATTATCCATTAAGGACCCAAAGGTGCAAACTGAACCCAGCTCACAGAGGAAGTATTTTGGCTAAGAGTACACAGCAAGTCAGGTCCAAGAATTGTATCAGGTTCTCAGACACCTGGATCTGTTCCTACAGGTTCTGAGGTGACTAATTCAAGATCTGTCTGTCTGCAGCTGCAAGCTCTCACACACATGGTCTGAGCCTTAATCTCCTCACCTGGAACAAAATGTTGGGATGATTAGAAGGGAGGCTATAAAACCGGTTCTCAACCTGTAGGTCGTAACTCCTTTGGGGGTTGAATGACCCTTTTTACAGAGGTCACCTGATTCATAACAGTAGCAAAATTACAGATATGAAGCAGCAAACATAATTTTATGGTTGGGGGTCACCACCACATGAGGAACTGTATTCAAGGGTCACGTCATCAAGAAGGTTGAGAACCACCGCCATAAAGCATTCAGAGGCTCCAGAAAGAATATTCCCTTCTTTTCAGCCCAGGGTTATGGATCGGGAGACAGGGATGGGAACCCCTGAAGTCTAGAAAGGAGTATGGGAAAGGGATACTAATCCAAGAAAATTGCCCTCCCCTTGCCTCTGCAGTCTCCTCCTTGGGTGCAAACCCCACATGAAACTAATCTCTGTGAAGGGCATTCTGACTCACGGTGACCTTGGGTCTTTCAGAGTAGAACGGTTCTACGCCACAGGAATTCCACAGCTGTGAGATTTGGGAAGCAGACCATGAGGCCTTTCCTCCAAGGTATCTCAGGGCAGGGGTTCAAACTGTCAGCCTTTCAGTTAGAAGTTGAGCCCTCAACTAGTGTGTGTGTATCACTCAGTAACTGCAGTCAATGGCATGGGGGCCGTATCGGACCCCTGGCTTCTCTACTGCCATGATGCCATGTGGGGTCAAACCTCCCTCCACACTCCGCTCTTCTTGACCTTTTCTGACACCAGCCATTCGTCCCATGCCACACTTCATCTGTTCTGGGTTCAATAATTCTTTGCAATGGCCACCCAGTAAGGAGGGTTATTAGGGGCGTGAATAGGTTACCAAAATTCAAGATCTGAAAGCAGTAAGGATATAGTCATGGGTCCACAACACCTCTCTGGTCCTCAGCCGTTCAGCCATGTGGTCCCTTGGCCTCTGCCTTCCCAGACCAGGAAGCCCACCTATTGCTCTGTCTCATGGTCCCGTAATCTTGACATACCTCTCACCCTGCTCCAGTCACCATGCCACAGTCGCTGGTACCTCGGGTGTCGGCCTCTGCCACTTCAGGCATCTGGAACATGCTCTGCCGACAGTCCTGGGCTTTCTCTGCTCCTGCTTCAAAGATGACCTTTGAGCCAGAGAGGCGGTAACGAAAACTAACCAATCCCCTTGATGAGCGTTACAAACACCCTTATTATGATCCCACCCAATCCTTTGGTGGGAGTTACAAAGACCAGGAGAGAAGAGCCCGATTAAGGCTCATCACCCACAGCAGGAACTACCCCCCAGGTGTAATCACTGATTCCCTCCCACGTGAGGACCCTGATGGCTGAGTTCAGGAGAGGGGCAGACTGGGAGGTGAACCGGCTCTGCTATGTCCACCCTCTGGGTTCTTAGATGGGAGGATACTATGATCCTGAGAAGTCAAGGATTGGTCCAGGCGTCTTGTTGTAAACAGGGAAACAGATCAGGGCGGAGATGGGCCCCCTGTAGGTCATGGAACAGGTCAATTTGGGAAGCAGCCTCCCAATCAATCAACTCTCATCACTCTGACCTGGCAAGGTCAGGAGAGCCTGTTGTGTCCCCTCGCCCAATTCCGTAGAGGGCAAAATGTACTCAAAACTATGTTAGTTCTTAAAAAAGTGCTGTGAATTGATTGACTCATAGGAACTGCATTAGGTTTTCTAGGCTGTAATTCCTTTTTTTTTTTTTTTTCTGGTTAACATCTGATTGTGAATTAAGTGAAGGTTAAAAAAAAGTTAAGTGAAGGTTTCCAGAAGAGACCCACGGGCTTACATTCAACAATTCATACACTTTCTGTTTCACCTCAATTATCAGACTTCCCTCAATGTACCCATCCCACTTCCTGTGTCCATCTGCACAAGACCTTTACATTTTTGTAAAGCAAGGATGCTACTTTGAGAGGACCAAGCTGTGCCTGATCCAAGCCGTCGTATTTTGAATGACCTCATATGCATGTAAAAGTTAGATACTGAATAAGGAATACGCGAGAATAATCAATACACTTAAATCATGGTCCTGGTAAAGAATATCAACAGTACTATAGGCTGCCAAAAGAACCAACAAATCAGTTGGTTTGGAAGAAGTACAGCCAGAATGCTCCTTCGAGGCAAGGATTATGAGACTTCATGTCACGTACACTGGACATGTCAGGAGAGACCAGTCAGTCCCTGAAGAAGGACATCGTGCTTAGTCAAGTGGAGGGGCCGTGACAGAGGAAGACCAAGAAGGAGGACTGACAGACACATACAGATTGAATACATTTGGTGAGAGGAAGCCAGCCTGTCGCACACCTTTCCTGATTGTCAACTGGGACAAGTTTGCTTCTGAGACCCTAGAAAGACATTCTTGAATTGCCCTCAAGATGAATTCGTGAGAAAATTTGGCCCCCAAGTACTAGTCCAAATTATGACATATTCTTACAGTTAGACTTGTTTTGCAAAAGGGAAAGGAAGTAGACAGAGGTCTTTAATCTATCGGCTTTCTCGGGCCTATGAAATGCTCCCCAATTGTGTTGGCATTGTAAAATTGACCCTGCATTCTTGCAGAGCTTGGGAAAAAAATAAACCAGAGTCTGAGAGGGTAAAAAGAGCAGTCCTTTCAGCTTGTAGAGAAGACTGGGCAGTGCTATGAGCGGCTATTGTTGCCTGTTCAAACCCACCAACCAATCTGTGGGAGAAAGAGAGGGCTGTCTGCCTCCCATAAGGATTCATAGTCTCAGTCACCTTATGTAGTCTGAAGGGATCCATGACCTTGAGTTTTGTCTTGTGAGCTCTGGCTGACCTCAAGTGGCTAGGGTCGGGCAGCTGTGATCAGAACTGAACAGAGATATGAAACATGGATATGTCTTACAATTTCCTGGTTGAGGATAGAATAGTGGGACTCTGAGGTGTCAGCAACATTTCAGGGACAGCGGAATCCAGAGCAGGGCAAGTGACAGGTAGCTCATTTCTTCATCTGTAACAGCAATGAACGCAGACCCTACCTCTGAGGCTCTTGGAGGGGATCCAGTAAGTTCATCAGGGTGCTCAGAGCAGTGCTGTGAGTTGGCTGCTGTGTCCTGGGCAATCCCTCACTCAGTGTACCCAATTCTCACCTGCCCACCTTCCTCCTCGTCCCAGGAGTGCCCCTGAACCCGCACCTGCTCTGTACACAACACGGAGGCCTCTGTGGTGTGCCCCTCTGCCCCAGTCAGAGAGATACGCAGCACAGAATCCCTGGGGGGCTGCACATGGCCCTCGCACTCGGCTGCTCACACAGGTGGTCAGCTCGAGTACATTCAGGGGTGCCTTGGAAGAAAGACGTGGTGCTCTACCCCCAGAGAACCGGGAGCACAGTTCTCTGGCACACGAGTCAGAGTTGCTGTTACTGGCCATTGGCTTCTGTTACTACGTTTGTATGTATGTTTGTTTGATGTATAAGAAGGAAATTCCTATCGACAAGTAAGCTTATCTTCAAAGAAAGCACCTCAAGAAATAATTACATAGATCAAGAAGGCGTTCCAGCTCAGCTCCACTCGTCTGTAAGTCTGATGCCAGTCCATAAGTCCCTCTTCAGGCATTTTGTTTTTTAAAAAAAAGTCATGTCAGTTGCCCAACGCCTGCTAACACCCCCCTGAGACTGGGCACCCGCTCTCATCCTGCACAACTGTTGGGAAGTTCTCCCACCCACACAGGGCTGCAAATCCCCCAGGACAACTCCAAGATCCCCCAGCTCACCCTGCCCTGTGGAGACTTGGGAGCAGCCCCTCAGGCCCAAGGTCTCTCCTCCCAACTCTTTCTTCTCCAACCAGGCGGATGGGTTTCTGACAGCAGAGCCCCACACACCTGCCTCCGTGGCCTCCCCGCATGCACGGTGAAAGCCTTGCTCCGTGCAGGCATCAAGACGGGGTCCCTGCGACCTTCCAGCTCCTTCCAGGTCTCCCTTCTCTTCCTCCAGCCCTCCAAGCGCATCCCGTCTCGGGGCCTTTGGATGTGCTATTCCCTCTGTCTGGAGTCCTCTCCCTCCAGGTCTTCAGCTCTCACCATACAGTGTCACCCTTCAGAGACGCCCTTCCTGACTCCATGTGCTGAAGCCCACTTCCTCCCCAGTCCGTCACTTGATCCCTGACCCTTGTCTGTGTCTCACGGGAACCCAAGTCCAGGCAGACGTGGCCTGACGGTCTCTTCTTCCTTCGCAGTCCAGGGGCCAGAATGATGCTTGGTGCCCAGTAGGGTTTTTGAGTGAATCAAAAGCAGGTGACAAGTCAGAGGATTCTCTACCTGGTGCTCCTAAGCAGTAGCCGTTTCTTGCAAAGCCCCTGGTTCAAAAAAAAAAAAAAAAGATTTCCACTCCAGGTGCATTTTAAATCATTTTATTATTAAAAAAAAATTATCCTAATAGCCTCTACCCAACTCCCAGGTCACTGCAACCCTGGTTAAGTCGGGATTTACACGCCCCCCGCCACCCTCCCTAGACAGACCCCAAATGACCTTGGCAATGCTGTCCCTGGCCATGTTGTGCTTCCCAAAAGCCCTAAGAAAATCCCATGTAGAAAAATACTTTACAAGGAATATGCACTCATCTCAGCTAGAGAAAAAAATACAGCTTTGGGGGAGGGGGGGGCTGGGGGCATGTCACAGGGGCTGTACCCCAAATGCATAGGCAGGCGGGAGGAGGCTCACAGGGGAGGGGCGCTCCAGAAGGAGTTGGGAACAAGCCCCACGAGAAGCCAGAGAAATATTGCATATGAGGAAGTCCAGGGTGGTGAGGAGGCCCACCACAGGCCTGGCTGCGTACGTCTGGGAGGATGGCGGAGACCTGGGGCCCTAGGGGTGGAAGTGGGGGTGGGGTGGGGCACTAGTCAGGGCCAGGATGCATCATCATCTGTCACCTGGAGTGTGGCGGCCAGCTCTGCTACTTCATCGGAGTCCAGAGAGACTGGGCCACTTGCCTCAGATCACCCCAGGGCACCTCAGATAAAAGGCCAGGGATCAACTTGTGCGAAGGCAGCCCTGGAAAATCCTGTGAGCATCATTCTACCCTGACACACACACAGGGGAGCCCTGCGGGTGAGGGGCCCCTGGGCAGCGGCTGGGCACAGGCCTTTGGGTGGGAGAACACGCCCCATCTCTGCCAGCCTGCCTCTCTTGCGCTCCACCTCGGCGGGTCCCTTCCTCTCGCCTCTCTCACTGAGGTGGGTTTTGAAGAGGCACTGCATGATGATGTAGGTGTGTGTCATACATGCATCATAGCTCCATGGTTTCCAAGCTCCACTGAAATGGCAGGCCTCTTGGCCCTCCTGCATTGAGGGGCTTGGGATGAAAAGGGGGGTGTGCAGATGGACCAGTGACCCTGGGCCCTTAAAAAATGAGGCTAGAGGGGCTGAGAGCCAGGAGCTGGACCCTGAGCTGGCCAGCGAACACAGAACCAGAGTCTCGAATCACAGAAGCTTCGGACCAGAGACACTCGAGTGACGGCATCACCGGCTTTCTGAGACCAGGACCAGAGCATCCTGGGATCACAGCGTTTCCAGCTCACAGTTTCCTGAGTGAGGATGCAGTCCCCCAGCACCAGCGCTCTGGAGCTTGGGAAGGGCTGAGCTCCCACCCAGAGGAACACCCTCCCTGGTGGCATACACTGTCGAATGTGGCTGCCCAACCTCACCTTGAATGCTCCCCTGGTGCTGATCGGTACAGAGCTGCGCCCATATGGCTGCATCTACGGGATGTCCATGGTCCTACCAGCTCCCACTTGCTCCCCTCTCGAGGTACAGGGAACTCCCCTTCCTGAAGGTAGCTCATGCTCCCGGCAGCTCCTTCCGGCTCCATGGCTTGGGCTGGGAAACGGCAATCCCCACTCGGCATTCCCGAGCATGTGACCCTCAAACAGAGGCCCAGCGGGGACTTATGGCTGAGCAGCCTGTCCCCAACGTTCTCACCTTCCCAGGAGGGGCTCTTCTGGGCACATTGGAGACCCAGCTTGACAAAAGATCCATATGTCACCCCCCCAGGGGCACAGAGTCCCATGCCTGGCACCCAGGCCCCATCGAACCATGGAATAGAGACACGGTCCCATCCCTGACATTGAGCCTGTGAGCAGAGAAACACAGGAGTTCCAACAGGTTACAGGTCCGGGAGCCAGGATCCATCCACCACTTGGGTCAGACTGCAAGCTGACTTCAGAGCATACGGGGACTGCGAGGGCCTGGTGTGCGTGGGGCCCGGCTGGCCTGAGCCAGTGGGTTTCGGCTGACTACCAGCTCCAGGATGTCACCCGCCTGGGCCAGGAGTGGCACCGCCAGGCAGCAGTCAAAGTCCCGTGTGCGGACGTGGTTGACCTGCAGAAGGTATAAACCAGGAGACAGAACGGAGTCAGCTAAAACTTGAGACAGCCAGCCCCACTTCTACCTGGACCCAAGGGCAAATCCCAACACACGCCAATGGAGGAAGTCATTCTTCACTAAACACCTTTCCCAGTCCTAGCAGGAGCCAGCACCCCTTCACCCATCTCGTAATGCACAGCACTTAGCTCCAGGACTGCCATTGCTTTGTGTCCATGGAGGAAGCAAGGGTCTTTGAACAGTTCGTGAAAGAGTGGAATTAAAAGATGATGGGACATTTTTTAAAAAGATGATGGAATTTTTACACCAACTTTTGAAGCCCTCGCCTATGTGTACTTGGTAGAGACCTTTGGTGTCAAGCAATGGGTGCTAGATTTTCATCTCTTATCATCAGAGAAAACATACCCTAAGTCATTGTTATCCCTGGGTGGTGCTAATCAAAAGGCTAGAGGTTTGATTCTACCCAGAGCAGTCTGGAAGAAAGCCTTTGTGATCTATTTTCAAAAAAAGAAAACCTACCAGTGAGAACTCCAGGGAGCACAATTTGACTCTGACGTCCATGGGTCACCAGGAATGGGCACCAACATGGCAAGGGTTTTAATAGTGCAAATAAGGTGACAGTCACATCCAGGTCACAAGAATAGCTGGAGGGTGGGGGAGACTGGTCCAGGTGACGGACCCCAAAGCAGCTCCTAGCTTTGCCCCTGCTCACCTCCATCTCCCAGGCCCCCTCGCTCTTAGGCAGGCGGCCTGACACCGTGACCTTCTGACCACAAAGGGAAGTAATGATGTTTGTTCTAGGGCAGTAGTCCTCAACCTTCCTAATGCCGTGACTCTGTAATACAGTTCCTCCTGTGGTGACCACCACCCCCCCACCCACCATAGAATTTTCATTGCTACTTCAACACTGTAATTTTGCTACTATTATGAATCGGGCAACCCCTGTGAAAAGGTCATTCGACCCCCAAAGGGGTCATGACCCACGGGTGGAGAACCGCTGTTCTAGGGGAAGGCCAGGAAACCCCAGGTGCCATTTTCGAGTCTCCGCTTGCTGTGCAGACTGAGAAGGCCGCATTGTTTAGACTAGGAGGCTGGACGAAGAGGAGCCAGGCCTGCACCAGCACACAATGGATATGCTGCATAAGCAATGCGTCCCACTCAGTGTGTGCCAAGCCACGGAGACTTGGGGGTGTTTGTGACTGCAACATAACGGCCCGCTCTGAGCGATCAACTCCTGTGATCAATCCCTTTTTGATAGATGAGGAAGCTGAGAGAGAAGTAACCTCCCAAGACCACCCAGTTGGGCCCAAAGAGGGGCTCTTTCCCAACCCTATAGCTAGAAAACACGGCCCATTCTATAAATGTATCCAAGAGAGTCTTAGGGTATTGACCCCAAATTGTTTATAGCAAGCGGAAGCCCCCAAAGCAAGCTGATGCCAAACTCAAGTTTGTACATATTCAGTGGTTTTAAAAAATAGCCTGTATAAGCAGATTTTTAGGCACTGAGCAAGTAGAACCTCACTGCTTGACATACCTAGTGTCAATTTGGGACTTGAGAGGATTAAGAGTGAAGGGGTGGGGTCTAGTCTGTCAATCAGGTCACATCCAATGAGGGCTCTGTGTGGGCATGGCCTTCTCCTGAGAATTCCGGGAATTCCAAAATTCACTCTCTTGGAAACATTCTACTGACTAGACACATGGCACTATGCTGATAGACCCCCATGACCTGAGAACTGGAGAAGCCACATGGAGACTCCTGCCAGCGCTGAGATGCTTACACCACCGCTGGAGCCAGAAGACTTTCTACCCACTGACCTGTGATTGTCCTGCATTCAACGTCATTGCATGTATTTCATGAGTCTGAAGAGGACTTTATAGATTGGTATTGGACATAGGGGCTAATATCGGACTTATGGGCTTGGGCTGGACTGGGTTGAGATGCTTTCTTAATGTATAATTACCCTTTATATAAAACTCTCTCTAATACACGTGTGTTTATGCGTGTTTATGGATGCGTGTTTCTCTAGTCTACCCAGACTAACATACCTGCCAAGTGCACCCAGCCTCTCTGCTTAGCCCAAGATAGCCCCCTACAGTCATAAGTACTCCTGACAGCTTCTGTCCTTCAGCTCTCTGACAATCAGTCCTAACATCCCTTGAACTCGCTCTGTGGCCCAGCCCAGCCCTGCCCAGCATCACCTGGAGGACCCTGTCAAAGGGCCGGAGGCCCCCACGCTGGGCTGGTCCATCAGGTCGCACAGTGTGAACATAGACACCCTTCTCCAGGAGGCCGTCTGAGACGCTGAACCCAAAATCATTCCTCGTGGGGTCCTTGTGCAAGGTCACCTAGCAGCAGAAGAACAGAGGACCCTGGAACTCTGACTGGCACCTCCACGCCCCACAGTAGCCCACAGTCCTGACTGGGAACCCAGCCCCCAACCCATTTGAGCAGCTGTACCCTCCACACTATATTGCCTCAGTACCAGGTTTGGGGTCCTTGTCAGAGTCCCTTAGGAGGGTCTTTCCCTGCAGCCCTTGTTTTCACCAAGGAGCCAGTCTTGTCGGGCACTTGTGTGATTTCTACACCGCCGAACACATGCTCATCGCCCATTTGAACCAAGAGGCTTCTGGGGAACATTAAATTGGGCCAGAATTTTTTTCTCCTGTTTTCTTTTTTCTTTTCTACTTAGTAACTTATTTATTGATGGTAAAAGACATTGGCTCCTCATTTAAGATAGCAATGTAAAAGATTTTGTGTTTTTTAACTTAACCTATGATCACATGAGGGAGGAAACAATGAGTCAGCTTAGCAACATCAAGCCTGGTGTGTGTGTGTGTGTGTACTCGTATGTGTGCACATTATGCCTATCTACATCAGAGGTTCTCAACCTGTCTGTCTCGACCCCTTTCACAGGGGTGGCCAATTCATAACAGTAGCAAAATGACAGTGATGAAGTAGCAACAAAAATAATTTTAAGGTTAGGGGGTCACCACCACATGAGAAACTGTATTAAAGGGTCGAGGCATGAGGAAAGTTGAGAGCCACCGATCTACATGTTCATGTGGGTTGTAGGTGTATCTATGTGTGTGTGCATACATGTCTATCTAAGGAGCTCTGGTGGCAGTGTGGGTTACACCTCGGGCTGCTAATTGCAAGATTCGTAGTTCAAACTCATCAGGCTGTTAATTGCAAGATTCGTAGTTCAAACTGACCAGCCAGGCCTCGGGAAAGATGAGATGACCAGTTCCCATGAAGATGCATAGTCGCTACGAGTTGGAACCAACTTGATGGGAGTTTGTTTTGGGTTTGGAACGTGTATCTGTATGTGTGTATCTCTATGTATATACATGTGTGCGTGAGTGTAAGTATATAGACGCACATGCATGTATGTGTGCATGTGTGTGTGTGTGCTAAAGAACCCTGGCACTTAAAGCACTCTGCTGATAAATAGAAGCTTGGCAATTGAACCCACCAGCAGCGCTGAGGGAGAAAGACCTGGTGATCTGCCCTATAATGATGACAGCCTAGGAGACTCCAGGAGGCTATCCTGTTTTGTCATACAAGGTCACTCAGTGGCACCGAGCAACAATGTTCACATGCATGTATATGTGTGTGTGTCTAACACCCAAATGATGGGCATTTCGGGAAGGTCAGACCAAGTCCCTATTTTATGGCCAAGGAAAGCAAAACCAGGAGAGGGACACGAACCCCTCTGGAAACACCTGGGAGCTCCTGATGCTGCCAAGACACAGGCACAGCACCCACCTTGTGCATCTCCAACGGCATTGGCAGCAGCAGCTCCTGCATCTCTTCTGGGGGAGGGCGGACCTCCCGGCTCCTCCGCCAGGGCCCGGGGCTCAGCCTGCTCTTGAGAGCCACGTCATGACGCACAGAGCCCGTCATGATGGATGCCTGCGGATGACACAGCTCTTCACACATTCAGGGGTTCGTTCATCCAGCACTGACGAACGCTTGCCATGTGCGAGTCTCCAGGGGCACAAGATGAACAACACGGTCGCCGCCCACTCTGGGCTCTCCATTTGATCGTGGAGGGTGAGGGGTGGGGGTCATTCATCCATCACACAGACAATAATAAGAGGATAACCACCCAGAATTATACCACATTTGGTCTGTGTTAAGCTCAGCTTCAAACACTCTACACATAGTTTACCTTCTAACATATTGTGAGGCAGGGAAATACTACTGTTTTCTCCATTCTACAGATGAGAAATTCATTGCAAACTATGTTCTCATCAACACCAACAGTGACTATACACGGAGACTTCCCAGATGGGACACACGGAAATCAAGCATCTGTTTGAAGGGATGATGGAGATGATGAAAAAACTAGCAGCCAAAACTAGGCCAGGGCTGACCATGGAACAGACCATCAATTGCTCACACGAAGGCTCAAGTTGAAGTGGAAGTAAATGAAGGCAAA
The DNA here is from genome assembly GCF_000313985.2 of Echinops telfairi. Taxonomy (NCBI): domain Eukaryota; kingdom Metazoa; phylum Chordata; class Mammalia; order Afrosoricida; family Tenrecidae; genus Echinops; species Echinops telfairi. The sequence continues at coordinate 28,424,335 of NW_022103928.1, read as the reverse complement.
TCCACGAGAGCCAAAAACACCACTATACGTGTATGCCCCCTGAATTTCGTGAACATCTCAAGAACAGATTTGACTCATTGAATACTAATGACCGGAGGGAACTAGATGACATCAAGAACAACAGATATAAAGAAAGCAAAAGGTCACTGATAACACAGGAAGGAAAGAAACGATCAAAGTGGATGTTAGAAAGGCACCAAAACTTGCTCTTGATCATAGCGTAGCCACGGTGCATGGAAGAAAGGAGGAACGCAAAGAGCTCAACAGAACATTTCAAAGGGCACCTGGCGAACACAAAGTCAAGTACTAATGAAATGTACAAAGACATGGAGTTTGCAGACCAAAACAGGAAGAGCATTCTCAGCATATCTCAGGCTGCATGAACGGAAGGAAAAATTCAAGGCTTGAAGGAGTCTCTAAGCAAATTATCGAAAGACTCAGGAAATATCAAAAGACGGTGGAAGGAATGCAGTCATTGTACCAAAAAGCACTAGTTGACATTCAACCATTTCAAGAAGCAGCATGTGACCAAGAAACACCGGAACTGAAGAAGTAAGTCCAACCTGGGCTGAAGGCATTCATTAAAAGCAAGGCTGCAGGAACTGGCAGAATACCGATCCAATGTTTCGATAAGCTCCTGAAGAACTGGAAGCACCCACGCACCTACTCTAAAAAAATCTGGAAGAGTTTACCTGGCCAACTGACTGGAAGAGATCCATGTGTGTGCCCACTGCAAAGAAACGTGATCCAAAAGATCACGTTTTATTATCAAATAATATCGTTAAAATCACATGCAGTTAAATTTTTCTGAAGATCACTCAACAATGATTGCAGGGAGCCGTCAGCATTTCACAGGGAGCTGGCAGAAACTTAAGCCATATTCAGAAGAGGAGGTAGAACAAGGAATATTACTGCTGATGCCAGTTAAATATTGGCTGAATGCAGAGAATACCAGAAAGATGCTTATGTTAGTAGCCAGATAGGGAGTTGTCCCCCTCTATGCCCAGGCGCCCCTACAGGAGGTTGCTGCAGAGAATCAGGCGAGCCCAGCAAGCCATAAAGGCCAGAGGGCATGCACAAATTCAGACCTTTGAGACAGGAAGCCAGTACACCTGGGAGGACCCCAATCTAGGCCAGGTGAGCTTAATACAGCCAATAGGGTCAAACAGTACCATCGACCACACCTCCCAGGGGAGGGCCCTGAAAGGCAGAAGCAGGAGCCCAGCCCCCTTTCCGAGCTGCTCCGTGGCCCTGCTGAGGATTTTCTCTGGCCTCAGGTTTCCACGTGTGGGTGTAAAGTGCCCCGAGGGTACCTGTGTAAAACCTGAAACTTCTTCTGTCCTTTATAAAAAACTCACTTGGATCACAAACCAGGCTTTGGAGTGAATTCTTTCTCATGTGAAGCCAAGGACCGAGGTATTTCCCACCCGAGGAATCTAACATTCACTTGTGTTTTATTGACTAGGCTGAAGCATTCAATTATGTGAATCATAACAAACTCGGGGTAGCATTGAGAAAAATGGAAATTCCAGAACACTCCATTGTGCTCATGCGCAACATATACATGGATGAAGAGGCAGTCATTTTAACGGAAGAAGGGAGTACTGCATGGTTAGGGTGAGGACAGGTGTGTATCAGGGTTGTAGCCTCTCACAGTTCTTATTCAATCTGTATGCTGAGGAAATAATCAGAGAAGCTGGACTATCTAAAGCAAAACGGGGCATCAGGATTGGAGGAAAGCTTACTGACAACATGTGATATGCAGATGACAACCTTGCTTACTGGATGTCAGGGACTTGAAGAATTTACTGATGAAGAGCAAGGACTGCAGCCTTCAGTATGGGTTACAACTCATTGGAAACAAGGCCCAAATCCTCACCACTGGATCAATAAGTAACAGCATGATAAATGGAGAAACGATTGAAGTTGTGAAGGATTGTGCTAGGACCCACAACCAATGCTTAGGGAAGCAGCAGCCAAGCTATCAGACTACACACTGTGTCAATCTGCTGCACCAGACCTCTGCAACGCGTTCAAGAGCAAGGATGCCAGTTTGAACAGGAGCGTGCACCTAACCCAAACCATAGTATTTTCAATCAACACATACGCATGTGCAAGTTAGACAATGGATAAAGAAGACTGAAGAACTTATGCATTTAAATTAGGGTTCTCCAGAAAAATCATATTATTGTAAATGAGGGTGAGTGCAGAGTGGAGACTCAAAGCCATCGGTAGGCAACTGGACACCCTTTACTGAAGAGTTGTGGGGAGGAGATGAGCCAGTCAGGGTGCAGGGTAGCAATGATGAAACATATAACTTTCCTCTAGTTCTTAAATGCTTCCTCCCCCCCACTATCATGATCCCAATTCTACCTTACAAATCTGGCTAGACCAGAGGATGTACACTGGTACAGATGTCAACTAGAAACACAGGGAATCCAGGACAGATGACCCCTCCAGGACCAGTGGTGAGAGTAGCGATGCCTGGAGGGTGGAGGGAATGTGGGGTGGAAAGGGGGAACCGATTACAAGAATCTATGTATAGCCTCCTCCCTGGGATATGGACAGCAGAGAACAGGGCGGGGGGAGATGTAGGACAGTGTAACATGGCAAAATAATATGACAAAATAATAATAATTTATGAATTATGAAGGGTTCATGAGGGAGGGGGAGGGGGGGAGGGAGGTGGAAAAATGAGGAGCCGATAGTAAGGGCTCAAGTAGAAGGCAAATGTTTTGAGAATGATGATGGCAACAAATGCACATATGTGCTTGACACAATGGATGTATGTGTGGATTGTGATAAGAATTGTACGAGCCCCCAATAAAGTTATTTTTTTTAAAAATTAGGGTTCTCACATGCTGCCGTTGAGTTGATGCCAATTTGTGGCAGTCCTGTAAATAGAGTAGGATTGCCCTTGTGGATTTCTGAGGTTGTAACTCTTCATGGGCGTGGGAAACAGGTTACTCCCCAGGTTGTCCCCCCATATTTATTCCAAACTTAAGGTGCTGCTTGCTAATACATGGTCAATGATCATACACTTGGAGGTCAACTGCTTGAAGGTTATCTCCCCAAGGGTTATCAGTCATCTAGACCAATCAGACCCTATATTCTGTTACCCTAAGTAGGGCCAACTCCCTTCTGATAAGGATAATGGATTGTTCCCCTGAAGGAGAGCCAAAAGGCAAGGTCAAGCCAACTCAGGGAGGACCAAATTTAGGCTGCCATCTTTTCTAGAGTCCACCCATCTTGTCACATGTGTATCCCTAGTACCTCCCCTTCCTATTGCATGTACACCTCCAGCTTGTCCCCCTCCTGTTGCACGTGTGCCTACTGTACAACCTCTTCCTGTTATGCATGTGGTTACCTGTAATTAGAGGGGCTTGCATGGCCCCTGAATGTATATAAACCTTGATTGGAAATATATTCGTTCTCTCTGCATGGATCTGGCTGCTGAGATCATGGCTCTCCTAGTGGTAGCATACCTTATCTTGTCTGATGTCTGTTTAATTTTACCCCCAAATACACAACCGCCCCTTGGGCCCATGGGATTGTGGAGGCTGGTACCCCACACATGGGAATAGAAAGTACCATGGACTGTTATGGGAAACTCACATGGAGGGAACTATGATGAGGATTATATTCCCTAATTTATAACAGAGGGAATCTGGAAAGCTAGTAGTCCACGGTAGGAAAAACATCACTTTGCTGTTAGAGGTAAAGTCCAAGTACATTATCCTGCTTTAAATATCACTCCCACAGATTCTCCCTTAACAGCTATGCTGCCTTAAAGTGAACACATGATTGATTTTACCTCCCTACAGCAGCAGACATCCATTTGCTATCTCCTCCTGCTGTGTCACCCAGCCCCGCTCCTACCTTCCCTAGTGCAGGTGTTAGGTTTCCTCATCTGTGAGCTTAGAGACTTTACTGTACATTCCACCCACCTTGTGACATGTAACTCTTGAATATGCATGTCTTAAGGCTACCTATAAATATCCCAAGTTAGTAAAAACACTCTCTCCTCTCTCTCTTCTCCCACCTCCACGTGGACCATCAAGAGGGGCTGATGTGAGCACGCTACCATAAAATGTGTCTGACTCCTTTATTTTACTCTCTCTCCTATCTTCTATGACTTTACTGTAATCTTTATGTATTATCGCTGTACAGTTGTGCCTACAGACCCTTCAGTTGTTAGAGGCTGGTTTTCTCTGACAGACTGCTAGAAGACCAACCAAATCTGTCTTGGAAGTAGTTCAGTCATAATGTTCCTTCGAAGTGAAGATGGTAAGACTTCATCTCAAGTACTTTGGACATGTAATTAGGAGAAAGCAATCCTTGGAAAGGAACATCAACTTGGTAAAGTAGAAGGTCAGTGTTTTTTGGTGCTTCCTTCCCCCCACTATCATGTCCTCAATTCTACCTTACAAATTGGATTAGACCAGAGCATGCACACTGCTACAGATAAGAACCGGCAACACAGGGAATCCAGGATAGATAAACCCCTCAAGGCCAATAAGGAGAGTAGAGATACCAGGAGGATCAGGAGAGGGTGGGGGGAGAAAGGGGGAATCAATCACAAGGATCAATCTACAACCCCCTCCCAGGGGGATGAACGACGATAAAGTGGGTGAGGGGTGACGGAGGATGATGTAAGATATGAAAATAATAATCTATAACTTATCAAGGGTTCGT
>NW_022103928.1:28416735-28418906 GCF_000313985.2 Echinops telfairi | reverse complement strand
CACTGAGGTCACCCAGCCAGCCAAGCTTCTGACCTCACTGGCCGCTGGGGGCCGGTAGATAGCAGGTTGTGTGGACAGCTTGCTAAACACAGAATGCATGACCCAGTAGCTCGTCCACCACTAGTAGGTGTACCCTGATGTTTAGGAAACAGCAGTCAACCAGAGTAGACACAAAAAATGGAGAAAATCCAATCCAACCAATGCCCCATCAACCACACCCCACAGGGCACACAGAAGAAGAGGCCCTAGATAAGCAAAGAACATCTGAAAAAGTACAAAACCTACTACACAGATAGAGGAGTCCAGACAGCCTGGTCCTGGAACAACGATGCATACAAGTACCAGTAGAACAGGATCGAAAACCCAGAAATAAAAGCATCCACCAACAGGCAACCGATTTTCAACAGAGTCCCAAGAAGCACTCATCAGCAAAGGGACACCTTCTTCAGCAAATGGTGCTGGAAAACTAGATCTCCGTCTGCAGAAGAACAAAACAGGACCGAGACCTCACCCTGTGCACAGAAATGAACTCCTAATGGATTAAAGACCTAACTGTAAATCCCAGAGCTAGCAGATCATCAAGGAGAAAATTGGGACAAACTTCAGGGCCTATTGCAAGGCATACAGAGCTACCAAATATAGCCCATGAAGCCCACACACTGTCTATTTTGGAAGACATAACTGGGGGCCTATTAAAATAAACCATGTATACACATCAGAACACATCATCAAAAGAGTTAAATGAGAACCCATGGATAAAGGAAAACAATCTTTAGCAATGACCAAATGGACAGAGGATGAATCATTGTAATCTCCAAAATTCTGCAACACCTCAGTAAGAAAAAACCCCACTAATAATCCAATTAAAAGGTGGGCAAAGGGAATGAATGGGCAATTTACAAAGGACGACACTCAAGTGGCTATCAAACAGATGGAAATGCTCAAGATCACTAGCCATCTGGGAGATGTCAATCAAAACAATGATCTATCACCTCTCATCCACAATGACAGCTCAATTACAAAGCACAAAGAAACAGAGAACAGCACATTCTGGAGAGGGTATGGAGAGGTCTGAACTGATACACTTCTGGTGAAGATGTACCACTACTGTGGAAAGTGATACCAAGCGACTTAAAACAAATAGAAACACGATCCAACAATACCTTTGTTGGACATATGCCCCAAAGAAAGAAAGACAGAACACATACAGACACGTAGCTCTCCCATGTTCGTGGCAGCACAGTTCACACTAATAAGAAGCTGGAAACAGCCCGAATGCCCATCAGTGTAGAAGAATGGAAAAAGAAATGGTGCATACATACAATGGAATACCATGCATCCTGAAAAATAGCAATGAAACCATGAAACACCTCTCCACAGAGGGACCCGGAAATCATCATGCTGAACGAAGTGTCATTCACAGAAGGACAGACACTGTATGAGTCCACTACTGTAAGGCTAAACGCCGAGACCAAAGCAGGCTTTTGCTCCCAGGTAATTTAATCTTCTAATCTGGTCGGTCTCCCAAGCAACAAGATAGCCCGCATTGACCATATACCACCCCCTCTGTATGTACATCTTAAAAACAACTTTGACAGAGGAGGCCTCACCTCAGCTGGGGCAAGTTTTTTTAAAAAGACAGGGGGATAGGTGGTGGAAGACAATGCTGCCATACAACATTGTGCTAAGGTGACCCCAAATCAAAAGATGCTCCTACAAGAGTGATAAGAAGCCTTACTAGAAATTCAAGTCCAGATGAGGGCGAGGGGGCATTTATGCCTCAGAGAAGGCGAATACACTTCTGGTTGTGGATAAATGGAGAGGAACAACTCCCATTGGGAAAAAAATGATCAACAAGAACTCAAGGGTAGAATATGCTCAGTACCGTGTTCCCAATTGGACACTTTTGACCTAGTTTCTAAACAGTTCCTGGTGTGTGCTATAGACTATTGGGACTTAAGACTCCATCCTTTCGAGGTGCACAACATTTTTCATAGCCAACACTAAAAGGAGAAACCCCACTAAGTTAACTGGGCTTTACCTCAGACTCACCTGAAGCCCTTGAACTTAGCACTGAAACTCCCTAGTGTGAGAAGAAGCAATTTTCCTCTAGTTCCTAAATGCTTCCTCCCCACCCACTATCATGATCCCAATTCTACCTTACAAATCTG
>NW_022103928.1:28410502-28415911 GCF_000313985.2 Echinops telfairi | reverse complement strand
CCCTCTATCCGACAACGATCTGCTTCTTTTCTTGATGTTTCCAGTATCGGACGATGTTTTGATTCTGTCCATGAGCTTCTGTGGCTAATTCCACCAACGTGGACAGCACATTCCTTCTTTGTAGTCTGTTCTTAGCGGAGGCTCTGCTGAAACCTGTTCACTTTGGGTGCCCCTGCTGGCATCTGAAATTCAGGAGACAGAGCTTCTGGCATGCCAACACACAAGCCACCATAGTATGACACACCAGACAGACAAGTGGCGGAGCCAAAGATCAGATTGGCCTATAAAGTAAATACTAACACCAGGGAGGTGCACGGTCCTTAGGCAGATTGGCCATTTGAAATGAGAGGAGCAGGATTTCCCCGAGGGTAAAGTCCGTAAGGGTTAAGCAAAAAGGAGCATGGAAACAGAAAGCACGGGGAGGCCATGGGATCCGTGATGGGGACGCCATCAGTGAGGTGAACGGAAGGCCGGAAGACCTGGGTGAGTGAGTAGGGTTAGGGTTAGGGTTGAAAATGGACCCGTTGTGTAAACATTCCCCATTCTAATAAAAAACATTTTAAAACAGATTTTAAAAATAGATAATGTCTGGGAATTCCCTAAAATACAAAGGGAAAAATGAGTCCTCCGACTGAAAAGACCGAGTGTTGAATAAGAAAGTGAACCGCAGAGAGGCATCACCGTCAAAGAGTCCGTCATCCCAGGGGACGGGGAAAGCCCTCACGGTCTCTACCATAGGCACTGGCGTTACTGCGCGGTGAGCAGAAAACACGCTGGCAGCAAGACTGTCAGCAGACTGCGGAATAATAGCTAACGTCTGAGGGAAACTTTTAAACGATCAAGCCAAGGAAAACCAAAACTAAATCCACTGATTCCGACGCCTGCTGACATTCTAGACGAGAGCAGGGATGCCCGATAGGGTTTCCAAAGCTGGCATCTTTACGGGAGCAGACACACATGCGGGGGTTCTGAGAATGTAACGCTTTATGGGACCAGAGACTCCTCTTTCTCCCTCAGAACAGCTGATGGGTTTGAATCACTGACCAGAGCTTAATCCGACGATGCCACCAGAGCTGTTCGTACGCGCAACAGATGCACTTAAAATAGTGACAGAGAAAGTTTGAAAACACATTGGGAAAATATTACAAGATAAAGCTGCTGGGTTAATATTACTATGGGAAAAATGAGATTTAGTTTGGGAATAACATATGGGGATAGAAATAGTGATTAAAGATGAAAAATTAAGATAAAAAATCATGAATTTATATGCTGCTAACAATGTAACCTCAAAAGATGGAAAGCAAAAATTGACAGGATGTCAAGTGCAGTTATCAAATTTATAATCATAATGCATATTTCATCATACTAGTTAAGAGAGAAAAATAAAAATAGATCACATTAAAAATCTGGTAATGATTTAGGGTTTTATAAAAATTAATAAATCATTTTATTGGGGGATCTTACTGCTTTTATAACAATCCGTACAATTGATGTAGGTTTTAATCAGTTTACTAAAAATCTTGATCTATATAGAATCCTGCACGCACCAAAAGATAATCACATTTCTATGAATTAATCACATACTATAGACAAAGAAAGATATCATTCAACAAGCTCCAAAAAATGAATGTATATCAAACATATTTTCTGACTGAAATGCATAAGAATTAGAAATCAATATGAATTGGCTTCAACTTGGGGAGTTAGACAATAAAAATACACAGTGCCAAACCCCAAACTCTGCTTTAAATAATTCAAGGTCTTAAGAGAAATTCACATTGGAAAATTTAAGAGAATTTGCAATTGAGTGAGCAATACTGAAATCAAAACTGGCGGGATACAGCCAAGATAGAGTTTACAGAGAAATTCATAGCTTTAAATGCACTATGTTAAGAAAGAAGAATAAAAATTAAAGAGTGAAGAAGCCAGGTATGACATTATTACTTAAAAACAAATAAAGTAGAAGGAAGGAAATATCAAAATTAAATACCGAATTGATAAGACAGAAAACAACGAGACAGGAAAGATAGCAAACCCAAACTTGTTCTTTAAATAGTCTCTCACCTTACCCACAGACCTGGAGTCAGTGCCAACTCACAGCCCCCGACAGGACAGGGCAGAACTGCCACGTGAGTTTCTGAGACTGTAACTGTTTATGGGAGTAGAAAGCCCTGTCTTTCTCCCTCGGAGCTAGCTGGCGATTTTGAACTGCTGGCCTTGAAGATCGCAGCCCAATTCATAACCAATATGCCACCGGGGCTCCACTCAAGTAACCCAGTAGAGGGAAAGACTGATGCAGAAGAAAAAAGATGGCTCCAGGCAGCAATATTAAAAAAAAGAGGGCAAAGGCACAGATAAAGTGATGCTTGCTCTCAGGGTGTGAAGAAGCTTCAGAAATGGTAAGTACAATCCCCCCAAGACCTCTCCTGAGAAGCCTGCTTCATCGTGAGCCATGCTGACCTCGCACCAAACTGCCCTGCCTGTGGGATCCCACGGCCTTTCTTCTCCCAACACCTTCAGGCTTCCATGGGACACACCCCTAAAGAATCACAACCACAGGTCGCACATGCATACAGACACCCAATGCCCCCCCCCATTGTAAGTGTTCCTACGCAGACACACAGACTCTGAAAATAAACTTTGCATGTGTGCATGCATGAACATGCTCACATATGTGCATACATATACCCTCTCAGTGCACACGCAATGACATCGGCCACGCTCACACGAACACGCGCCCAACATGCTATCAGGAAACCCTCAATCACACTGTGTGCTTGTTCATGCACAGTCTGTACGTGTGTGAAGACACATTCGCCCAGATGAGTGCACACCTAACCAGTGTCACACACGTGCATATCCCCACCAACATGCTCACCTAGTACACCCACCCTGTGCCCAGACATATGTGTCCCTCTCAGGCCAGCAGGACATGTGGTCATACCTCCAGTTCCCTCAGCAGCTCTGATTGACCACATGACTCCAGGTCTTCGAGAACTTCCCCAAACACGTGCCAGAAGCCCTCCTCGCTGGTGGGGCCAGGAACTGGGCTGTAACGTAGGAACCAGACAGGGTCAACTCCTGGTGGGCGGGCAGGCAGGCAGGTGGGCGGAGGCCTGAGGACTCTTCAGGGCCCTAGGGCCTGGCGTTGGGCTCCAGGGGCCATACATGGGCAGGCGGGCAGGCGGGCGTCCTTGGTGGCAGTGCTGGGGCCCCAGGGCAGTGGTTGGTGACACGGAATGGGGGGAAGACGCAGTTAGGGGCAACCAGGACTGTTGGTGGCCAGTTAGAACAGGGGCAGATGAGACGGGGTGGAGATCGGTGACACAGGACGCCTGGGAAAAGAGACGGACGGACAGACAAAAGACAGACAGAGAGGAAATCCACAGTGTAACCCCAGCCTTGGCCCCACCCAGACACACAGGACAGTGACAAGTACAGAGCTGGAACCGGCAAGGACACGGATGGATGGGAGGGGGGCGCACTTGTGGTTGGGGGGAGGGGGGCGCACTTGTGGTGGGGAGGGGTCAAGACCTCCTCAGAACTTCTGTCATGTTGTCTGAGCCTGTGATCCATTCAAACAACCCAGTCTCTAGAATGGGAACGAGTCCCGCGCTCATGCTGGAAACACCATCTACAGGGTTCTTGACACTCCTGGAGCGCTATGGTTGGGAGAGCACATCCTCTTTGACAAAGGTCTCACTCTCCAACGGGACCCCCGGGAGCAGGATGGCAGAGCCCTCTCTGTCCCTTCCCATTGACAGAGACCACTGAGGCCAAAGGACATTCACTCCACGCAAGTCCGTTCTACAACCCCAGACCAGGTTCGCCCGTGAGCAGTGGGATGTGCAGGGAATGGAGGTGTGGCGGCTCCTGCGCTTGAGATCCTGGCGGTTCACGCATAGGCTGAATAAGTGCCCACGAGGGGCGGGCACTGAGCCTGGGTGCCACACAGAAGAGATGAGAGAGCCAGGCAGTCAGAGGTGCCACAAAGCGCCCACTGAGGCTGTGGGTACCGGGGAGGGAGGCGAGGAATCTGCTCCACTTGAGAAAGTTGGAGGAGCTCCCTAGATTGGAGCAGGGCCATCTGGGGGGGACTTAGGGTGGTGCCTTGGGGAATGCGCCAGGACTCTGCAGGGGAGGAGCTGGCCGGCCGGATGGACAGAAGAGCAGTCTCAGCAGAAGACAAATACAGAGATGGGAGAGGGTCGCCTGTTCCGCGCAAGCCTTCTTTCTAGGGCGAGGCTGAGTTGTGTGATGGCAACACTCAGAGCCAGGAGCTCAAGGCTCCTGGGGCAGCAGCCCGTCGTCCAGGGCCATCAAGCAATCTGGACCAAAGTGCGAGGAGGAGTCTGGGTTCGAGCTCTAAGCCTGCTGCCGTACTTTAGCGAGCAGGAGACTTTGAGACTTAGGAAGCCAAGCCAAACTACTTCTCCACCTCCCCACTTCATGCGGGCTGCTGTGGTCCCCCCAGTCTGCCCTCAGGAGCCAGGTGACATTCTTCCATCCCTCCCACCCTCGACCTAGCCAAGGCACCACGACTGCCTCCTCCCTCTCACAGCCTTCCCGCCACAGACCTCGTGGGTGGCTCCCAATCCTCCTCCTCCTCCTCTTCCTCAGGGAAGCTCTCATCTGCAGGGGCCTGGGTGTAGCTCCTCCTCCGGGGTTCTGTGGGTGGGGAGCTGCTCCTCAGGCAGCCAGGCCGCCACTCCTGGGGGGCCACACCCCGGGCTGCCGCCTGCGGGGTGTAGGAACCTGGCGGGTGGGAAGCAGGTTGTCTGTATCCCCTCACCTTGCCTGCTTCCGACGACATTCTCCTACATGCCAGGTGGATACCCAGACCCCCCACCCCCACCCTCCACCCCTCCAAGGTGTCTGCCCCATCCCAGGTCCTCCAAGTTCCCTCTCATCCAGCACATAGACCTAACTGGTCAGGTCCGGGACCCTGCCCAGGTCCACAGGGCGAGGCTGGGCTCCACTCCATGCCATTGGCATGGACTAACTGCACATGTACCAGGTGCCAAGCACTGGGCTGGGGCGAGGGGCACCACAGAAGTAAGGCTTGACGTGGCGCCTGGCTGTATGCTGGGGGGACCTGAACAGCCAGCCCTGCAACTGTGGCCATGGGACCCTGAGGATGGTAGCGGGTTCACGTGGCCCCTCCAGAATGGAGCTGACTAGGGGAGGAGTGGGCAGAGGGAGGAGAATATGGTGTTTGTCCAAGCGTTCCCAGGCATTACCTTGTCCTCCAAAACCGCCCTCTGTGGCAGAGCTGTCCCAGGACTCCACAGCACTGTCCACGCTGGGCACGGCGGGGGAGAACCGGGCTGCCAGCAGGCCCCCTTTGAGAGTCTCAGGCAGGTCCTCCTCAGCATCACTGGTCTCGCTGAGGCTGCCTGACTGACGAGG
>NW_022103928.1:28407022-28409198 GCF_000313985.2 Echinops telfairi | reverse complement strand
GGTCATTCTCCCTAAGAGCTATCAGCCATCTAGAGCAAGCAGTCACCACTGTTTATCCCACAACAAGTAGGGCCCACACCCTTCTGATAAGGATAGTGGTTGTCTGTTTCCTTGTAGGAAACCCCAGAGAAGTCAAACCCGCCCAAGGATGACCAAGGTTAGGCCGTCATCATGAATCTAGGGCCCGCCCATCTTGTTACATGTATAACCCTAGACCTTCCCATTCCTATGGGCACACCCCTAGCTCATCCCCTTCCTGTCATGCTTATGCCTATCATACATCCCCTTCCCACGATGTGTATGCCTATGGTACTGCCCCTTCCTGTGATGTGTGGTTACGTGTAATCATGACCTCTTAATGAGATATAACCCTTGGTTAGCAATAAAGTGGGGGCTCTCCTGCTCTCGCTCCCGAGGCTCTCTCCTGCTCTCGTAGCCGGCTCCCCCAACGAGGACCACCAAGCGGGGCTGAGGTGAGCATGCTACCATGAAATGTGTCTGACTCCATTATTCCAATCTCTCCTCTACCCCTCATGCTCTCTATGACTTTAATCTTTACTTCTTATCACTGTACAATTGCGCCTACCGGACCTGTGATGATTTGTTGGGGACGCTCCGCACCCCACACTGATGCAGGCCCACTAAAGGGAGGTGGGGTGGGGCTCAGGCAGGTGGGTCTGAGGATCAGCCAGAGCTCTGGGGAGAGAAGTTGGAACTCCAACTGCAGACAGAGGTTGCAGTCGGTGGGGAGCTCCTGGGGGACTGTGCCCAGCATTGCTCAAGCCGCTCCTCCAGGTGTGCATGAGTCCGGGGTGACCCATTCAGGGAGGGGAGGTCCCGAGCTGGGCTACTGAACCCTGACAGGAGACGGGTCTGAACTGTGAGGGGTTTAGGTGCAAAACGCACGCCGGAATCCGAAGGCCAAGTCTCGAAGAAGAACGGTCTCTCCGCCGCACGCTAGTGATCACGTGTTGGTCAGTTACACACGTGTTCAAGATGAATTTCGTGTCTGTGGACGTTTCTAATGTGGCTACTAGGAAATCTATCATGGACACTGCGGCTCATGTTACAGACAACCCCGAGCTAGAGCAAGCTGGTGGGAGCGGCGCGGAGAGGGGGTCGGGGTTGCCTGTTGCGCGGCTCACGGCAAGACTCCTAAAACCCTGCACACGACCATGAGTCCAAGATGACTCGTAGTAACCCTACAGGACAGGGTAGAACTGCCCCTGTGGGTGTCTGAGACGGTCACTCTTCACAGGAGTGGAAGGAAAGCCTCATGTCTCTCCTGGGGAGAAATCCTGAGGTGGATTTGAACTGCTGACCTTGCTGTTCAGCATAGCCTCCAGAAAGGCTGCGTCTCCAGAGCCTATCTGAGATCAGAACAGCTGGCACGCGTCTCTGCAGTCTGCCTGATATCCAGCAGGGGGAACTCCGGGAGCACTCAGTCTGGTGGCTTGAGATTCAGCCCCAGAAACCAGCCCCTCTGGCCTGCTCCTAGCACCACTCCGTCCACTGTCCTCCCCGTGTCCACTAGCCAGGAGGCCCCTCTGACAACCAGCGATCCCCAGGCCCCTCCTCGTGCTCCATCTACTGGGGATCTGCTCTTATCCTGTGCTGGGATCCCCTCCTTTGAGGCCTGCCTGTGGGGCTCGGCTGTGGGGTGGTCCAGCTGTTCCCCACCGGGGACAACCTGAGCCTGGGACAGTCAATCTCACAGCTCCCTCAATTTCAGACCCAAGTCCTGCAGGAGGGGAGTCGGGGGTCAGCACCCCAGTGCCTCCGGAGATGCTCTCCCACATATTCTTAGGGCTCACCGTGGTAGGTAACACATCCCGGTCTAGTTGACAATGCTGAGCTTTAAGAGACTCAGGCGGAATCTCCAGGTTAGGAGGAGAGGTTAGCACACCTCTCTGCTGTACTTATCCGGGGCTAGAAGGCAGGGGCTAACCTACTCACGTTGGAGATGAGGGAACGGGGGCACAGAGAGGGCAAGTGACTGGCCTAATGACACCCAGGACAAAGGTCAGAAGTCTGGTCTGGTTCCCCATGCATTGCTGCTGCATGGTGGGGTCCCTGGGTCCACCCCTGCCTCTCCATGGAGCCCAGCCCACCTCTCGGCCAGTCCGCGCTTGGTGAGGCCTGAGATGATGATCGGGTCGAAAGGCTCCTCTGTGCC
>NW_022103928.1:28399613-28406678 GCF_000313985.2 Echinops telfairi | reverse complement strand
GGAAGGGAGAAACAAGAACAGAGCAAAACCAAAGGGGACCCAAGACTTTCAAGCAGAGCCTTTCCACGCCGCCGCATGAGAAAACAACAGATGTGTGAGGACCATGGAGACCCGGATCTGCAGCTTCTCTTTTTAAAATGAGCAACCTGCCCACGCGAGGGCGTCTTGCCCAACGGAGGAGTCGGAACCTGCCTCTTTGAGTAGAGGCCTCGCCCCTCCCTCGTGCTTTCCCAGCCCATAGACTGTGGCTTCCCTTCCGGCCCGCCTGCTCGTCCGGGGCATCTGTCTAGCGGCAGACGTGTTGGAGTTTTCAGGCTCTGCTTGTTCCTCACAACCCCCTCCCCACCCACCCGTTTAGCTGCACATTCTCTCATTCATTCACAGCCGCACCCACACATCTGCTCCCTGGGTGGTCTCCTCCACCAGGCTTTGTGCCAGGCATGGAGGATCCAGGCGGGGTTTCAAACTCCCACCCGGCACACAAAGGTACGGGGAGGCCCCAGACTGGGGCTGCCCGTTCCTCCACGTGTTCGTTCAAGGGGCTTCCACAAGCCAGCCCTCCCGTGGCACCCGTGGGCCCCCCTTCCTCGGATGGCAGGCCCTCCAGGAGCACAGGATCAGGGGTGGGGAGGGCAGGTCCGGCCGTACCGGAGTTGTCCTCATCCTTCCGGACCTTCAGCGTCACCAGGTCCTCGCACTGCCGCAGGATCTGCATGGCATCCTCCATGGGGCAGTTGTTCAGTCGGATGTTGTCGATGGCCAGTAGCTTGTCACCTGGCTCGAGGGTGCCCGTCCTGCGCAGGTGGACGTGGGGATTGCAAGAAGCATGGCATGCAGAAACTGTAACCCTCCCCCACCCCCACGGCCCTTGCCCAAGCCTACCTATGTGCGACACTGCCTTTCTTGATGTCCGAGATGATCAGAGGCTCCCCTCGCTTCCTGCTGCTCGCTGGAGAAAAGGGGGCATGGGTCCAACCTTCAACTGTCTCAGTCTTGGGATGGCCATGTCCCAGGGTACGGCGAGGTGGTGGGGCAAGAGCTCTGGGCTCTGCTGCCTGCTCACATCCTGGTCCCCTGGCTTCCTGGCTAGGCAACTGAACGTAAAATCAACTCAACTTTCCGTACCTCGGTTTCTCTTCTTTAGAAGCAGGGTTGCTGGCATGAACCCCCGTGGGGGTGCTGTGAAATGAGACTAGATACTGCAGGCACAAAATCTAGGGTGCTGCCGAGTTCATAGTAGGTGCTCAATAAATACCACTCTTTCCTCTGCCAGCTAAGCCTACCCCTCCCCTGCCCCCCACCAAACTGTGAGCTCCTTGGAGGGTGGGCCTAGCTCATATCTGTCTCCCAGAACCTACTCTGTCCTACTATGAATTAAGCACCTGCAGCTGGGCCCTGGGAACACAGTGTTTATTACCTAGAAAACCAAACCACTCTGAACTAAGGGGGCCTCACCCACCACAGGCCCCAGGAGACCTGTGAGGCCGGGCATTCCCACCTCGGAATTAGAAGTTGAGGTTTTGGGGAAGTTGGAATCAAGCTGGAAGATACGCACAAAGTGGACCAGGATCAACATGAGGCAGCCCCGATTGTAGCGCCCCCCCCCCCAGCTGTGCCGTGGCCCAGCTGCCCCTGAAATGCTGATTGGAGCAACCAAGCCCTCCCCAGCCCCCAGCCCCTGAGCAGCAGTGACAAGCTCTTTGTGGGAGCAGCTGAGCCTTGAGGGGCCATGGGGAGGGCTGAGCAGGGGAGGGGACTCACAGCTGATGGTGATGCCCAGCTCCACACCCCGCCTCTTGGGAAGCTTCACGTGGAAGGTGCCGCTGCTTGGGATGACGGACTCTGGGGACACACACGGATGACATGAGACCCCCGGGGTCCCACTCTGGGCACATCAGGTCCTGCTGGGAGGGAGCACCAACAGCCACCACCACGGCAGCTGAGGGAGCTGAGGCACAAAACCAGGCAGATTTGCCCAAGACAACCAACTCACCCGGTCAGAGCAGAGAGGGGGTTTGAACCTCCCAGCGAGCGCCTCCAGGGTCAAATCCAGCCCCCAGGGCCAACTAAAAACGACTCGATGCCAGGCTGAGGTGGGCTTGTTTCCCGGGATTTACATCATAACCCTAGACACACCTGCTGGGCATGCGTTGGGCTGCTAACTGCAAGGTCAGCGATTCGAAATCACCAGCTGCTTCTTGGGAGAAAAACCAAGAGCTTCTACACCCATAAAGAGCGACAGGCTCAGAAACCCACCGGGGCAGTTTCCATCCTATCCTAATGGGTGCCAGGGGTCGGAATCAACTCAATGGCGGTGAATTTGGATTTTTTAGAATCGGAGCCCTACCCCACCCCATAGTGTGGAAGGAATCGTTTTACAGAGGGAAAGTGTCCTATCCAAAAATCACAGGGCCTAAATCACAGGAGCAGAATCCTAACACAAGTCATTTGGCATTCTTTGCCTATCCCATGCAAATCAGAAGCCGGGAGCTGTTTGCTGTTTTCAGAGCCCACCAGGCTCTGCTTCACTACAACGTCTCTCATCAACCCAGCTCAATGTGGGGAGCACCTTCCTCCCCAGCGAGGGGGACCTTTCTCTGTACCATTAGTGCTCAGTCAGAAACTGTCCCTGGGGGCAGGTGAGTAGGGTGGGGTGGGAGAACCTTTGCTGGAGGCAGGAGCAGAATGCTGACGGGAGGAAACAAAGGGGCTGCAAGAAGGGTCCTGCACTCACCTGCCACATCGAACTCGATCTCCAACACAACCTTGTGGGCCAGAGCAGCATCCCGCAGCAGCTGGTTGGCTTCCTCCATGGTTCCATCCTCTGTGGCAATGCCATTGATGGAGAGCACACGGTCCCCCACCTGCAGCAGCCCACACCTGAACCGGGGGCAGCCCCGCAGGGAAGAGGCTGGCATCAAGGCTCCAGGGAGAGACAGGATCCTGGGCTGCACAGGGGCATGCCCAGCTCTGGCTGCCCCGACTGCCTGCCTGGGGCTTTCCCTCCCCAGCTGGGTTTGCTTCTCAGGTCTGCCTGGATGAACTGTCTCCTCCAGCAATCTGCCATAGGGCTCTGGCCAAGTAAGGGCTTGGGCTTGTAGGACCTGCTTTGTCTAACCAGTGGAGACGATGACATGGGCCTTAGAAAATGGATAGGCAGGGTGCTGAAGTCCATGGACTCTATCAAGTCCCGGGAATGCCAATCACGAGCTACGTGACTCTGAGTCAGCCTCTCTGAGCCACTGTTCCTTGTCTATGAGATGGTGCCGACAGATATCTTGGTTATATGAGATAGGCTTCTGAAGGCTGGGACGTGGTGTGGACTCAGTTTCCCTGGTCATCTGTGGGCCCCTGATTTAGAAGATTAATGGGCACAGGGACGAGCAGCAGGCTCACCTCTCAGCCGGACTGTCGGGCTCGATGAAGCGCACAAGGGGTGGGGAGGACAGAGTCTCGGTAGCAAAGATGCCACCCTGGAGCTGAAGGCCGAAGCCGCTGAGGGGGTCTCCGCAGAGCACGATCTCGGTGGTCTCTGTGTGCACGATCTGTCCACCTGGTCCCACTGTGCTGGAGGCCAGTGACACTGTGGGGCAGGTGAGCATGGGTACTCAGGTAGATCACCCTGTGGGGCCTTCCTGCCTACCCACCCGAGTCTGAAACCTGGAGACAGATACCAGTCCGTAAGCATCCTGCCTAAGCTGTCCTGAGCCTTACATAGGAAACAAGGTGCCCACCCGGCACGGCTGGCACCACTGGGACTGCTCTGATGTCAGACAAGAGACTTTCAGGTCCCCACTGTTATGTTCTATTTTGACGTTAGCACAAGGGTAAGTCCATGCAGTGCTCTCACATTCTAGACACTTGTATTCAACAAACAGTACAGCACACGAGGCTGCCCTTCGTTGATCTCGCCTCCACCTAGGCCCACGCCCATCTGAAGCCAGGGTTTCCATCAAGGGTCGTGAGTGTTTGAACTGTCCCCCCAAAGAACGCTGTGCTCTTGGACCAACATCACCACCCACGACAGCTTCAGCATCTGCCTGGGACTCCAATCATATTCTTTTTCTATGTTCTTTGAGTCTGGAGAACAACACAAAGCCTGAAAGGGGCAAGACCAGGGCTACAGGGTGCGTGGGGTGCATTTATTCCCAGTCCTCAAAGGGCAGACCTCACCGTGCTCCAAGAAAAGAGCGTATTCACGACTTTCTCGACCTTTTCTCACCGATGCCGTTTTCCGTTTCCTTAAAATGTCTTCTTCACGGTTGTCCTGTGCCCTTTGAGAAAAACTTCAAGATTACCCACCCCCCCAAAAAAAAAAAACCCAAACAGTCTCCATAACCTTCTGAGCCGCCCTCCCTGTCTTGAATTTAACTAGTCTAGTGAATCCCCTAGTCCTGTCTTGATCGGATCTTGCTCTCTGGATAGCACTGGTGAATCCAAGACTCATCCCTGGTTATGATTTTGCTCCATAGAATCATCTTCCTGTCTTCCATCTTGCTGGAGAGATGGATGGCGAGATCAGCTCTCTGAGCCAGCGGATTTTCACACAATGGTCTTGGCACCCACTGAGCCCAAAGCTTGTGGGGGCCAAGATGGTCCTTCGCTGTTGAAAATGCCAAAAAGAAAAGAACATGCCAATCCATGGGTGAGGCCAACTTCCTTAGCTGCTACATCGACGGTATTTCTAGTTTCCTTCCACCGCCACTTGCCGAGCCTTCACCCACAGTTTCTTCACTGGTCGAAGTGAATGGTCTTCCCACCCTTGGCTCATCTGTGAGGTCTCCCCACCATTCCTTAAAACACTCGAACCATCTGAAACTGTCTTCTGAGGGGCCCTATCGTATACACTCATTGCATCTTTCCAATGCTTTTGGAAGATGTCCACTTGGGTTTTGATAAAAATTCGCTATTAACGCTGACCTCAAAATCCTTTTTTAGTCCGTTCCCCAGCCCCCTCCCATAGCACAAAAGAAACCTTTGAGATGGAATCGATGTGATAGCCATGAGATTGCTTTTGTCTTTTGCCTCTCTCAAGAGAGACGAAGGTAAGGGCATTCCTGAGAGAAACTTGGCTGCAGCCCCTGGTCACAGAGGCATGCTTAAATATGCGTTGTTTGCAATAAACTGGTGCCTGCGTGAACCGGTACCCTCGCAGCAATACTTATTGACTCACCCTGGCATACACTATTTTTTAAAAAAACAATGCTTTTTAACATTGCTATGGGGCTGGTTCTGACTCGTGGTGCCCCCCCCCCCCCCCCCCCTGTGTTACAGAGATGTGCTACCCAGGATTTTCTGGGCTGTCATCTTCCTGGAAGCAGGTCACGCAGGCCTTTCTTCCACAGTGCTGCCGTGTGGGTTCAAACCCAACGTGACCGCCAAGTCCACTTGGATTCACAGGGACCCCATCAAACAAAGCAGACCTGCTCCACGGAGACCCCAAGGCTGCCATCAGTGTGGAACCCACAGCCACATCTTCCCCGAAGACCAGCTGGTGGATTTGAACTGTCGTCTGGGTTAACAGCCCAGCGCTTGAACCACTGTTCAAGTATGTACCTTAACGGTGGCACAATGGTCAAGCACTCATCTGGTAACCAGAAGGTCAGTGGTTCGGCCCCACCAGCTGCTCCACGGAAGAGAAAGTCGCAGCCTGCTTCTGCAAAGGTTTACAGCTTTAGAAACCAGACGGAGGATAGGTCTATTTGGTCCTACAGCAGTGGTTCTCAACCTTCCCGTGCCAAGACCCTTTAATACGGTTCCTCATGTGGGGGTGGTGACCCCCAACCATAACATTATTTCCATTGCAACTTCACCACTGTCATTTTGCTATTGTTATAAATTGGATGACCCCTGTGAAAGGATCGTTTGACCCCCAAAGGGGTCGCGACCCACAGGTTGAGAACCACTGCCCTACAGGCTCCCTGTGAACCTGAATTGACTTGACCATGGCGGGTTTTCTTCTTTGATATTATGTTATGTTGTTTGGGGTATCATCTTCACTGAGATACATAACTCGGGACCTAACGCTCATTTAAAGTGTATCGTCCAACGGTTTTCGGTATGCTCACAAACTTGCGTGCGATGTCCCCCATCATTCCTCAGACACGTTCCTGTCATTGCAGTAACAAGCCCTGCTTGTTCCCATTAGGTGTCCCGCCCAGTGTTCCCACTGCCACCAGTCCTTGGGAACCATCTGGTAATCCACTTTCTTCTCTAGGCATCTGCCCATTCTGGACTTGTCACGTGAATGAACCAGGTAGCATGTGGCCTCTGTGACTGCCTGCTGTCGCTCGGCACATTTACAAGGTGCGTTCACGCTGCGGCCCGTGTCAGAGCTTCATTTCTTTCCATGGCCCCCTAGCCGCTCGTCAGTGGATGGTCACGGGGTTGCTTCCACCTTTGGCAACAATGCAGCCATGAACAGTCACATGAAAGTTTTCCTGTGAGCATATGTTTTCATTCCTGTTGAGTATACACCTAAAAGAAGTTGCTGGGTCAAGAGAGAAATATAATATTTAACTGGCTGGGGTGGCGTAGCTTCAAAAATATCGTGGAAACTTCCCATTAGGCTTCAATTCCCTTTTTCCATGAACTCTCCAAGGTCCTCTCATATTATAGTACGACTACAGTATTTATTATATATGAAAGGGCACTGGTGGCACAGTGGTTAAGCGCTCAACGGCTAACCATAGCAGTGGTTCAAACCCATCCAGCCACTGGGTGGGTGGAGGACGTGCCAGTGGGTTCCTGTACATTTGCAGCCTTGGCAAGCTGGTGGGCAGTTCTACTTTGTCCTCCGGGGCAGCTAGGGGGCGGTGGTTTTTTGGGTATTACATAGGAAATAAAGTTTACCGCTATCTTCACTCTCTTACAAAGTAGATACCATTGTACTACTACTGTATTACACATTATAGTTTATATGACATACCACAATAAGTTAAAAGTACCATGTCAAGCGTACTACGTCATGACCTATAATTTCATTATGAGAGCCTTAATCATAAGAATGGTGACTGGCGCATCAGAGGAGGTACTAAAATTATTTGATTAAACTGTTGAATTGCT
>NW_022103928.1:28383587-28398627 GCF_000313985.2 Echinops telfairi | reverse complement strand
ATGTCTCGCTCTGTGGTTCCCAAGGCTGCAGCTGTGATGGGAGCACATCACTCATCTTTGCAGCAGCTGGTGGGTCTGAACCACTGACCTTCTGGTTAGCAGCCCCACACCTGACAGCACCACCAGGGCTCCTGAGACAAGCACAGACGTGTTCAGAGTAACCAGGGTGCTGCAGGTGTTCCTGTGTGTGGTTCAAAGTGTGCCCGGCCCTCCATGGTGGCCCAGGGTGCCACTCATGTCATACAACACTGCCTTCCAGCCTTACCCCAAACACCCCCAGCCCTTTGCAAACCTGGCTTGCAGGCCTACAGGCAGCCCAAAGAGGGGGGACGGGGACGGAGAGAGCTTGGCTTACGTGAGCTTCTGTGCTCCCTTCTTCGCTGCCTCCTCCGCCCCATCGTGGTCCTGGGGCTCGCGGGCTGGACTCCACAGGGAAGAGTGCCGGGGTTGGCGCAGGAGAAGGCGTGGTTCATGGTTGGCGAGGAAAAGGGCGTGGAGGACAGGGCTGGGGAGATGAGGGCACCACCCTGTGAACCCCAGCTGGGCCCCTCCGCCTACCCCACCAAGGGTTTCAGGGAGCCAATCCAGTACCAGGAGCCTCCTCGGGTTGCCTTCCCTCTTTGACAACTCACTACTTGCTGTGTGATCGCAGAGGTCTCCGTCCCTCTCGGAGCCTCACAGACCTGGTCAAGCCTGGCTCTCAGGGGCAAGAACCCATCTCAGCCCACCCCCATCAGGACTGGCAGCCTCCTGACTTCCCTGCCTCTTTGGTTCCGCCCCTGCCAAGCAGGCACAACCTCATTTCCAGGGGAAGGGTGGGAAGGGCTGGTGGGCCTATTACATCTGCTCTGGTCCTGGCCAGCCGGCGTGGTCCAGCTAGATGCCCTGCAGTGGCTGGGGGGCCGGGGACTGTGGCAGGAGGGCAGGCATGGGTCCCAGCGAGGCTGCTCACTCCTCTGCACCTTCACTGGTGGGCAAGAGAAGAGAGGGAGGGCAGGCGTTAGACCGAATGGCGCCCCCGCACGCTCCTATCTACACCATGGAGGAGGTATCGAGGGCCCGCATGGCCTGGCAAGGCATTGCCACTCTGCTCACATGGCCTGGTCACCTGGTGTCGCACAGTGTCCAGACACCACCTGCAGCGCCCCCCCACATCACACCTGGTGTGTGGGGGGGAGGTTCCACCTAGCTCTGGAGCCCAGAGAAGAATGCAGTTGGCTGGTGGCCGTCAGTTGCACAGCCTTGAGGCCTGGCCCCATCTGGCAACAGTGGAGCAAAGCAGGGTAGATGGGACACACGGCCGGGTGTGTCATTTCTGCTCTTCCCCAGACTCTCGGGGGCAACTTCTGTTCCAAGGGTCTTAAGGGGTCAGCTGAGATGGGATCAGATATGGCTTCTGCTTCCCCGCTTGACAGGCCTGCCCCCCACTGTGGAGCACAATGCGACTGTGACACACGCTGGATTCCATGCCCGGATGCACAGAGAAGTTCAACTCAAGGGCAGGCAACGGGAACTGCTGACCCCAGTCAACCCCACACATGCCTACCCCAGCCAAGCAGCTATGCCTGAGATGGGGACTCAGCCACGCCCCCTCACACTCTCCCCATGAGCCCCCTTCCAGCTAGCTCTTCTCTGTCCTGGCTTTGGGGGCTCTGGCCTGGTCCACTGTTCCTTGGACGGATGGGTGGGGACCCACCGGTCTCTGCCTGTTGGAATCTCCTGCTTAAATGCTTCCAGGGCTGGGGAGCTCACCCCGGCTGAGCGCCTTCCTCCCACCTCTCCTCCCTGTGCAGTGTCCCTGCCCCTATCCTGGGGCCTGGCAGACCCTATGGTCAGCGACATGAGTGAAATCCTGGCTCCATCCCTGACCAACTGGGGGGAGTGGACAAGTCACTCAGGCTCTCTGAGCTTCATAGTCATTATCTGCAAAATAGCACTAAAATAGTGGCTGTCTCCTAGGGTAATGGGGAAGATAAAAATGAGTTAATTTCTGCTTAAGGGCCTGGGGCAGGGCCTGGCCCTCGGCAGATCCACCACAAGGGACACCCAGGGGATGGGGACCACCCATGGGACCTCACTGCCTTCTTTGAGCCTCATCTATAAAGCGGGACGATAACACTGGCCCAAAGAATTGTCGAAAGGAGGACAGAAGAGCCCTGCACTGGTGTGTTCAATCTGGCTGACCTCAGAGTACAGCCCAATGCACCCCCCCACACACACACCACTCGGCTCCTGTTTCCAGTCCTGGCCGGGGCCCAGAAATAGACCCCTCCCAGACCCGCCCCCACAGTCGATCCGGAAGACGTGAGACTGGGTTTGCAAAGCCACAAGTGGATACTTCATCCCCGGACCTCAGCCCTGCTGGGGTCTTCCTACCCATGATCTCCTTCTTCTCCCCAGAACTCGGGCCCTCATCCAAGCTCCAGACCAGGGGGCTGCAGGTGGCTCCGAGAGGGGGTATCCCTTGTCCACTGGGTGGAAGTGAAGTGAGTGCTTGAACCCGACCGGAGGGAGGCCTGGGCCGCAGGAAGGGCTTCCCCACTCAGACCTCAAAGCTCCCTCCCTTTGGCCCTTCTCTACCCTGCCCTGCGCCCCAGCTCTGGTGGCTCCCTGATCTGGGCTGGGAACCCTCTCAAGCCTCCCTTCTGCTTGGCTGCCTCCCTGGGACCAGCCAAGAGCCCAGGATCCAAGATCTAACACCGCGGCGCACAGAAGCATTGTCCTCTGCTCCATTCTAGTCCTGACACGTCTACCAGTGCCATCCGCTTCGAAGGCCGCCAGGACAGCAGAGTCTCCGCTCACACCCACACCGGCAAGTTGTTCCTCTGTCCCACTGTCCCAGCATCAGCCACTTCGAGCCACCATGCCAGCTGCCCTGTCCAACTGGGCATGTGTTCTAGGAAGTTTTCAACGGGAAACCCCCGTCTGCCCAGAGTGTTTTTTTAAATCATTTTATTGGGGACTCTCACAGCATTCCATACATCAATTGTATCAAGCATATTTGTACATGAGTTGCCATCATCATTTCCAAAACATGTTCTACTTGAACACGAAGTGCAAGCTCCTTGTTTCCCCTCCTTCCTCCCACCCACTCCCACCCTCGTGAGTCCTTGATCAATTACATATTGCTATTATTATTTCGTATCTTACACGTCTGTCATCTCCCTTCACCCACATGTCTGCCCAGAGTTTTGATAGGGAAGCTCTCGGGCCCCACGCACCCAGCCCCCGGCCCACCCCATCAGCCCTCAGGCCTAAGCCTGCAGACCTTGCCAGGGGACCCACCTGCCTCTGTGGGCTTCAGAGGTCGCCGACTTTGGGGCGCGGGCAGGATCTCCAACTGCACTTTCTCCGAGACGCTGGCCAGGAGCTTGGTGGCCTCGAGCAGCGAGCAGTGCTCTGTGCTGGTGCCGTCGATGGAGAGGATGTGATCCCCAGCGTGCAGCGCCCCGCTCCTGGCCACGTGGGGAGTGGAGGGGAAGGCTGCGCCAGGACGGACAGAACTCTGGGCCACCTCCGCCCACCGGGGCAGCATGCCGGGTGTGCCTCACCTGTCCACCACGCTGGCTGGCTTGATGCGGTCAATGGTAACGATGGACTTGCTGCGGTGGGAGCGCATGGTGAGCGAGATGCCCAGGGTGGAGCCTGGAGTCTTGGCAATCTCCACCATCAAGGGCCCGGATGCACTGGCCACTGTGTCTGGCACCGTGGAAGGAGAGGAGCCCCTTAAGATGCAACAGCTGAGAGCCTTCTGCCTCAGCGTAGGTCACCAACTTAACCCCCATCACCCAGGGCTATTATACCCATTTCAACAGACAAGCCAACTGAGTGTGGCGAGGTGGGGGCCTTGTCCCAGTTCACCTGGCCGGCCAGCCAACAGCAGAGAGAGGGCTGTGCTGTGAGGCTGGGGGACTGATTCCTGGGCTGTGCTGGCCAAAAATCATTTGCTAGTATTGAGCGCCTGCTGGATACCAGACACGAAGCTGTGGGTGCTTACTATAATCCTCCTTTATCTCCCATCTCCACCACCAACTCAGTTGCTCAAACGCATCCCTTGGCTGTTGTTCTCAGCACACCGCTCTTTCCCTCCCTGGCTGCAGCCAAGGAAGTCACGTCAGCTTGGCCTTCCTCATACCTTCTGGCTCCCACCCCTCCTGCCCACCTCCGCAGCCCACAGCCTGAGCCAGCCATCAGCATCTTTCCCTGGGGTGGCTGCAGATGCCTCTTATGGCTCTCCTGGCTGCCACTGCCACCTCCCCTTTGCCCTGTTCTCAGGTCACAGAGAGGAACAGGTCAACCAGGCCCTGCAGGTCTGGCCCTGACACTGCTCTGCCCTCACCTCCTCCCAGCCTCCCATTGTTCATCTGCTCTGGCCACAGCAAGCCTCCTCGCCATTCCTTGAGCATGCCCACCAGGCTCTTGCTTCTGTGCTTTGGCGTCTACTGTTGCCCCTGCCTGAAATGCTCCTCCTGCAGATATCCGCATCACTCCCTCCCTCCCGGAGCTAATGAAGAACATTGTCCGGCCTTTCCTGTCTTTCTTGCGGCCATCCAACACAACCTATTCCATTGATTTGGCTGGTAATCTGCCTCTTCCACCAGAACGCCAGATCCTGGGGAGCGGAGGCCCCACCTGGCTTGTTCCAGGTTGGGTGCCCTGTGCATCCAACAATGGCAGGCACTCAGCGAGGTGCACAAGGCCTCGCAGCCTTTGCAATGATAAGGATTTGTGCCCACTGCCCACCCCAGCCCCTACCTCCTCCTGCCCCAGCCCTCCTTGCCCTTGAACCCACTCACCCGGGATGGCCACGTCATACTCCACCTGGAAGAGGGCCTCATGGCTACACTGCTGCAGGGTGGCCAGGGCAGCAGCGTGGCTGGCCCCGTGCAGAGGGACACCATCGATGCTGAGTAGCCGGTCACCCGCCTTCAAGGAACCCTCCCTGCAGGGAAGGGTCGTGCACCTTCAGAGGTGGTGGGGCTCCGAGGACCAGCACAGGCAGAGAGCGAATGGGAATGAGTGGATGAAACCAAGGGTGGGGAGTGGGGAGGGGGGGGTGGTGTCAAGCCCAGGGTGACTTGAAGGCGCCCAGTCTAGGTCCAGACTCAGTCCCAGCTCAGTCCTCCAATGTTCGAGCTGGGGGTGCCCTTCGATCACTCACATCCAGGGCACACGGTGTCAGGGGGTGCACACCACCCACTCCCTACCCCCATGTGATCAGTAGGGACTCTGGCCTGGTGACAAAGGGACCTGGGAAAGAATTCAGCAGGGAGGCCAGGGGGGAGGCCCCCGCTAGAGTTCCCCTCTGTCTCACTTTGCCCAGAACACATGTTCCAACATGAGGTCAAAGCTAATTTGGGTGGTTCTATGAATAGCGTATCCTAGGGCCCCGTCCCAAAGACTGATTCAGATTCCTGGCTTCTCTTAAAATGGCCAGGAAGCTCCCGGCTGTGAAGCCAGGGTGTCAGGGGCACGTCTCTCCTCCTGGCCCCTCTGGGCTAGGCCAAGACAAAGCAGGTCTGCTCTGTGTAGCCAGGGCTCAGGAGGCAGGGTTACCGCTAACCTGCCCCCCAAACTCTCATGATCACGCTCACAGGCTATAGCATTGGACCCATTGCAAAGGCATGGAAAACTGAGGTCCAATGAAGGGGAGACTAGCACCAAAATTCACTGCGACAGTAGCATGCTGGGGAAGAAAGAGCTTGCCATCCCTCCCATCTGGAGCCTGGGCAGGCATGCTGCTCCTCTAGGCCCAAGAGCTTCATTTGGGACATGGGTTCAATGCTGACTTTTATTTTTTTTCCACGAGGCTGCTGGGGGAGGTGAGTGCCCTGTGGATGTCAGTAAGGGTTCCTCAGGCCCAGGGCTTACCTGTCAGCTGGGCCACCAGGCCGCACATAGGTCAAGACGAGTGGGCGGGACTTATGGCCATCTTCATGGGAACCTCCTAAATGGAATTCGACAAGAGGTGGCTTTCATCTACCCCATCCCCTTCCCTGATGCCTGGAGGCTGGATCCAGCTCCTGAGTGGGCTCCCCAGTTCAGCTGTGTGAGGATCACGTCCTTGCTACCTCAGATGCTCCAAGGGACACTGAGACATCAGCAGTGAACTGGTACCAGAGGAAAGGGTGGAGACCATACTGGAAGTCTGCTCTGCCACAAGGCTTAGTTCCCATCCTATGATGTCATGCTATTTCCTTTTTTCACTAGGCTGCTGGGCAGCTCCAGACTCAAATCTCTCAGCAGGAGCTTTTCAACATGATTTTGGGGTATAACTACTTCCTCTTACTCTGTTTAGAAGTCATCTCCCTGAGAGTATCAGCCATCCGGAGCAATCAGACCCTACTGTCGGTCCCACCATAAGTGGGGCCCACTTCCTGCTGATAAGGATAGTAGTGGATTATTCCCCTCTGACAGCCAGAAGCAAGCTATTAAAAGATACATTCCTTAAGGTTAAACAGAACACGAGCGGAATTCGTATGAACCCCACTCCTGCCCCCTGGTCTCCAGGGAGGGTGACTCGCATGCTGACCTCTGAGGACAAAGCCAAAGCTGTTGCCCTCCTTGTACAGGGAGACATCCACCGTCTTTGAAAGGATTCCCGGGTTGTGCTCCAAGGCTGGGGAGAAATGGAGAAGAACTCCGTGAGTCCCTCGGTCACTTATCAAGCTGGCAGATTGCCCAAAAGCCCATTCCAAGAGGGATGGGTGACCAGTGACAGAGAGACGTCGTAATCCCTTTTTCATTTGATAGGTAGGAAAAGTGAGGCTTCGAGGGCCCTCCTTCCCTCACACCCACTCAGTCCACCTCTTAGAGAGACAATGGCAGAACTCGGGCTCGAGGCCCCGGCCGGCTCAGGCTCAGGCTCAGGCCAAGGTCTCATTCCAGACAGGTGACTCACATTTCAAGACTTTAAACCAACTTTGAAAAGTCAGAGAGAGGCCACAGTGCTCAGCTGCCGAGTGGTGCAAACCACAGGGTGCAGAACCATTCGCTCAGCCAGTGATCCTTCCTACAAGGAAGCCTTCTCTCTCCCACCACCACCGGAAACTAAACGTAAAAACGGCAGTGGGTTTTAGGCAAAGCCCCACCCCCTCCTGGTGACAGCATATACCACCAGAGTGGACAAAGGCCCTAGCAGAGGCCTGAATGTTTGTGGACAGCGTCCTTGGCCCACCCATTCCATCTGGCCCACCCCACCACCCAGGACCCTGTGGGGAGACAGCTATGTCCACCCACACCAGAGGCAATGGAGAGAGCATCCCCTGCGAGGGAGGGCACCCACCGGGCGGGGGCAGCTCATACTCCACCTCCAGCACCACACGCTCGCCCACGTTCTTAAGCAGGGTGATGATCTCGTCGTGCCGGAGCCGGGTCAGGTGGATCCCATTCACGGACCGGATGTAGTCACCCACGTTTAGCAGGTCGCTCCTGCGGGTGCACACAAAGTCACCGGGGCGGCTCACTGGACACCTTCGTCCAGGTGCCCGCGGGGCTGGCGGCCGTCCGCATTCACCTGCTGTACATTTCCTAGGACCTTGTTACCCGCATCTCACAGAAGGAGAAGCTGAGGCTCAGAGAGGATTCTGACCTAGACCTGTCTGACCCGAGGCCTGCTGTTCCACCTGTCTTGGTGGTTGGCCCTGGATGAACCTACAGCATAGACAGATCATCACGGCCTTTGCTGTTACCAAACACTCTTCCTGCGTTTCACCATGTATCAGCTCTGTTCAACTGAGCAATCACCAGGCCCTGTGCTGGGTGCCCACAGAGGGAAGGGCGGACAAGCTAACTACAGAAGCATGACACGGAACATGACACAGGGCTGCCCAAGCCGGGTCAACAAGGGCTTCTCAGAGCTGGTGGCCTCTTGGTTGAGTTTGGAGGGATGGTAGGTGTTTGTCAGGAAGATACTATAGGGATCGGGCTTTGCAGGGAGAGGGAATTCCCTATGCAGTGGGGCCTGGACGGCACGCTGTGGCTGATGAGTCCTGGGCACCATGGCTAGGTCACGTCCTGGTGTAAGGGAAGGAGAAGGCTGGGGAGCCCGGGGTTATAGCTTCGACTGCAGACAGGTCCTGCCTGGACACCAACATTTTGGTGTCCTAATAGTTTGCCTAATGTTCTAGTACATTTCTACTGGGCTTGGACTCCACGCTCCCTTCCTCAGCCCCCACACCAAGCCCCTTTCCTACCTGGCTGCGAGCCCCCCAGGTCTCAGGTTGGAGACCCTGGGTTTCCCATCTTTGTCGGTGCCCCCTGAGATGGTCAGGCCGAGTGTGCTCCCCTCTTTTTTCATCAGCTCCACCACAGTGAGGCCCCGGAACTCCTCTGCCGATGGAGAAAGGGGGTGAGCGAGCAGCACGGGGCAACCTGGGCTCCCACTTGGAGAGCAGAGCACGTCCCTACGTTACACATCACCCCCTTTTTTACGGGCGAGGGTGGCTTGTTCAAAATCTGAGCGTGAGCCAGTAGCAGAGCCACCATCGCCTGACCCCGCCTAGGGTCCATTGCTTCTGTAGGGCAGGAGAGGAGCGGAGGACAGGAAGATGAGCTCCTTACCTGGAATGCTCTCTCTGCGGCATACCAGAGCCGCATCTGCGCCGCATGTGTCCTTGCCTGCTTTGAAGTAAGGTCCATCGTCTACGGAAGAGAAAGGGAGAAGAGCACCTGAGCTCAGCTTCCACCTCCACCTGCTTAGTGAACCGGTCCACACGGAGGACGCTGTTCTTTCGGGTCCCACTCTACCTAATTCTCTGCTGAGGATCCTCATGGCCTCTTCTCACAAAGAAGGTCTGGTCCCTTCTCTTGGGCTGCATAGCATTCTCCTGAGCCCTGCTGTGTGCTGGAAGCTTCACAGCCATTCTGCGGTTAACCAACCATTTCGGGGTCCCTACAGATGGCAGTGTCATTACAGGGAATAGTACTCATAAGAAAAATGAGGCTCAGAGGGGATGTCACACACCCACAATCACACAGCTGGTGAGATGTGTACAATCTGCATTAGGACCCAGGTTTGTTAGCTGCTTTGTCCAGCATTACACTTGCGCATCTGCTGGAACAGAGAACTCCCTGCTACACAGGGGGCACTTCAGTATGATTGTTGGCGGTGAGTGAGCGCAAACTGGTTTGGCCCTGTCTAGTCCTTTTTCTTGAGTCCTGCACTGTACAGTCTGCAGGGGACATTCTCAAGCATTCTGGCAGATAATTTTGCCTCCTTAGAATCAATTCTAGAAGGAGCTCTCCTATTATTTCTTCCAATCTTGCTGACCCTATTCTCCTCCTTTGGAAATGCTTAATAGATACACTTTGGGCCGTTCCACATTGTCTGTCATGACTCATACCTCTCTTTCTTATTTCCTATTGCTCTGTCTCTCTGGGGTGTGTCTAATCTGCAATTAAATCTGTCTTTAAAAAAAAAAACGTTTATGAAAAGTTTTGCCCATTCCACCATTTCGACATTCCACCTCTAAATATTTCAGTTGTGTCGATAAAAAATGGGAATGTATTTCCCATGATGAAAATACCATTACTAAATCTTACAAAATTAAGATAATTCCTTATTCATTAATATTCATACCATCCACAAATATAACATTACCACACCATACAAATAAAAAATCATTTCATTATTGCTAATCTGCTCACTCCATATTCAAATTTCTCCAGCGGGTTCTTCATTTCCATAAGTATATTGTTTTGTTTTTAGAAGCTTTGTTCTTGTGCTTATCTCTTCATATTTCGCTCTTCTTTTTCCCTTTTGCACCTTATGTTTCTAATCGCTTAAAGGACTTTAAGCCTTCATTTATTATTCTAATTTCTATTATCTCAAACTCTTGAGAGCGTTTTCTTCTGTTCAGAGGGTCCAAAGACTCTCCTTCATGGTGGAGTGTTTTCCTCACGGATTTGGTGATGTTGGATTGTGAGCTCATCTCCAGTGAAGTGTAACCTGCGGGAATCCTCTTCAACCTGGCTGAGGACATGTCTCTTCAGAACCCAGCGACTTCCATTCCTTTCCTTAGAAGCCTGACAATATTTGCATTAATTCACTGGTTCAAAGATCCCAGACCATAGCCTACAACCTACGGCTAGCGAGTCAGTTCTGAGCATCATGACCCTGGGCAAGGTTTCCCAGACTGTCAATCTGATGGGAGCAGCAGCACCTTGCTCCCAAAGAGTGGCTGGCAGGTGTGAAGGGCTGACCTTGTGGTTAGCAGCCCAATACTCCTCTCACAGCACCACTAGGCATCCTTTGAAAGCCACTGCCATCGAGTCAATTCAGACTCATAGCAACCCCATAGGACACGATACAACTGCCCGAGACTGAGTCTCTGACACTGTAACTCTCTGCAGAAGTAGAAACCCCATCTTTCTCTCACAGAGTGGCTGGTTGTTTAGAACTGCTGACCTTGCAGTCAAAGACCTTAGGAGACCAATGCTTAACCACTACACCGAGGTTCCTGGGTGGGGTCCTTAGAGCCATGCTATGAAATAAACCCACTGACATTGGGCCAATTCTGTCTCAGAGACAGCACACAGAGACCCTACAGGGCAGAGTAGAATTGCTCCCTAGAGTTTCCAAGGCTGTAAACATTTATGAACACATAAAGCCTCCTCTTCCTTCCATGAAGCAGCTGGTGGGTTCAAATGGCTGCCCTAGTGGTTAGCCACCCAATGGGTAAGCAATTCTACCCCCAGGGCTTCTTTAGGGCAAGGCTGGGGAATGTCTGGCCCTCAGGGCTTGAAAATCATCAATGCCACCCACACAAAAGAGAAGCAGTCCCAGCCATCACATTAGTGGAGCGCTCATGAAATGTTTGACCAACATGGCCCCCAAATGATGTTAAAAATGTCCAATTGGCCTTTGACAGAAGAAAGGTTCCCCACCCATGCTTTAGGGTCATGGGCGTAGTATAAATTCTAACCTTCAACAGAAACAAAGCACACTTTTGATCACAAATTCTCAAGAGAAAACACCCAAAGCCAAGTGAAGACAAATGAGATCTTGGTTTACCTTCCAGGTAGATGGGCAAATATTTTCTTTGTTGAGGATGTATCTCTTTAAAAGTCCTAGCATCTTGCTGGGGTGTCAGTTCCATTTAGGAAAGGTACCAGGCATTATATCCTGTGTGCCTGAGCCATTAAAACCCAAGCAGGCACCCCCGTTTGTTACCAGACCAGCAAACGCACCATTCCCATAGAGAAACCCCACCACACCATCAGCCTACACTCCCCTGACTGGTTTTCAGTTTTCTCTCTACATTTTCATTGGGAAATGCAGTAAATTTATAAATGAATTTGTGGAGATCTGACAACTTCACAATACTGAGTCTTCCAAAACAAGAAATTAGCATAATTCTCCATTTACTTTTGTCTTCTTTAAATTTCTCCCAAGGAAACTTTGTACCTTTATGGATAAAGGCTTTACACCACTGCCGTTCCAAAAATTCTTAGATATTTGAAGTATTTTAACGCTAGTGTAAATTGTATTGCTTTTCAAATATCATGTTCTAATGATTTGTTGCTGATATGCAAATTGATTTTATACTTCGACCATGTGTTCAGGTATTAATTCTAGTCATTTTTTGTGGACTCTTGGATTTGATACAAACATCGTCACATCATCAGTGAACGTGAATGTTTTATTTCTTACTTTCTAATCTTTCTGCCTTTTATTTCTTTTACTGGCCTTATTGCACTGGCAAGCACCTCCACTTCACAGCTGATAGAAGTGGTTCCACAGATCATAAGACCTCGTGTCAAATCTCACATCATGTTTGATGCCTTTAGTCTTTCTTAACTTCCTGTGAATTCACCTGTGTGTCCCATAGGAGTGTGGAACTAGAGGCTTTCAGGTAATCTGCTGTGTGATGATTCCTGTAGACTTCCTGCTCTACCCCCATGTCTGAAAGACTGCGCATTTTAGAGTCTCGTCCACGTCCTGACAGGACTGGGGAAGGGAGTTCAGCCACTGCGCGCCAGTCAGGCCACGTGCGCACCATCCGCTTGATCACAGTCATTTCTCACCATGATCACAAAGGAAGCGAGTGCTTTCATCACACCCACGTGACATGAATATTGCAAGTTCAAGAAAGAAAATCCTTGGCCCAGCTGGTGTCTGCAGAGTCAGAACCAGGACTCGGGCCTCTTTGCCCATCTCACCACATGCCCCAGCTCCCTGAACAAGTTAATTGCTTTTACCTGCCTCCTCTGAGCCACATTGCTCAGCCCTGCACTCAATGGGCAAGAGCAGGAGCCAAAGCCACGACTCAAAAGCCCATCAAACTGCTGAGCTCTCCCTGGTATCCTTGTAGGCCACCCCTCTCAGGCACCAGGTATACCCTAGCCTCCTTTTTCAGATCAGCCTCACCAAAGCCTTCATATAGACCGAGTCCTATGACTTCACTTGGCATAGAATTAAGAGAATGGGTCCAGAGGTTGGCCATGCTTGAGTGGAGACTCTGGTTCAGTCATTCACCTGCTGTGAAAATGGCTCTCCATCTCCCAGTTGCAGTAAGATCCAACTCATCGGGCCTGCCCACCTCTCCTCCAGCTCACTCCTTAGCGGTAGAGTAAGGAAGCAGGGCTGGGAAGGAATCAGAGCTGGAAGCCAGTAGAAGCCACTCATTCCATTCTAGTAACGATCTTGGCACCAAATCAGGGTCATCCAGCACTGGGGTCAATCTAGGTCAAGAACAGGACTCAGTCTGGGTCAGGTCAGGGCTCAACTTGAGGTAAGGGTCAGGATGCAGAAGCAGGAACAGGGCTCAGTCTATAGTAAGACTCTCAACCTTGACACCATCAACATTTTTTGCTCAATAATTCTTTGTGGTGGGGTCTCTCCTCTGCACTGTAGTGATGTTAGGTACCACCCTTGCTCTCTAAATATCAGATGCCCTAATTGTAATAATCAACAATGTCTGTGGTATTGTCAAATGCCTCCTAAAAAAAACCCCAATACTCACTCCCTCAACTTTCTCCCACGGAGCAATTGGTGGCCTTGAACTACTGACTTTGAGGTTAGCAGCCCCGTACGTAACTGCTTAGTCACCAGGGGAAATAGTATCATCCTTCCACCCATTACTATGGAGAACTATTGCCCTAGAGTCAGGATCAGGGCTCAGCCTAGATCAAGCCTTGGATTCCAATAAAGGTTCATGGCCAGTGCTCAACATGGGTCCGTGGAAGAGTTTAGCTGGAGTCAGGGTGGGGCCTCAGCCTGGGACTGTGAAAGCCCAAGAGCCTTCACCACCCGCAACTCAAACAGCAAAACAAAACAAAGCAAAAAATCTCCCTGCCATCGAGTCAGTGCTGACTCATAGTGACCCGATAGGACAGGGGAGAACTGCCTGGGTGAATTTCCAAGAATATTAACTCCTTGCGAGAATAGAAAGCCCCGTCTTTCTCCTGCAGAGTGGCTGGTGGCTTCAAACTGCTGACCTTATGGATCTCAGTCCAATTCGCAACCACGATGCCACCTGCAGCTCAAGCTACTGAACTATCAGCCTAGCTGCCCAGTTACTCACTCTGCTACCCAAGACTCGGTTCCCAGTGCTTGCCAGAGGCTGGTAAGAAAACAAGTCAAACAGCAGTTAAGCCCAGAATCATTGCCAGGGCCCCTGAGGTTAGACCTCAGAAGCTCTGCTCCCCCACCCCCACTCCACAGCAGGCCCCCCTGTGCACCTCATCCACCACCGATTCAGGCAATACTCCATTAAGTATAATGCGCCCATTATGACTCCCTAATACACACTTCATTTAGATTCAACAAGATGTTTCTGAGCTAATAAAATTTAAAAGGCTAAGTTCTATCAACTGTGTGACAATGAATGTCTCCAGTATTTCATGTGGGCAATCCGGGAATTAAAAACCGTCTTATCCCCTGCAAATTAGATTCTGTGGCTGAAACACCCATCTTGTTTCTCTGTGTTCTAGAAAGATAAGAGATAAGCTTGCTGCCTTCAGGTTTGGGTGGTCTTGCTGGGGGAGGGGGGAATAATGATCTCTTCAGGAAGAACAGGGAAGCCGAGGACTGTTTGCCAGTAGACCTGAATCCCAAAGAACAAAGGGTGGAAAGGTGGTGTGGTTTCATGGATGGCTTTTTTTTAAAATGTAGAACTCTTTATTAAAAGTTACACATACATAGTCTTAACTATATGATCCAGCAGTTGATTTAGTTGGATATGTATATGATTGGCACTCATATCCACACAAAAACATTCACATATGAATGTTTATAGCAGTATTAGAGTAGGTAAAGAAACTGTCTGTATAATAATGTTCAGCAATAAGAGGAATGAGTTATGTCATTACCAAAAATATGAATGAATCTTAAATCCATATTTCTAAGTAAAAGGAAACAGTATGGAAAGGCTACGTCTAATATGATTACAGTTGTATTTTGCAGAAGACAAAACTATAGAGACTCTATTTTTGTTTTCACTGATGACTTTTCTATGACTGTTCCCATCATGGTCTTGCAACTCCCACCAAATGACTGGGTGGGACTATGCAAATAAATTGCTTGTGGCCCCCCCAGGGGAATGGACATTTGCAAATAATGCAAATAAGGTGGGAACATGCCAAATAACATGTATGGAACCCTCAGGGGGAGGTTGGCCAGTTTTGTCATCCTGTTAGCCTTAAAATGAACCATCCCAGAGGCAGGAAGAGGGGACCCCGCTGCAATCAAGAAGAACAACCATAGTGAAGCATATCCTTTGGACCCAGGGTTGCTGTGCTGAAATCCTCCTGGGTCAAGGGGACAGAGAGAGCTGTAACACGAGAGAGCCAAGAGCAACTGCAGAGAAATGGCAGCCGCAGAGCCAGGCAACCAACAGGAAATGACGCAGTGGCTCAGGGAGCAAGGTGGCTACAGTTGAGGCCAGAGAGCTGAGTGCCTTTGGACAAAAGGCAGAGCAGGTACTTCTCGGTGAAGGTAAGGGCTCTGTAACACTTGCCTAAGCAGGGAAGCGCTGGGCCTGAGTGAGGCTGAGGGCTGAGAGAAGGCTGTCGTGGGGAGGGGGGAGGTGGTGGCGGG
>NW_022103928.1:28371191-28382624 GCF_000313985.2 Echinops telfairi | reverse complement strand
GTGTGTGTGTGTGTGTGTGTGTGTGTCTCAGAGGAGACTTTGCCTGCATGCTTCCTGATCCCGGGTGTGTGTGAGTGTGTGTGTGTGTGTGTCAGAGGAGACTTTGCCTGCATGCTTCCTGATCCCGATCCTGACCCCGAGTAAATAATAAACTTCCTTAATCAGTCCCCAAAGTCTGAGTATAGTTCCTCACTTGAGGTCTGAGTGGTCACAGCCACGAATTATCTTTTTTTTCCCCCTTACATAAATGTTATTGGATTGGATCAAAGCATCACAGACAAGTCTGAAGGAATAATCATCTACACCTCTTAGATCTTACTCATCAGTCTGCTAAACTGTTCCTGTTTCAGAAACATAGATACCATCCCCAAACTTAGAGATAACCTTGTTTTTCACTGCTGCGGCTTGCTGAATTAAAGCAGCTGAATCTGATGCAAGCTCAATGTCGTTTCCCCAAGAATTAACTCATCTTTCTGGGTTTGAGAAATGATACAAGCACACCTATCCTCATGGGAACTCTCCGGATGCATTTTTCACCCAAAAAGTGAAACAAGAGACCCATTCTCCTGATAACCCGCTGGTGAGGAAATGGGCACACACAGATCCCATCTTGTGTGACACCCTTGATCATGTTCTGTATCTGACTACAGATAGTGGGGACGGTAGCCAGTTCCTTGCTAGTTCCCCACCATTTGTCCACTCGAAACCTCTTCTTTGCAAGGAGGTGAGTTCTATGTGGATGTGATTGAAGTCCCTCCGCAGGGTTCCCCTGGGGCCCTTCACAATGACCATGCACCCCTTCAGGGAAATGTCCACACTCTCTGGAATGTCGACAGTCTGGTTGATGGTAATGGTCTTCATTCTCGCAGTAGATGAGGAAAAGAGAACCTATATCGTCATCATGCTTTTGTAGCCCCGGCAACAGATTATCTTATCAAACCCAGCAGAGAGGACGGTGGGAGGAGCCGCTGGTGTCAGAAGTGGGAAGAAGAGAGGAGAAAGGAGTTATGTTCGACCTCCGCCTCCTAGAAAAGAGGCTCGGGCTGAGGCTGACGATGATTCTCTCCCCTTGTGAAGTGGCAGGCGGTTGTGTGAGACCCTCACACCATGCTTACAGGGGGAGTTCGGGGTCCTGGCATTACAAACGGAAGAGGCAAAAACCTGGAACGGAAAGCAATGGAACGCGGAGACTAGATGCTGAAACCATCCTGAAGGTGAGGACCAATTCCCTGCGGTGTCTCCCAGCGTGGCTTTGACGTAGCTGCTCCTCCCCTTTCTTTTTCCCACCATTCCGGTTTCATTCCCACAAGCCATACTTGGTGACACGAGGGCATCAATGGCGGGATCAGCAGCAATGGCACGTTTGAGGGTGACTGAGGGTGTGGCCCTGCTGGACTCAGTGACAAACAGCCCCAACTCTTGCCCTGCCACAGTCATTATTCTGCTTTGGGCTGTGAGCCGCCTTTCCTCCCCCCAATGTGTGTCTGGTGAGTGGGCTGACTGCACGCAGCAAACCAGATCCATACAACTGTGTGCAGACCAAGAATCAGTGGGTAACAAGCGAGGACCTGAGAGATTCTTCTCCAGGGAAGACCTGTGCATTGTAGAGTCTGGCCTTGGCAACCACCCCAAGACACAAGAACTCAACTCAACTGCCACCGAGTGGATTAGAACTCATAGCCACCCTATAGGACAGAGGAGAATGGCCCTCTGGACTGCCGAGACTTCAAAACTCTATAGCAGCAGACTGCCTCATCTTTCTCCCACGGAGGGGCTGGTGGGTTCGAACCACTGACCTGGTGGTTAGCAGTGCAATGTGGAGCCCACTACACCACTGACAGAGCTCCTTCAAGGCATGGGAGGCTTCTGCATATCCAAGGTCCACGGCTATATTTGGGAAAATGTCCATCAGGAATAATACTACCCGTGTTTACTGATGCCTGTGCAGAGGGAACATAGAACCTCATTTTCACCAGTATTTTTTGGGGGTAGGAGGGCTGAGGCAGTATTCAAACCCAGAATCAAAGCAGGATTATCAGGATTACCAATTGTCTGTGGACCCAAGCCTTTATCCCGCCCCCACCCTCTGTAAAATGGAGGCATCTCTCCCCCAGCCCTCCCTCGGACCAGCCCACGTGTCTTCTCCCACATTTGAGATGTCAAGAGGCTTACTTAACCCCACAAAGGTTAAGACTCTAGTTCTCCTCTCTCAGAGAACCAGTTTACTCTCCCCCTCCTCCCTCCTCTTTTTGTTCTAGGACCTGGTAATTATATGCTTAGAGATGAAGGCTTTTCAAAAACATCTTTCCAACCAATTTTCCAGCTGGAAACATGCATAAAAAAAAAGATATTTTTATCCCTTCTTTTTTTCTTTTTCTTTTTTCCCCGGTCTCCTCCTTCTAGCAATGGGCGATTATGAACGTTTGCCTTCAGTCAGTTCATCTGTAAGAACTTGCTTCAGAGGGAAACTCATTTCCCTGGAGATGCAGTTTGGAGCTCTGGTCACCGGAGGGCGGGGAGAAAGACCTTGTGGAACTCAGGGGCCTGTTCACCTGGGGGGCCAGGGGGGCTTCCTATTTATTTTATTTCTCTAGGAAAGATTGCTAATTTGC
This sequence comes from Echinops telfairi, assembly GCF_000313985.2. Lineage (NCBI taxonomy): Eukaryota > Metazoa > Chordata > Mammalia > Afrosoricida > Tenrecidae > Echinops > Echinops telfairi. The sequence continues at coordinate 28,380,012 of NW_022103928.1, read as the reverse complement.
CCTCATTATCTCCATCTCCACCGGGGTCCCGGGGAGCTACTGGACTTTGGCAAAGGGGAGAGGAAGTCAGGTCCTGGCCAGGCTGCTGTGTGTAGCCCCGGCTAAGTGGAGCGGCGAGGCTGGGCAAGGGCTGGGTGGGGCTGTAAAGGTCTCCCAACAGAGGCCTTGTTCAGAGGCCCCCAGGAAGGGACATTCAGTACCTGGGAGTGGCCACCAAAAAACAAATGTCCAGAGGCTAGAGTTGGGAGAGACAAGTGACTGCAGTGTCAGGGAACCGCCACCAAAGTGCCAGCCCAGCCACCCCCACACCCCCCATGCCACCGAAGAGAAGATGCCCCCAATGGCTGCTCTGGGACCAGAATTCACAACGGCACCTGCTGGCCCTGACCTTGGACACTTGCTTCTAACCTTGGCTTGACTGCCCTCAGTGAAGGCCACCGCCGCCCTGGAGGGGTGGAGAGGAAGGGTGAACTGGAGTGAGGCCAACAGTGGATTCGGATTCTGTTGCTGACTTCAGACTAGCAACCTGGGGATCGCGACCCCTTTGGGGGCCGAACGACCCTTTCACAGGGGTCGCCTAAGGCCATATTCCAGATGGTCTTAGGAACCGAGACACCGCTCTTCTACCTGTCTCCAGACAGGCCTGCCCACATGCAGATATGTCCACATACGGGGTGACACAACATGAGGAACTGTATTAAAGGGTTAGGACGCTGTATTAAAGCACGAGGAAGGTTGAGGACCACTGGGTTAGGGAGTCTAGGCAAGTGACCTCTCTACAAGCCACAGGCTTCTCTGCTTAACAGGGTGAAGGTGCCGCCCTGGGAGCCCCAGGTAGAGCAAATGTCTGAATACTCAATTCAAAGAGTTGGCTGTCCAAGAGAAGAATCGATAACACGCACCTCACTTGGGTTTTAAGATTTCTTACCCACGAAACCAAATAGTCACTGCAAAGGAATTCGTGGCCCAAATGAATCCTTTTCTTGCACCCAAGGTTGCTAATCTTTTCCATTGAAAGCCAGGAATGCTACATTTGGACTTCAAAAGGTGGAGCTGGGTAGAGGGCTTATGATCGATTATGATCTCAGTAGAAGGCAGGGGTGGGGGCACGCTCGCGCGTGTTAAGATTGGCACTGGCCCCTCTTCTCAAGCTCCCTCTTCTTCTCGTCACAGGCCTCAGGGTGCCCAGCTTCCCTGAGGCCAGGGGCTTTCCCTGGAATCAAAACGGCCTCTCTACACGCACAAAGAATACGACCTCAGATTAAACTCCAGGTTCCAATTCCATAGAGTTTGGATTGCTTTTCACAAGCTGAAAGGTGTGCAGTTTGAACCCACCTATGAGTGCCTCAGAAGAGAGGCCTGGCAATCTGCTTCCAAAAGGGGCTGGCCTTGGAACCCGGTGGAGTAGTTTTACTCGCATACAGCGGTCACCATGGGTCAGCATCAACGCCACTTGACAAGCGTCTACCCCCCTGGGCTGGTGTAGGTTATGAGCGTCTAGTCTAGCCCATGGGCTGGTGTAGATAATGAGCGTGTACCCCGTGGGCTGGTGGGAGAAAGCAATGAGGTTATGTGAGACCTAGAAGCTGAGAGAGAGAGAGAGAGAGAGAGAGAGAGAGGTGGTCTTTCTGCTTACTGTGTCTCTTCATTGGGAAGGGCAATAGCAGGTAAGAATAACTCCTATTGGTTAAGTGCCGGGTGCAATGCTATACACGTTATAAATATGATCTCACTGAATCCTCACCACTTTTTAAGGGAGGGGTATGATCTTTAGTACCCTTTTACAATGAGGAAACTGAGGCACAGAGAGGTTCAGGGAATGGCAAAGGCACCCGGCTCTGGAGTCCCTCGGGGGCCTGGGCTGCCCTCTGGGCTCCATCCAGTTTACCCCTCACTCCACAACAGCCTGGGGGCTCACAGTCAATATGCAGGGCCCTGAGAGAGCAGCCCGGGCTCCTTCAAGCCCTCCTTGGGGAAGGAGAGAGCGGACCGGAGTCACCCCGTGGCGAACGAGCCAGAACGAGCCTCCATGGGAGGACAACACGAAAACATCCACCTGGCAGCAGAGTGGCCCTTCCTGCTGCTGCACAGATCCCTTACAGAGAGGAACGGAGAGGACACAGCTATCAGTGGATTAAGCCTTGGCAGCGGATTCTCTCCGAGGCAAGGGCTGCCGAAGGGGAAGAAAATGATAAAAATAGCAACTCGGTGCTCATCTCTTCCCCGATGCCAGGCCTGGTTTATGCTTTCGCGTGTGCTGGTCCATTTCACTCCCCCAGGACCAGCAGGGGCAGGCGGCCTGATGATCCCATTTTACAGATGAGGCCCAGAGAGGTAAAGTGACGGGCCCTGAGTCCCTCAGCGGGTGAGTTGCAAATGGACTGGAAGTACAGATCTCTCTGGTGGAGTCGGGGACACCCTGGACAAACCCTGAGGTTGGCAGTTTAAACCCACCAGCTGCCCTGTGGGAGAGAGCTGAGGTGGTCTGCTCCCATAATGATGTACAGCCCTGGAAACCCTCCGTGGTGGCTAGGAGCCAGAATCGACTCCATGACTGTGGGTTTGGGCAATGGGCGGAGGTCCTATGAACCCCATCCTTAGCCTTGACTCTGTCCTCCCTTCTAAACAGAACCAGAAACAAACATGCTAGTTCTTGTCAAGTCAGCTCTAACTCCTGGTGGCCTCCCTGTGTCGGGGAGAGCTGCGCCCCACGGAGTCTTCTAGAGCTGAGTTTCAGAAGCAGACAGGCTGGCCTTTCTTCCAAGGTACTGCACTGAGACGGTAGAAAACCCCATCTTTCGCCTGCTGGTGGCGTCACACTGCTGCCCTCCAGGTGAGCAGCCCAGCGGATAAACACTATGCCGCCAGACTGCCTCCGGGGGCTCCGACCACCAACCTTGTGGTGAGCAGCGAAGGTTGGCACTGTCTGAGCAGGGGCTGCAGACCCCAGATAGAGGACAGCTAGGATGTTGGCCCGGCACTGCAGGAAGCCGGGCGGTGGGACGCAGGGCCCCCTCCCACTGGGCAGGCCAGAGCCACTGAGAGCTGCCAACCCCACAATTTCCCTGCCCTGCCCATGTGGACAGCTGGGGCATCAGCTCGCAGACCCTGCCCAGGGATTCCTGAATTCCATTCCAGCCGACACCCATCTCCATGGGTGATGGTGGCTCGGATGCCGTGTGGGGCTCCAGTTAGAGCTCAACCTCCCGCCTTCGGGGTCCATGAATCTTGCTCTCCACCCCCACTCTGGAACCAGCACAATCGCCCAAAGGGGACTGATTTATTTACTCACACCCCCCACCCCCCCAACAGTTGTATTGGCATATGGTTCACACATCGTACAATCCAACAGTTCGATCACACCCAGAAGTGGGGGAGGTAGTCATCACCACAGTCCGCTTTAGAAGACGTCCTTCATTCTGGAATGCATCGTGATCAGCTCTCCCTTTCCCTCTGTCCCCAACTCCCCTGTGCTACCGTCAGGAACCATTCATCCAGTGACTGTCTCTCTTGATTTACCGATCCTGGATTTCACATACAGAAAACCATGGAACCACAACAAAACCTCACAAAAACGAAAAACCGATTTTAAAAGAAACCTCAGTAGAAAAGGCCAACGTTGTTTCCTATCCCGAAGGTTCTGGCCCAGAAACTCAGTTCATCCGTCCCATCGGGAGTAAAAGCCAAGGCCCTACCATGACTGACAAGGCCCACGGATCTGGCCAGGGCTCCCTGAATTCCGTTCCTAATACTCTCCTCTTTGCTCACTCCGCTTGAGCCAACTGGTCTCCTGGCTTCCATCGGCCAGTCACAGGCCCTCTCTTCCCACCTAGCCACACACACCCTCACTCGCCTCCTTGCAGAAATGGCACTTTCGGAGTGAGGACTCCGTCAACCAGTCCAATGCCACTCCAGGGAGCCGAGCGTTGGGCCTCAGGGACCCATACACTGGGACCCATCTGCACCCCCACCCCCCTGCACCCACCCTAGTCCCTTGTTCTGCTTTTCTTCTCCATAGCACCCAGCACCATCTATTTCCTGTGCTGTTTCGTTTATCGAGGGTCTGCTTCTATCCGTTGGGATGTCAGTCCAGGAGGACTGGGCTCTTGTCTGTCTCTCCCTGGCTGTGGCTACAGCACAGAGAACAGTGCTTGGCAGTCAGAGGTGCAGTGTTAAATAATAATAATAGTGATAGTGAATTCATCTCCTGTTACAGATGAGGAGGAGGAGTGAGGTGCTCAAGGTTATAAAGCCAGTACGAGGCAGCGCCGGGATGCAATCCCAGGCTGCCCGACTCCACAGCCTAGCTGCTAGTTCTCAAGTGTGTTTCCCCATGGTCACAGCTCCTATCCCAGGGAGCTCAGGATCCCAGGAGCCCAGTACTGGGTCTGGCCAGAGCCTCCTTGGAGAAACAGCCCAGGCCATAGCTGAAGGACCACTCACTGCGCCCCCACTCCCCATCTGAGCCTCCTCAGCCCGAGCTGGGCAGCAAGTGCTCTCTAGGTCCCGGAAACAAGGGCATCTTTATGGGCAGTGAGTCAGAGCAAGCCCCCCATGCTCAAGGCAGGAAAGAGAAGACCTGTGAGGGGGCCTTCCTGTCGAATTCATGATGGGGTCTGCTGTGCACCCCGACCCTGGCCACCCAGAGACAGGTCATGGTCCCTCCCTGCACTGCGGTGAGCTGGGAGGCAAACACAGCTCCTAGGACTGAGCTGGGAGCCGCACAGGCAGAACTGTGCAGAAAAAGCAAACTGGGCTACAGGTCAAACAGAACTTCTAGGAGTTGCTGGGCACCTTGGGCCCTGTTTTCTCCTCTGCAAAAGGTAAAGGGTGTGTGTAGTGCCCTCCTGTTGGCTGCCCTTGTCGATCAGCTCCAGGGCAGGCCACATGACCAGGCCTGGCCAATCAGATACCTGGTTCAGAGACAGGTGTATATATGATCCAAGATGGGCCAATGAGAGTTAGCCCGGGGGCTTCAGGGAGAACGATGGGGAAAAGCACACCTTTTCTTTGGGGGTGGCTAAGCTGCTTGTCAAAAAGCCTAGAGGGGCCCTCTGGAAACGTGGTGCCTTCCTGGAAATGAAGCAAGCCTGAAGAGGGGCAGAGCAACAGATGGAAGGCTGGAACCCTATGATGCTCACTGAGCACCTGGATCCCACAGTGCCTGAAGCCGCATCTGCGGCCTTGCCTTAGAAACAAAACAAAAAAACAAAGCACCTCAGCACCAATTCAACAGAGTCAGGTGTGATGGTGAGATTCTGAGACCTGGCGAGAACCTGGACTGTAAGGATGAAGGTCAAGGAAGTCATTCCTAACAGCCTCGAACGCCAGGTTCCAGATCTGCACTTTCACAAGCTCCCGGCAGCGGCAATATAGCAGACAGCAGGCGAGGGGTCCAGAGAGGAGACTGGGGCGAAAGTTCAGGCAGGTGATGCTGAGGCCTGAGCTGGGGCAGATCCCTCCCTGGCAGTGCCCCACTGAGGTCTCCAGGGCGCAGCTGCCCTGGGGCTGAGCAGCAGGACAACGCAACCCACTCCCCTGGGCCTCGGACACCTAGCATCAGGGTTCAAATCCCAACTTTCCCATGGTGGGCTGTGTGACCTTGGATAAGTTACTGAACAGCTCTGTGTCTAGCCTCCCCACACATAGCAGTATCCAACTCACAGTAAGGTTTGAGGCATAAATGAGTTAAAAAAAAATAAAATAAAAACAGGGGGAAGATCTTAGAACCAAGATCTTAATATTATTACTATTTTTATTATTACTGTCAGGTATTATTACTATTACCAACATTATTATTATCTGGGTGCCTAAAACAGAACCGGGGAGGTAGCCTGGTCTCTAACCCCTGATGTGGGTTGCAAAGGGGGAAGCCAAAGTCCACTGATCTAGATTACAATCATGGCTTAGACACAGCATCCTAACTGTGCGGCTTTGAGCACGTCACTTCCGATCTCTGAGCCTCAGTTTCCTCATCTGCCCAATGGGCCCATAGTCCCAACTCTTGGTCTATAGCAGTGGTTCTCAACATATGGGTCGCAACCCCTTTAGGGGTCGAAAGACCCTTTCACAGGGGCTGCCCAATTTATAACAGTAGCAAAATGACAGTTATGAAGTGGCAACAAAAATAATTTTATAGTTTGGGATTCACCACAACATGAGGAACTGTATTAAAGGGTCGCGGCATTAGGAAGGTTGAGAACCGCTGGTCGATGGCATACGGGAGGGGGACAGAGTGAAGAGTGACATCGTGCCTGTCCCTGACAAGTTCCCTGTAGAGAAGGCAGTGAGGTTTGCCCAGCAGGCTGAGACCAGAGAGGGAGAGAATGTGGAACCTGATATCAGACTAGGATGAAACTACCTCCTCGCTCCTGGGGCCCATTCCTCTCCTCGGGGGTCCCAGTCGAAACCCCTACATGTGGGCAACCGTGACTACATTCCCACGGAGCTCCCAGGGGGCTTAGCTGCCTGCCGCTGACCTCGCAGTAGCTCCCACCACTCCACCCCAACCCGAGCTTTGGGGGCGAGAGCTCCCCACTACCCTATAGCCTTGGCTCTTCCTAAGAGGGGCCCTGTTGCCTTGCTCCCAGGAGGTGGGACCTGACTTCGAGGCTACTGCTGCTGTAGGACAGCCCTGCGGAGACATGCGCTTCCCCTGCTGCTGGTGGTAGCCCGGACCCAACCTCTCAAACAGGCAGCCCCTCGCCTGCCTGCCCCAGCCAGGTCCCCGGGCCCAGCCCGCTCCCCAAGTCCTATGTCTCTGGGGAGTCACAGTGCCCTCTTGCTGGTTCAGCCCATCCCCCTGCCTACCAAACGGAAAAACCAAACCCAACACCAACAAGCCAGGTCTGCCTCCTCGTCGTGGCTCTATGTCAGAGGCTATACATCTTTCCGGGCACGGACAGCCTCATCTTTCTCTCCCACAAGGGCTAGTGGAGGTGAGCAGTCAACTTCGCAGTTAACAGCCCGGTGCCTAGACCACAGTGCCACGGGGGATCCTCACCGCGAAGACGGCAGGCCCCCCTTACTCACCGCCCTCTGCGGGGTCCTCCCGGCCAAGCCCACACAGCATGTCCACCATTGTCTCTCCTGCAGCCCACTGGACTGCCTGGGAACCACAATGCTCAGCCCCTCCCTCCCTTTCCCCAGGGAGGGGAACTCTTGGCTCCCGCTGGCTGGGCATGGAGCCCACCCACTGCAGCGGGTGGCCTCTCCCTTAAAAGGGACACAGCTGTCCTAGTATCTGCTCTGGGTGGAAGGGGGAGGCATTTGAAGAAGGCATGGCAGGGTGGGGATGGGGGGTTGGAAGGGGGCTCCCACAGAGCACTCTGACAGACAGCGCTGTTGGAGACAGGACAATCGGGTACCAGGTCTAGTTGGAGATTCCGGCAAGTGATTGGCCTCTCCTGGCCTCAGTTTCCCTTCCCAGAAAGGGGGAACATTGCCTTACAATTTTCATTTATTTAAAGTACCAGAACCCCAGGATGCAACAGACAACAGCAAAGCATTTCCCTTTAGAAGCGCCTGTACTCAGAGCCCCGGCCACTCTTCCCCTGGTGTTCCGCCATGCAGCCCACCCCGCCTCCATTTTCTATAAAGTGGGGGCTGGGGAAGGCGTGCCCCACAGTCTGGTACAGGCAGCTCCCACTCAGCTTTCAGTGAAGGCAGAGAGAGGGCGCTGGGCCCAGACCGCCTGCTCTGAGTTTGATGGGCAGGGGCAGTTGGTCACAAGCTCTCCCTAGAGCTGGTGGGCTGTCCCCTCTCCACCCTGGCTGTCATTCACCCTGCACACTGAGCTGATCCCATTAGACACCCAGAGCCCTGCCTCCAACTGCCCCTGCCCTCCATCCCACTGCTCTGTGTCCAATGCTACGGAGGTGCTGGCAAGGTTCTGGGGATAGTGTCAGGGACACTGAATGGTGGGTCATGATCCTGGAGCCCACGGTCCCCACAGCGGCACAGTACATCCAGCTGAATGAGAGGTGGCCACACTCTCCTCCTTCTGGGAACATGTGTCCTGAACAGAGTGGAAGGGTCACTGGTAGTGAGGGCCCCTGAGCAGTGAGTTCACCCCATGGCACTTGGCCCACATTCCCAGGCCACCTCATGCCGGTTCCTGCCCACTGACTGCTGATGGCACCATCAGAACAAGCAGCCTCTCTATCCAGGATCTGGGCCACCTGTACACCAGCACCCACAGGTGAGAGTTCCTTCCCCTGCCGTGCACGCACTTCCTAAGGCTGCAGGGTGCAGGCCGGGTGCCCTGGGGCCGGCAGGGAGGCCAAAAGTCCAAGGGGCACTTCATTGTCTCAGCAGTGGGGTGGGGGTGGGGGACAGGAGAACCTGCAGTGGCCTTTGCTGGGACAATCAGATAATAAGGGGAGAGGGGACAGGCTGCTCGGAGAATGACCTGCTTAAGAGACCCTGCACCTCCTTCCCCTCGCATGTACAGTCTCTGCAGGGAGGAGGGGAGACGGCACTTGGGTTGCGAGTTCTCACGATACTAAAAACCCAAAGCTCAACTGCTATCGGGTCAATGCCAACTCACAGTGACCCCACAGGGCAGGGACTGCAACTGAGATGGTAACTGTTTAGGGGAGTATTTCTCCCACAGAGTGGGTTGGCAGTGTCAAACTACTAACCTTGCAGATCGCAGACCAATGTGTAATGACTGCCACAGGGCTGCGGCTCACAACACCAGTGCATTTAAAAAAGGGACTAAAACTGGCCATTGAGTGTCGAACGGATCACTGAAGACAAATGTGTGCATAAGCAAATGTGGCGAAGAAAGCTGATGGTGCCCCGCTATCAAAAAGTATAG
>NW_022103928.1:28368387-28370350 GCF_000313985.2 Echinops telfairi | reverse complement strand
AAAAAAAATAAAAAATAAAAATAAAACATGAAAAAAAAAACTGGCCATTGAAACCTTGCCGTGTCTCTGTCTCTCTCTGCCTTTTTGCAATTTACTGTTGTGTGCAAGAACCTTCTGGAAAGGTCCTGCCATGGGTCTCCCCACATTCCTCTGTGTCTGCTGTACTGGGCACTGGGGACCTAGAAATGAGAAGACGGATGGGGAACAACGCCTTCGTTTAGGCCTCTGTCCCCATCATCGGACTGAGTTTTTTCACTGAGTGTGATTCGAGTGTAGGTTCGGAAGAAGCCTTGGTTCCTTTCAAAACAAGACTACTGTCCTACATGATGCAGCAGGGAGTGGAAGTCACACGTTTAGGGTCACCTAGAAAAAGTAAGAGGTGGGGCCAGGTGCTGGCAGCATGTGCTGCTCCGCCTCCCTCCGTGGCCTTGCAGAACCACAGGGACAATTTAATGGGCAATTAGTGGGTCTGAGAATCCAAATGAAAACATACTTTGCACTGCCCGGCAGGTGTTTTTGAACCTGACACTGGAGGACGGGCAGGAATTGGTCAAAGAAAAGAGAAGACATTCCGGAAATGAGTCTGTGGGAGAGATTCCAGTGGCCAGGAAAAAGGGGGAGGAGCCCTGGAGGCGTGGTGGTGGAGCACTGGGATGCAAACTGGAAGGTTGGACAACACCAGTTGCCCGCCCCTCGGGAGACAGACTGGGCTTCTCCTCCCATAAAGAGTTACAGTCTCGGAAACCCACCAGGGTAGCTCTGCCCTGCCCTAGAGGGTCACCAAGAGTTGGCACCAACTCAACGGCAGGGAGTTGAGTAAGGGCGTGGACAGGAAGGGTGGGAGGAGCTGACCGAGAGAGTCTGCCAACATCTCAGAAGTGTCCAACAAGCCAGGAAGCAAGGACGGAGGGCACGGAGTTACTTGTGCTTACTTTTTAATCTGTAGCAGACCGTTCACACTCCCCTCCCACCCCCCAACACCCCGCATCAAAGTCTGTCCTTACCTTGCTTCTGCGTGTGGCCCTGCACCACCACTCACCCCGAGAGTGTGGAAATGCAGACGACTCTCAAGCCCCACCCTCGGTCTGGGGGACAGCGTCCTCCGAGGACTAGTCTAAAGTTTGAGAAGCACTGTAAAAAGAGTTGGCAGCAGGGAGCCACGGACTGTCTGTCGGACTGTCGCAGAGCCAGAGGGAAAGAAGGTCTTAGGATCACAGCCTTGGAGGCTCTTTGGGAGTGAGCCGAGAGGCCCCTTCTGGGAGCGGAGAGCTAGCAGAACGGCTGCTCAGCCCCGCTAGGAAGATGACCATGTATCGGGCACTGCCAACCTCAGGGAGACTGAGGGTAAAGGGGACAGATGATTGAGAGCTGGCAGGGGCTGGGCGCCACACCTGCCGGTGTCTCCAATGACAGCCCCAAACTGGTGCACGCTTCAAACACTTCAGATGACATGTGAAGGGAATTAGGGGAGGTGCAGCCCCCCTACCGCTGCCATCCCCATCCCTGTCCCCAACAACAGTCTACCAGCTGGCTGGCTCTGAGGGTGAGGGAAGGGTTTCCTTCCTTCCCGAAAGGCCCAGCTATGCCTCTGAACCCCAGTCCTTGGGTTTGCACCGAGCTAAGAGTTTTGTGAGACAGTTGGGCCTGAATGCAGACAGGCCGGAGGATGGATTCCAGGCCAGCTATTTCCTGGCTGGGTGACCAGAGAATGGGAAGAATAAAAGCCATTTCACCCTCTAAGATACAACCCTTGCTCTCTTCTCACCCAGGGTAAATAAAAGAATCAAGGAAAATATTTGTGCAGACGGGTAATGGACTCCCCAAGGTGCCGCCTAGACAAGCCTGAGACCAGACTGAGTTAGTTAATTGTGCCAGCCTGGCCGATAATCACATGTGGGGCTAATTGAAAGGCGGGGGGATAAATGGGTGGTGAGACTCGCCTTTCTAGTTCTCGGGTCTCTTG
>NW_022103928.1:28363385-28365422 GCF_000313985.2 Echinops telfairi | reverse complement strand
GCTCCCCCCTCCCTCTTGAGCCCTTGATAGTTTATAAATGGGTATTTTGTCATATCTTGCCCTGTCCGACGTCTCCCTTCACCCAGAGCAAGTGGCTTTTCAAGGAGCCTGGTTTCCCACCTGTGAGGAACTGAGGGCAGAGACCTTGGAAGAGCTTTGAACTACCTGACATACGCTCATCAACTCATTCCGACCTCAAAGGCCTTGGGGCCCCTTCCTCCTCTGTTCGCAGGGCGCAGTGGCTCTACTGTTGGGGCGACCCTCTGGTGCATGGGGCTGTTCCTCGGACCATGGAACTCCTAGCATAGCTGTTGCCTTTTCACCGACGGTCAGTGGTAGCCTGAGTCCTTGAGATATCCCATCATTCCCCCCAGTTGACGGAAGACAGCAACCATCACCTTTAAGAACCAACCCCTCTCTACAGAGGAGAAGACAGAGGGGGAGGCACCCTTTGAGGATGCAGCCACAAGCCGCAAAAGGAATTGCCAATAGCCACGAGAAGCTAGGAGACAGGAGGGGAAGAGGTCCTCCTATGGGGCTCTGAGGAGGAAATGACAAGCCATTAAACACCCCGATGTGGATTTCTAGCCTCCACAACTGTGACGAGAAAATCATCTCTGCTCTTCAAAGCCACCCCGAGGGATGAAAAACGAGGCCGGGGTGTGCTGCGGTACCACTCATCTTCCATGCAGGAGACCTGGGTTCGATTCATGGCCACGCACCTCGTGCACAGCCACCACCTGCAGGTCAGTGTCTGATGCGGAACAGGTTTCTCCGGGCCTCTGGCCTAACAGACGAGGAGGGAAAGTCTGGCAATCTACTTCTGAAAAAGTATCCAAGGACAGTACTAGCGATCAGCAACCAACCACAGCACGGACGCGGGACTGGGCGATATTTCCTTCCCTCCAGCTTGGGATCCCCATGAGCTGGGGGCTGCCTGGACAGCAGAGTTTGAGACGGAGGAAGACGGACACTTGGAGACCACCTGATCTGAGATCTCCCCCAGCGCAGAGCTGGACCCTAGACCTAAACGTCTGTCCTTCCCCTCAGATCCAGGCCTGAATCTGTCCTAGCTGTAAGCAAGCCGAACAATGAAGGCGACTGACTAGCAGCTGAGGCACTGGGAGGGGCCCAATGCTCCTGGGGGGAGAACCCACTGAATGGAGCTGGGAAGACAGACCTCAGGCGCAGTAGGGTACGAGGGGCAAGAGAGCCTGGACTCTAGGCTCTAGTTCTCAACCCATGGGTCAAGACCCCTTTGGGGATCGAATGATCCTTTCACCTGATTCATAACAGTAGCAAAATTACAGTGATGGAGTAGCACAGAAAATAATTTTATGGTTGGGGTGTCACCACAACATGAGTATTAAAGGGTCGTGGCAGGAGAGCTGCACGTGAGCACAGATGCCCAGAGGCCTAGAAAGGGAGGAGGGCAGGTGCCCAGGTAGGGCAGGCTGGGGTCAGGACTCTCGAAATTCAGCTGTGGCCACAGAGCTGTGCTCAGCTGTTTGTAGAAGGCATCCCGGTTTCCCCTCCTAGGCTCTGTCCGGGAGCTCTTTCCTCTCCCAGGTACACCCTCTCCCCTTTCATCCTCAGAGTGAACCTGAATGCCTCCTCCATGGAGCAGCCCACCCTGACGATGCTGGCTTGGTGCCCCCTGCCCTGACTTACTGCACCTGTGCCTGTCCATCCTTCCACCACTGGGGACCCTGGACTGTTCTGCTCACTGATTTGAACCCAGCGCCCAGCGCGGAGCCTGTGGCACACAGTGGTAAACGCATACTGAATGAGTCAATGAGATAGAGCTAGACAGGTGGGTGTACACAGTCGCTGAATTGCTACCCTGAAAAGACACCAACACCTCATCTCCTCTAACACCTCAATCCCAAGTTGTTTGGCCCTTGCTGGTACCCCTCCCTCCTCAGGAGCCACTCTCTTCAGAAGCCATTGTGGGACTCCTCCCCTTCATCCTGAGCTGGAGTCTGCCTCCCAGTGACTCCCGGGGCTCCAGCTGGGCCCTCTGGACGCCCCCCCCCC
>NW_022103928.1:28358510-28362315 GCF_000313985.2 Echinops telfairi | reverse complement strand
GGTGATGAACACAGGAGACACAGTCCAGTCTGCTCTCTGGTCTCTGTGGCCTGAGAGGGGCCCTGGATTCAAGTTCTGGGGACAGTGATCAAAACTGGCCCTGACCTTCCCGTGTGTAAAAGGGGAGTACCTAGGGGGTGGGGGAGGGGTCTGGAAAGAGCAGGAGCTATAGTCTCCAGGGATTGCATGGGCTCCAATCTGCAGCAAACCTTCCTCAACAGACACACATTGCAAAAAGGACACTGAGACCCACTGAGGGACAGGGACCTTGCCCAAGGTCACCCGCAGGGTCCCCATGCACTCACTGCACACAGCTATTACGTGTGGCCCCTCCTTGTCCGCCCACCGGCCCACCACATCTGCTTATGAGTCACGGTCGCCTTGGCCAAGACAGCCGAGCGGGCGGGGGCTGAAGAGACAAGGTCAGGCCAAGGGGAGTGAGTGGGCAGATGGAGGAGGAGGCTCGGAAGCTTTCGGCACTGGAGATCTGGAAGGGAGGCCCAGAAGGGAAACTGAGGCCCAAAGGGGCAGGGACATGCTTAGGGCTCACAGAATCAGGTGTGTGGTTGACATTCTTTCCACTCCACTGGGCCATCACCCCAGGGTGGAAGACAGGGGCCAGCAGCCTTTGCAATTATCCAGACAATTAAGCCAGCAGATGGCCCTGCCGGATTGTACATGCCAATGGACAAGAGGAGTCGAGGCGGGATGTGAGCTGCCGGGAGCCGCACAGGTCTGCAGAGAGGGGTTCTGGAGACATCCCGGAAAAGGCTGGGCCCAGATGGGGAATGCCTGCTCGGACTTCCCTGGTCCATGGATCAACCTCAGGCTCTGCTCTGCTCTGTGAGACACCGCCATGCTGGGGAGTGGGCAGAGGTGGTGGCCTTGGACAGGGGCTAAGAGATCCTGTCCTGGGAGAAAGGGGCTGCTCAGCCTGGAGCAGAGGAGCCATACAGGCCCTTGGGCTGTCTGCAGGGCTGACCTGGGGCAGGGTGAGGAGAGAGGGGCAGCATCCCTGGGGAGCCTCTGGGGGCAGGCCTAGGGAGCAGGTGAGAGCTCTCCAGCAGGGCCCATGCTCCTGGCAGCAAAGGCCGCCAATCATCTGACCTGAGTAAGTGAGCCTGAGGCTTGGATATCAGCGGACCGAGATGGGGCTCAGACCTCCCCTCCTAACTGGGGGACCCTGAAATGCCGCTTCCCCTTTGGGCCACAGTTTCTTTGGCTGCAAAAGGGAGCAAGTCCGTGCCTACCTCACAGAACTGCCTTGAGGATGAGAAACAACATGGGAAATACTCAGCACGGTGCCTGGCACAAAGTCAGGGTTCAACAAAGGCTCAGGGAGCCAAGGACAGGCCCAGTGGGACAGCTGATCCATTTCCAGGAACAACCCCAGGGGCAGGGCTGTATTCCTAGCTTCTTGATAAACACAGAACTTCCAGGATCTCCATGACATGGTAGCTGATGGGAAACTTGGGTACCCTAAGGAGCCCAGGTGGCGTAGTGGATTAAGAGTTGGGCTAGTAACTACTTGCAGGAGGAGTAGTTTGAACCCATCAGTCGCTCTGTAGAAGAAAGATGGGGCTTTTTGGTCCCATGCAGAGTTACCACCTCAGAAACCCACAGGGGCAGTTCTACTCTGCCCTAGAGAGTCCCCATGCGTCAGCAATGACTCAATGGCAGTGAGTGAGAAGGTACCGCTGCTGGTTAGGCATTAGGGTACTAACAGAATGGTCACCGGTTCAAACCCACCAACTGCTCCAAAGAAGAAAGGTGAGACTATGGGTTCCCGTAAAGGTTTATAACATCTTGTCGCGCGTGGCCAGGATTCAGAATCAACTCAATGACAGTGGGCTTAGTTTTTGGTAGGGGGGCGCCGGAGTGAGTCAGACAGGGGACCCTGCTGCAGCTATTCCAGTGTGAGAGATGGCAGGAACCAGGTGTGGAGACTAATGTGAGGTCCAGGAGCCTCGGCTCAGCAGAACGGAGTCAGTGAGGAAGTCGTCACCAAGCGTGGAGAACATGAGCACAGCCCTGGGCCCAGGAGACCCCCTAGTCAGCTGAGGACAGGAATTACCATCCCGAATCACCTCCTCATGCCCAATATTGGCCATCCCTCCTCCGTGCATCCACACTCCCACCCTGGACGAAGAGGCCTGATGGTTTGCCCCCACCCAGCACCTCCCCTGGAGCCCTCTGCTCCAGCCCCGTCTGCCTGTAGACAGGAACTCGTTCTTGCCTCGGGACCTTGGCACTGGTCGTGCCCTCTGCCAGCCACACTTCCTCGGTTCTCCAGTGAGGCCTACCCTGACTCAGCATTGCCCCTCTGCCCGTCACCCCTTCTTCCCGTTTGCTCTTTCTCCGGCAGCCTTTATCACCACCACGTTCTCCAGAAGCGTCTTGCACATTCTCTCTGTGGCCCTTCCTAGAACCTCGGTTCACGTTGGCCATCATAATCCTAGTGCCTGGCACATAATGGTCATTCAATCCACATCGGCTGAATTAGTGAAGGGCCAGGGTCAATTCTGTCCACTCCACAGTGCTTCTTCCTCCCTGTATCTCCACCGACGACCAACCCAGAAGCCTGCACTCGTTGAAACACGGAAAGCTGCTCAAGGCCCGTCCATGGTTCCCACTGACCGCTGGACCGTGTCGAAGGTCCAAAGTCTGCTCAGCTGTTCACACTGACTATCTCAAAGTCATCCGGACTCTGGGCAACCTCACAAGCTGACCTCGATGCTCAAAACCATTTCCCCTCTGATCTAGCTGGCAAATGCCTACACATCTTTAAAGACCCTGTCTATCAGCCCTTCCGAAGCTTTCTCAAGCAAATCATTGCTCTCTCTTTCCCGGACAGAAACACTGGCATCACAAACCTACCATTCTCCCCGTGGTCGGCGCCCTCGGGCTGAGAGCTGTGACTGATTGGGGGTGCTAACTTTCAGCTAAGCCCTCTGCTTTCTGGCCGGCATGAGGTCTCCACAGCACGGAGCCTGCCCCAGCATGGAAGGGTGGGCCGGAAGGGGTGAACAGGCACAGGAAGCAGGGCACAGAATGTGCCTGCAAGCGGCAGCATCGACAGCTGCTATGGACACATGCCCATCAACCAGCCAAACCCCAGCCCAGGTTGGCCCCTCCTGGCCACTGCAGGCCACAGGTCTTATTGATGTTGTCTGTTTGAGGCCATTACCCAAATACATTCTCCACTCTGGTTTCCAGGAGGATAAAAGGCAAGAGCTTCCTGCCGATGACAGATCTCACAGCCCCATCTGGGATCCCTGGGGGCTCATGGTGAGTGCCGAAACCAAACGCACTGCCACTGCGTGTCCTGCCGGGTAGGGTGAGGAAATTTCCCCAGGGCAAGGCACCTGGAATGACACCAAGTACGACCAGGTGGTTCTGGCCCAGCTTTAGGTCCCAGGCCCTGGGGGGGAAGCTGCTTGCCTTCCACAGTGGTCAATACAACCCAGGCTAAACCTGACCCCTAAGCATTTCCGCTTGGAGAAAGAGCACTGGAGAGAGAGTTAGGCAGACCCAGGGTTGCAGCCAGGCCTAGAGTCACACGGCTTGCGGGGCTTAAATCCGAACTCCATACCCTCCACTGCTGACTCTGGTTTCCTCCCAGTGATCAAGCCCAGGTCTAGAGCAAGGAGTGTGTGTGTGTCAGTTTTAAAAACATGAATCCAGGAAGAGACTCACATAGACTGTGTCTCAACAGGGACTCTCCTAGTAGGGGTCACGTCCAGCCATTAATCATGGCCTCTGCTCTCATTCCTTACATACAGTCTCTCCTCCTACACACACACAC
>NW_022103928.1:28352425-28356687 GCF_000313985.2 Echinops telfairi | reverse complement strand
TATGGAAATCGAAAGCCTCATCTCTCTTAGGGAGCACCCAGTGGCTTCAAATTGCTGACCTTGCAGTCAGCAGCCCAGGGAATAACCACTACACCACCAGGGTTCCTCCCATCAGTCCCGGCAATCTATCAGTCGTCTTCCCGGGCCGGGGCTGGGCACGGCGTGGTCCTGTGCCTGGGCTGCCCTCCATCTCCGGCCTGACGCCACTGCATGTGGAAGTGTTTGGACAGCCTCAGAGCAGACACCCTCAACTTTCTCCCAAGGAGTGGCGGGTGTGTTTGGATTGCTGACTTTGAGGTCACCGTGCAGGCCACCGGGGCTCCTTACACCAAGCCAGCTACCTACCGTCGATCAAGTCTAACTCACGTGTGGTAGAGAAAGGCCATGCTTCCTTTCAGTAGAAGAGCACGAAGCCTTTCTTTCTTTCTTTTTTAAAAAAAAACTTTTCTTGGCATACAATCTACACATGACACAATACAACAGTTCAATCCTATCACCCCCACCATGCGCTTAGAGCACCCCTTCTTTCTTGTACTCAGTGTTCTTAAACCCCACACACCCCCCAAGAAACCATCGATCCAGTTACTGTCTGTATAGATTGCCTCATCATGGGTTTCATACACGGGAAAACATACTAAAAAAACAAAACCATCAACCAAAACCCAAGGACATTTACTAAAAATAAATAAAAACTGACAACGTAAAACAGAAAAGCCTCGATCGGTATGAGAGCAGCACATATTAAAAACGTGAACAAATTGAAAATGGGCTCCTAGAGAGATCCAATGATAGGGTGTTCAATGTTAACCTACAGGCACCAGTAATAATCCACTTTCCAATGCTCTCTGCATGACAGAAGACAATTCACCACCTTCCCTGGTCTATGGTCAGAGGGGATTCACCAGAGACAAAGCCTTTCTTTTGAGGCACCCCGGGTTGGACTTGAACCTCCAATCTTTCAGTTAGCAACTGAGCATGCGAACCATCTGCTCCACACATGGACTCCACCCTTCTCATTTGTCCACCAGCCTTTTTAATTCCGTCCAAGAGGAAATCTCCTTTTGAGTTGACCGGGCCTTTGTGTCGTGTCTCGCTGATGCTTGGGGGTCAACCCTTCTAATGAGAACAGAGCAGCCCCGGGGCCAGTCTTCTGTCAGCATCTAGGGGAGCTTCCTGCCACGAGTCAGACTTGGGAGAGTCCGCTGAGGGGGCTCCATGAGGCCAGTGGGGGACTAGGCCCCTTCATCCTGTAAGGCACACGGAGTAGGGAATCTCCCAAGACTCACGGTGAGGAGGTGTTGCGTCTCTGAGTCTCAGGTTCCCCCTGCACACTGCTATGTGGCTCTTGTGGGGCACTTCAGCTCAGAGTGCCCCACGTGCACTGCCCTCCCACGCCGTACTCACGGTCTCGCCTACGTGCAGCCATGGTTGTAGCCACGATGCCAATGCATCTTACGGAAGGCCCTCCTCTTCTTCACAGACCCGCTACTCGACCGGGCATGCTGCCTTTTTCCAGGGTCTGCTCGGTCCTGACAACATGTCCAAAGCACGGGAAACAAAGTCTCGCCACCCTCACTTCTAAAAAGCACTCTGGCCGTCCTTCGTGCGAGACAGATGCGCTGGGAGCTTGGCAGTCCATGGTACTTCGACACTCTTCGCCAGCACCTCCTTCAACCGCATCAGTTTGTCAGGGTTCTTCCCTATCCGTCGCCCAGCGCTCACGTGCAGATGAGGGGACTGAAGATACCATGACCTGGGGCGGGTGCACCTGAGTCCTCAGAGTGACCTCTGTGCTGTCTATCACTGTAGGGATTTTCCCAATGCAATGTGTCTGAGCACAGGCGACAAGAGTCTGCCCCTCACAGGCTGCGAGAAGAAAAGGTAATTCTAAGTATATAAATAATGCGGATGCACCAGATCGATACCCCCCTTCTCTCCCATGTGCAGGTCCGACTTCTCTTCCAGGTTGAGAGCTGGCACCTGCATGGAGCCCTGCGGGTCCTGCCTCTTGTCCCTTCTTCTGGGAGCATCACTGCTATTTTCCCAGGGGGGAGGCTCCTCCTGAGCCCTCTGTTAGAGTGGAGTTTTGATCTCTAGCTCCAGAGGAAACCTTAAACCCTGAGCAGGCAACAAGTAGTCCCACCCCTGGCCATGGGGGAGATTGGCTCAGGGATGAGCACATGATTCACATGTATCCGATGATAGACTATGACATTGAAACTTTGGATGGAACTACTGGAAAAGGGAAGTTTTTCCCACTGGGGTGGAGTGTCAGTCTGAGAGTGCTGCCGTCGTTGTGTTACCAAGAGGGGAGCCTCCTTGAAAACGGAGCAGACTTCTACTGGCCACTCTGACCGGGGTTATGTTAAGAATGGCCTGAGGCCCATGTCTGACCTCTGACTGCAAACTCACCATCAGCCCAAGGCCCATTCAGACAGAGCTCTACCCTCCAACCTTCTCTAGCAATTCTGACACCAGCATCCCGGCCACAGCACTCGCTACTCGGCTGGGTTGGATAGTTCATTGCAATGGCAACAACGAACTCACAGACAAGATTTGAAACGAAGGGGGTTATTCGGAATCACGAACGTCCAGGATCTACTCTTCAGTCCAGAGTGTCTCTGGCATGCCTCTCTCTGGTCCTACGGCTATGCCCTGCTTGGGCAATGCTACACAGCTTGTTTAGCATTGCTGATAAATGCAAGGACACTCCATTCTGTCTTAAGTAAGCCTTAGCCCAAGGCATTCGTGAGTGGGCAAAGCTGGCTCCCCTGGTTATATGTTTAGAGGCCCTCCACTCAGCAAGCCAGCCTCCTGCTCACGGGCACTCGGCTTTACTCACTCCATGGGCCAGGAAGCTCACCACGCTTCCTTGTGCCCTTGAGTCTGCTGCGGCTTCTCTCCTGCTCTCTCCTGCATCAAGGAGGTTCAGTGCCCGGGGTTCTCAGGGTCCAAAACGTGCTCCATTGCTGGCTCTTCTTTCTTGATGGTAAGATCTCCCTTCACGCTTCTGAGAAGGCTCATTTCAATCCAGTGGGAGGGCATACTGACCAATCATTTCACTAGATTTCCATATATACCTTATTTGCATGATCCCACCCATACTTTTGGTGGGAGTTACAAAGAGTAGAAGAATCATGCCAAATAATTCACTGAGGCATAGGTCATAAAGGAAGCCTGGTGGCATAGTGGTTACGTCTTGGGTTGCTAACTGCTAGGTCAGCAGTTCAAAACCACCACTAGCTTCATGGGAGAAAGAGGGCTTTCTACTCCTGTGTAGAGTGACAGTCTCAGGAACCCACAGGGGTAGTTCTACCCTGTCCATAGGGTTGTTATGAGTCATCATTGACTCAATGGCAGGGAGTGATAAGTCACCAGAGAAGGTTCTAGACAGCGATGGGGACAAAAAATACACATCAGGATTCAAAATTATAAAATTACCAGACTGGCTAGTCTGATAGAGACTGGTGGAACCCCCAAGTTTATGGATCTAAATGCTCCTCAAACCTAGAGCTGAGGCCACTCCCAGAGATCACCTTTTGGCCAAACCATAGATAAGCCCCCAAAGTGAACAGTAATTCCCATGAGGAACCTACTCCTCAGAGCAATCAGCCATACCAGACCACAGGAAAGAATCCGCCCCCGAACTAAGGGCAGAAGACAGGAAGGGGCCGGGGAAAGGTTGGACCACCGCAAGGAGAACCCTGAGAGCAAGTGGGAAGAGCCCTGGGTTACACCAGGGGGCCGCAACTCCAAAACAAGACCAAGAAAAACAGTGGGGCCAGAACGGACGGGGATCAGAGCTTTAGGAGAGAGAGGAGGGACATGTATCAACCCCCCGCGAGGTCATCTCAGCAGCACCTAGAATCATCCCTGTTGAAGCCAGCAATGTACCCCTTTAAAAGTTACTTTACCAGTAAGTTTCCCTCTTTGCTTAAGCCGGTTCGGGTGGTTTTGTTTCTGTAACCCAGACCCCGAAAGTCCAATTCGATCTAGTTCTCATCCCAGAGCCCCAGATTCTAGCAGAGCAGCTCAGCCAATGAGAAGCAACATGGACTCCTAGGCTTCCCAAACTCTGCTGTCAGCAGAGGCCTCCAAGGCCTGCCTGCAGTCAAAGGAAGCTGCAGCTGGATGATGATTTCCTCCCTGCCCAGGAGCCCCACTGAGCCCTGGAGCGAGCAGATCAGGCAAACAGCTGTGTCAGCACGCTGAAGGGTGGACGGACACACACACACACACACACACACACACACACACACACA
>NW_022103928.1:28347809-28352082 GCF_000313985.2 Echinops telfairi | reverse complement strand
CACCATGGGCCATGGACTGCCCTGTGGCCAGGAGCAAGCTCCGCCAGGCTCTAGCCTCTGGTTCCCCCTGGAGAGGAAGGGATTGTCTTTCCTATGATTCCCTGGCAACACCACCATATGGCATCCTCACTCCCTCTGTCCCAAGGCCCAGGAGGATTCTTCCATTCCTGGGGTCACACAGCTAATCAGGCCACTGAGCTAAGTAAGAGTCAAGGCCAGCAATGGCTGAGGGCCGTCAGAGAGAAACTGCACCGCCAGAGCCCAAGGGAGGAGTTCAAAGGGATGCAGGCCAACTTCCACCACAGAGCCTGCCTTTTCCCTTTCTGCTGAGCCTCACAAAGCTCCAGGGGCCCAGGGTGGCTGCAGCCTCCACCTGCTTCCAGAAACAAAGGAGCATCTCATTAGAGATGCCTTTAATCTTTACTAGTTCTTTCTTCCCCACCCCATCCAACCAGGATGATCTAAATATGACCCAGGACCTCTGAGGTGCTCTGAGGCTGATGGAGGCGATGGGAGGCGGCCCCGCCAACTGCTCCTCTGGCTGGGGGAGGGAGAGAACCCAGAACTTCTGCCCCTTCAGTAATCACCCCGAAACGACTAAGCACTTTCTCCGTGCCAGGCCTGGAGGGCAGCCCTGAGCAAAGCGATGTTTGCTAGTCTGGGGGGCAGGGTGGGGAGGGGTGAGGAGGAAGATAGGGGGCAAAGAATCGCAAGTAACATAAGCAAATGACACGCGGATAGAAGGTAAACCAGCAGGGTGAGTGATGGAGTGCAGAGGGAGACGTTGCCAGTTATAAAGGGGTGGTCTCCCTCCCCACGAAAGTCCCTGGGTAACTCCACCGCTAACCTCAAGGCACCCAGCGGCACCACAGAAGCAAGGCCTGGCAATCTGCTTCTGTACAGAAAACCCTCCGGAGCTGCTTTAATGTGCAACACAGATGACAGCACGCGTTGGAACAGGCTCAATGGAAGCAGGTTGTGTTTTTGCTTTGTTTTTCAAGCAGAGCCTCCCCAGAACCCAGCCAGCCGTCTCTAAATATCTGCTCCCAATAACAGTTTCCTCCGAGGAATGGTGGGTCCACTGGCTCAGTCGGGAGAAGGACAGATGGTCTGGAAACAATTCGAGGAGCCAGAGAGAAAGGCAGCACACCACGTAGGAGGGTGGACGGACACAGAGCCAGTGCGAGGGCTCCCCCTGGCCTCCTCTGGGAGAATGTGAGCATCTTGAAGGACAAGGATGCCCACAACAGATGAGCAACAACGGAACGATGCACCATGGTGGGGTGCTGGGGGATAAGGGTTAGGCTGCTAGACACAAGGTCCGTGGTTCAAATCCACCAGCCACTGTGAAGGAGAAAAATGAGACTGATTGCTGCAGTAAAGGTTTCATTTCAGAAACCTTATACAGGGTCGCTGGGTTTTGTTTAGCGTCCCTGGGGGTGCAAACAGTCAACATGCTCGGCGGCGACCAGCAAGCTCAGCAGTGGAGTTCACCCAGAGGCACCTCAGAACTCAGGCCTGACAGTCTTGTTCCAAAGAACCAGCCACTGAACACGTGATGGGGCTGAGCATGATCGCACTGGCACGCAGGGGCTCACCACGGATCAGTGCAGAGCAGACGAGGTGCAGGCTAGACGTTTAGGGCTTCTCGGGCCTCCAGCCTCACCTGATCACAGTCAAACTCAAACTCCGCCTCAGCCTCAGCCAAACTCACTGCCATCACGTCAATTCAACTCACGGCAGGGCAGAGTAGACTTGCTCCTGGGGGCTTCTGAGGATGTGAATCGTCACAGGAGGAGAACGCCCCTTCTCCCCTCGAGTGGCTTTACATGGCTGGCCTGGAGGATAATAGCCCAACTCTTAGCCCCTCCCCTCTCCCCCCTCCCCATCACCAGGGCTCCCCTCAGAATCACCTAGCACATGGAGTCAGACATTCTGAGGCTGGGGGTCTGGATGGTGGTAGATTATTAATTAAGCTCCCTCCTGTACGTGATGGGCACCAACCAGGATGGAGAGTCGCTGTCTCACGGCTGCCCTGTAGTAAAGACAGGGATGCCGAGGTCCAGAGAAAGTAACTGCACCACACAACTACCAAGGGCAAAGGAGGGCTTTCCAACACAGCCCAGTGCCTGCACCTCCCCAGGCTCCCCCTGAGGTCAAGGGACAGACAGCAGACCCAAGACAGGCCAAGCCCTTTTCCGGGGAAGCAGCTCATCCATCTGATGGCTCTAAGACATCCTTAAACCAAGAAAGAAAATGCCACCAAGCATATTCGGCTTGGGCCAGGGAGGCTGGCCAACAGGTGCCCCAACAGGACCACCTGCCAGGAACCAGGTAGCATGCCTGTGACTATACCTGGCACTGCTGTACCACAGCCTAATAACTAGGAACCAACACCTGGGCAGGCCCTATTGATGAGCACGCAGATTAAATCACAGGCTGCTTGGGCTGAGGAAGCGCTGTGAGTTAGTTAATTGTGCCAGCCTGGCCGATAATCACATGTGGGTCTGGTTGAAAGGCGGAGGGATAAATGGGTGGTGAAGCCTCGCCTTTCTAGTTCTCGGGTCTCTTGTTTTGTGATGGTTGCATCGGGTGCAGCTGCCTTAGCAGTTCCCTGCTTCAGCTTGCAAGATTGACTTCCTACAAGACATCCCCAAGGAGAAGCCGCATGGATCTATCCCGATGCAGCCCTGGGTGCTGGAGCAGCCATGTGGAGACCCCTGCCAGTGCTGAGATGCTTACACGTTCACTGACTCAGCTTTCCTCCTGCAGTCGGCATTATTGCCCCTGTTTTGTGAGGTGGAGGACTTCGTGGACTGGTGTTGGGTATGGGTTAATGTTGGACTTGTGGGCTTGGGCAGCATTGGGTTGGGATGTTTTCGTGATGTACATTTTCTTTGCATAAAACTCTCTTATACATGAGTTGCTGTGGATTTGTTTCTCCAAAGTACCCAGACTAATACACGCTGCAATGATGGTTTCCATTAGCCACAGGGTACATGGGCTTGGCCAGGCGACAGTGGGGATAGTGGCCACCTTTCCCAGCCCTCACTCCCTGGGCTTTCCGTCCCACACCTGCTAAACCCCCAGGGAGATATCAGCCTGGTGAGGATGCTTAGAGTCTGACAGTGTCAGGTTCAAATCCCACCCATCCATGGTGTTGTGGCTAACTACCATCAAACCGGACCCCCAATTCTGGGCAAGCCCGTGCACCACGGAAGCCAACTGTGTGCAGTGCTGGAGCTCCACAAGCCACCATGATCCGATGGGCTATCACTACTGATCTTCAGTAGATTGCCAGGCCTTTCTTCCTACTCTGACATCATCTGGAAACGCCACTGGAAACCTGCCCAGCCTCGCGGCAACGTGCTGGTTTCCAATAGCCTCCGGTAATCTGTATAAGTCTCATCACTCTTCTTTTCTGCCCCACAGCCTTCTGTGGCTCCCATCCTGGAAGGCCCTCCCCTCCACTCCCTAAATCCCCTCTTTCAAAGGTTACCTCCCCAAGGAAGCCTTCCCCATCACACCCCCTCAAGAAAGTCTCTCCCCACGTGGCTGCACCAATCAGATTCTGCCTCCAGGGTCAGAGTCCCTAAGATCCTGCTCAGCTCCAGCCCAGCACCCAGCTGCCAGCACCGCTCTCCTGGACAGCAGCTATGGCCTCCTCCCTGTCCCCAACCACCCACACCTCTTCCTCCCAGCAGCCAAAGTGACCTTGGTAACGTGAAAATCAGAGCTCCTTAGAACTCTCTCCACACTTCCTCAAGGAACCCAGGGTTAGGGACAGAGCCCTCACGAGCCCACAGTTCCCTGATGGCTGGTCTGGTGACCTCTGACTCATTTCATTCCCCTCCACTCAATCACCTCCAGCCTCACGGGCTTCCGTGCCAGACGACTAGGGACCACGAGTGCCCAGCTCAGTTGCCTCAGGGCCTTGGCACTGCTGTCTCTGCCTGAAGCCCCCTCAGTGACTTCCTTGGCAGACTGCTCCAAGCACCCCTCCTTCCAAAGACAGGAAACTTTTCACTTCTCTTGTGTTATTTAGGGTCTGTCTCCCCACTGTAGTGTCAGCTCCACATGGGCAGGGACGCGTCTATCCTATGCCCAGTACCAGCATACAGTAGAGGCTCAACTAATCCGGACGTGTTCAGCGAGTGACTGACACTGCCTAGCCTTGAGGCATCTCCTGGCACTTTGCAAGCTGGAGGTCTTCCTCTCTGGTCACCAGTTCTTTCCTCCTGGTTTCCTCCTGCCCACTCCGCTCCGCCCCCCC
>NW_022103928.1:28344731-28346975 GCF_000313985.2 Echinops telfairi | reverse complement strand
GCAACTGATTGCCTTCAGGGGAGGGAATGCCTGCACATCTGACCGCCCCCCACAGCCCATCATCCATCACAGCCAGATTTAATAAGGCTACTCGGTGACAAGGCCTTCCTGGGGGACACTGCATCCCTCTAGATGTCCGTGTCACCTGGCACCCCAGGGGATATGTCATCACAGAGTCAGCAGCGACAACAGGAGGTTCAGGTGGATGCCCCCTCAGAGAGAAGGACAGTTTGGGGACAGGGTGAGGTCACACTGCAGACTGCGCCTGTCTTGGCCTCCCACCTGGGGCCCAAACAGCAGAGGCCGGTGGATAAGCAATAATGGCGACAGCAAGGGCAGCCCCAGTGCCATGTATTCATGCACCCAGTAGCTGCTGAGCATCCCTTCCACTCCACAAGTGAAGGAAGCCTGCAGCACCTCCATCCCATCAGGGAGACAGGGAACAAATCAACGAAGGAGAGTGGGATGGAGTGGCGGGTATCTATCTGCACCCTGAAGAAAAAGAAAGTGGGGGGAAGGGATTATGATACAGGGGTGGCCTCTCTAATCAAGTCTTAACACAAAAGAAGTGGAAGCCTATGCCCATCTCCAGGCAGAAGACATGGCCAGTGCAAAGGCCCTGGGGCAGGACTGTGCCTAGTGTCTTTGGGGACCAACAAGGAAGCAATGTAGCTGGAGCTGAGTCAGAGAGGGGATAGGACCACACTGGGGCAAAATGCTAAGGGCGTGCAACAGAGCAGCAAGGGGAGCAAAGAAATGAAGTTCTCAGGGAATACCAAAAATAAGACTTTAGTGCCAAGGTGTGGCACCCCATCAGACTCAACCAGTAAACACTCTTAAAGGTCAACAAACAGACCTGGAACTATTTATAGGCTTTTCTTGTCGATGATTTTGTTGTTGTTGTTTTGTTTTGCTCTGCCTTGTTTCGGTGCTTATTATTGTCTCTGCATGTCTATCTAGATAAGATAGGTGGGATAAAAACTCCAGGGGAGAAAACGACGGGACTGAGGGTTCTGGGGGGGACACAGAAGAGGGGGAGGTGTGGGGAAGAAAGTGGGTGTTAACAAACCCAGGGACAAGGGAACAACAGTGATGTAAAATCGATGGTGAGGAGGGTGTAGGATGCCTGGTGGGGCTTGATCAAGGGCAATGTAACAAAGAGGAATTACTGAAACCCAATGAAGGCCGAACATGATAGTGGGACAAGGAAACAGAGTCAAGAACTAGGAGGCAAAGGACATTTATAGAGATCTAAATACAGGCGTGTGCTTATGTAAATACATGTATGTATAACGATAGGGAAATAAATCAGGAGAAGGCCATGCCCATACAGAGGCCTCACTGGCTATAACTCAATTGACAGGCTAGACTCCACCCCTTCACTCTCAAGTCCTAAACTGACACCAGATTATGTAACTACTACACATACACATACACAATAGCATCTTCTGCACAAGCCTTTTGGATTTCCAGTTTGATCTGCTTCATTGTTTGCTCCTTAGGGGCTTCTCTCAGAAGGCTTTCGCTTACAGAGGCCAACGAGTCTGAGATTCTTGAAATAGAAGCATCATACCCAATTATTTTTTGTAACACCAGTATCTTGAACAATGCCTCATCACCATCATCAAAATCATTCCCAAACACTGATGGTCTTTGCAAAACAGGATGCAACTGCTGTATTTTCCCTGGCAAAATAAGCCCATACTGCCTGTCCAGAATCACCATCTAGCTCCAGTCTCTGCTGAACCTTTTTAAAAAAAATGCTTTTCTATATATGAAATCCAGGAGAGGCAAATGTAGAGATCATTGGTTTCTTGGGGGTGTGGCAGGGAAAGCGGGGGTGAAATGAGAGCTAATAACAATGAGTACAAGAACAAAGAAAAACCTAAAATTGATTGCCATGGCGATTGTATAACTCTTCTTCATATGATTGAACTAATGAACTATGTGATTTGTGAGATATGCCAAAGACACTGTTTTGCTTAGTTTTTTTAAAAACATCAGCACAGTAGTTACCTCCGAGCGGAGAAGGAGGGGGACACAATGTGCGACATCCCATGAAGGTCTTCTAAGGAGCTGGTAATGTTCTATTTCTTAATCACATCGTTGCAAGTGTGTCTACTTTTAAATTATTTTTTACAGAACACCTGCGAGCATATTCCACAACGTTAAATAAAATAAATTTCAAACAACAGTCGGTCTCCCGGTAATGATGGTTCCTCGGATTTTGGTTGGGGCTAGAAG
>NW_022103928.1:28338503-28344522 GCF_000313985.2 Echinops telfairi | reverse complement strand
GGTTGGCCCCTGAGGGTCACCAGCACAGAAGAGAGTCACAGGAGGCTCTCAGGTAATGTGGATGCCCCGTGAATGCCCCTGCGGACTAACTACATTACAAAGAGAGGTCTCAAAAAAAATCCAAACAAAAACAGAAACTGGTGGTTGAAGACGTGGGGAAACTGGAGTCCTAATAGGTCGATGGTGGGAATGAGCACTGGAAGAGGGACTATGGAGAACAGTGTAGCAGTTCCTAAAAAAAACAAAAACAGAATCCCGCAGTTCCCCTGCGAGGTATGGACCCAAAAGACTGGGAAGCAAGATCAAAATGGAGACGCGTGCAGCCATGTTCAATGCAGCACGATTCCCTATAGCCCCAAAGGGGAAGCTAACTGCCCAACAAGTGAGTAGCTAAACACAATGTGGTTCTTCTAGCTTGTGATAGTTATGGTTTGGGGTCAACTTGATTGGGGCAGGATTCTCAGTGGTTTGGCAGTTCAGACTCAGCAATTCCCCCATGGTGAGATCTTACACAGTGCAAATTCTTCCATGAGATCTGCTGAGAAGCCAATCAAGAGAAAGGACGTTTCCTCGGGGGTGCAACCTACGTCTTATGGAAAAGCTTGTTTGCTTTTGCTGAATCTGAATCCTGCTCATCATCTACCTCTGGTGCTTTGGACTTGAGGCAACTGTCTGCCACATTGCCGACCAGTCCTGGGAGTCATCAGCCGCCTGCCATCTGGCCTGCCAAATTTGAATTCATTTACCTTTACAGCCACAAGCCGGATCTGCCAACCTTACATTAATCCACCCCTGCATGTGAAAGCCTTTCATCTTTATTCTGATCTTGGGTTTATCAGTCCTTATAGCTACAAGAGTCAGGAGAAGCTTCCAGTCTAGCATCTGACCCCCCCACACAGAACCTGCCCACTTCTACAATGGTGTGAGCCATTTTCTTGATATAAATTCCTCTCCATAGAGATGTACAAGCTTCACTAGTTTTGCTTCTCTAGAGAACCCAGCCCAAGATACATACAATGGAATACTACTCAGCCAATAAGAGAAATGGAGCCCTGATACATACAGATGGAACATGAACAAATTATGCTGAACAAAATAAGCCAATCACATAAGGACAAGTAGTGTACGGCCTCACTCTGCTACAGACAAGAAAAGACAAGTGTACAGGGGCCAACGTTTATTAGTGTTTACCAGGGATGGGAAAATGGGTATCAATGGTGATGGAAAAATCACATCAAATCAGGGTAGGATTACACAACCAATTATTGCAATCACATTGAATAAGTAGTATACATATAAAAAGTTGAACTGGCAAAAGTTGTGTGATAGAGATATTTACCACATCACCTGAAAAAAAAAAAAGAGTGGATGCTGATATACCCAACAAAGGGCTTATGGGATTTGATTCCTTGGTTTAGAGGTTTTGGGTCATGGTTTCATGGGACAACCTATTTAATTGGCTTAATAATGTGTTAAGTGCTTCTGTTTTACCTCTTGTTCATTGCATCGTGCCTGGCATCTGAAAAGCTTGCAAGTAGCCAACCGAGGCACAACTGGTCTATATTTCCCTGGAGCAGTGAGGAAGCAGGTGAGTTAGGAATAGGAGGAAGAAATGGAACACATGGCTAATTGCAGTCACGGACAACTTTGCCATGGACCAGAAGAACGAGATGGTGCCTGGTTACCATTACTATATGAATATTTTGATCAAAGTTTCCATAGAAGATTCCTGACCAAACGGGGAGAACATGCAGAACAGAATTTCAAAGCCTCGTGGACTCCAGATCCTCAGGAAGGTGACTGGCGTCTGCAATGATCGCGCTGAGATCATCTTTAAACGTAACCCACAAAACACCCTCCGAAGTCATCTTCACCCAAACCATCGTCCAACTTGACGAGTCAAAAAAGATCTGCCTTGAGCAGTGTGCTGTGTTTTTTAAATCATTTTATCGGGGGCTCGTACAGCTCTTATCACAATCCACACATCCATCCATTGTATCAAGCACATTTGTACATTCGTTGCCCTCACCATTCTCAAAACATTTGCTCTCCACTGAAGCCCCCTGGCATCAGCTTGAGCAGTATGCTTTTAAAAGAACTAGCTATAGGGGATCAAACTGACAATGGCAACTAACAAGATTAGATAGGGACCTTAGGGGACAGTGGCTGATTGTATTAATGAGGGAGGAACAGCTCAGAAAAGGAGAGTGGGAATGTTGGACAATTTGAAGAACATAATTAGTGCTACTACATCGTCCGTGTAGAAACAGGTGCATGGGTGTGCGTTTTACTGTGTGTCGCCTCAACAACACTAAAATAAATAAAATGTAGGGGCTTAACAAGAAGAGGTCTTGGTGATAGCCAGGAACTTCCGACGTGTTCACTTTGGGTGCGGGGAGACTTGGGGAGGGGCTTGGGGAGGGAGGGTGTCTTTGAGTCCTGGCAAGCAGCGTGTGCCCACCCTTTAAGAAAACAAAAAGGATGGAGAGGAGGCAATTAAGGAACTGTCTTCAAGGAGGCAGCTAGCATCGGCAGAGGCTCATCCTGCTTCCCCAGAGTCTTTGGGTGGGGGTGGGGGTGGGGGGAGCAGTCCAGGGAATCATCAGGGTCCATCCACGGTGCAAGCAGCCTTGGAAGACAGCAAGCAGGGTAGACACCCTGTCTCAATTATCAGCTGGGCTGGGCTGCGAGAGTCTCCGCCCATGGAGTCCCCACCCGAGCAGTGTCTGATTTGTTAAGTACCAAGCAGGTCTGAAAGTGACAGGGTTCGAAAGATGAGCATGGTGAGCACACATACCCAGGCCCGCCCTAGTGGGTCTCACAGATGACTGTCATGAGATGGAGTGACCAGAGCCTTTTGGGGAAGAAAGATGTATAAGTCAAAGTCTAGAGGATTAATGGGGTTTAACCAGCGACACTCCAGGCAGAAAGAACAGGGTGGGCAAGAGCCCTGAAGTGTGAGTAAGCGCTAACAGGCTCTGAGCACTCTGGTGCACTAGGCCCTGCTCCCTGGAGCCTCACTGTGCTAACCCATTCAATCATCGTGCATGTACGCTGATGTGAGCACCACCATCTCCATTTTACAGAGGGGAACACTGGGGCACAGCAGGCTAAGTAACCTGCCTGAGGTCACACAACTCAAAAAGGAGTAGAGACTGAATTTGAGCGGCGGCCAGGCAGCATCAGAACCTTCCGTCCTCCCCACTCTGTGACACTGGTCTCATCCGGTTTGATTTTCCCCCAGGAGAGAAAGAAGGAAGGTCACTGTCTCTAGGACCCAGCCAGCGGTGAGTGGGAAGGGCACAGAGTCCTATAGGGCTCTTGGAGGTACAGGGGGATTTCGAGAAGGATCGCAATCACAACCGGAGACCATTAAGAGGAGCTCAGTGTCACTTCAGTGAAGCAGGAAGGTTCACAGAGGTTGAAGTTGCTGCTGCTGTCCGGTGCTGTCAGTGGGTTGTGGCTCTCAGCGACTCTGCGTAACAAAACAAACCGCTGCCTGGTCCTGCTCCACTCTCGCAATTGCTAGCACTCAGACAGGTCGAAGATAGACATTTGCTTGCCCCCAAGTTCAAGCCTAGAGAGAGCTTTAGTTGGGTGTTTTCCTTTCTTCCTGGGGCAAGAAGGCTAGAGTCAGGTCCTTCGTTTCTGCTGCTAAACAAACAAAAAACCAATGTCAACACAGACAAATGTTTTAAACGGTTCGCCGGCCCAGGAACACTGACAAAAAAACCACACTCAGCAACTAATTACCAGAGTTGATCCTGACTCATAGGGACCCGACAGGACAGGGTAGAACTGCCCCTGTGGCTATCCAAGCCCGAAAATCTTTACAGGAGCAGAAAGCCACCTCGTTCTCCCTTGGGGCAGATGTTTGGTGGGCTTGAGGGTCAGCAGTCCAGCAGCTAAGACACCACGCCACCGGGAACACTAGACCAGTGGAATTCACCCCACCCACATCCTCTTGGTCATTCAACTTTACCAAGCACCTTATAGGCACGGATTCCAAGTCAAGAGCTTCTCTTTGAATGGTGTGGTCCACACTGGCCCCACTGTTAGTCAGCAAGGACATGCCAAATACAAACTATTTTCACACAAATTTTACCAACAATGATGGCACTAGACTTACTACCTCCATTAGAACCTTTGCTTAATCTTCTAAAAAGCACCCTTGAGGTTTTTCTAGTTTCAGTTTTGTTTTATTCAGGGTGATTTCATTGAGATCTAATCTTACTTCATTAGAACGTTAATGAATATTTGATTAATGTTGTTAATGTTAATGAGTATATGATTCATCGGCCCATTTCCTTTCTGCCACTGTGGACTTCCCTTTCTGGCAATTGCTGACTCGAATTCTCTGCAGATACAAATGGTGACACAGAGATTTGACTCTTCTGTCAGTCTTGAGAACAGTCACTGGTTTTTTTGGGGGGGGGCGGGCCAGTTTGTACTGTTTTAGCCAACGCCCGTTTTGTTTTGTGTTGGTTCTTGTCACTAGCGGTGTTTGAGACGGGGTGGCTGAGAGACAAACAACTCCCTCATGTTTCTTCTTGGAGAAGGGGAGATCCAGGAAGAATCGAACATGCTTGTGAGTCAGGGAAAGAAAAGGAGACTGAGGACAGAGGTAGACCCAGAGAAACAGACAGACGGGCCACCACAGACTGAGAGGCAGACAGAAAGACAAAGGCAGAGGTGGGGAGAGACACGTCTGATGTGACAGTTTAGCCCAACGGTCAGCCGAGTCAAATGGCAGGGTCCAAGTAGTCTTCAATGTCAATGGCTCAGGGGAGCACCATCCAAATAAGAAAGCAGGTCACCGTTTGTGTCCCAGCAGTTGCCACTTCTGGGCAGACGGCTGGCCAGCTGTGTTAGGCTGGATTGCCTAGAGTAACAAATCCAGTGACACGCATATATGTGTAAGGAAGAGCTTTCTTTCAAGAAGTAATTGTATATCAAGGAAACATCCCAGCCCAGTCCAACTCGAGTCCATAAGACCAACACTAGTCCACAAGTCGTTCTTCAGACACACACAGTTACAAGCAATGATGTAGCATGCAGGAATATCCGGGTTTGGGTGCAAAGTCATGTGGATCCAATAGCAGTGGACGCATCACAGGGTTCTGGCAGCAACTGGGGTCCGTCAGCTGGAAGGTGAAGGCAGAGAAAGAAGGGAGACGCCCAGGACCCTCCTTATGAGAGGGCCACGTCCACAAAGTCACCATCAGACTGTGACCGGATTGACAGGCTAAGCTCCACCCCTACACTTTTATATATCTTCAAGTCAACAAGAAATTATATAACTACCACACCAGCTAATAGTACCCCAGGCCCACCAAAAGCCAGCCAGAATCCCTGGCCTGGGACCAGGGGAGTCCCCGTCAGAAGAGATGGTCAGTGGGGTAGAGTGAGTGTGGATTTGGGCTGGGGGAAATCAGCAGCCTGACCTCCAGTGTCGGCACACTGGGCTGCCAGCACTCTGCGATGTGATCTCAGAGACCAACACACCCCTTCCCACGGTCCCTCCCCCAAGACCCTGCATCAGAAATTCTTGCCTGTAGTGAAGACTTCTTCTTTTTAGTTGCTTACGTTTTATTTATTATATTTCCGTTGAGACTACACATGGTAAAACATACACCAGTGCAACAGTTGCTCAGCACCGGGTTGTTTATAAGGCATGTGACAAAGTCCTTTCACGTCTGGTAATAAATGCCCAAGAAAAGCTCACCACTCTACTAGAAGCCTCCGCCCTAAGGTACTCAGCTCAAGCTCCACGGGCCAGCAGACGCAGCTCCCTGAATGAAGTGCCCAGAGTCACCCCACTCCAGCAAGCCTCAGCCCAAAGGCACTCAGCTCCACCTCGATAGGTCAGCAAGTCCAGCTCCCCAACTTAAGTGTCCAGAAACCCCCCCACTCCACAAGCCAGACTCCTGCGCAAAAGCACTCAGCTTTACTTGCTCTGTAGGTTGGGCAGTCCATCGCGCTGTTCCATGCGTTGGCTCCCGCTTCTGCTGCTGCTCCC
>NW_022103928.1:28335775-28337097 GCF_000313985.2 Echinops telfairi | reverse complement strand
AGAGTCTCTCCTGGACCAGGCATCAGGCCAGGACCGGGTCCTTGGGAAGTCCCCTGCAAGCCCCCATGCACCCAGGGGTCCATGTGCGCCTCTATGAGAGAGCCTATGAGGTAGAGTCCATAGGAAAGGGCATCATGGTCCACGTGCAATACCTCCACTGATGTGAGCTGGGGAGTGGTGTTTCCTGCATCTGCAGTGAGTGTACTGGGATGTCAGGAGCAGAGAGAGTGAGCTCTTGCCCAAACTACATCACTACTAACTGGTGATCTTGGGCAGGTTACGTTCCCTCTCTGAGCCTTGGTTCTTCGTCAGAGAAATGGACACAATACTATGATTTCTTCCATAGTATCGCTGCAGGGTCATGTGAAATGGCAAAGATCTGGGTGCTAATTGAGATTCATGTGTTATGTTATTTCTCTCACTGATCAGGAGGTCAAACAACTAGGGTTTCCATGCTCGGTGACCCAGGCTGGCTGCTTTCTCCCTGTAGCCCTCCATACCCTCATCTGTAAAAAGAGCCTGATGGTTTCTCACCAAATCCAAACAGACACTCGGCACACAAGCTAGCAACCCCCCTCCTAGGCACTCACCCAGGAAAAATGAAAACACATGTTCACACAAACATCGCCTAGGAGTGTTCATTGCAGTTTTACTCATTACAGCCTCAAACTGGAAACCGCCCAAATGCGCAGGAACAACCATATGGAGAACTACCCCGAGGTTCATTTATTCAGTGGGGCCCTGCTCAGCAAATAAAGACACCAGCTACACACAACCACACACAACCACAGGGCCCCACCTCAGGGGCTTGGGGAAAGGACCGCATGCTCAGATTTCATGATATGAAACACGGATAAACACACGTCTTATGGAGATTGAGATGTCCAAGAGTGGTGCAACTGGCTGATGCTCACAGCTGCTTCTGAAAGGCTGGAGGTTCAAGTCTACCCCAAGGCGCCTCAGAAGAAAGACCTACTTCCACAAAATCAGCCACGGAGCACAGTTCTTGTCCAAATCCCGGTAAGTGGTGTGGAATCCACGGAGACGACAAAAAGCAGATTCGTGGTTTCCTGTGCCTGATCAGGCAAGAGGAGGAGGGTAGCAGGCACTATTGGGAAAGAACAATGTGAAAAGGAGAGGAGAGAGGGACCCGAAGCGACAAGATGTGAGTGCAACATATGGGCACAAAGCAGTGAACCAATAGAGAGGTCTGCCGGGCTGGTCCCAATTCTAACTATGTGGACACCCCCTCCCCCTTGAAGAATGTACTTCAGAGGACAGCACTGAAGCTACAGCTCAGGGAGAGGGACATGTCTGATCAG
>NW_022103928.1:28330930-28334016 GCF_000313985.2 Echinops telfairi | reverse complement strand
AAAAAAAAAACAATGTGAAAGGTGACATAAAATGTTCTAATTCTATCTTGCCCAGAATGGTGGTTACAGAGGTATACACATTTGTCAAACCTTATTAAACTGTAGACTGACCAAGAGTGTTTTATTGTAAGTAAATTACTCTTCAATACGCTTTTCCTCCCCTGTGTGTGTGTGAAAGCATTCGTGTGTGTGCATGCGTATGTGTGTTTCAATGTTCCTGAGATAAGCTTCCTGCAAACTTGCCAGGGTTGGTAGCATGTGATCAGATGGATGATGAGCACTTGGGTACTTTGTCACACTAAGAAGTGGTGGGCAGCTGGGAGGGACTTATTCCCATGGGCAGTACCAAAATATCAGCCAGAGGCACAGGGTCTGTTGGGACTTCCCCATGAAGGTATCCGGAGTCAGCCAGACCCGGGTTGGAATCCAACTTCCCATCCTCACCAACTTGTCCTGTAACCTGGGGCAAACTGGCCTCCCTCCCAGAGTCTCAGGCGCCAGAATAATCCTCTTGGTCAAGGTCAGCAGAGCGCCTGGCTCTAGACTGAGCACTGGGCACCCAAGGGTCAATATCTCAAGTATTAGCTGAGGAAGTGAGGGCAGAGAAGGGGCCCTGCTTGGGGTCCAGTTTGCGGGGCAGAGTCAGCCCTGGATCCAGCCCCCTGGTAGGTCCTATGGGCTGCACTCAGTGCAGGGGGGGCCTGGAGCAGACCTGGTGGATCCGTCATGCACAGAGCTGGATCCTTCTGTCCACTAATTCCTTTCATCAGCACCATGACATCCTTCTTGAAGCATATGGATAAATGTAGTGGATGGGCAAATCACCCCACGTCAGCAGGAGAACCGTCTGCCCCTATCCCAGGACTTAGGGCTTACCTGCCTGAGATGACCTCTCCCACTCACTTGGGAGCCCCCATGGGGCAGGACCTGGGGGTTCTGACCACACCTTCACTCAAACCTGGAGCATGTGTTGGGCTAACACTTGTTTATGAATGCTTAGTGAAAACCAATCCCTGTTCTGAGGCCCCCAAAGGTTCTCCTCTTCATACCCTTGTCTGAAGCCAACGAGGCCTCTCCTGGCTCTACCCAAGTGATTCCCCAGCTTTAGGGGGGAAGAGGATAGAAAAGCCAGTTGCTGGCAAGGTGATTCTAACTTATGGAAACGTATGTGCGCCAGAGTCAAACAGTGCTCAGTAGGATTTTCAATGGCGGATTCTTTCGGAAGTAATTTCCAGGCCTTTCTTTGAGGGCTCTCTGGGGTAGACTTGAACTTCCAACCTATTGGCTAACAGCTGAGTGTATTAACCATCTGTACTTCCCAGGGAAAAGAAGGAAGACCCACACGTTTAAGGTTTCAAGCCCCACTTTCCTTATCTGAATGTACTGAGGTATCAGCAGTAGACATCTGCCTATCCGGGACCCAGGATCCCTCTGGTTTCACCCTTCATCACCCTTCATTCATGGGGCTGATGAGGCCAGTTTGCTCCGAGGACATGCATAAACCAGGTTTACCCAATCAGAGTATTGGCTTAGGAACAGGCCTTTGGCACAACACCGTCCAATGAGAGGTGGCCAGGACTTTGCTGGCACCATCCCTGCATTCCTGTTTCAGCAGACTATGGATCTGAGTTTAGAGATGCCCAGGGCTGTGTGTACCCCAGAGGTAAAACCAGTAGCTCAGAAAGAGAAAATAAATAAATGAGGGGAGTAGAGACCAAGCTCTAGGGCTGTGTTTTAAACCTCTGGATCCAGCCAGACCTGGAACTGGTATGAGCGTGTGCATTCTCTTTCTTGCTCAGGTCAGTGAGGATGCAGCTATTGACCCTTATCACCCAAAGCTTCATGATTAATACTTGAAATTTTCAAAAAAACAAAGAAGCCCTTTTGAAGACTAGCACGTACCTGCCTCCAGCTATAGTATTTGGATAAAAGAAGACAAAAGAATTGCATTCAAATTGTGCTCTTGATAAAGAATATGGAATATGCTGTAGGCTTCCAGAAGACAGAGCCAATCAGTCTTAGAAGAAATACAACCAGAATGCTGCTTAGAAGTGAGCCTGGTGAGGCGCCAGGAAAGACCAACCATTCGGAAAACAATGAGTCTGGGAAAGTAGCGGGCCAGTAAAAATGAGGGAAACCCTCAATGGAGATGGGTCAACATAGCAATGGCAAAGGTGACCCCAAACACACCAATGGCCATGAAGATGGCTCAAGACCAGGGAGTGTTTGCTTCTGTTAGCCATAAGGTAGCAAGGAGTTGAAGGCAACTCAGGCTACAGCTCCACGGCCAAGGCCCAGCTTCCATTTTGCACACTGGTATGTACAAGCTTGAAAAGCGTTGATGAGCTTTGATAGAAGGGCTGAGTGGCAAGGGAGAAGTGGGAAAAGGGACCCATCACCTGGGCTGCCAGGGAGAGTTGTGACTGGGCCCCCCTGTTGCTCTAGGGAAGCTGTTTCCTCCATCTCGCCAGGAAATCTTCAGCAGAGCCTTGCTTACAGCCCACCCTCAACCTAGGAAACTCCATGTGGGTTTGTAGAAGCATCTCACTGTGATTGTCTTTTCTATTTCCCTTGTGCATGAGGCCGTTACGCAAGTTTCTATCCATTACCATTGAAGCTTCTTGCCCAGTTTTCTATTGGGTTGTCTAACTTTTCTTTATTTATAGGAGTTCTTTATATGTTATGGCTACCCCTTTGTTTGCTGACTATATGGCTCCAAGGTAGGCACACTGTGAGACCAGACGCCGCTCTCAAGTCTCAGACACATTCAAGGTCGTCTAAAAGGGGGCCTTTCACACGCTGTGAAAGCTTTTCAGCTGGGATGCTTTAGGAATCTCCACCTCAAACACCTGTTGTCGCTAGGCGCTGCAGGGTCAGTCCCAGCTCCTGGTGACCTCAAGAAGAACAGGAGACACTGCCCAGTCCTACATCAGCCTCACAACTGCCTGCCCTCACACTTGAATCCACTGTTGCAGCCACCGTGTCCACCCATCTGATTGAGGGTCCGTTTTTGCCACTGCCCTTCTACTTTACCAAGCACGACGTCCTTCTGCAGGGACTGGTCTCTCCTGATAACATGTCCAAAG
>NW_022103928.1:28317464-28330519 GCF_000313985.2 Echinops telfairi | reverse complement strand
AGCTCCTCTTTTTTCCCCTCCCACCCTCATGAATCCTTGATCAATTATATATTGTTATTATTATTTTGTATCTTATACTGTCCATTGTCTCCCTTTGCCCACATTTCTGTTATTCATCCCCTTCTATATATCCAATCTTGTGATGGGTTCCCCCTTTCTCCCCATTCCCCTACCCCCAAGATATCGCTACTCCCACTACTGTTCCTGAGGGCCTTATCTGTCCTGAATTCTAATGTGTTGAGAGCTCTTATCTGTACCAATGTGTGCTCTCCGGTCTAGCCAGATTTGTAAGGTAGAATTGGGTCATGATAGTGGGGGCGGGGGGGTGGGGGAGTATTCAGGAACTAGAGGAATGATGTGTGATTCATCAGTGCTATACTACACCTTGGTTGAATCATCCCTTCCTTATAACCCTTCTGTGGGAGGATATCCAATTGTCTACAGATGGACTTTGGGTCTCTACTCCAACCCTCCTCGTTTCCTTCATATAGTTGTTTGTTTTAGATATTTTGATACCTGATACCTTGGCGCTCTGGGATGGGGTCTGGTCCCTCTCTCCCTTTCCTGCTGAGACATAACAATACCCTCACCTTGGGTATATAAGTGCCCTGTTCCCCATCAACCTCATTTTCTATTTTTTTCCCTTTTCTTTCTTCCTCCTCTCATTCCCCTCCTTTTTAGTTGGCTTCCATATGCATCCCAGAGTTGGGTCAGACCCCTGCCAAAGTGCCTGGACCTCGACCTGGGATTTATGCATTAAGTAGCTTATCCTCTATGCCCATTGTGCTTTTTGAGCTTACCTCAGTGGGCTCACGTTGTACTTGTCCCTTTGTGCTTGGCTAACTTCACTTAGCGTATTTTCCTCCAACTCTTCCCATGAGGCAATGTGCTTCATGCTTTCCTCGCTGCTTTTTAGGGCTGCATAATACTCCACCGTATGTACATACCAGCATTTTTTAATCCTAAAATGATTTATTAAAAACAAAATACCATGGCCTCTCAAAGTGACATCTGTGCCTTTCAACAAAGAAGATTTACCCAGGGCAATGCATCGTTTCATTTCTTGACTTCCATGAGCACTGATGGTGCAAACCAGCAAGAAGAAACCCTTGACAACATCCATCTTTTCTCCATTAATCATGATGCTATCTATTGGGCCAGTTGTGATGATTTTGATTTTCTTTACATTGAGTAGTAACCCATACTGAAGGTTACAATCCTTGATCTTCCTGAGAAAGTACTTCATGTCCTCCTTAGTTATAGAAAGCAAGGTTGTGTCATGTGTACATCACAAGTTGTTAATAAGCCTTCCTCCAATCCTGATGCTATACTCTTATTCATATAATCTGGCTTCTCTGATGATATGATTGAATAAGTATGGCATAATGGTACAACCCTGATGCATACCTTTCCTGGTTTTAAACCATACAGCAGTCTCTTGATCCATGTACAAGTTCCACATGAGCACAATGAAGTCTTGTGGAATTTCCATTCTCAAAGCTATTTATAGCTTGCTATGATCCACACAGTCAAGTGCCTTGGCATAGTCAATAAACACAAGTAAACATGTTTCTGGTGTTATCTGCTGTCAGCCAAGATCCATTTACATCAGCAATGATATCCCTTATTCCACATCCTCTTCTGAATCCAGCCGGAACTTCCAGTAGCTCTCTGTCAATGTACTGCTGCAACCATTGCCAGATAATCTTCAGCAAAACTTTACTTGCATGTGATATCAATGATACTGTTCTATAGGTTCAAGAGGAATGGCACAGCATTCATCATCAAAAAGGACATTTCAAGGTCTATCCTGAAGTCCAGTGCTGTCTTTGTGTGTCAGGCAGAGTTCTCTAGAGAAACAAAACCTATAAATATATATAGGTTTATACAGCGAAAAGGAATATAATAGCTAATTAGTCCACACAGCAGTACAGAGGACTCATTCAACTCACTTTCGTTGAACAATTAATATACTGGAAACCCTTCAACTCACATGGGCTGTCGGGCCCAAGGTCAAGGAAGCAGACAGCGGAGTCTTCCCTCAGTCAAGGCAGGCAGAGGCTGCCCATAGGCAGCTGATAGCAAGGTGGGTCAGCAACAGTCAGTAGCTCAGGAGCTTAGTGAAGCAGGCCCCGATGGGATCTGGAACTCAAGCATGGCAACAGGATCCTCCAGCCTCAAGCTCCCGCAAGACCCCACCAGCAGCGTGGTGAAGCAGGTCTCGAAGGAGCCTCAAACTCTAGCGACAGGATCCACATGTTGGCTTGGCCCACAGGTAGTGTAGCACACAGACTGAGGTAGAGAACTAGCTAAAGCAACAACACACTGGTCTGATCACCAGGGAGCAAGAGGGAGTTGGGATGCCATCTGTCTTAATTTATTTTGGTCGCCCTCCAATCAAGCTTCGACCTGATTAAACTCTGCCCTCAAGGTCCTATTGACCTAGTTGGCACAATAAACCTAACTATCACACTGTGATAGGATAATATCTATCCAAATACAAGGAAATCTAGTTAAAACTATTATTACTCAAATGTATGCATCAACTACTAAAGCTAGTGAAGCAGAAATTGAAGAATTCTACCAACATCTTCAATCTAAAACTGACCAAACAGGCAATCAAGATGCATTCATAATTATTAGCGATGAGAATGCAAACATTGGGAATAAAGAGGAGGGGATAGCAGGAGGAATACGGCCTTGGGGGCAGAAATGAAGCCAGAGATCGCATGATAGGCTTTTGCAAGGCTAATAACTTCTTGCAAACACCTTTTTTCAACAACACAATGGATGCCTATGAACCTTCTCCAGATGGAAGACACAGAAATAAAACTGACTGCATTTGTGGGAAGAGACCATGTGGAAGCCCAATATCAGCAGCTAAAATGAAGGCAGGGGTCAACGGTGGAACACACCACCAATTGCTCATATGTCGAAGCTGAAGAAAAGTAAGACAAATCCCTGAGAGCCAAAATGCGACCTTGAGTATACTGTACCTGAATTTTGAGATTATCTGAAGAACAGATTGGATGCACTGAACACTAATGACAGAAGACCCTCACACCTAGATTACAGAAGGGCCACGAGCAGTGTGAACGCACTAGGGCAGGGGAAGGAGGAAGGGAGAGCCAAACAATGTGTGTGCCCACGTCAGGGATGGTGTCAGGTCTTCACATACTTGATCTCACCGTGCTCTGCCCACCCTATCCTTTCCTGAGCATGACTGTCTCACTGGCACCAGGGGGGCTCTACATTTGCTATTTCCTCTGGCTTTGCAGGGGCTAAGTCCTTATCCTTCTGAGATC
Source organism: Echinops telfairi (assembly GCF_000313985.2). Classification (NCBI taxonomy): domain Eukaryota; kingdom Metazoa; phylum Chordata; class Mammalia; order Afrosoricida; family Tenrecidae; genus Echinops; species Echinops telfairi. The sequence continues at coordinate 28,327,214 of NW_022103928.1, read as the reverse complement.
TGCTGAACTGTCACCTCCTCACAGATGCCTCCCTGAGTCCCCTTCTCCCCCGACGTCGTTTCATTGATTTTCATTCCAAGACTTGCCATTAGAGCACACGTTGCTTTGGCTATGTGCTATGTGGTCAGCTCTCCCACTAGAACGCACGATCCAGTGCTTTGGAGCGAAGTCCCAGTCTATCTCGTCTACCCCTGTACCTCCAGAGCCTCAGGCAGTGCCTCCCAGAGTAGCTGCCCAGGGAGTATTGGTTGCAGGAATGAAGGCCGTCTCACAACAAACCTGTTTGATCAATCCCAACACGGTGGCCCTATTGCAGATGAAGACCCACAACTCGGAGCAGTCAGCTCACTGGGCAAGGTAGAGCAGAGCCGGCAGGGGATCGACTCCGCTGGCTGCCCCTGCTCCCGGACCTGCTCAGGCTTCTGTCAGCTCTGGGCCTGTAGTTCTGTGAATGTGACCTGGTCTTGTCGCTGGGAGATGAGAAGAAGCAGGGAAAATTGAACCGGGAAAGTAGAGGAGGCACCGCTGCTGGGAGGCTAGCACTCCACCCAGAAGCAGATCAAGTGTGCAAACTTCCGTCATCTGAGTCCAAATCCAGACCCCACCCAGGACAGGCACCTTTCTGACAGCAGCCTTCCACGGTTCCAAGGGGAACCAACAGTCCTGCCTCCCCTGGCCCCCACCCCCAACCGGAGTGCTGCTGAGCAGCCCAGAGGGGAAGCCCAGAGCCTCCTGAATTGGGAATTCTGAGCAAAGCTGAATGTGTGGCAAGAAATTAGGTTAAAGACAGAATAATCAGCTCATTAGCCCCCTTGCCAGACTCTACACACACACACACACACACACACAGCCTATTTCAAACCGGCACTCACTGCCTGCCTACATCCGGGTGGAGTGACACACACAAGTGAGATATTTTATTTATGTGCGGCATATTTATTAGGAAGAAGTAAATAAATCAGCTGCCTGCCATCTGTAACAGCCATCCCACGCCAAACTCCTAGCCTCAGGGGCGCCTGCCTTAGCACAGTGCAAGACCTACTAAAAGAAACTGCTCCTCCTCTAACAGGATTGCTTCCAAGGTTTGAGCGGCACCAGATTTATAATGTTTATGAGAGGAGATGCATGCTGCTGACCAATATCCAGACCTCCCAAAAACCTGGGAAGATGAGCATCTATCCAACCTCATCTTATAGATGGAGACATTGAAAATCAGGCCAGTAGCACCACTTGTCTAAGGTCGCACAACAAGCGAGCTCAAGGTAAATTAGGGGGGGGGTAAGAAAACCTAGTTGTCAAATTGATCCTGACTCGTGGCAGCCCCAGGCGCTGCGGAGTAAAACAGTGCTTCATCGGCCTTTCAGGGCTGGGCCTTTTCAAAACCAAAATCGCCAGGGCTTTATTCGGAGGCGTCAGGTGCGTAGTGCAGGACTACTGTGTGATGTGTACGGGCACTACAGCTCAGAGCCGACTGCATGGCACCCAACAACGGGTTGGCCATGGAATGCTTACCCATGGAAGCCACCCAGGCTCTCGTTGAGTTTCCAGCAGGGGAGAACACAGCCGGGTGGACATGTTGTAGGGAAAGGCTGAACCGAGAGATGACCCCACTCCTTGCTCTGGCACAAGTTGCTGTGGGGTCCAGGCTGGTCCCTGAGCATTCCTGGGTCCTTCTTTAACAACAACAAAATAATTAGACACAAACCAAGCAGACTCCACATGGGGCTGAGTGGGGAGCAAGCTTCCTCCTGGCCCATCATATGCACCCCAATGCTGAGCGCTATCTGAGTATACTAGGGAGGCTCCTGATTTCAGGAAGCCACCTCCCTCTCCACTTCACGGGGCCAGGCAGCCCCCTTCCCAGCCACAAGCTTGCTCGGTGGCTTTGGCGGAGATCAAATGAAGGAACCACCGTGGCAGCAGGTTGTGAGGAAGAGGGCCTTACAGGTGCGCAGCAACAAGGAAACCTGCTCCTTTTGGACTCGGACTCGCAGTGACCCCACAGGACAGAGAAGATGTCCAGTCTGGAAGTCTTCACAGGAGCACAAAGCTCCTGACGGTAGTGCAGTGCCTGTGGGTTCAAGTTGCTGACCTTGGGGTGAGCAGCCTAATGCACTAGGCCTGCTGAAGGGCCTGTTAGAGGCATGAAGGCATGCCCAGTGGGGTGCAGACTCCGGGTTGGCACTGTGGGGGATGAGAAGAGCCTGGGATGACCAGCGGTGCTGCAGAGCCCAGGGAGGGGCTGTGAGTTCCGGGGGACCACATGCAGTCAGATATCCACAGCTCTCAATCACCTGCCTCTCTGGCTGCAGAGACAAAGCCAGGACACCAAGCCCAGCACTGCCCAGACTCTCCTAGATGGGAGTCTTGTATGCAGGGTCACAAATCTCCCAGAAGTCACTCCTGTTTCTCCCTTTGGCCAGGCCCTTTTCATTAAAGTAAGGGAGGAATCTAGGGCAATTACTTGTGATTCCACGTTCCACCCCCCTCCAGAGCCCCAGGCCCCCTCCCTTCCAGGGTACCTGCAAGGCCCGGCTTCCCCTTCCAAGACAGAACAGAGGGATTTCTAGATGAAACATCATGTGTTACGGTTTGTGATTTCCCATCTTGGGGAAGGAAAGCCTCCCCACAGCGCTGGAGGCAGGATCACCCCCCCCACCACCACCACCACTGTACACTTCAGAGCAAGTACAACCTCCTGGAGACTCATTGACAACTGAGGGCCGGTGGAGGTGGGGCAGGGAAGGGACTGCAGACGTCCAGAGCCGCCTTCTCCTGGACATGGGGTTACTGCTCTGGAGAGCAGGCATGAGCTGTGGCAAGGAGACAGGCTAGACCGGAAGGAAGCCTGGTGAACTCCGCAGAAAGCCAGCCCCAGCCCCTGACGCCTGCACAGGAGGGAACTAACGGCAAGGGCAGCAGTTAAAGTGACAGCAGCCAGCTCACCGGAGCAGCCGCGGGATGTCAGGCCCTGACCTCACAGCCTTCCTGGGAGGAAAGCACTAGCGTCATTCCCCTTTTACAGATGGGGAAGCGGAGGGGTCCATTCAGAAATGAAAAAGACCGAGGGCACACCACGTGGTAAGCCATAAGAGTCCGAAAGCAGGCCACCCCCCCACCCCCCAGCAGGTTCCTGAGGAGCACCTCAGAGCTCTCATCCTGGTGGTCTGCCTTCAGAGCAGCACCTTACCCCTGGACGCTCGTATTTATCTGTCCACTTAGTTTACGGCCCATTTGCTCCTCTGGAGTCTCAACTCTGCAAAGGCTAAGGCGGCTTTGCTTGTTACTGCAACCCCGTTCTTAGAACAGCGGCCGGTACATAGCGGGTGCCAGGCAGACATCTGCAGGATGAAAGGATGAAGAGAGGAATCAGCCCTGCAAGGGGCAGGAAGGGCCAAGGTCGGAGGAAACCGGCCTCCAACAACTAAGGGGCAGGAGGCGTAATCGTACAGCGATACTATATAAAGATGGTAGTAAAGTCATAGAGGATAGGAAAGACAGGAGAGAGCAGAATAAAGGAGTCAGGCACATGTTATGGTAGCGTGCTCACCTCAGTTCCTCTTGATGGTCCACATGGAACCGGGAAATGAGACAGAGAGCTTATACTATCTTGGGACATTTATGGGTGACCTGAAGACATGCATATTCAGTAGTTACCTGCGTCACAAGGTGGGTGGTACTACAGTAAGGTCCCTGAGCTCACAGGTGAGGAACCCTAATACCTGCATTGGGGGAAAGTCAAAAGAATAATGTCTGCTTCTATAGGGAGATGGAATCAACCATGTGCTCACTTTAAGGCAGCATAGCTGTTAGGAGAGAATCTGTGGGAATGATATTTAAAGCAGGATAATGTACTTGGACTTTACCTCTAACTTACCAAAGGGGAGGCTTTCCTACCATGGAATACCAGCTTTCCAGATTCCCTCTGTTGTAAGGTGGGGAATATAGTCCTCATCATGTTTCCCTCTGTGTTAGTTTCCCACAGGCCAAGGCCAGGGCAGTTCCCTGAGAGAAAGATGCAGGGGTGGGGGTGGCTTCTCAAAGGGGGTGAAGTGGACTCATGGGCTCTGGTGCAAGAGAGATGGCCTGGAACCCAGGAAGTCTCACACCAGGGGATTATGCCACCCTGAAAAATGACAGGTGTAAACAATACCATCTGGGGGTGGGGCACACACAGAATTGCAAGACAGGCTGATGGCATCTAAGGAGAGTTGAGTCTTACTGAATCTCACAACAGTGAAATGCTGGAAACCGCTGTCCTATTGTGAGGCAGAAGGAAAAGAAGCCAGGGGTAGCACAGGCCATCAATAGGGCATTCTGCAGCGAGACCTTAATCTCCACCTTGACAAGTTGCTGCCAAATGGATTCCGACCCATGGACACCTTCTATGTGTCAGTATAGAAAGTCACAGCGTCTTCTGTGGCTGACTGATTTATTTATTTTTAAGTAGGTTACAAGATCTTTCTTCCACGATGTCTCTGGGCAGAATCAAACCAACGACCTCTTGGTTAGAAGTTAAACGTGTGGACTGTTTGCACCACTCGGGCACTCCTGAGTCCAAAGAGCTCTGAATCAGGAAAATCCAGACCCTATGCAGTCGATGTGGAAAGAAAACCACACAACGGCTTGTGCGGCAGTGATTTCAACCAAAGCAGACTGAGGGTGCTGGGGGCGGGGAGAGCTGAGAGAGGGCCTTTTCATTTTCTTCTTGTTCATCATCTTTATCTCCAACATAGCCTACATCGAGCAACAATTACATGTGTAATCACTGAGAAAGGAACGGAATTTAAGAGGGCCATTATTTTATTGTTTTAAGAAGAGCAAGAGAAATGTGTACATTTTAGTGGCATTTGGAGAAGAAGGGACATTACGGCATCTACTTCTAGATATTGATATCCTTGATTGTTTAAAATAGTTTTCATTATTCAAGCAAGATATTATTAGAAGTTTAACTTGAAACAGCAAAGGGGTGAGCCATGAAACTGGTCAACAGGAGGGTTGAGAGTCCATTCCCAGCTCAAGCACATAGTAGGACCGCTCAGAAACCTGTGGAGTGAATGAATGAATGAAGTTGGGCCAATTCATCTTCCTTCCAGGTCTCAGCCTTCCCATCCACAAAATGGGAAGCCATCCTGCATCCCAGTGTTGTAGGATTAGGATCTCTATAGAAAGGGCTGCGTCTGTGTCTGGTAGGTCCTCAGTAACGCTGGGTGCCTCCCTCACTGGATGGAGATCATAGGCCCCCTGGGCTCCTTGCAGCACATTACAAGAGGTGAGCAGAGAGTGGTCCCCCAACCACTTTGATCTTGCACCCTGTCTGTAAAACAAATTGCATTCCTCTGTGCCAGTATGTCAAAAACTCGCTGCCATCAAATCAATTCTTACTTATAACCAAGATGGCTACCCTAGACTTAGAACCAAGATAGGGTTTCTGAGACTATATGTGAGTAGACAGCCTTGTCTTCCTCTCTCAGAGAAACTGGTGGGTTTGAACCACTGACCTTGAGGTTGGCAGCCCACCAACTAACCCATAGAGCTACCAGGACACTGTACCATCATATATATTTTACTTTATAAATTAAGTTGATGTTACTATACCTGTCCTTTTTCAACAATGAATACAAGTCCATTGCTCTTGTGTTATTCCTGGCACAGTAACCATATGACTTTCTGATTGAAAACGGCCAATATCAGTATAGTTCAGCACACTTATGTCCAGGATAGCTATCGTTATGCGTTCCATTTCATTTTTGATGACTTCCAATTTTCCCAGATTCATACTTCACACATTCCAAATTCCAATCGTTAAATTTTGCAGCTGTTTATCCTTACCCGGAATCAAGCCCCATCAGCAAATGAAGGTGCCAAACGCTCCACTCCACTCCGTTCATATCACCATGGTCACTCCACTCTGAGAAAGCAGCTCCTCCCTAGTCACACTTTCAGTGCCCTCTGGTCCCAGGAGCCCATCATCCGGCACTATTTCCAACAATGTCCTGCTTCCATTTTTTAGGTCTTCAGTATCAGACCATGTTTCAAGGCTCTGCATAAGGTTTTCCTCTGAAGTAGGCAACTGAATCCTTCTTGTCAGTTCTTAATCTGGAAGCTCTACCTGAAACCGGTTCACTTTGTGTGACCCTGCTGTCATTTGAAATACCAGTGACATAGCTTCCATCATCACAGCAACACACAAACTGAAAGACAAGTTGTGGTAGTATTATATCTAGGTGCCTCCAAGGAAATCTAATTGGTACAATGATTATTCAAATTTATGCATCAACCACTAAAGCTAGTGATAAAGAAATGGAAGAATTCTACAAGAACTTCAGTCAGAAATTGATCAAAGATGCAATCAAGATATATGGATAATTATTGGTGATCGTCAGGAGCCAATAGGAAAGAACAGCAGTTGGAAAATATGAACTTGGGATAGAAACCAAGCTGGAGATCGCATGATATGATTTTGCAAAACCAATGACTTGTTCATAGCAAATATCCTTTTAAAAACAACATAAAAGGCAATGATACACGTGGACTCTGTCAGATGGAATACACACAAATAAAACTGACTACATCTGTGGGAAGAGATGATGAAGAAGTTCAACATCAGCAGCTCAAACCAGTCATAGGCCGACTATGGAATAGAACATCAACTGCTCATCCGTAAGTTCAGGTTAAAGCTGGACATTTTTTTAAATCCACAAAGGCCAAAATACAACCTTGAGTCTGTCCCACCTGAATGTTGAGAACCTCTCAAGAACAGATTTAACACACGGAACACTAATGACAGAAGACCTGCTGGGCTGTGGGAGGACATCAGGAACATCATTCATGAAGAAAGCAAAAGGTCATTCAAAAGCCAGGAAAGAAAGGAAAGTTCAAAGTGGGTGTCAGAAGAGACGCTGAAACGTGCTCTTATTTGTAGAGTAGCTAACACACATGGAAGAAAGGATGAAGTCAAAGATCTGAACAGAAAATTTCAAAGGAGAGCTCAAGAAGACATACCACATATATTCAAGTATAAGCCGAGTTGTTCAGCACATTTTTAATGCAGTTTTTATGGTAAAATTAGGTGCCTCCGCTGATTTCGGGTCAGCTTATACTTGAGTATATACGGTAGATGAATTTGAAGAACCGAATTTTAATTTGAAGAAGAGCACCCCAAATCCATTCGCAGGGTCCACACATGCATTAAGCTTCCAGTGACTCCCCTCTGACCACAGATCAAGGATGTGAATAGCTGTACGCGCATGCAGAAAGCCATGGTTTTTGGTTGTGTTTTGTTTTCCTGTATTTTCTTTTCTGTGATTTTTCTGTCTCTGAAATCCAGGATGGGTATTGCTAGAGAGATGGTGACTGCATTGATGGTTTCTTGAGAGGTACGGCGAGGACGGTTATGGGGAGAAGGGGAGCTGATGATGGGTACAATAAGGAAGTAAATGTTCTAAAGTTGACTGTGGAGATGAAGGTACAGCTCTTATTATTATGATTTAGCTATTGAATTGTATGATATGTGAGATAATGCCAATTAATAAAAAGAAGAAACATTTTAAATGATGGGTATTATTTAGTGTGGTAAATGGGGATTGTTTTAAGTCATACCAATGTTAATTTTAGATAGAATATGAAATTATTTCATAAAATATCATCTTGACAACAAGATGATATTGAGTGTCTGTGTGAGTCTGGGTACATTACAGAAACAAATCCACAGAAACGCATATGTATAAGAGAGAGTTTTATATAAAGGTTAAGTGCACATCAAGAAAATATCCCAATCCAGTGCTCCCTAAGCCCACAAGTCCAACATTAACCCATATGTCCAACACCAATCTACAAAGTCCTCCTCCATCTCACAAAACACACACTATGACGCCAACTGCAGAAGAAAAGCCGAATCAGTGAACATGTAAGCATCTCAGCGCTGGCAGGGGTCTCCACATAGCTGCTCCAGCACCCAGGGCTGCATCGGGGTAGGTCTATGTGGCTTCTCCTCGGTGATGTCTTGCAGGAAGTAAGCCTTGTCAGCTGAAGCAGGGAAATGGCTACGGCAGCTCCACCCAGGTCCAACCATCAGAAAGCAAGAGACCCGAGAACTGGAAAGGCTAGGCTCACCGAGCCATTTATCTCTCCTCCCTTCAATTGACCCCATCTGTGTTTATCAACCAGGTTGGCACAATAAACCTTAACTATCTCACTGTCCTTCTCCAAGGACTGGTCTCTCCTGACAGCATGTCCAGAGTATCTCAGTGTCCTCCGGACAACACTCCCAACAGAAAGCTTCAAGTCTATTTGCTATTTCTGGGCTGATGAGACATTCATCCCTTAGTTCCCTGATTGTCTTCCTTAAGGTTTTTGAAATTGTTTTTTCTCTGTCTAAAACATTCTACAGACCCTCTTTGGCATCCTTTAGCTCGCTGATCACATGATCTAATTGATGCTTACATTTCTTTGGACTGTCCATTCGCAAATGAACAGGGACTGGAATTCAATCCATGAGGACGTGCCAATAAGATCATGGTTGTGGTTTGTGACTGGAAGTGTTTTGAGGGTGAAGTTTTTTTCTACAACGAAGATTTTCGTTTTTCCCCTGAATATGAGCCAGGAAAATCAAAGATCGAAGGTATGACTCCAGGTTTGAGTTTAATGTTTGGAGCACTGCAATCAAAATCTCTTTCAGCAACTGCCTGAACACAACACACCTCCTTTTGTAGGCTCCCCGAGCCTGCAGCATTCACCGGCAGTCTTTCCTTGCAAATATCCATTTCCCCTTCCTGTTTTCGTCTGTGGGGATTATGTGAAATGTCAATCTTTTAAACTCAGAATCTGGCAAACAGCGAGAAGCCCATCCAATGGCCGACAGCCTTTCCCCATGACTTAGCAACTCCTAACGGAATATTTGCAGTGAAGACAGTCACTAACGTCAACGACAACAGAGATTACAGCTCCCTTCACTTCCACCCCATTGCCCCGTGCACCAGAATGTCCTGGTGCAGAAATCTTAGGATAACAGTCCTGATATTCCTTGGTGCGGCGGGGAGAATGTTACATAATTTACTTTCTCTTTCTCAGCAAAACAGAACGTGGGTATATGGGTGACACACACGTCATATTTGTTTAGCTATGGAGATAGTACATTTCAAACCAAACTGATATCAAGTGACACACGAGAGTGAACACATAAGATTATTTAATTTAAGAAGCTGGCGGGGCGGTGGGTGGATTGGGTTTGGACCCCCACCCGCTAGCTTAGTCCCATGAACTCCCGAGGGCACACAACCAGTGTGCGTACTGGTTGTCAGCTGTTGCTGAGCCGACCCTGATCCATGGTGACCCCATCCGCAATGGCATGGACTGCGTCCAGATCGGCAGGGCTAGCTTTGGAAGTCGATGATCAGGCCTTCCCTCCAAGACTGTCTAAAGCTGGACGCTCCCGAGACCCATGCAGCATCACAGACACATGCAAGCCCCCGTGTACAGGCAAGTGGTAGCCAAGCACAAGACGCACTGGCTGGGAATCAAACCTCAGTCTCTGGCACGGAAGGTGAGGATTCGACGGCTGACCCACCACGCTGCCCAGGGACTGACACAGTCCCAGCCAAGTGCTAGCACCGAGTCAGGAGCTGCTGAGAGGGAGGCCTGGGGTTCAGTCCGGTTCATACATAAAAGAAATGAAGTTTGACTCCCCAAGCCTGAGGTCCTCTAGACCCTAGATTCCCAAATTTATTTGGTCTACTGACCCCTTTTCAG
>NW_022103928.1:28314427-28317283 GCF_000313985.2 Echinops telfairi | reverse complement strand
AAAAAAACCCAAAACCTCAGTGCTTCGCTGGCAATTGAAAACCTTTGTATTATAGGTGACAAACTAGATAAAGCACAGACATCTGCTTTTATAGCACCACTACCCCGCCCCTTGGATTATTCCAGAGCCCCAGGGGGATGGGATCACCCACTTTAGGAGGCACAGCAGGGGTCCACAAACACCTGAGACAGAGGAGCCGATCCTGGCCCTCACAACAATTTAAAAATTATTCGAGAGCCATAGTAAAAAATTTTTTTGAGTTCTAGTAACCTTTATTTAAAACACAAAACTATGGCCGGTTAGCCTATGAGCACAGTATTTAATGTTAGTAAGAAGAACAGGCAGCACATAGGAGAAATGCAAACTCAGCAAAACATGTTGTAAACAATAGGTATCAGAGTAGTCAGTTCTCTACACAAACAAGTCGCCTAAGAGGCCAGAGGGCAGTTCCACAGTATTGACACTTCGTGTTTCCAGGTGGGAACATAAGTACATTTTACAAGCAAATGAAATCACCATGATCTGAATAGTACCCTTTGAAATATTTCCGTTTTCCTTTAGAGCCACATGAAGGTACCAAAAGAGCCACACAGGGCTTCCCTGCCCTACACCATCCTCTCCCTCTCACTGGTTAGTCTGCCCACTGAGAACCTGACAGAACTGGACCCCGTGGTCTGAGGGAGTGTCTTCGGATGTCCCTCGGCATCCTCCAACCTTCCTCCCCATCAGAGGGAAGGCAGCAGCCCCCAGGAGCCCACAGTGATTTACACCCTCTTGGGGTCCAGCCTCACGGTAAAATACAGCTGCTCTCACCCCACCTGCCCTCCAGGACTCTTGCCAACCCACAGCACGCAGCCTGTGAAACCTCCAGCTATAAATCCCAAGGCCCAGTCCTGACAGTTCACAAGACAAGCAGTAAATTCCAAGCTCCAGGGTCTCTGGCAGTGGAGCTTCCTGGGAGAATTCACTCTTAAACCAGGATAAATTGCCCTCCCTAGATGGGCGAGAGGAGTATGTGTTTATTTGGTTGAAAAATGTCCCAAGTGCAACCCCCCTCCTCCATTGGGACATCCCATCTGCTGACAGATTACAGCTTCCCCCAACCTCCAGCCCTTGCAGGGCTCCTACGAGAAGCTGCCTGAGATCCGTGCCCACCAGCATCACGCACCCCTTTTGCCACCACAGCTATGAGAAGTTGCTCTTACGAAAAGCTGCACATCATTCAGGCCTCGCCCTCGCAGGCCATATCCGATTCCCATCACCACCACTGGCCCATCCCTCTACCCACATCCCTCCCCTGTGGACTTAGTTTCCCCCTCACTGAGCCCACAGACCCAAGGCTGACCCACCTGCTACCTTCCAAGACACTGAACAAGTAAAATTACCTCAAATTTGTTTCTTGTGTGCAAAACAACAGCTCCTCAAACCAGAAACCAAACCAAACCAGTTGCTATGGAGTTGATTCTAATGCCTGTTGACCCTGTGCGCATCAGTCAAACTGTGCCCCATAGGTTCTACGGCGTAGGGTTTTCAATGGCTGATTTTTCAAAAGTACATTGTCAGGACTGTCTTCCAAGATGCCTCCGGGTGAAATTGAATTGTTGGCCTTTCAGTTAGTGGCTGAGCACTGAACCCGCTGTGCTACCCAGGAATTCCTTACATGCCCAGGGGAGGGTATAAATCGGAGCAGCCATCTGGGAGAATCCCGTGGCACAGGGTTCTGGGAATGCTCTATTTCTTACTTCAGGAGATGAACCTTGGTGGTTTCTTTATGTTGCTCTTAAAAAGGACCAATGTTTTACTCAGTCTCAATCATGTACAACACGTCTCCTGAGCCAAGAAGGGCTTCCTGGCTGGTGGAAGACATCAGTGCATATGGGAGGGTGGTACCACTCTTTCAGGGATGGGAACTCCTTGCTCAGAACCTGCCTGGGTTATACCCTATACACCTTGTCATTTGACCAGAAGCTTGACTGACAAGTTCTTACAAACCTCTGGAAGAAAAATCCTAGACAAGCCATGGTGAGGGAGAGTTTTGACGTTGCTCTGGGAACTTCCTAAAAAACTGATCAACTCTTGGATCCAAGACATCATCAGTGTGCACCCTAAGATCCTTTGGATCTCTCATTTCAAAACCATTGCTGGCTGTTTCCACCTTCCTTGGATGATTACATCATTCCTTCAACCAGTCCTAATCAAGTACCCTAAGGAGCCTTGGTGGCACTGCCGGGTAAGGTCAACAGTTCAAGCCCACCAGCCATTCTGAGGTGAAAGAGGAGGCTCTCTGCTCCCATAAAGACTGCCAGAATGCTTCAGAAACCCTCAACACAGTCACCATGACTTGGAATCAACTCGTTGGTGATGAGTTTGGTGGCTTTTGAATCAAATCACCAAAACCTATCTCGTTCCTCTGGCAGTCCATGACACTTCTAATATTCTTCACCAGCACGGTCATCGAAACACATCATTTTTAAGCTGCCTTCCTTCGTCCCTGTCCCGTTTCCACAGGCATATGTTGTCGTTGTTACTGTTAAGTGTCATCAAGTCCGTTCGGAGCCGTAGTGACCCAACGCACAGCAGAACAAAACACTGTCCGTCCTGCACTCTCCTTACAGTGGTGCCTCTGCTGGAGCCCATAGTTTCGGTCACTGTGTCCATCTATCTCATTGAGGCCCTTCCTCTCTTTCACTGCTCGTCTACTTTACCAAGCATAGCGTCTGTGTGAGTCTGGGTACATTAGAGAAACAAATCCACAGAAACTCATATGTATAAGAGAGAGTTTTATATAAAGGGTAAGTGCACATCAAGAAAACATCCCAACCGTTAAGTCCAACATTAGCCCATATGTCCGACACC
>NW_022103928.1:28311897-28314244 GCF_000313985.2 Echinops telfairi | reverse complement strand
TCCTCAGGGGTGTCTTGCAGGAAGTGAGCCTTGTCAGCTGAAGCAGGGAACTGGCTAAGGCAGCTCCACCCTGGTCCAACCATCAGAAAGCAAGAGACCCACTGAGGTCTTGGAAGGAGCAGTCAAGAGATCAAACGATGCATTGCATTAGACCAATCTGCTTCACAAGACCTCTTTAGGGTGTTGAAAAGCAGGCGAGGCTCACTGAGTCATTTATCTCTCCACCCTTCAATTGATCCCACCTGTGTTTATCAACCAGGTTGGCACAATAAACCTTAACTATCTCAGTGTCCTTCTCCAAGAACTGGTCTTTCCTGACATGTCCAAAGTATGTGAGACCAAGTCTCACTATCCTTGCCTCTAAAGAGCATTCTGGCTGTAATTCTAAGAGATTTGTTTCTTCTTTTGGCAGTCCATGACTTTCAATATTCTTCACCAGCACCATAATTTAAATGTATTGATTCTTGTTCAGCCTTCTTTAATACGTAGTCGACTTTTGCATGCATATGGGGCCATTGAAAACATCATGGCTTGGGTCAGGCACACCTTAGTCCTCAACGTAGCCTCCCTGCTTTTCAACACCCTAAAGAGATCTTGTGAAGCAGATTGGTCTAATGCAATGCATCGTTTGATCTCTTGACTGCTCCTTCCAAGAGCACTAACTATGGATCCAAGCAAGATGAAATACTTGACAACTTCAATCTTTTCTCCATTTATCATAATGTTATCTATTGGTCCAGTTGTGAGGATATTGGTCTTTTTTACATTGAATTGTAATCCATACTGAAGTCCTTGATCTTCATCAGCAAGTATTTCAGGTTCTCCTCACTTTAACCAAGAAAGATTGTATCACATGCATATCACAGGTCCTTAATAAACCTTCCTGCAATCCTGAAATCACCATTCTTCTCATCCAGTTTCTCTGATTATTTGCTCAGTGTGTAGACTGAAAAAGTACGGTGAGAACATACAGCCCTGACACACACCTTTCCTGATGTTAAACCATGCAGTATTCCCTTGTTCTGTTCATGCAACTGCCTCTTCATCCATGTACAAGTTCCCCATGAGCACAATGAAGTGTTCTGCAATTCCCATTCTCCTCAAGGCGATCCATAGTTTGTTATGATCCAGCCAGTCCAATGCTTTGGCATAGTCAATAAAACACAGGTTTTTTGGTATTCTCTGCTTTCAGCCACATTACATCTGATGTCAATAATGATATCACTTGTTCCAAGTCCTCTTCTGAATCTAGCCTGAACCTCTGGCAGCTCCCTGTCAATGTCCTGCTGCATCCATTGTGGGATGATCTTCAGCAAAATTTTACTTACACATGATATTAATGGGTTGTCTTTCTATTGCTGACTTGTTGACACTTTATACATATTTTAGAGATTAGGTCCTTATTAGATATGTCATTCATGATACCCCCCACCAATTTACAGGTTGTCTTCTTACTCTTATATTTTGTAACTACCGGTAAGTTCCATATTTTTGTCTCCATGTTTTCTTCCAAGAATTTTACAGTCTTAGTTTAATCATTTGTTAATGTTAGATGGTCTGTGATTCATTTCTGGGTTAGTTTTTGTGAATGATGTGAGGTATAGGTCTCATTTTATTTTCTGTAAAAGGATATTCACAGTTTTGTTATACTTAATAAAGAAGGCTGAAGACGAATCAATACATTTATTAAAGACACTACTTCTTCTCCATTGAATGGACCTTAACCCCTTGCTGAAAATCAGTTGTCCATAAATGGATGGATTTATTTCTGTTATCAATTCTATTCCATTGGTCTGCCATTGAACTAAGACCAAGCCATTTTGATTAACGTTACTGTGCTTTATGTTTTGAGATCAGGACGTGTCAGGCCTTCTGCTTTGTTCTCCTTCAATGTTGCTCTGGCTTTTTGAGGGCTATAGCTTTTCCAGATAAAGTTGGTGACTGGCTTTTCCATTTCAGAAAAGAATGTTGTTTGGATTTGGGTCGGGATTGTAACTATAGACAATTTTTGGCTATCTATATTTTCATAATATTTAGTAGGTATCTTAGTTTCTTGTATTAGTGGTTTATGTCTTTCATTGTATAAGTCTTTGCCATCCCTAGTTAGGTTTTGATCATTTGGGGAACCCTTGTAAACGGTACCGTTTTCTTGGTTTCCTCTTGTGATTCCTCCCCCCCTCCTCCATGTTGATACTAAAATAACAACAAAAGAATTGATTTTTTTTTTTTTAGTCAAATGCATTCTATGTTTAGACAACCTACACAACATACTGGTTTTTTTCCTTTAAAAAAATGCCTCCACTGCGGGTGCATAAGCAAATGTGGTGAAGAAAACTGATGGTGCCCG
>NW_022103928.1:28290041-28311299 GCF_000313985.2 Echinops telfairi | reverse complement strand
ATAAATTATCAAGAGTTCATGAGGGACGGAGGGTGGGGGAAGGAGAGGGGAAAATGAGGAGCTGATACCAAGGGCTCAAGTAGAAAGGAAATGTTTTGAAAATGATGTTGGCAACAAATGTACAAATGTGCTTGACACAATAGATGGATGGATGGATTTTGTTAAGAGTTGTACAGGCCCCCAATAAAATGGTTTTAAAAAAAAAGTCTCCACTGTAAAGAAATCAAGGTCAAAAATAAATTAAAAGCTCAATATGACATCAGTTCCATTTGTCTAAATTCCAGTGTGTAGTTGATGAGTAGCAGCCAGTTTGGATGACAGGCTGATAGGTGGTAGGTAGGACAGGTGATAGATCCATTAATTGCCCAATGTGTAAACATTTCTCCATTCCTAAACACCCCTTAAGGAAGATCATATATGGAGTTGTATCATCCTTACAGTAGTCCATTAGAGTCAAGAGTAATTTCATGAATCAAGAATTTGTAGTTTTTTTTAATTGGCAGAGATGTGCTTGATTTGTTCTACAGCCTCTGTCATAAAAGGTTTTTCTCCTTCTGGTTTCTGTTCTTCAACTTGGTTTCATGTAGTCTTTTTTTAAAGTTTAGATTGCACATGTACAACGAAGTTGCTTTAATGCAAGTTTATTCCACATACAAAATGTGAAATTCAAATATAACTGAACACGTCATGTTTTATTTGGCAACCTTACTTCTAGGGAACTTACTGCTGCCGTTGTTAGGTGGCATCAAGGTGGTTCTGGCTCACAGCGACCTTCATACAACAGAATGAAACACCATCTGGCCTTATGCCAGCCTCACAATGATTGTTCCTGTTTTTGCTGTTCTTTTGTTTCAGTCCATTGTTGCAGCCACTGAGCCGATCCATCTGGTCCAGGGTCTTTCTCTTTTTAGCTGTCCCTCTAATTTACCAAGCATGGTGTCCTCACTCAGGGATTGATCTCTCCTAATAACATGCCCAAAGTACATAAGACAAAGTCTTGCCATCTAAGAAGCATTCTGGCTGTACTTATTCCAAGACATAGTTGTTTTTTCTTTTGACAGTCTATGGTCCTCCAGTATTCTTCACCAGCACTGTAACTCAGATGCATCAACCCTTTGGTCTCTCTTTTTTAGTGTAGAATGTTCACATACATGTAAGATGACCAAAAAAACCCACAGCATAGGTCAAGTGCACCTTAGTCCTCAAAGTAGCCTCCCTGCTTTTCAACACTTAAAGTGTTCTTATAGTAGGAGCCCTTGTGGCATAATGGGTACACTTTGGGTTGCAATCCGAAAGGTCAGCAGTTCAAAATCACCAGACTGGTTTTCCACTCCCATCAACAGCCACAGGGCATACTGCCCTGTCATATAGGGTCATGATGAGTGGCATCGACTTGATCATACCATCTTTGGTGTATTTATAGTAGGCTACTTTTGTGAAGCTGGTTTCCCGCATGGGATGGGCCATGGCAATATCAAAATCAGAGCTTTCTGGTCCATCGCCCTCAGGACCTTCAGCGGAGGCAGTCGTGAATGAGCGAGTCATCAATGTTACCTTCTGTCCTACTGATCATCTTTCTTCCACTTCCAGGCACAGCCTGTCCTCAATCTCCTGGAGCTTGTAAGTGATGGGGAACATGCCTCATCATGGCGGATGTGGTGCTGGGAGATAATCCTGATAGCAGCTGGAGGCAGACAGCCGCAGAGCTACCTTAGCAGGAGCTTGGAGTTCAGAGCAAGCACAATGCAGCTGGACGGCTGGGCGGGAGTAAGGGTGGGGAGGATGTGTGGAAAAGGGAGCCGAAATTTGATTTTGTATCTTGTTCTTGTATCCTTCAGCACTGCTGAATTCTTCCATAGATTCAAAGGTTTCCTCATGGAATTTTCTATGCAAAAGGTCATGTCATCTGTGAATAGGGAGAGTTTTGCTTTTATTTGATTAGGATACCCTTTATTTCTCATTTTTGCCTTATTGCTCCTTTTCGGGCTTAATGTGCAATATTGAATAAGAATGATAATGATGAGCCTCCTTGTCTTGTTCTCTTGTTCTCGGTCTTTGGTCATTGAGAATACTGTTGGCTGTTAGTTCTGAATATATGCCCTTAAGTATGTTTCTACTTTGCTGAGAGATTTTACCAAGAAAGCGTGCTGGATTTTATCAAATGCTTTTTCTGTATCCATTGAAATGATCATGTGATTCTATTCCTTATTTTACTTATGTAATAAATTGCTTTGCTTGATTTTCTAGAGTTGCCCCATCCTTGCCTTCTTGGTTTGAAGCACACTACATTGGGACGTATGACTTTCTTAAAACTTTGCTGAAATTTTACTAGAATTTTTATGACAATTATTACATGTATATTCACAAGGGCTATTAGTCTGTAACTATCTTTTTCTTTTGTGTCAGATTACAGTCCCAGAAACTCACAAAGGTAGTTCTACCCTTTGATTCTGTCCTATAAGGCCACTACGAGTCAGCATTGACTTGACGGTAGCGAGATTTGATTTGTTTTTGCTTTAAGCTATCTTTGGTATCGGAGTGATGCTTGTTTCAGTTGGTTATTTCATTTTGTCTTAAGATTTTAGTAGGGTTAGTGTCAACACCTCTCTAAATGAATGGCAAAATTCAACAGCGAAGCCATCTACGCTTGGACTTTTTGTTGTTCTTCAATGTCTTCTTTTGTGATGAGTCTGTTTAGATTTTCTACCTCTATTTAAGTTCAAGTAGTTTGTGTGTTTCTAAGAATTTCTCCATTTCTTTTACGTTTCTAAATTAATTGGAGCACATTTTTCATTGTATTTAACTGCGCTTTTTAAAAAAATCTTGTTGGATTTCTTGTAATGTTTCCAGTTTAGTTTTTATAGTGATTTACATCTTCTTTTTTTTCCTTTGTCAATTTGGGCAGTAGTTTGCTACTTTATATCCTGTTTCATTTCTTTCTGGTCTTATCGTTATCTTTTCCTTCATTTTCTGGTAGCTTTTTGCCCTTTTTTGTTGTTGTTGTTCTTCCTTTTCTATTTGTTCAAGTTTGAACAATGGGGTTAAATGATTTATTATGTAGCCTTATTCTTAGGCATGTATTGCAGCAAATTTCCCTATGAACATGTTTTTTGCTGCATTCCAAATATTTGGTATGTTGTGTTTCAATTTTTGTTAGATTCTAAGTGGGATTTTTTTTTATTTCACTTTTGACCTCTTCTATGTCTTAATAGCTTTTTAAGTAATGTGTTATTTAGTTTCTATGTGTTTTTTCCATACACTTCCTGTTACTTGTCAGGGGAGCCAGCCCCTAACAAATGATCACAGGCCAGGCAGGCACAATTGTACAGTGATAATAAGTAAAGATTATAATAAAGTCATAGAAAATAAGAGAGATAGAAGAGAGAGTGAAATAGAGGAGCCAGACACATATCATGGTAGCATGCTCACCTCAGCTTCTCTTGGTGGTCCACATGGAGATGGGAGATGAGAGGGCAGGAGAGAGAGAGCGATGTATTGCTAACCAAGACATATATCTTTTAAGGATGTGCAAGCCCCCTAATCACAGGTAAAGACAAACATCACAGGGAGGAGTTGTACAGTATTGGGAGGGGGGCAATTTAGGATATACATGCCATAGGAAGAGGAGGGATTAAGGGTATACACATGACAAGATGGAGATCCTAGACTCATGATGGCGGCCTAACCTGGATTGCCCTGGAGCTGGAGACTTGATTTAGCCTAAACCTTCAGGGGAAGCAATCCACTGTTCCTAACAGCCGGGAGTGAGCCCCACCTATTGTGGGATAAACAATGGTGTCTGCTTGCTCTGGATGGTTTGTGTCTTCAGGGACTTGACAATCATTTACCATTAGTTGCAAGCAGTGTCCTAGGTCTGACATATATATTTGGGGGAGACGAGCTGGGGAACAATCTTTTTATATCCCACAGTTACTGAGTTCTAGCTTCATACCATTCTGAGCAAATAAGATGCTTTGTATGATTTCAAGATTTAAAAATTTGTTTGAGGGTTGTTGTGTGGCCTGAAACATGGTCTACCCTGAATAGAGGTCCTTATGCATTGAAGAAAAACGTATGTGTGTGTATAATGCTCCTATTGGTTGGTATGCTCTAAACAAGTACACGTCTGTTAGATCCAGTTATTTAATAATGTTGTTCAGGCATTATACATCTTTATTGATTTTCTGTTGTTTTATCTATCATCAAAAGTGGTGTATTGAAATCTATTACTGTAAATCTATGTCGCTTTTTAATTCTGTTAGAGTTTGCTTTATAAATTTTGGGAGTCTAGTATTAGGTGGATATTTATAATTACTATGTTTTCTTCTTTTCTCTTATAGTAGATTTTGACTTAAGGTCTATTAAGTGCTATAAGGTCTATACGACTCCTGCTTGTTTTTTGTTTTGTTTTTATTTTCCATCCTTTGATTTTTTTAATCTTCTGATTTTTTTGCCTATTTATATCTTTGTGCATAAGGTGTGTCTCTTATAGACAACATATTGATTGATAATATTTTTTCATCCATTCTGTCATTCTGTGTCTCTTGACTGTGCACTTAATCCATTAGCATTCAGTGTGATCCCTTCCCTCTCTTTTAACACAACAGCCAGAGGGTGCTTTCTGAAGATTCACTCTGTAGCTTCAAAATCTCTCTGCTGCTAAAAGAGGATGGAGCTTATATTCCTTTACTGGGTATAGCCAAGGTCTCTAAGGACTGAACAAATGAGTCAATGCAAAGACGGACTGCACAGAGAATGAGGCAATTGTGCTTCTGATCCACAGGATGTCACAGTTGCTAGATCTTCTGAAGAAAGACATGCGGATGCATTTTGTAGGTGAAATCTCCCCATTTAAAATGGTTGGCAACTAATTTTTTAGGTTGACATTTATGTTTGAATTATCATGTTCAAACAAGACCTATTTGTGAGCTAGCTGTGACTCTATCTACTCTCAAGACTCTTTTAAGGTGTGACTAGATCCACACTAACCCATCTTTCCAATGCAGCTGGCATGCCAGCCACAAAGCACAATTGTGAGCACACTGTTTTTCCTCAACGTTGTGCGTTTGCACACGCTGACCCCTCTGTCTTAAATGCTCTTCCTTGCTACTTTCCTTCTTGACCATCTCTCACTTACTGCTGACCCCCCACCCCCGGCCACGGGCCAGACAACAACTCCAACTCCCCAACCCAGATGGCAAATGCTCCTTCACTGAGTGCTCCTCCTCCTACACTGTCCTATAACAACAGTCACAGAAAGACATCTGGCTGGGGATAAAGGCATTCTTGTGGTGAAATCCCTGCTCCGACACTGTCCAGCAGTGGGTCCTTGGGCAAGTGGCTTACTCTCTCTGTGCCTCAATTTTCCTATGGTGAAGTGGAATGACTAGGTATGTGCGATAGTTAGTTTTTATGTCAACTTGGCTGGGCCAGGACTCTCAGTGGTTTGACAGTTAAGACCTGGTAATTCCCTCTCACATGATTTAGCACGACATGATAGACTCCATAATGGGATTTGCTTTAAGCAGCTCATCAGTTTTAAGAAGATTGGGGCGGGATGCAACACCCTTACTCACATCACACCCCTGATGCAATCCATTAAAAGGAAGTTTCCCGGGAGCATGGCCTACTGCCAATATAAGTGGACACTTTGGGAAAACTTGCTTGTTTTTATGCTGGGTCTGGATCCCGCATCTGGCTCACCAATCTCTAGTTCTCTAGGCTTGAGAGCCAAAGGCCTGTCCTACTGCCTGCCAATCCTTGGAGTCGTAAGCAACCTACCATCTAACTTATTAACCTTGGCTTCATTTAGCCTCTGCAGCCACAAGCCTGACTTACTGACCTTAGAGTCATTTAGCCTCTGTAGCCTGTCACCTTCCTGCCAATCTTGGACTCATCATCCCCTGAAGCTACATGAGTCAAGAGAAGTCTCCAGCCTAACATCTAACCCACAGACCTGGAGCCTTTCACTCCAGGGGGGGGGGGACTTTCACTTGCCCACTCTACAACTACGTGAACCATTTTATTAATAGACATGTCTCCATCTGCCCCCACCCCACCCCACCCCCATAGAATATATATATTAGATAGATAGATAGATATAGAGAGAGATAGGTGGGTATATATATATATATACATATATAAACTTCACTAGGTTTGCTTCTCTAGAGAACCCAGCCTAAGGTAGTATGGTTCTTCTAGCCATGGTCTCCCATTAAATGATTCCCATCAAATGACTGGATGGGAGCATGCAAATAGGGTGTATGAAACTAATATGAGAGGACTAGTCAGTTCTGTCATTCTACCAGGTATATAGTGGACCACCTAAGAAACAGAAATGAAGAATCTCATGACTACCAAGAATGAGGAGCCAAGAGAGTGGAGCATGTCCAAGATGCCCGTGCAGCAAAGTGGAGGTCGTGGTAGACCCATAAGACAGAGCGCTAGGTTTACCAGACCAAAGGACAAAGGAAGTGTAAGTAGGAAGCTAGCTTACAGAAAAGGGTGTCCTTTGGGCATTTATCAGAGCTAAAGGAACTTTGTAACACTTCCCTGAGAAGTCAAGGATCAGAGAGAGATGCCTTCAAGTTTGGGAGAGAAGAGGCTCTTATGGACAAAAGAATGTTTTCTGATCCTGCCCTGTAATTAGTTAAAACAAACAAACTCACTGCTACCACCAGGTCTATTACAATGCATAGCAATCCTATGGGGCAGAGTTTCTGTGAGCTTCTGAAGTTGTACATCTTTACAGGAGGAGAAAGCCTCATCTTTCTGGTAAGAAATGGTTGATGGGCTAGAACTGCTGATTGCAGTTAGCAGCCCAATGAGTATGTACTATACCACCTGGGTTCCTGCAACCAGTTAACTTCCCTAATAAATCCCTACGCAGGAAAATATCCTCTGTGAGCTTTATGTGGCCATTGCAACAAATTATTGAACACAGCAGAGAAGTTAAGGAGATGTGGGTGGTGTCAGAATAGGATAAAGGACGTTGAAGGTTGGAGGCATGTCTGATCTCAGTCGTGGGCTGGTTGGGGTTGGATTCTCCTTCCACATTGTGTAGTCAGAGGATGTCAGACATGGCCCCACACCATCCCTTCACTTCCAATCTGTGAAATGGAGATGATGAGGCTGAGGTAGTTATATAATCTGTTGTCAATTTGAGAGGATTAAGAGAGAATGGGTGGAGTTTAGTCTGTCAATCAGGTCGTAGCTTGATGACCTCATTTGGAGACGCTAAGGAGATAAATAGCGCACTGGAGGCTGGATGCAGGTTCAGTCCCTGGGAGACATTCTTGTTGACAAGCTACACAGAGACAAGCTGATGGCAGCCAGAGCCTCGGAGCTGGAGAAGCCATGTGGAGACCCCTGCTAGTACTGAGATGCTTACACCGCCATGAAATCCACAAGACTTTCCACCTACTGGTCTGTTATCGCCCTGTATTCAGCATCATTACATGTTTTTTTGTGAGTCTGAAGAGGACTTTACAGATTGGTATTGGAGATATGGGCTAATACTGGACTTATGGAATTGATCTGGACTGGGCTGGGATGTTTTCTCAATATTCAATTGCTCTTGTATATAAATCTCTTTCTTATACACATATGAGTGTCTCTGAATTTGTTTCTCTAGTCTACCCAGACTTATACAGAGACCTACACTTGGTCAAGTTTCTGGGAGATAAAAATGAAATTTCATAAAAGAAGTACCTAGAAAATTATTGCTATTAAATGTGATTGAGTCTGGTTCAACTCATAGAGAACCTATGTCCAACAGAATAGGACAATAGTTATTGTTTTAGTCCATTGTTAATGGACACTGTGTCAATCCATCTCATTGAATGAAAGTTTTCCTCTTTTGCCCTGACCCTCTATTTTAGCAAGCCTGATGTCCTTCTCCAGGGACTGGTCTCTCTTGATAATGCCCAAAGTATACGGGATAAAGTCTCACCATCCTCACTTCTAAGGAGCATCCTGGCTGCAGCTTCTCTAAGACAGATTCCGTCATTGTTCTGGCAAGCCGAGGTACAGTCAATATTCTTTGCCAACATCAAAAGTCAAAGGCTTCAGTTCCTTGCCAATCTTCCTTATTCATTCCCCAGCTCTCACATGCATATGAGAGGACTGGAAATACATGATTTGGGTCAGGTGCACCTTAGTCCCCAAAGAGACATCTTTGCTCTCTAACACTTAAAAAAGGTTTTGGCAGCAAATCTACCCAATGCATATGCCATTTAATTTCATGACTGCTGCATTCATGAGCATTTATTGTGGATCCAAATAAAATGAAATCTTTAACAACATTAAGCACCTAGTGGGTGCTCAAAATGTTCTTTTATTAAATTTAAATTTTATTAAGTTTATTAAATTTAAATTAAATGAAATCGTGTGAGTAAATGTGCTTGATAAAGTACAAATTGCTGTGCAAACTCAGGCCTATCCTGGCCACTCCTGGGGTGGGATCGATAGCTAATTCCTGGTGGAATTCTCACATGGTGCAGCCACTGTGGAAAACAGCTTTTCAGCTTCTCAAAAAGTCAAATGCAGAATTGCTCTAAGACCTGGCAATAAACCCCAAAGAACTGAAAGCCAAGATGCAAACGTACAGCTGTCCACCAATGTGCACTGCAGGACTGTTCACAACCGTCGAACGTGGAAATAGCCTAAATGTCTGTCACAGATTGAACTGTGACCCGGGAAACAAGTAACAAGTAAACAACATTGGACTGTTGACCATAAGGTCCCTGGTTCAAATCCACCAACCACTTCTATGGAGAAAGATGAGGCCACAGGACCCCTTAATGACTGAAAACCTCAGAAACCTTACCAGAGTTGCTATGAGTCAGAATCAAATTGAGGCCAATAAGTTTGATGTTTGAGTAAATAATGGAGGGAGGCTAACTTCCTCTCAAAGTAACCCAGGAGAAAGTTAACTCTTGCCCAGTAGTTACTGGGATCTGCTTCCCTGTGACTCCTTCATCCAAACAGGTCTAACATTGTCCTTAGGCACCTAGATCTGCCTGCTCTCTTTTCCCTAGATAGCTCTGAAGAAATGTAGACACCCCACCCCACCTGGGCTCCATCTGGCCTGTCCCTGCCCCAGGAAACCCTGGGTAGCCTGAGACAGAAGTTTGTTCAGGGAACTGAATGGGGCAGACTGTCCACATGCTAGGGAGAGACTGTTCTGCTCAAAAGCCAGGGGCGCAGGCCCCAACTTGTCCTCTCAGAGCCACATCACAGGTCCTGGAGACAAGTGGCTGGCCCAGGTCTGGCTCAAACAGGGGCACAACAATGCGTGATTCCGTCCTCTCCCTTCATTTGATTCACTGCTCACGTAGGGCGCACCCACTGTGTGCCAGGACCTGTGCTAGGCACTACACACACAAAGCAGAATCACGGGGTTCCTATTCCCATGGGGCTCTGATGGGGAGACTAATAAACAAACACATAGTTATAACAGGAGAGGGGCCTGGTCCGAAAAGTGTGGGGGAGACTAATTCTGCCAGAGAGTGGGCATCTTAGGGCCCTCTATAGAACCAGAACTAGTCTTATGTCTGTCTATTCTCTATATAGTTATATATATATGTGAGAGAGGATGAGAGTTTGATTTACTTCCAAGATTTGGCTCATGCAATCGGCCCGTCCAAATTTCAAAGTACAGGCAACAGGCTGGAAATTCCTGCAGACTTTTGTCCCCACATCTGTAGAGCAAACAACGAGGAGGGTAGTACATGAATTCTATTGAGTCTGGATGCAGAACATAACCTAGGGAAACGTCCTGTTTTCTCGTCAAGCCTTCCACTGAGTGTGGAGGGGAGTCTGAAGGAGTCTGACCCAAGCCATGATCATTTCATTTGCCTCATATGCATGTGAAAGTTGCACACTGACTAAGGAAGACAAATCAATACATTTGAATTACAGTGCTGGCAAACACTATTGAAAGTACTATGGACTGACAAAAGAACAAACGAATCTGTCTTAGAAGAAGTGCAGTCAGAATGCTCCTTAGAGGTAAGGATGGCGAGGCTTCGTCTCAAGTACTTTGGACATGTTGTCAGGGAGCCCAGTCCTGGGAGGCTACTGTGCTTGGTAAAGTAGAGGGGCAGTGAAAAAGGAAGGCCCTTGACAAGATGCATTGACACAGTGGCTGCAACAATGGGCTCACACATTAAGAACATCTGTGAGGATGTTGCAAAGCTGGGCAGTGTTTAGTTTTGTTGTGCATAGAGTTGGAACTGACTCGACAGCCCCTAACAACAGCACCACCACCAACAGTGACTTCATAACAGAACATAGAGTATTTGACCAAGTAATTGAATGCCACAGCCTTGCCAAGCTAGCAAAAGTAGCCCGTCACAGAGGGCAACCGAAGCTGCACTCACAGGCCTAAGGGTGGAGCTGGAACTAAAGAAAATCATAGTCTGCAGAGTGGAGAAGAAGCATTCAGGCAGGGTGGCAGCCTGAGCAAGGGCTTAGAGGTCAACACATACCCATGGCAGGATTTGGGAGGAAAGAGAGGTCACTGTAACCAGATCATAAAGAGCCTCAAACTGGAGGCTCTTGGGTTGAATCCAACTCAAAAGAGAGTTTTACTTGACCCCCTGAGATTTGGGTCTGAATTGGTAGCTAATATATGAATAACACATCAGGATGCATTATTTCAAACTCTGGATCTCAGGCATCTCTAGAACAATCCAGCAGGAGTTAAAGCAAGCCCAACGCTCTCCAATTCAACTCTGTGCCTCTCAGCTCATTTCACTCCCTTACAGGTGTTGTTATAAGTTGATAACCAGCCAATTCTTGACTCCTGGCAAACCCATACATAATGAAATTAAACACTGTCCAGTCCTGCATGATCAGTTATTGAATAATTGTGACTGACATGGTTTTCAAGGGCCAATTTTCAATAGCTCACCAGGCTTTTCTTCCTAGTGCCTCTTAGTCTGGAAGCTGTTCTGAATTAGCATCATTGCAACATGCAAGGTTGCTGTGCACGAAATCCAAAGACTGTGAATCAAACTCAGTCTCCTGCATGGAAGGTAAAAATTCTATGGAGCACATACTCTATGCTTGATGCCACGCTAGTGACCAGAAAAACACGGACAACATAATAGAAATAGTCACAGTCCTTAGAACGCCTACAATATGAGTGAGGGAGACAGGTATTAAATGTAACATAAAACCGGGTCAAGTGCTGCCAAGAAAAAAGTCAACGGGCTAAAGGGCTGCTATTTTAAATGAATTGGTCGTGAAAGATCTCTCTCTGAGGAGAAGACATTTCTACAGGCCTAAATGAAGTCAAAGGAGTCCCAGAGGTGTTGTGGTCTAGGCACTGGACTACTGACTACAAAGTCACCAATTCAAACACACCAGTCACTGTCCACCCTGATAAAGACAGAGTCTCAGAAACCCTGCATGGGGTCACTGTGCGTTGGAATCAATTTGATGGCAGGTTAAATGAAGTGAGGGAATGAACCATATGGCTGTAAGGTAGAAGATGATTCCAGCAAGGGAAAGAGCAAGTGTAAAGGCTTTGAGGGCCCCTACCTGCCCATCCTGCAGGTGACTCGCCTTGTCCCTGGATGCACTGAAGTGTGATCCCATCACAAGCAACACAGAACAACCAGTGACTTGAATGACACCACAGTTGCGTGTTTCAGATAAAACTCCACTGACCCCTGGTGAGTGACACATGGGAGGTGAGGGGATTGTGAGAAGGCATGAGATCACTTTTTCCCAATGAGCAATAAGACTAAAATGGGCAGGGCAGAGAAAGCATGTTCATGGTGCATTAAAACCCAAGCCCTCGGACAGAAACGACCCGATGAAACCCTCCATTCTTTCTTCACCAATGGCGTCCTTTGCCAAACAGGAAGAGAGAGATCAAGAATGCTAAATCTTCTGCAGCTCTGGTGCTGCCCCAACCCTGAAGCACACCGAGGCTGCCAAGTTATGCTGCTTTATAAAGTTCAATGCAAATGAATATGCTTTTAGTGATCTGTTTTTGTTTTGTTTTGCTTCTCCACCTGCTTTCTGATAAAAATTGCAGTATATATTCCTTGCCCCTTGGCCCACAAAGCAGAAGGGGAAAGGGGAATGATGTTATTTTTTAAAAGAGGAGGAAGAATAAGACAGATGTGTACTCTTATGCCGTCCTTCTCCGCTGGAAGGTGGGCTTTCTGCATATTGACATCATGGTCTGAGTCATGGAAAATAACTTCTACTATCCAAAGCTTTGTTTGCATATATGAAGATACAGGGAGACATTTAAAGCCAGTCCTGATGTTGACAAGGCCGTTATTAAAACCAAACAAAAGCTCTGTTCCCAAGTCAGGCTGTTTGTTCTTAAATTTATCTGGGCCCCACTACCTGATTTTAGGCAATGAGCAGATGTCTCACAGCAGGAAGCACATTTACTCCAGATGCTGCTTAGCTTAAGATATGCCACCCCACACACACCCTGGCGGCCACCCCCACACACACACACACACACACACACGCACACCCTCAGGATTCAGGGAAATGAACATTCATGGCTCCCCTTCCGGGACTTGGCAAGCCTGCTTGGTCCATTTGTAACCTCTGCGTGCGTTCTGACAGAGAGATGAGCAGCAGAAATGAGTAGCCAATCAAATCCCACTCTATAGTCCCCCTGTTGTCTCCTAGGTAACCGGCACAGGGACACCTCAGCTAGCTAATACATTGGGTGGGACACCACAAAGACAGACAGAGAGACAGACACACACACACACACACACCCCACATTCCCATAACAGTTCAGCAGGTCAGCACCACGGACAGCTCCCCGCTGCAGCATTCAATGCCAAAAGAGCCGTTCCTGCCTCGTCCAGCAACCCCATCTCACAGGGACACCTCAGCTAGCTAATACATTGGGTGGGACACCACACAGTCACACACACACACACACACACACACACGTTCCCATAACAGTTCATAATTGCAGGTGCTGGGTGTAACGGTCAGCACCCCGGACAGCTCCCCGCAGCGGCATTCAATGCCAAAAGAGCCGTTCTGCCTCTTCCAGCAACCCCATCTCACAGCTTTCCCACCCATTGCCTCTCCCCATTGTCATTTCCATCACTCAAAAGATTACTCATCTTCAAAGGCAGCCCAAATTCTTGATCTGGCCTCCAACTGTTTCCAGAATAAAATTCACACTCCCCTTGACAGACATGACCCTAAATGACCTCGTTCCTCTAGCCTCCTCACTCACTATGCTTTCTGTCCCTCACTCTTTCTTTCTCCAGCAGGTCAGACTGGTCTACCCCAGGAAACCAGGGCTTTGCTTTGAACCTGTTTCCCTAATCATCCTATCTAAAGGAGCCACACACACAAGGGGTTCCACATCACCTTGTGTCCCTCAGAGGTCTTCACAGCATTGATCACCTTCAGAAACTCATTCTGTCTTCCACTCTAGAGAGTAAACTCCACAGCAGCAAGATCTTTCTCGGTTCCTCTTGCATCCTTTCCCTAGCATCCAGAACAGACCCCAGCAAATATTTGTTTCAAGAATAAATCTCATACCCACATCATTGTTCCTATATCCATTCATCTCCCTGCTGGATATTGTGGTGTTTAACATTACACGTCAACTTAGCTAGGTCATGATTCCCAGGATTCTGTGGTTGTCCTCCACGCTGAGGCAGTATTAATTTTTTTCCATTCTACATGTTGTAAATCCTAACCTCTATAGGTTCATGAGGAAGTATTAGTGCAAGGTGGATCGTGACTTACAGCCTTACAAGAGGGTGTAGCTAAAATATCCTTACTCAAGTTATACTCTTAACTCTGATGTAAGGAAAGTTTCCTCAGGGTTGTAACCCCCGTCGCTCAGGGGTGTGTGTGTGTGTGTGTGTGTGTGTGTGTGTGTGTGATAGCAAGGCTTTCCTTGGCTCTGGATCTTGGTTCAGGCACTTGGCATACCTGCTTAGATCAGATCTCCATCATTATCTGATGGCCAGTTCTTGGGACTTTTGCTAGCAGCCTCTTATCTGAGCTACCAATTTTCAGTCCCTACAACCACTAGTCAGAAGAAGCCTCCAGACTAATGCCTGTCCCACAGATTTGGGACTTGCCAGCTTCCAAACCAGGTAAATAGTGCCCTTGAAAGTAATCTCTCACTCTCTTGATACACAGATATAGAAACACTTCACTAGCTTTGCATCTTTGGAAAACTCAGTCTAAAAAAATAGTACCGAGTGTATCTAGAAAAATGAAATTGTACAGATGAGCTTTCTAAATTGGTTTCGAAGTCTGGCTAGTTGTAAAGGCACTGATGGTTCTGCCTTCAGTAGTAAAGAGGGCACTGCTAATATGTAGCATGAAAATATCACCATCAAGTATTTGTAGGAAACAAAGCTCCAGTTTTGGACGCTTTCCTAAAACTTTGTCAGAATGAGAAGGACAAGAAGCTCGAAGGTTACTAATGTTATCTAGCCCTAACTGTGTCTGTAAGTGAAATTTTTAGGTGAGTCAGAACAGGAACATATGGTTCTTTTTTTAATGTTAACAATCTTCTGTGCTCTATTTTTTTAAAATAATTTGATTAGGAGATGTTACAGATATCATAATATTCCATAGTTTAATCGCATCAAGCACTATTGTACAATTGCTACACAATCAGTTCCAAAACATTTTATTTCTTTTGAACTCCTTGATATAAGCTCCTCCCTCCCCCACCTTACCCCCTAGGAACCCTGGTTTTTTATTTTTTTTTAATTTATTTTGCCATATCTTACACCATCCGATATGTCCATTCACATACAATTCTGTCATTCGCTCCCCTCAAGTGGGGTTATGTAATTATCAATGCTATCAACTCCCCCCTCCCCATTCCCGCCTCCTCATCGCACACCCTTGGGGAATCACTTCACTAGTGATGGTGAGTTTTCTAAATTGGTTTCTAGGTCTGGCTAGTTGTTTCTGAAGGGTTCTCTATCTTGGCTTTCATGTATTGATGATCTTAATTATACAAATGAACATACACAAGTCTAACAAGATCAATGAGGTAAAACAGACAAAAAACCATAATAGTCAGGGGAGGAAATGTTAAAGAACTACAGAATAGTTATGTATTTCATCAGTGCTGTACTGTACCCCAGATTTATCATCCCTTCAGTGTGACCCTTCTGAGAGGGATTGTCCAATTATCTTACAGGTGGGTTTGGGGTCTTAGTTAGCCTTACTTTTAATGCAAGGAGTCCTGGTAGCACTGGTGGGTAAGTATTTGACTGCTAATTACAAGGTTGGTAGTTCAAACCTACCCATTGTTACATGAGAACGATAAGGCTATCTGTTCCCATCACTGAGTCAGAATCAAGTTGATGGCAGTGAGTTTTTGAGTACCTGCTCCCAGAAAGATTGGCAGGCTTGGAAACCCTCTGTAGCAAAGCTATGCATTAGGATCGACTACACAGCAGTCCAGTTTTTCATTGGTTTTTGTTTGTTTGTTTGTTTAGTGCAAGAGAGGGACCTAGTGGCTGTAGTTGTTTATGCTTTAGGCTACTCACTGCAAGGTCAGCAATTCGACCCCTATTGCCACTCTGGGGGAGAAGAGGAGACTTTCAACTCCCACGAAGAGTTACAGCCTCAGAAACCCTAGGAAACGGTTGGACTATGCCCTCTAAGGTTGTTATGAATTGGAATCAAGTTGGTGGCGATGGAAGTTGGTGTTTAGTACCAGGAACGGCTCAAAAACCTTTCAATGATTTAAAGCTGCACGGGTAGTCAGTGACGGTGACTGTGATGAAGACCTTGTTCTGAGTAGAGGTTTGTTCAATCATTTCAAAGTGAGAGTAAATTTACCTAACATTAAAGGGCAAGTAAGAGTTGTCCATAAGTCACACATTCGTAACCTGTGGACTGTCTGAATCATAAAACCAATTGGTTAGCACTACTTTCAATAGATAACGTGGTAAAAGAAATAGGCTTCATTCAGAGTCACAGCTCAGGCATCACATAAAAGACCTGAAAGATGCTGCTTGTGTCCTAAAAGAAAGCCTTATTTCTAGAGCTGATATTGCCAAAAATGAAACCTGGTATCTTGTAACAATCATAATGATGGGGACATATTGGGTCCATAAATGCGATTGTATCACGCCTGCCAATAGCAACACTCTTCCCATCTGAAGATATTAGGCCATCTTTACCTGTTAAGCCACCCTCCCCAGGGAAACCATTATCTCTTTATCTCCATTTAATGAGATTAACTCAACTGTACCAAAGAGGCTTGGAATGAGTTGTCACCTGGGGCATAGCTTGAGGCAGATACCTCGAAAGACACTGCCGAACTTCCCAGGACGTACTCCCGTCAACAGTTTGGCTTCTAGATTTATACCAGACGTAAGTCCCAGCAAGCGCCAAAAGGTTATTCCCAAACCACCATCCACGGACTCACAGAATGCTATATCCACCAACACAGCGTCCCGCACAGCATCACCTCACTTCACAGCGCGCGAAGCATGGCAATGAGCCCATGCTTGGGAAATACATCAGTCTTGCCAGGTTCCCCAAAATCCTGGAGCAGCCAAACTGACAAAACAACACAGTGATCATCTAAAGACACAATTATGGCACCAGCCAAGGGGCAATTCTTTACAGGGTTGGGACAATGTTTTCCAGGAGGCGATATACACTCTGAATCAGCATCCACTATATGGTGCTCTATATATTGTAAATCTTAACCCTATATGCTAATGAGAGGAGCCTTGGTGGCATAATGGGCATTGAACTACAAAGCAAAAGGTCAACAATTTGAAACCACCAGCAGCTCCACTGGAGAAAGATGAGGCTTTCTACTCGTGTAAAGAATTACAATCTCGGAAACCCAAAAGGGCAGTTCAACTCTGTCCTCTAGGGTTGCTATATGTGGAATTGATTCAATGGTAATGAGTTTAAGTTCTGATATGCTAATGAGGCAGGAATAGTGCTGAGTGTACCCTGAGTCACAACTTTAACAAACAGATGAGTCAGATCATACCCTATTCAAGCCTCACCTTTATTCTGATATAAGAGGAGCTTCCTTGGGGTTCTGACCTGCATGAGTGTTCTAGCAAGGGTCTCCTTTAATCGGTTCTTGTACCTGGCTTATCCTCATTTGATCTCTGATTCTTAGAACTTGAGTTAGCAGCTTGTCTAGCTCTGATCAATCAATTTGGGGATTCACTTACTTCCAAATTCCCATGAATCAGGAGAAGCCTCCGGCCTGATGTGTTACCCATGGATTTGGAACTTGTCAGCCTCCACAACCATGTGAGCTATTTCCTTGAGATAAATCTCACCCACTCGCTCTGTCTCGTGTGTGTGTGTATGTGTGTGTGTGTGTGTGTGTGTTTCACTGACTTCTATAGTGAACCCAGCTTAAGATAAACTTCTATTCACCCTCCTGGCTAACATTCCAAGAATCTATTAAAGAGCAGAAAGGACTGGCATAAGGAGGAAAATTAATCAGGCCACACCCTAGGAAGAATTTGCTGGTGGAAACAGGGCCTTCTCCCTGGGGTCACAGCACCAACCCTCTGTGAGCAGCCATTCACTCACTGCTTCTCTCAGGGCACGGCACCTTGAACCTTTGCTGTCTAAGGAGCTGGTGGCCTCCACAGCTAAGAACTGGGTCTTATTTTCCTGATCCTACACATAAACCAGCAAGAACCAGGAACTGAGAGGAGCTCAGGAAGCATTTGCTGAGCAGAAGAATAAATGGGAAAAATATGTTGTCTACAGGAACTCAGACATCAAAGGAGAGGTTTC
The DNA here is from genome assembly GCF_000313985.2 of Echinops telfairi. Classification (NCBI taxonomy): domain Eukaryota; kingdom Metazoa; phylum Chordata; class Mammalia; order Afrosoricida; family Tenrecidae; genus Echinops; species Echinops telfairi. The sequence continues at coordinate 28,293,530 of NW_022103928.1, read as the reverse complement.
CTGAAAGAGGATTGTCAACAAACCTCCCCCTTGCACACATGCATCTCAAAAGCCTCATGACGCTGGACTTGCAGGGCCTCCAATCCTGCGGTTATATCTGTCTCTCTTCAAGGGACATGCTACCACTTTAAGTTCTAAAACCTGTGTGCAGGGATCCCGAGATATGTGCTGGGTAAGTCTGTAGTGAGCACGGAGAGCCACACTCTCTGTTCCCACCGTTGGGCAAGGCCAGGCATTGCGTTCAAGTAGTCACACGATGAATACAACCATGCTGGATCCTCCAGCCCTGGAAGTGGAGAGCCTCTAGCTGGCCACCCAGACCCCAGAAATTCACACTGAGTTATCCTCTGACCAATGCACCAATTTCCTGAAAGCAGAAGTAAAAGCAGATGAAGGAGTCTGGAAAAGATGAGCACCTACTGTGTGCTAGGCACTGCACCATGCTGTGTTCACATTGACTCTTCAGGACCACTCTGCAAGGTTACCCTCCATATTTTATAGTTGGAAAGACTGCAGTTCAGAGAAAACCAAGTAACACATTCAAGGTCACACAGCTGGCAAATAGAGGGGCATGAGATGGATACCTGAGTCTACTATCTGTCAGGGTAGCCAGCACTTAACAAATCATCACAGACCCGGCAGGTGCAATTGCACAGCGATAACATGTAAAGATTACAGTAAAGTCATAGAGAATGAGAAAGATAAGAGAAAGTAAAATGAAGGAGTCAGACACATTTCATGGTAGCATGCTCACCTCAGCCCCCCCTACTGGTCTACATGGGGATGTGGAAGGTGGGAATGGCAGGGAGAGAGCGATTTATTTCTAAACAAGGTTTATATATCTTTTGGGGGCGTGCATACATGACAGGAAGAGGTTGTACTATAGGTAATACAGTAATGGGAGGGGATGATCTAGGGGTGTATACCCTATAGGAAGAAGGGATTAGGGGTAAACATGTGAAAAGATGAGCAAACCCCAGATTCAATATGGAAGTCTAACCTTGGTCACCCTTGAGTGGGCTTGACTTCCCTGGGCTCTCCTTCAGGGAGACAATCTACTACTATCCTTATCAGAAGGGAGTGGGCCCTATTTAGAGTAAGACAGACTACACAGTCTGGTTGCTCTAGATGGCTGATAACCCTTAGGAAGCGTAACCTGTGACCAGCTTTCATTGACATCCAAGTGTATAGTCATTTGCTGTGTGTAACAAGCAGCTAGGTTTGGCATCTATTTGGGGGAGACAACTTGGGAGAAATCTTTCTGTATCCCACAACTATCTAAGTCTCCTCCTCTCTCTTGGAAGCCTTAACCTATGCCACGGTAATTTCACATGTCCCTCCTGCCATCCCTGAAAGGGACGAGACTCCATTCCCCGGCTCTGTGCCCTTCTGTCACTCTCAGGCATGGCTGATGCCATCACCAGTCTCTGACATGGGACCTGCATCCCAGAGTCTCTCATTTGAAACCCAATTTTCCTATGGCCCTGAGAAAGTTGGGTGGGTGAGGGTGGGGGGTAGATGTATTTTTAAAATATTCATTTCCTGCCAGCGGGGGTGGATGCACAGTCACCATCTGAGTTAGTGCTGAGCTCAAAGATCAAGCCCAGCTAAGATTTTCCAAGGAAAACGCTGGAGAAATAGAAGCGGCCCTCTCTAAAGCAATTGTAGGGTTCACAAGACCATTCCCTGCCTTGCCTCACACCCCATGTGATGCTCACACGTGCCGCCAACAGGCCTCACCTGTCACACACACCTCACAGTGCCACTCAGGTCACACACGTCTCACACTACTACATGCTTCACATCCCACACATAGCTCAAATGTGTCATATACCTGTTACATGTGTGCCCCATAAATATATCACACACATCTCACACGTACTTCGTGTAGCTCGACATACATCTCAAATACAGCACACGTGTTATATGCAGACCTCACATACTACCAGATGCCTCACAATCTCATACCACACTTCTGCATGTTACGCATGTGTTTTACGCACACCTCACATGCCTCATACATGTCATGCACATACCGTACACATGCTCCACTCACATGACTCACCACACACCCCACGCATGCAGGAGCATTAGAAATAAGAAAGCAAGGGATAGGGGAGCGGGGAGGGAGGGGGGAAAATGAGGAGCTGATGCGAGGGCTTTAAGTGGAGAACAAATATTTTGAGAATGATGAGGGCAACTAATGTACAAATGCGCTGGACACAATTGATATATGTATGGATTGTGATAATAGTTGTATGAGCTCTCAATAAAATGATTTTTAAAAAAGAACTAAGAAAGCAAGACCATTGCTCTCAGACTCTGCTCTAGACTACACTGTACCAAAGCCGAGCCTTCCCCTCATGCCTACCAGCATGCCAGTAGGATAGGCGCCAGGCTCTCTCTTGAGAAAGACAGAAAAGGATACAAGATCACAGAGGATCCCTGCAGCTCATCTGCCCCGTTTTCTGAAGGGCCAACCTCACATGGAAGGATAGTGGTAGCCAGGTGGCTTTGCAAGACTTCTTTGGTCATTTACTCCGCTCTGAGTGGGTGGGGCCTCCACTGAGGAGGACACTCCTTTGAGAGCCAACCCCCCTTGGTGCCTTCTTCCTCAACACTGGGAAAAGAAATCTGGACCGTCTGTGCCCTAAAGCTGTTCTTCTGTACCAACTGGGGTAGAGGGTCTGCCTCCTCGCCCAGCAAAGCACAGAGCAGGGCTGGCACACCAGCTAAGGCCTGAAGGGGGTCTAAATAAAACCCATACACATGAGAATGTACTTCCAGGACCTAGGAAAGGAGTAGGGAGAAGCGCCCTGCTTGGTCCTAGAGACAGGACAAGGGAGTCAGAGGCCCAGGCTCCCAGTCAGTCTCCCCCACCTATGCCAAACCCCAGGAGCTTCTGGCCTGGTGGTGAACCTGGTCCTTCCCCATGAGACTGAGCTAGGCAAGCCCAACTTGGAGGACCAACTGGAAGGAGGTGGTGGGTGTCTAGAAACCATGGAAAGCTTGTTAGTTACATGGGCTTGGGTAGGCTCACATTCCAACTCCACTACTTATAGCTGTGAGACCTTGGGCAAGGGGCTTCACCCTCCCACCCACCCCCACCTGTGTTCTCACCTGTAAAGTAGAAAGAATAACAGGGCCTCCCCCCACCCCATCCCCCATCAAAAGTAGTGATTGTGAAGGTTAAAGGCAAAGGCAGATGTGACAACCACACACAGTTAAGATGTACCTTCAATCCTCCATCATTCTCCCCTCACTGCCCGTCCCCGTCCCCGTCCCCCTCCCCCCGCGGGAGTGCAGGGGTGGACAGCTGCCATTTCCACCTCACTGTGACCGCTACTCGCAATGCTTGATTAGCACCGCATCCAAACTTTCCTCAGAGGTGGTTGGCTGGCTGGTTCGAGTCCTCATCCCTCACCAACCAGAGGTTCCGACTACAGGTACTGGGTGGGAGCAACCCTGGTGATGGAAGGGGCACGCCGC
>NW_022103928.1:28286564-28289003 GCF_000313985.2 Echinops telfairi | reverse complement strand
ACCCACCCTGAGAGCCTGCAACTCACATCCTAATAATGCTCGTCGCCACGGGTGAATGAACCCACGGAGGCGTGACAAAATGCGTGAATGAGTGAGTGAACCGGTGAGCACCTGAGTCACCGAGGGAATGAATGAATGAACGAATGAAAGAGGGAATGGGCAAAGGAACGTGGGAGTGAATGAACGAGTCAGGGAAGGGCTAAAGGAATATGTGAATAAGTGAAGGCGTGAAGAAGATTGAATAAACGAGTGAACAAATAAATGTATAAATTAACGAGCGAGGGAATATGTCAACGTAACAGAACCATGTATTCAGTGAATGAGCTGATGGAGTCGGCCCGTGGAGACTGGTACTCTAGGACTCTCCCAGTAGAGGAGGCTCAGAGGGGATGGAGGCCAGCTGTGGTAGACTGCAAACAGCCTGTCTGCCCTCAACAGTGTCTGATTACTCACGGAGCCAGGTGAGCGTGAGCTGACCGGTAGTGAACACTTAGACCTTCTATTCACCATATGAAGGACCCTGCTTCTAGGCAAGGCTGACATCTCTCTCTCCCAACCCCACAGCACCTCCCTAGAGCATGAAAACTTCTTTTCAAGACTGCAATCCCTTGGGAGGGAGGGAAAAAAGAGGAGCTGATCCCAAGGACTCAATAGAAAGTAAATGTCTAGAAAAGAATGATGGCGACCTAGATACAAATACGCTTGATACAGTTGATGTATGGATTGGTATAAGAGCTGTAAGAACCCTCAACAAAAATGATCTTTTATTTACATTAAGAGTTGTAAGAACCCACAATAAAAGTGATCTCTTAATTGAAAAACAAAAACTGCAAGCCCTAGCAGAGACATGGTGCCTGACCTTGTTTATTGGGTAATCCTGCCCTGCAGCCAGGGAGCCCTCGTGGGGCAAGGGTTGGCTGCTAACGGAAAGGTTGATGGTTTGAGCCCATCAGCTACTTGGCAGGAAAAAGATGTGGCCTTCAGTTTCTGCCTTGGGAGCCATATGGCCCAGTTCGAATCTGTCCTTCATGGCCACTCTGAGTCAGGATGAACTCAAGAGCAGCGTGTGGGCCCCTGGTCCACAGTACCTAATCACAGCTCCCCACCACCTCGACGGGAGCCATTGACCTCACTGGGCCTAAGACCCTGAGAAAGAAGAGTTTCTGTGGCTAGGTGCCATCGACTCGCTTCCGATCCATCGCAACCCCATGCACAACAGGACGAAACGCTGCACGGTCCTGTCCCAGCCTCACAGTGGTTCTTAGGAGCCCACTGATTGAGCCATCACCTTGAGGGCCTTCCTCTTTTTTGCCGCTTTTCCACTTTACCAAACATGATGTAGTTCTCCAGGGACTGGTCTTGCCTCACAATGTCAAAATCTTGCCATCCTTGCCTCTAAGGAGCATTCTGGCTTTGCTTTTTCCAAATCCGATTGGTTTGTCCTTTTGTCAGCCTTCCAATAGTCTTCCCCAGCACTGCAATGCAAATGCATCGATTTTTCTATGGTCTTCCTTTTTCGATGTCCAACCAGCACATGCATATGATGCAATGGAGCATACCCTGGCTCGAGTCAGGTGCACCTTAGTCCTCAAAGTAATATCCTTGCTCTTCAATACTCTGAAAAGAAAGGTCTTGGGCAGCAGATTTACCTAAAAGAACAGTAAGAAAGAAAGAAAAGTAGCAGCATCCAACCTCTTCATCTAATGTCACATGGGAGGAGGAGCAGCATTATCAGTATTAACATCCCAAAGCAGATTCGTAGGAGACAGAGGTCAAACATGTCTCCACCCTCCAACCTTTTATGAATGCTGATACCAGCTGTTCCTCCCATAGCAATCCAGACTTCATTGCTGGCTCTGATGATAACAATATGTGGCAGCGGCCACACAGAACTCACAGGCAATATTCATGATGATGGACTTTGTCAGGGAAAGAACTGGTTGCAAATCAGGATCAGAAATAACTCAGGGGATAGTTCTTCCATCAAGACAGACACTTTTCTCATACACGTCCACAGGCAGATCTCTGTTTGACCCTCAGTCCCTTGGTCTGGCCTCTGCCCTACTCAGACAAGTGCACCCCATTCTACCAGCAAGCCTCCCACCTGATGTCACTCAACTCTCTACCTCCGTGGGCCAGGAAGTCCACCGATCTGCCTCATGTAGTCTCTGGGTTCTACTGGTTTTGCTATCACTGTTTCTCTGCCACAGCTTCTCATCCTCACTCACTACATCTGATGTCAATTGCCCATTAGCATTCCATTCAAATTATTTACATAGTTCCAGCCCCACAAGTGTGTCCTGCCTTTTATTTACATTATCAATGATCTACCACAAGCACCTCATATTTGCATAGTCCTTCCCTTCATTTAAGGGAGCCCAGCTAGCTTAATAATTACACATTGGGCTGCTAACTGGAAGGCCGGCAGTTTGAACCACC
>NW_022103928.1:28283697-28285786 GCF_000313985.2 Echinops telfairi | reverse complement strand
CCTTCAGGGTCTCCATTTGTTGATGGGGCACACTCAAGATGAGAAGAAACAGCTGCAAAAATACAGTAATTGAAACTGGGAATGAAGGAAGTATGAATCTAGGAAAACTGGAAGTTGTCAAAAATGAAACAGAACTCATAGATTGATATCCTAGACATTAGTGAACTGAAATGGACCGGCATTGGCCACTTTTGACAAGAAAATCACATGGTTTACTATGGTGTGAATGTCAAAAGAAATTTCAAAATTTATTTTGAAGTACAATGCAGTCTTGATACGATTATATTTATCCATCTCCAAGGACATCCAATCAATACAATTGTATCTCTCTGCCTCCATAGAAATCCAGTCAATACAACTATCAATACAATATCAATATTAATACAAATTTATGCACCAACCACTAAAGCTGGTGATGAAGAAACTGAAGAATTCTACCAATTATTTCAGTCTGAAATTGATCAAACATGCAATCAAGATGCATTGATAAATATTGGTGATTGGAATGCAAAAATTGGAAACAAAAGGAAAATAACAGCGGTTGGAAAATATGTCTTGGGGATAGAAAGAAAGCTGGAGATGACATGAAGAATTTTGCAAGACCAATGACTTGTTCATAGCAAATATTTTTTCAACAACACAAAAGGTGACGATACAGATGGACTTCTCCAGACGAAATACACAGAAATCAAATTGACTACATTTGTGGGAAGAGACTATGGAGAAACTCAATGTCAGCTGCTACATCCAGGTCATGGGTTTAGTATGGAACAGATTCTAAATTGCTCATATGCAAGGTCAGGTTAAAGCTGAAGAAAATGAAAACCAAAATATGACTTTGACTCTATCCCACCGGGATTTCCAAAATGTCTCAAGAACAGATTTGATAGATTGACCACTAATAACAGAAGACCTGATAAGCTGTGGGAGAACATCAAGAGTATCATTTATGAAGAAAGCAAAAGGTTATTAAGATGACAAGAAAGAAAAAATCAAAGTGAGTGTCAGAAGAGCCTCTGAAACTTAATCATGGACACCTAAAGCAAATGAAAAGAATGATGAAGTCAAAGAGTTGAACAGAAAATTTCAAAGGGCAGTTCAAAAAGACAAAGCCAAATATTACAATGAAATGTGCACAACCCTAGAGTTAGAAAGCCTGAAAAGAAGAATACGCTCAGCATATCTTAAACTGAAAGAACTCAAAAGAAAACTCAAGCCTCAAGTTGCAAGATTCTATGGGCAAAATATTGAATGATGCCGGGAGCATCAGAAGAGGATGGAAAGAATACACAGGGTCACTGGACCAAAAGAAACTAATCAACATCCAACCATTTCATATGAGCAAGGAAGAAGTTCAAGCTGCACGGAAAGCATTAGCCAAAAACAAGGCTCCAAGAATTCAGAATACCAACTGGAAGGTGTCAATGTACTGTTGAAGCACCAGAAGAACTTACTTGTCAATGCGAGGAAATCTGGGAGACAGCTACTTGGCCAACTGACTGAAAGAGATCCACATTTGAACTCACTCCAAAGAAAGTTGACCCAACAAAACACTCACATTGTAGAACAATATCACTGGTGTTATTTGCAAGTAAAATTTTGATGAAGATAATTCAACAGTGGTTGCAGTAGTACATTGATAGGGAGCTGCCAGAGGTCCAGCCCGGATTCAGAAGAGGTAATGGAAGAAGGCATATGATTGCTGATAACAAATGGATCTTGGATGAAAGTAGAGAATACAAGAAAGATGTTTACTTTTTTTTTTTAATTAACAATGCCAAGGCATTCAACTGTGTGCATGCTACCAGACTATGGATAGCCTTGAGAGGAATGGAAATTCCAAAATACTCCATGCTGATGCAGATCTTTTTTTTCTTCTTCTTCCTCTTTCTTTCTTTTTTTCCTTTAATACTTTTATTGGGGACTCTTACATCTCTTATCACAATCCATACATTGCTCCAGTGCATCAAGCACATTTGCACATATGCTGTCATCATAATTTTCTTTTTTTTAAATCATTTTTTGGGGGGGCTCGTACAACTCTTATCACAATCCATACATACATCCATTGTGTCAAGCACATTTGTAC
>NW_022103928.1:28275032-28282938 GCF_000313985.2 Echinops telfairi | reverse complement strand
ACCCATTTGTCTTCAGCGATCATATCAGGAAGGGGAGCACCCAATGATATGATTTTTGTTCTTTGATGCCTGATAACTGATCCCTTTGGCACTTCGGGATGCAGATCTTAAGCACAAATCAAGAGATGGTTGTGTAAGCAGAACAAGGGAATACAGCATGATTTAACATCAGGAAAGCTGTGCATAAGGGTTGTATCCTCTTACTGATGCTGAGTAAATGATCTGAAAAGCTGGATTATATGAAGAAGAATGTGGCATCAGGATGGGAGGAAGGCTTATTAACAACCTATGATATGCAGATGACCCAACCTTGCTTGCTGGAGGTGAGGAGGACTTGAAGATCAAGGCCTGCAGTCTTCAGGAGGGATTACAACTCAATGTAAAGAAAACCAAGCTTCTCACAAGTGGACCAGTAGGTAACATCATGGTAAATGGTGAAAAGATTGAAGCTGTCAAGGATTTTGTCTTACTTGGATCCACAATCAGTGCTCCTGGAAGTAGGAGTCAAGAGATCAGAAGGCAGGTTGCATTGAGTAAATCTGCAGTACAAGACCTCTTTAGAGGGTCGAAAAGCAGGGGGTCACTTTGAGGACTAAGTGTGCCTGACCTAAGCCATGGTATTTTCCATTGCCTCACATGCATGTGAAAGTTGGACATTGAAAAAGGAAGATTGAAGAAGAATCAAGGCACTTGAATTGTGGTGCTGGCAAAGAATATTGAAAATATTGTGGACTGCTAGGAGGATAAACAAGTCTGTCTTGGAAGAAATACAGCCAAAGAGCTCCTTAGAGGCCAGGCTGTCAAGACTTCTTCTTACATACTTTGTACCTGCTGTCTGGAGAGGCCAGTCCTTGGAGAGAGTCATCATGCATGGTAAAGCAGAGGGGCAGAGAAAAAGGGGAAGGCCCTCCAGGATTTGGGTTGACACAGTGACCGAAGCAGTGGGCTCACGCACAGGAACACTTGGGGGGACGGCGCAGGACCAGGCTGTGTTTCGTTCTGTTGTGCACAGTCACGATGAGTCAAAACCAACTTGAAGGCACCTAACCAGACCAACAACATTACCTGGAGAAGCACTTCATGCCTGATAAAGCAGGGGTCAGCATGAAAGAGGAAGATGCTCAATGAAATCGATTGGCACGGGGCTGCAACAATGGGCAATCACTGAGGAGGTCCCAAGACTGAGCAGTGCTTCAAGCTGCTGTATATAGGGTCACTATGAGTCGGACTTGACAGCCCCTAAAAAAAAGAACAAAAAAATCCCCAAAATAAGGGAGACATCAGACAGGGCAGGATATGATGGAATAGTGATTTGTAAATTATCAAGGGCTCGTGAGGGAGGGGGGAGTGGAGAGGGAGGGGGGAAATGAGGACCTGATACCAGGGGCTTGAGTGGAGAGGAAATGTTTGAGAATGATGAAGGCAATGAATGTACAAATGTGCTTTGCACAGTTGATGTATGTATGGATTTTGATAAGAGTTGCATGAACCCCTAATAAAACGATTTTTTTAAAAAGAGAACTAAAAAAAGAAATTAAAAAAATAAACAAAATTTAAAAACAACATTAAAAAGCATTTATACATCAATAATGGCTGACTCCAAGATCTTGCTTGACTGTTTGCCCGGAGGCTTTCCCTCTCTTCTCTGCCTCAGTCCTGTTAGCCATTCACAGAGCTGAATTGGGTGGTCACACAGGACCCATTCCACCCTCCCATGGCCACGCCCATGAGCGAGTGTTGGGTGGCGGGCAGTGGTATGGCAGAGAAGAACACTAGATTAGGAGTTAGAGGCACATCTGCTCAGATCCTGAATTTGTTAGTTTTCAGTTGTGAACCCTTCGGTAAATCACTTTACCTCCATGAGCTTCAGTCAGATTCCCCATATACAAACTAGTTATCATCATAATGTCCTATCTGGGTCAAGGAAAGATGGACAGAGGGCCTCATAGACTGAAAGCAGGTCCCATGATGGAACCCCAGGCATCGTGATACTATCAATACTGTGAGCTCAGAAATATACTACTTTTGTAAAGAAGGGTGAGGGGAGATTTTTAATGTGATGTTAGATCCCACAACCATTTTGCATGAGTCCCATTTAACAAGTGAGGACAATTACTTAGAGAGACTATGTGTTTTGTACAAGGTCACAGAGAGGAGAGGAGTTGGCATTTGCACCCAGATCTGCCGAGCCCCAAGGCACTCCCACTCGACAGCGCTGATGACCACATCGTCCCATGGACATTTATCACTCAGTCATTCTCCTAAAGACCCACACATCCCAGTTCCATATTAATCTTAAATCCTTGATCATTTAAATAAGTAGGGTGCAGAACTCAGGGTTGGAGCAAGGAGGGGCAGATCAGCACACAGATCTGGGCCTATAGAGTGCTGACTCCAGGGGTTGGCTAAATGGCTGTGAGTTTCTGACTAGGCAGCAAGCCTCTCCCAGCAACGGAATTGTGAATTATTCCTGTCTCCCCCCAGATTGATGGCCTCCACAGGCAGGATGCCACTGCTCGGAGGATGACAGTGTTGGAATTGCTGACAGGAGAAGAAAGGTTCCAGAGCCAAAGAAAAGAAGCATCAGCAGAAGAGGCTAGTTAGGATGTCAGGGTGCAGGGCCAGTGACTGTCCAATGGCAAGAGAGGAGGAGGAAGGACATGCGCAAGAGGGGCGTGTTCGGGTTACCTACTATTGCATTACAGGCCACTCTAAACCTAACCCAAACCCAAACTCACTGCCATCTAGTCAAAGCCGACTCACGGTGACCCTAAGGACGGGGAAGATCTGCCTCTGTGAGTTTCTAAGACTGTAACTCTTTATGGAGTAGAAAGTCTCATCTTTCTCCCATGGAGCAGCTGGTGGTTTCAAACTGCAGACCTTGTGATGAGCAGCCCAATGGGTAACCCACTATGCCACCAGGGATCCCGTACACCTAAGTGGCATAAAATAACCACTTTATTGTGTCATGAATTCTGTGGGTCAGAACCTGGGCTGAATACAGAGGAGATACCTCTGCTGCTCCACAAAGTCTTAGTTAGGTCTCAGCTGGGAAGACTTGAAGGCTGAGACATAAGCTGACTTAATAGCTGGGAATTAGAATCATCTGGAGTGTCTTTACTCTTGTCCTTGGGTTGGAATGACTCAGCCAGTAGGCTCAATTGGGATTCCCAGTTCTGGCATATGCCTTCACAACAGGGCAGCTACAGGGTGGGTGTGGGTCTGGGTAGACTAGAGAAACAAATCCAGAGACACTCATGTGTGTAAGAGAAAGCTTTATATAAAAGAGTAATTCTATATTAGGAAAACATCCCATTCCAGTCCAGATCAAGTCCATAAGTCCGATATTAGCCCATAGGTCTGATACCAGTCTATAAATTCCTCTTCAGACTTACACAACACATGCAAATGACACCGAGTGCAGGAAGATCACAGGCCAGTGGGTGGAAAGTCTTGTGGATCCAGTGGCAGTGGAAGCATCTTAGTGCTGGTGTGGGTCTTCACTTGGCTCCTCCAGCATCAAGGCTCTGGCCGCCATCTGCATACCTCCAGGTGGCTTGTCAGCAGGAATGTCTCACAGGGAGAGGAAGCAGGGAGTGTTCGTCCCATCCCCAGAGAGGAAGATAGGAATTCCCCGAATCCTCAGGAGAAAGCCATGCCCACACAGAGGCATTGACAGGCTAGACTCCACTCCTTCACAAGTTGACAGGAGATTAAGTAACTGCCACAGGGGTTTTAAACTTCTGACTTGGAAGTGCCCAGCTCTGAGAGTGTATGTTCCAATGGCAAAAAGTAAAAGCTGCATCCCTTTATATGCCCTGGCAGCAGAAATCACCTAGCAACCTTTCCTAGTCTCTTTCAGTTGAAGCAGTTGCGAAGACGCACGGGGAAGTGGCATACACTTGATGAGAGCAGCGTTGAAGAACTTGCTGCTCTATTTGAAATCACGTCAAACCCCAAACCCATCACCACGGAGTCAATTCTGACTCAATAATGACCTTCTAGGACAAAGTAGAATTGTTCCTTAGGGTTTCTGAGACTAGGACTCTACATGGGAGCATATAGTTGTGGTTGTTATTGTTGTGGTTAGGTGCCATCAAGTTGGTTCTCGCTCACAGTGACCCTGTGCACAACAGAACAAAGCACTGCCTGATCCTGCGCCATTCTCACAATTGTTCCTGTGCCTGAGCCCATTGTCGCAGCCACGGTGTCAGTCCATCTCCTTGAGCGCCTTCCTCTTTTTCTCTGCCCTTCCACTTTACCACGCATGTTGACTTTCTCGATTGGTCTCTCCAGACAACAGGTACAAAGTATGTAAGAAGTCTTGACAGCCTTGCCTCTAAGGAGCACTCTGGCTGTACTTTCTTCTAAGACAGGCTTGTTTGTCTTCGTAGCAGTCCATGATACTTTCACTATTTTTTGCCAGCACCACAATTCAAATGCATTGATTCTTCTTCGGTCTTCCTTATTCAATGTCCAACTTTCACATGCACAGGAGGCAATTGAAAATACCTTGGCTTGGGTCAGGCACACCTTAGTCCTCAAAGTAACTTCCTTGCTTTTCAATACTCTAAAGAGGTCTTGTACTTCAGATTTACCTAATGCAACCTGTCTTTTGATCTCTTGACCGCTGCTTCTCTGATCATTCATTGTTGACCCAAGCAACTTCACTCTTGTCTTCATTTATCAGGATGTTACCTATCGGTCCAGTTGTGAGGATTTGGGTCTTCCTTACATTGAATTGTAATCCCTACTGAAGACTGCAGTCCTTGATCTTCATCAGCAAGTGCTTCAAGTCGTCCTCACTTCCTGCAAGCAACAAGGTTGGGTAAGTTGCATATCACAGGTTGTTAATAGGCCTTCCTCCCATCCTGATGCCACATCCCTCTTTAAACAAGCCATTTTCTCTGATGATTGGCTGGGCATACACACTGAGTAAGTATGGTGAAAGGCTAGAACTCTGACACACACCTTTCCTGATTTTAAACTCTGCAGTGTTCAGAGGTCAACAAGACAGGGGTGAGGTGAACAAAACCACTGGGATGGAGGAAGGAGCTTCACTGCTCCTCTTTCTATTGACTACGTAAAAAGAAAAATCAAGTAATATGTGAATGTTTAATATGTGAATTGATAATGGAACATCGATTTGATGTACAAATATGAGGGGGCTTCATAAAGTGTGTGGGGAAACAGAATGTAAAGAAAATAGAATTTACCCATGAATCTTGGAAGCCCCCTTGTATAAGGTGTGCTTTGGGGAAGTACAGGCTCCCAAATTGCTTAACCAACAGAGGAGTGGGCTCACAAAAGTTCAGAGACTGCTGTGCAAATATAATCACACTGGTTTGAGCAAGGGCTCCGGGGGTGGGGGTGGGGGGTTCCGCACAGGACTGCGCACTAACAATGGCTCAAAGCGCACTGCAGTGAAAGCCATCCCTCTGCACAGCAGGCACCAAGAGAGCTTGAGGACGGCCTTTATTTTCTGATTCCATTTTCTGCCCAGCCCCTCAAAGCCTTTTACCCAGCTCCTCTTTTCACACCCTGAGCCAGAGACTGGCTTCCCCTTCATCCTGATTAGCTTTTCCTATCAGAGCACTATCCTGAGTATTGCTATTGGAAAATCGGTACTCTATTTTTACCGTCCTTCCCCTCCCCAATCCTTGCTCCTATGGACTGACATCCCAGGAGAAATGCTTATTTACAATGTGACCCCAGGCAGGTCACTTCACCTTTCTAAACATCTGTTAGGTGGGGTCCCTAACCGTCAGCTTTGCAGGGTGGCTGTGATGAAAGGGAGGAAGAATGCCAATGGCCTGGGCCATGTGGTGGGAGGCATCCCGATGCCTCCAGCTAGCAGATAGCTTAGCACAAAGCCCTTCTCTGCAGCTGTTGGCAAATGCAGAGGAGAGAGGGACAGAGACTGGTCCAAGGTCACCAGTGAAATGGGGCAGAGCAAGAACTGAGGTGTCCTCTCTTGTTCTTCCCTTGAGTCTGAGGCTGTCTGCATGCGCCCCCCCCAGTCATATTTAGGCTGGAAAGAAAAGCGCTCTGATTCCAGAGGCTACCCTTCATGGTCATGCCAGCCAGCAAAACTGGAAACCAACTTCTCTCCTCTTGCTCTACCACCAAATGGTCATCTGGGGAAAACTCACCTTGAACCTCAAACATAGTAGCATGTCATGTCTGGGGTCTGGGGGACACTGGCATTTGAGTCACTTGGAAACTACTGTTATTTAAATATGTAGTCTACATATTGGGATAAAAATATTCCTTGGGCCACAATGTTTTAGGGACGAGGCCCAGGACAGAGGAAGGAATGGCTAAGGAGGAAGATGCGATGTGGGTACTAGGATCAACTTTTCCTTCATTATCCTCTGCAGTTTACCTCTGGCTCCAAACCTGGACACTTGGCTCAGCAACACAAACGCCTGTTACCTGCCCTACTCACCTGTGAGAAGACCATTCAGTGGGTGTGACCTTGGGGCTCTTACCCTCCCACCAACTAAGGGAGCTTCACAAAGAATGATTCTTTCTAACCCACAGAGGACCCTACCCTGGGGAACAGATCAGTTTCTCCATCCTGGTGCGTTCTCCGGGATGTTTTACATTCCTGAAGGAGAGGTCCCTGGTGGCACTGCCAGGTAAACATTGGACTGCTAACAAAAAGGAAATTACCTTGCTTGCCTGATCCTTAATCCAGCTCAGTGTTCATGGGCTTGAGCTATACTTGTGGAGGAAAATATCTTTTAAAACCATATTTCATGCTTGAGATGTGGTCAGAAATGCTTAATCGTTATCTAAATGCCGAATCCTGTTCCTTGTCTCTCATATTCATGCCTCACAGTTACATTGTTATGGATTGAGTTGTGTTCCCCTTCCCCCAAAACGTACACTACCTCTTGAATGTGAACCCTGCTTATAAATGAATACAGGGTCTTTGAAGAGGACATTAGTAAATATGAGGTCATTACCGGATGTGGCATGTACATAATCTCCTGTCAACTTGAGCGAAGGGTTGGAGTCTAGCCTGTCAATCAGGGCATAACCAATGAGGCCTCTGTGTGGGCATGGCTTTCTCCTGAGGATTCTGGGAACTACCGCCTTCCTCCCTGGAGGTGGGACACCCTCTCCCTTTGCTTTACATTCCAATGACAAGCTAGATGGAGCTAAGCTGATGGAACCAGAGCTCTGGAGCTGGAGGAGCCACATGGAGACCCACGCCAGTGCTGAAATCCTTCCACCACCACTGGATCTGCTACTTCCACCCACTGTTGCTTCCACCCACTGGCCTGTGATCTTCCTGCACTGAGTGTCATTGCATGTATTGTGTAAGTCTGAAGAGAAATTTATAGACTGGTATCGGGCGTACGGGCTAATATTGGACTTATGCACTTGATCTGGACTGGGCTGGGATGTTTTCTCAATATAAAATTACTCTTTTATATAAAGCTCTTTCTTATACACATATGAATTTCTTTCTCTAGTCAACGTGGACTAACACACTGGAATACAAAAAAACCCAGTGCCATACAGCTCTTTATTTCTGAATAGCAGCAACCCTACAGAACAGAGATGAACAACTGCATAGGATTTTCTAAATTGTTTTATCAGGGCTCATACAACTCTTATCACAATCCATACATACATCAATAGTGTAAAGCACATTTGTGCATTCATTGCCCTCATCATTCTCAAAACATTTGCTCTCCACCTAAGCCCCTGGCATTAGCTCCTCATTTTCCCCCAAACCCTTGATAATTTATAAATTATTATTTTGTCATATCTTGCACTGTCCAACATCTCCCTTCACCCATTTTTCTGTTGTCCATCCCCCCAGGGAGGGGGTTATATGTAGATCCTTGTAATCGGTTCCCCCTTTCCAATCCACCCTCCCTCCACCCTCCCA
>NW_022103928.1:28245982-28273482 GCF_000313985.2 Echinops telfairi | reverse complement strand
CCCCCTGTAGGACTATGGTTCAGTGAGGGGCGTCGTGTCTCATAGTGGTGCCGGCCATGTAGTCCTCTCTGTGGACTGACTGCTCTAGGCAAGAAGACTGCATAGGGTTTCTGAGACTATAAATCTTTATGGAAACAGACTGCCTTATCTTTCTCCACTGAGCAGCTGGTGGATTTGAACCCTGAGACTTTCAGCTGGAAGCTCAACACTTAACTCCTTATAACCAGAGGATCCTGATCCAACCTGAGGAGAATAAACACAGAGACACAGAAGAGGGTCATGCAACCACTGAATTAGGAGCACCAGCCAGACAAGAACACCTAGAACTTTCAGAGAATACATTTTGTTCTTCTAAACCATTCAGGTTCCTGTACTTTGTTATAGTAGCCCTAGGAAATGAATGTCATTTCATTGTTGTTGTTTAGTAACAGTTAAGTTTAAATTGTATCCTCCATCCCCCCCCACCCCAAAATGTGTTGTAAATCTGAGCCCTTATACCAGTGGTTATAATCTCATTTGATAATGGGCTCTCTTTGTTATGTTAATGAGGCAGTGCTGGTGTGAGCGTTGTCTTAAATTAATCTCTTTCGCATATAAAGAAGAATATTGAGCAAGCAAACAGACCCGGGGAAAGAGAGATGCCACACCACAGGAGACCTCCAAGGAGCCAAGAAACAAACACAACAGAGAGACAAGGACCTTCTGCAGGAGCTCAGTGAGAGACAAAGCCATCCCCGAGAGCCTCTGGTCTCCTCCATTGTGAGGCAATAAATCTTCCCGTGTAAAAGTCACCCTCTTGCAGAATTTCCGGTATGGCAGTATCAAGTAATTTGATAACCATGGGATTTTTCTCCCAAACTGATGAAACCGGGAAGATGCTTATGGTCCCATTTCACAGATGGCAAGGCTGAGACTGAAAGTGGGTCAGAGACCTGTTGGAGGCCCTCAGGTTAAGAAAGAAGCTAAGTGTCTTGACAAAACTTGAGCCAGAGAGGGTGGGCTCCCACCTTGACTCCGTTGACTGACTTTGGGCAACTTTCTCCCTTCCTTATACCTGTTTCTCCCATTTAAAATGAGCGCATCTCTACCTTCTAGAGCTTTAGTGAAGATACAGTAGGATCATGTGAGGAAAGTTCTAGGCATACATCTGCCACACAGTAAGTACTGTCTTTTAACAATTGCTATAATTTTCATTATTAAATATCATCGTTATTAAAGTTCACCATGTAAGCAATCTCTTTTGTTCAATTGCTTCATCTGCTGTGTTGTGAGTTACTTAATATGACTCTTCCAGCCATAGTCTTGATACTGCTACCACATGACTAGGTAGGACTCTGAAAGAATGAGGTGCTTGACGCCTACCAGAGGAACTTGATAATGGAAAGATATGTTTCACCCCTTGTGGGGATGGAACAATACAAATAAGGTATGGAAATCTTAACGTGGGGACTGGTCAGTTTTGCAATCCTTAGATAAGCCATCCTAGAGGAGAAAAAAGAGATCTCACTACTGCCTAGAAATAAGATCAAGAGTGAAGCATTCCCTTTTGGATCCAAGATCCCTACACTGAACTTCCAAGATCAAGGAGACAGAAGACTATGATGCTAAAGACAGTGAGAAGAAGTGGTAGAGAAGCTGTGGTAGTAGAGACAGATGGACCAGGGAGAACAGCAGTGGCTTCCTGATCTGCAGAGTGAGAAAGCGGAATGTCTCTGGACAGGCAGCTTCCTAGCAGAATAGGGTGCCGTTGAGTACTTACTGGAAGAGTTGGAAGAGTTTTATAATGCTAGCCGAAGCAGGCCAGGGACCAGGCCCAGGGCCTAAGGCCAGAAAGTGCTGTCTATGGGCATAGCTGGGAAGAGGCTGTCCTGATCTAAGAACTATACCCTGAGCATTTCTGATTCTGAATTGTGATCTGTTGCTTCCTTTATAAGCTCCATATAGTCATTACGATGACTATGGAACACAGCAGAGAAGCCGAGCGCGTCCTGGGAGGATTGACTGGTGCTGGGACTAGTGAAAGGTTTGAGAGGGAGGCATGTGTGCCCTCCACCTCATGGATGGTCCCATTTAGGGATCAGCCTGGGATTGATGCTGCTGAGGGCGATTCCTTCTCACACTGCTGAAACTAGAGGAGCTCAGAGGGTGCTCCCACTCCATTTTTACATCCCTCTATTATCTCATAGGGACTTTTATAGCCTTTATTCTAGAAAGTTTGGCATTTTGAAATCTAAGTTTACTAGACCTTTTTTCCCCCCAGTTTAGTAAGGTGAGGTATAAATTATATAAAGTAACATTCATCCTTTTTAATGTACAGGCTTGTGAGTCTTGACAGATGTTTACCTCTGTGCAACCATCACAATATCTAGATACAGAACTGTCCCACGATTCCCCCAATCCCCTCTTCTCCTCACCTGGCGACCACTGATCTGTTTTATGTCCCCGTAGTTTTCCACCATCTCACATGACTGGAATTGTACCCTCTGAAGTCTTTGGAGCTTGACACCCTTCACTCAGTACTGTGCATGATGGCTCACCCCTGTGGTTATGTCAGTGGAGAGTTTGTTCTGTTTCATTGCTGAGTGGTACCCACGGCTGCACCAGCTGAAGGACAATTTGGCTGGCTTCAAAGTTTTGGCAGTTTGTAATCCAGCCGCTACAAACATTGACATACAAGTTTTTGTGAGACCGCAGGATTGCGCAGCTCCTCTGTAGATAGCTCAAAGTGGGATGGGCGGTTATCTAAGTGAATATCTAACTTTTGACGATATTGTCAAGCTGGGCTCCGAAGTGGCAGTACCTTTGTGCAGTCCCACCTGCATGAGAAATCCAGTTGCCCCACATTCACATTGGTGCTTGCTAACATTGGGGTTTTTGTTTTGGTCCCTGTAATCCAGATGCAATGGTATCTAATTGCAGTCTTAATATTATTTTTCCCAAGACCCCCTGGGCCCCTTTGGCTTCGCATCTCAGCAGTTCTCTCAAGCAGGACTACTCCCTGAGCACGCTGGGGTCGAAGTTTCTATGGCTACCAGGAAGTTGCTCAGTCAGCCTTCCTTGCTGGAACATGGCCACATCACACAATATCACCCATGTGGGCCGCATCCTCTATGGTCACTCCCCCAGCACAGGGCTCCTCATCCTCCTGGACCCTCACAGCAGTCTCCCCCAACACCCCCATTGGTGTCCCCGCCTCTGATGTTGCCCGCTTCAATCTATTCTCTCCAAATGCTCAAGAATGAGATTTGCAAAAACTTGGATTAGTCCATGAGATGCTTACACTAAAAAAGCTTTATAGTTTTTTCTTTTCTTTTTCCCCTCTTAAAAAAATCATTTTACCGGGGGTTTGCAATCCATACATATCACAATCCATACATATGAACCTTTTGAGGACAGGACCTAGCAGTTGTCGAACCCCTTGTTTCTGCCCCAACTAAGTACCATGTCATTACAAAGGATCCCTGGTGGTGGAGTGGTGACATGTTGGGCTATGAACCTCATGGCTGGCAGTTCAAACCACCAGCCCCCAAGGGAGAAAGACTGGGCTCTCTACTCCCATAAGGAATTACAGTCTCTGAAACCCACAGGGGGTCACTATGAGTTGGCACTGACTCGACGGAAGTGAGTTTGGGTTTAAGTCCCATATGAAGCATAAGCTCATTTAATGTTCATCACGACGCCTGTGCTTTTTCTCCTGCAGTTGAGGGATTTGAAGCTCAACCAGGGAAAGTATGCAGTATGCATGCAGCTAGATGCCAAATTCAAAGTCTGTCTACCTCCCAAGCCCTCCCAAGTTCAGCCAGGACTTTAAAAACCAAGCTCCCTGCCATCAAGCCTATTCCAATCCCGCTGAACGACAGAGTAGAACCATCCCTGTAGGTTTCTGAAACGGTAAAGCTTTATGGCAGCAGAAAGTCTGATCTTCCTCCCACAAAGGGGCCTGTGGTTTCAAACTGCAGACCTGGAGTTTAGCAGTCCAAGGTGCAAACACAGGACTTCAGGGGTCCCAGATAGCTCAGACAAAGTGTATTTATAACGGTAAAATTAGCTGCTGTAAAAATAGACCCCAAATGTAAACCAGCTCACGGTGATCCAAGTGTATTTTTCACTCACGTGAAGTCCAAAGTCATTTCCTCCAAGCAGGGATCCAGGGATCAAACTTCCCCCCTATGTGGGCCACCGGCTCAGTATGGTCATCTACACTGAGCTGTGAAGAAAGGGAACTGGAGGCAGGGCTATGTGTGGAAAGGCTTTACTGTCCAGACAGGGCATGACTTTACCTCACATAAAAGAAATGTGCAAACAACGCCATTTTAAAATGAGGTTCTCTGGACGCCGACTGCAAACAGGGACTCTCGCGCAAGTCTTCCACCCAGGAGAGCTCTCAGAGGAGCCTGGAAGGAAGGGAGGTGGGGAGGGGATCGGGCATGGAAGAAACCAAGCAGGGACATGATTCTGGAATGCTCTAGGCTTTGCCTGACTCTTACAGAGAACGGCGAGGCATGAAAAAGACTGCAGGGGATGTTCTAGTATTCCACAGGCAGAGTGTCACTTCCCAGGAAGCCCCTGCCAGCTGAGGGCAATTCTCAGAAGAAAAGTGCATCTGGGAGCTATAAGCAGCCAACACTCCCAGCAGCTAGGGGACTGACAAGGTGCATCTAGGTGCTACTAAGAGGGACCTAGGGGAGGCACCAACCCAGTCCACTACTGGTCACATTTTCCATTGGGCTAACCTGGTGGAAAGGAGCCCTAGCCGTGTGGGGGGCTGCAATCCCCGGGGTTTCTACTCCCATAAACAGTTTTGCAGTCGCAGAAACCCACGTGGGTCTCTGTGAGTCAGCGCTGACTTCGTGGCTGTGAGTTTGGTTTGGAACCTGGTAGGGGAGGAGAGCCTCTGAGAGCTGTCCCTGGCTAAGGCTAGCCTCGATCAGCTGTCCGCCTGCCAGCTCCCAGAGGGAGTCCAGTCCAGATCAGCAGAGCCACGGAGCTTAACCACCACCCCCGCCGACCCCTGCTAACCACAGGCACGTGCTTATTGCTGCGCTGCAGGTCGTGGTTGCTTGTTAGGCAGCAGTTTTGTGTTAATAAACAGCCACCATGGAAGGAAACCGATTGGAGAGCTGGCTGCTTTGGGGACAAAGCCAACAGAACACACAGAAGTGAGGGCAAGAGAGTGGGGTGAGAAGGCGGCCGGCCCCCGCCCCCGGGTTTCTGAGTGGCTATTATTACCCATTGCTTTCAAGTTCATTCTGACTCCTGGTGGCCCCCCCCCGTGTTGTTGTTAGCATTCTCCAGAGGGTTTTCTTAGCTGTCATCTTTAGGAATGCCGATGTCCAGGGCTGTCTGTCGTTTGTGGAACTGGGAGAGGGGTGCACACGGCCAACTGTGAGGTTGGGCACAGACCATTTGTGGCACCTAGATGCATAGGGGACTCTTACATCAGGACGAGGACGAGTGAACATTGAGAGGCTAGCAAGGGAACAAAATTGGTGGAGAAAATCGGGGTGTCATTGCATTTGCTCCCAAAGAGGGCTCTTGAAGCCAGGGGGCGGCCTGACAAACAGAACAGCAATGACAAGGACGACTTGGGTTAAAGGCTCTCAGCACAGAATGCCTTCCCTGCCTTGGGGTTTTACCAGAGGTTGAATTTAAACCGATGTCTTTTGTCCATTCTATTTTCAGAAAGAAGCAGACCATTTCCCCCCTCTCCCAGTTGCTAGGACACTAATCTGTTTGAGAAAAGCGTGGGAACATCTGGTGGGTGGAATGGTGTCCCTGGGAATTTCTTTGGTATCAATTCTATTTATTCCCCTGTGGCTCCACAATGCCCAGGGCTCCTGACAAGGAAGGGAGGGGTGCCAGCTAGTCCTTTGGGCAGCACCACCAGAAAGCAGGTAGGTAGAGAGAAGACACATATATTGTCCCTGTGCACTGGGGGCATGCCAGGCCTGCACGGCACACTGCCCATTGTAGGGGTACCAGGGCTTACCCCACAGGGGCCAGAGCTCAGAGAATGAGGGAGCTGCCTTAACTTCATCCAAAGAAAGGTATTCTATTTGTGTCTGTTTGCTTATTATCTGTCTCCTGCACTGAAACGTAACCTCCCTGAGGACAGGTTCTTTGTTCGACCCTAGACTCCAGTGCATACCAGAACGCTTCACTGCCATGGAGTCCCAGCTGACTCATAGGGACCCCCTGTGGGTTTCCAAGACTGTCACTGTGATGGGAGGAGAAAACCCAGGCTTTCTCCCAAGAAGCTGCTAATGATTTCAAACTGCCGACCATACACATCACAGCCCAACGCGTAACCACTGCACCACCCGGACTCCTATGAGAAAGTCTAGTACGTGGTAATTGTACGCACCATTTATGGGGTGCTTCTCTGGGGCCAGAGTCCTGAGATGGTACAAATGGTTAGTGCAATTGGCTAAAAACTGGAAGGTTAGACGTTTGAGTCTGGCCAGAGCAACCTCAGAAGAAAGGCCTGCCAATGTACTAAAAAAAAATCCATGAAACACAGTTCTGACTCTGACACTCACGGGGTCTCCATGAGTCTGCATCACTCAAAGGCGACTTGCTTTCCCCCTACAGGGCAGGCACGTGTTAGGTCTTGATGAGTCTTAATTCCTATTTTATCTTCAAAATGGCCCTGAGCAGCGACGTCCCCATTTTATGGATGAGGAAACGGAGGCACAGATGATGAGCTAACTCACCCAAAGAACTAGCAGAATCGGGAGTCCCAGGCGGTCGACCCTACCCCCAAAGCTGGCAGGCCGTAAAGACCTCTTGCTGGCTGAACCCATGATCCTGCCCGGAGGCACATGGGATTTGGATGCCGATGGGGATTTCTGACTCCAAAGTCCAAGTCGTTTGTGTTACAATTTGAACTCAAAACTCTGAAGGGGACATCGCCACCTGTCTCTAAATTGGCAGCAGGCCTCATCTTCATAGGACATGGACTTCCAGAAGGGTGGGGGTGGGTCTCCCCACTACTCCAGCTGGGAAGGAGGTCTGGTGGGCTCTCCTCATAACCAACCAGTCAGAGGCTTCCCACAGACCACCAGAGCCTTGACAGGACCCAAACACTCTCCACCTCAGATCAAGACACACAGGTGGAGCTTAGAAAAGTCTCAGAGCACACGTGTCCTGCAAATAGGGGGTCAGCATCGGCAGTCAGGCCCCCTTGTCAGACCCCTCACCAGGGCCCCTGAAGAGGAACTTTTCAACATTCTGAGACTCGAGGCACCGGGCTCCTCGCCTGTTCCCCGCACATCTATGGACTAGAACGTAAACCCATACGCTGACGCGGGTTTCAAGATTTGAAGCACAAAAGACCAGATTCCAGAAACATCTAAAACAGCATTTGCAACTCAGAAATCATAACCTTGGGATTCAAAGCTCCTGACATTTGAAAATCAAATGTTGACTTTTTAAACGAACAAGTCTTTGCTCCTAAAACCCTTGGCATTTGAAACGCTGAGCGCTAGGTTTTTTAAACTCAAAAGTTTTTTTCCCTCCTGTCTTTCCCGGAAATTAATGTCCGTGTTAGCTGGGGTGGGAAGAACAAATCCCAAAACAGGGAGTTGCATATAAGCATGTAAATCAACTCAACAGTTGTGTGTGTGTGTGTGTGTGTGTGTGTGTGTGTGTGTGTGTGTTGGGGGTGGGGAACATAAGAAAATATTTGCAGATATTCATTCTCCAGAGAATAATTTTTGACCCTAGGTTAACCTCAAAATCTGATAAAGGTGGAGTGTAGGCTCTATATCAGACAATGTTGCAACAATGACCCTTGATTGGTAAATTGCATATGGATTGGAAAGAATGAATTGTGGATGCCCAGTGGAGTTTCTGAATCTTGGGACTTTTCGGAATCCATTGAGTCTTGTCCCTAAGCATGTCCTTTGTAGGCACTCTGAAGCTTTGCATTTGGTACTATGACAAGAGACAGTGTTCCCTGTGGGGCCTGGGCCATTCTGTGGACCCACACTTGCCCAATTTGGATCATATCTTCTAGAATGTACATTGTCACCTGAGAAACCAAACAAGAGTAGCCCCTGGACGTCAGTGGGCACGCCCACGGCTGCTGTAGGCTGGGGCTGCCCTGGCACTGGCTGTCTCCTGGCTTGCATCCAGCTGCTAGTTGACTGCTAGTCTAAAGGTTGGTGGTTCCAGCTATCCAGGGGTACTGTGGGGAGTAAGACCTGGCAATCTACTTTCATGTAGATTTCAGCCCCAAAAGAACAAAATCCATGGAGAAGTTTTCTTCTCTGACATGTGGGGGTGAGTATGAGTCAGAATCGATCAAATGGCAACTGGTAACAACAATAAATACAGTATGTGTGAATTCACTTCCTTACTTGAGCACAAAGAAGACACCCTGGTGTCATTCCACTATTAGCCTAGTTCACACCAGGGCTCTTGGCTCTGTCTCAGTCACAGCTCAGGAGATACTTGGGAAGTGAAACTTAGCTGGAGCGAGACCTAAAAGGAATGGAAGAGATGCCCTCTACAAACGTTCACATACTGCATAAGAACCCATGCTCCCTCAGACCACGGAGGACAACCATGCCCACACCCTATAGGTAGAGAAAGACTTTTGGAGGTAAGAGACTCGTTGAATCCAGGGCTGTCTAGAAGGCTCCGTTTGTGATCCAGTTCTATTGGTATATGCCATGAAGCCTTCTGAGCCACTGTGAACCTCAATCGCTTTCTTTTTTTTTTTTTTTTTAAAGAAAAGGTGTAACCAAGCTGCCATACAGGCAGGCTATGAGTCTTGAACTTGTCCTCTCTGAGTATGCCAGGAGCTAAAGTGCAGCAGAATTCAAATGTTCTTCCTCCACTTCTGGTGCCAACACACCTCTGGGTCTGTACTGTCTGACAGCAAGCTCCAGTTGCCCTTGGCCATGTGGCAGATGTCCGTGGTCTCACAGAGCAGCAGTTTTCCTTGGCAAAGATCATCGCAGGGCACAGCAGGGACAGAGGCTCTGGCTGTGTCAATAGCCAGATCTGCTTCCAAATGGGGAGTCGGATTGCTAGCACTCTGACCAACCTCTGGGTCTGTGAGTAAACACAGTTGTTGGGAAAGCAGCAGGATCAAGTCTATTCATTGGATGGTATTTAATGAGCACCCACTATGTGCCAGGCATCATAGATATCATTATCTTAACTTCTTACTCTCAGTGCCAGTGAGTTGACTCCAATAACCCCATAGGACTCATTCGAAATGCTCCCTATGGGGTTCTGAGGCTGTAGTTCTAAATAGAAACCTCGTCTTTCTTAGAAGTGACCGGTAGTTTTGAACTGCTGACCTTGTGATTAGGAACCTAATGCATAACCCACTACACCACCAGGACTGTCCACCTTTACCTGGGCATACACATCATCTGTGCCTTTATGGTTTTTAACTAGTTAGGGATGCAGACATTAATCAACTAGTCACATTAATATATAGTTTATAAAAGCAATCCTCCTTTATGAACCATGGCATATCAGATTTAATCACTGCCCTAATTTCTTTTTCATATTCCTGATCAAATAACTCCAGTAACAATCTGAACACCTTGAGAATTTAGTTTGGACCTTCCTAATAAACATATTATAGTCCTTTTAGTAGTGGACATTTCTGGCTTATTTACAGCTTTTAGCTTTTTCTCACACTTTGAATAACTCCAGTATCAATTTGAAAGCCTTGAGTATTTGGTCCCTTGCTGTGAGGCTGGGTGATAACTGTGATTGCCATTAAAGATTACTTTGCTGGATTAGGCAGAAGCCTTGCCTTCTGTGCTCTGCTGGGCAGGGCCTGGATCAAGCTCAGTTCTCTATTTCCCTGCCGGGAAGTGTTTGCTAATGGCAATCCCTGATTGCTGAATCTTGAGTGATACTGACTCACCCAATGAGTTCCCTTCCTATAGCAGAGACTGGCTACCGCTCCAGTTTCTATGGCTTAGGTGGGGATGAGTTTAGAGTACGAACATGACCCTAGCCAATCAGCATTTCACTCCCACCCCCTCTTCAATCCCTGGTCAAAATATGCGCGTGGTCTAAATCTAGCCAATGAAATTCAATGCTGGGACTTTCGTGGGGCTAGCTGGGACAAGGAAGCACGCTCTCTGCTGGGATTTCTAAACTAGACAGTAAACATTTTACCATGGAACACCAGTGGGGGTCAGCTCCCACGTGAAAATGACCACACTGGTAGTCAGGTAGAGCTGAGGTCAACTCCAGGCGGTGTGGCCTTGGGCTTGGTCTGCTGCAGTACCTAACCACACTTAATGCTTACATTGTAAAATGTCTTTAGATTAATTAAACTTGAAAATGCTCATCTTTAGTCCCTGGTGACAAGATCAAAATTATGATGAATTATTTTTATTGGCAAGAATATGCTCTCTTCTGCACTGTCTATTCCCAAGAAGATGAGACCCAGGCCTGCCATTTGCTCTTGGTTTTGGAGGTAGGAATATTAAAAAAACAAAACAAGTCATAACAGATGGAAAATTGAACCTATTCTAAATGCAAATAATCATTTCATAATTTACTGGTTTTATAAAACTGCAATTTTGTGTTTCAGATTTCCTTAATTTTAAGTGTTTACTTTTTTATAATGAAAGGAATAAAAACAAATTTTAGAAAATGCAGCAGAAAAACCCTTTATAATGTCCTCATTTTAACCCAGCCAAAAAGTTTATATATTTTTGTTTATATATATATATTATATATAAATATGTATAATATATATATATTTGTCTTTCATTTGGCTAGTTTCTTTGCCCCATCCCTGAGACCTTTTCTCTTGTGAATCAAAGGTCCTAGAGGGGTCAAAGGCACCAATATCTGAAGGCCACTAAAATGTACCCCTAAGAATTATGTGGGTTTGAAAGAATGACTTTAAGCCACTAAGATGGGGGGTAGATGTGAAAACTGCCCTAGTAGGCAGTTTCAAGGCAGGGTATCCCAGGTGCTGTAAGGCTTTGTTTTACTTAAGGGGGCTGGGCAGGGATTGCTCAGAGCTTAGGGCAGAGGCCCAAGCAATGCCGTCTCCATCCTCCTTTCCCTCATACACTATAGCTCCTCTCCCCTGTAAACGCTAAATACACACAAGGGGATTTCAAAACATTTGTGGAAAATGGAAAAATTCCGCAATTTGGGGGGAGTCCCTTTATATTAAAAAATTTCACTATGAAAATGGGCCAGATAATTAGCTTGTCCAGAGTACCTCATGCCTTAACCCTGGAGACATTCTTAGCTGAAATTGGAGGATGTTAAGCCTTTAAGATAGTAGCCTCAACAGCTTGGGGGGTGGGCACGAACTCCAAGAACCAGTTTACCCCCCGAGATGGCCTGACTCACCCTCTCTCCTGCTTAACACACCTGTCTCCCATAGGTGAAAAGCCCACCCAGTGTGTAGCCTCATGAGCTGGCCTGTTCCAGTGTTCCTGCTTTATCTTCTTGTGTCGCAGGCATTTCCAACCTCCATGCGTTTGCCTGGACTATTTCCTCTGCCTCAAATGCTCTTCCTGGTCATAGTGCAATACACACAAATAAAATACCCTACCACTGAGTCAAGGCTGACTCCTAACAACCCCTGTGGGTTTCCGAGGCTTTAACTGTTTATGCGAGTAGAAAGTCCAGTCTTGGGATGATTGACAATGTTTTTCTTCTTTGTTCCTTTAGTTTTTTGTTTTTCTACCTTTTGTTTGTTTTTGTTTTGTTGTTGTTGTTACTGGTTTTGGTTTTTGTCATAATACTCCCCAAAGTAAACCGGCCATACATAACCTGTGGACAAGCAGATGGATTCTGGACTCCCATTTAACCCCAGCCCCCAATCCAAGAAGACTTGCTTCTAATAACATGGCCCTATTCCATACTCACCTTCATGAAATGGTCACTGAAGATAAGGGTGCTACAGCAAAGTGTGGTGAAAAAAGCAGATGATGCCAACTACCAAATGGAATAGTGTCTAGGGTCTTTTTAAAAAATATTTTTTATTTTATTATTATCTTTTAAATCATTTTATTGGGGGGCTCTTACAAATATTATAATCCACCATTCAATTGTATTAAGCATATTTGTACATAAGTTGCCATCAGCATTTCCAAAACATTTTCTTTCTACTTGAGCCCTTGGTCTCAGCTCCTTTGCCCCCCTCCCTCCTGCCCTCGTGAATCCTTCATCAATTACATATTATTGTTATTTTGTGTCTTACACGCTCCGTTGTCTCCTTTCACCCACATTTCTGTTATTCTTCCCCATGGGGGGTTGGGCTATAGATCTAACTTTGTGATGGTTCCCCCTTTCGCCTCCCATACTCTTACCCTCATGGTATCACTACTCCCACTACTATTCCTCAGGGTTTTATCTGTCCTGAATTCCATGTGTCAACGGCTCTTGTGTGTACTCTGGTCTAGCTGGATTGGTAAGATAGAACTGGGTCATGGTATGGCAGGGGAGGAAGCATCCAGGGACTAGAGGAATGATATGTGTTTCGTCGGTGCTATACTGCACCCTGGTTGAATTGTCCCTTCCTTGTAACTCTTCTTTGGGGGGATGTCCAATTGTCTACAGATGGGCTTTGGGTCTCCACTCCAACCTGTCTAGGGTCTTAAAGGCTTATTATCAAACAACCAGCCATCTAAACAAGGCGTCCACTAAGTCCACACAGAAGAAGCACACCAGCCTGTGTGATCCAAGGATGACAATAACAAAATCCAAATGTGATGAAGGGGAATGTATCAGAGCTTACACTGTGAACACCCAATTTGCAGAAGGCTCTGGGGGACAGTGGGAACCCCAAATCCATTTGCAGACTATCTAGTCAGAGTAAGCCTCTGGCAGATCCCCTCTAGCCACAGGCAAGGGACTAGAACAACTTTGCTTTCAGACAGAGATTATGATTATGTTAACTCGATTATGGTGGATGGAAGCATGGTATAATACAATACTTGGTCACTTGGCTTCCCTTTTCACCTGAATTTGCTCTAGGCTCAAGTATTTCTCACTTATTCCATGATCAAAATTTCTTCTCTAGACTTTTAAATATTTATTATGGTGGTATCTTCTTCTTACTTTTTATTTTTATCTTTATATTATTATTATTTTCTTCTTGTCATTTTGTTGTTTATTTTCTGTTGGGTTTCCCAGTTTGTGAAACACAAAAGGAGTGGATGCACAGAGACAATAGTTGATGCAATGGTTATTCGGGGATATGGGGAGAAGGGAATTGAGGAGCAAACAATGAATGCAGGAGAGGGGAGGGAGCATTAGAATTTATTGTGATGATGCATATACAACTTTTTAAAAGTGATTTAACCTTGGAAGTATATGACATATAGAAACTGTATCAAGAAAACTACTAAAAGAAAAAAACCAAACTTGACCAATGGTTACCATGGGTGAAGGAGTAAGAGCTGTTGCGTAGGGGGTGTGGCAGTTACATAATCTCCTGTCAACTTGGGTAGGGGTTGGAATCTAGCCTGTTGCAGCTTGCAGATTGATGACCTCATTTGGAGGCGCAATGGAGATAAATGGCTCACTGGAGGCCAGATACACTCTCTTGCTGCTCGTTTTCCTGCTGATGAGCCACATGGAGCTATGCTCATGGAGCCAGAGCCCTGGAGCTGGGTGAGCCAGCACTAAGATGCTTCCACCGCCACTGAATTCACCAGACTTTCCACCCACTGGCCTGTGATTTTCCTGCACTCACCGTCATTGCATATGTTGCGTGAGTCTGAAGAGGACTTTATAAATTGGTATCAGACATATGGGATAATATTGGACTTATGGACTTGATCTGGACTGGGCTGGGATGTTTTCTTAATATACAATTGCTCTTTGATATAAAGTTCTCTGTTACACATACATGAGTGTCTGTGGATTTGTTTCTCTAGTCAACCCTGACTAACACAGGGGACATTCAGTTTATGTTAATGGTGGTGGAATAATTTGGAAAAGGATATCAATAATGGTTGTACAACATGAAGAGTATAATCAATAGCACTGAATTATACATGTGAAGTTATTGAATTAGAGAATGTTTTGTTCTGTATATTTTTGCCACAATTAGAAAAAATATTGCATGAATAACTGAGTACAAGGAAGAAGAAATGTTCTAGAATTTTATGATTCTTCTTGATATGATTGAATTATTGAATTGTATGACATGTGGTTGAAGTGCTAAAAGAAAGAAACCCCGGTCTTTTTCTTGTGGAGCTTCTGGTGGCTTCAAACTGCCAACCACGTGGATCCCAGCCCAACCCAGAACCATTATACCACTAGAGCTCCTTATTGGAATGCAATAAATCTTTTGTATGTGTCTATTTTCTAACTTTAGTCTTGTAGCTCTCACCAAATGACTATGTAGGTGCATGCACACTGGGCACTTGTGAACTAGAAGGGGATTGAAAAGCTAATAATGCAAATAAGGTGGAAGGCACCCTTGTGAGGAGTGGGACAATGTGGAAAATGTATTTGAGCCATAATGAGGAGATGGGTCAGTTTTGCCACCCCATTAGGCTTACAGCAACCCATCCTAGAAGTAGAGAAGAGGTCATTACTACATCACCAAGAAGGAAGAACGAGGAGCAAAGTGTACCTACGGACTGGGGTCCCTGTGCTGAGACCCTTCTGGATCTAGGAGACCAAGAATTTGAACACTGAAGATGGAACAAGCTGGAGAGTAGTAGTTGTAGCAGAAACCAAGAGGCTGGTGGGAGATGGTTCAGTGGACATCCTGGCCCACAGAGGAGGCAAGCTGAGCACCTCCAGGCAGGAGAAGCTAGGCTTGCTAACCCATGGAGCTAGAAAGCTGAGTACCTATAGGCCAAGGCTTACTGGTGGAGTGGGGTGCCCCTTCGCACTGATTGGTGGAGCTAAAGAGTCCTGAAACACTTGCCAGAGCAGAATAAAAGCAGGACCAGCTCAAGAAGCCATTAGGTCTATGGGCTAAGACCAAGAACCAGGGAGATGGCCACAGGAAGGGTTTTTCTGGTAAAGTAGTAGTCAAATTGCTTCCTAATCATGTGTTTCTGGGGATCTATTGAAAATATTCAGTACTAATACTGTTCACTAAGACCCTTCAGGTACACACTATCATAGCTTGGATATGTTTAACTGTCATGGTAAGATGCTCTGGCCTTTCTGGCCCAGGTGAGAGATTCCCCTACCTCCCAAACCTCAGAGAAAAAGAATGTCTCCTTTAGGGTAAATAGATCAGTATCAAAGGTAAGCAATTGCTGTTGGAAAGGAAGCTTTAAATTTCAACATGGATTCTAGACTCAAGTCAAGCCTTTAAAATAAAGGTAAGGCTCAGTTTTCTGACTGTTCTGGTCACACACACCACTGATGACTAGCTTTCATACCCTATGAAATGGAGATAATATTAGGTCCTACCTCAAGGAGAAAGTGAAGCCTGTGAACTGACACATACATTTTGCTGAAAGTTCCTTTTCTTTTGGCAAATTTTCTCTCCAAATTTCTGGAGAAACTTGAGAAATGTTCTCTATCTTTTTCCCTCTTTTTAACCATTGCACTCAGGAAGTTTCTACAATTCAGTGGTGAGTCAATAGATCTCAGTAGAAAATTGGCAATGCTTTAGGAAGCAAATATAAGGATATACACCTACTATTATAGGGATGTGATGGTAAGGTATTATCTGATAGGTAGGTTTATTGTGCCAACCTGGCCAATAGGAACATGTGTGATTAATAAGGTCACAGTTTGATTGGAGGGCAAAGAGATAAATGGCTCAGCAAGGCCCACCCCTCTCTCTCTTGTTCGCTGGTGATTGGATCACCGGCTTGTGGCTTGTGGCTTGTGGCTGCTTCAGCTAGTTCTCTGCCTCAACCTGTGAGCTACACTACCTGTGGGACAAGCCAACCCACGGATCATGTTGCTAGAGCCTGAGGTTCCTTTGAGACCTGCTTCGCCATGGCTGCTGGTGGATCTTGTTGTCTTGCATTGCTTGAGTTTGATATCCCACCCCGGCCTGCTTCACTAATAGGTTTATCTGTCCTGGATTCCCTGTGTGTCCAGCTCTTATCTGTACCCATGTACATGCTCTGGTCTAGCCGGGTTTGTAAGGTAGAACTGGGGTCATGATAGTGGGGTGGGGGAGCATTAAAGAAAGCATTGAAGAACTAGAGGAAAGTTGTATGTTTCATCAGTGCTCTACTGCACCCTGACTGGATCCTCACGACCCTTCTGTAAGGGGATGCCCAATTATCTACAGATGGGCTTTGGGTCTCCACTCTGCACTCTTCCTCATTCACAATGACATGATTTTTCGCTCTGGGTCTTTGATACCTGATCCTATCAACACCTCGTGATCACACATGCTGGTGTGCTTCATCCACGTGGGCTTTGTTGCTTCTCAGCTAAATGGCCGCTTGTTTATCTTCTAGCCTTTAAGACCCCAGACACTGTATCTTTTGATAGCTGGGCACCATCAGCTTTCTTCACCACATTTGCTTATGCACCCACTTTGTCTTCAGCGATCATGTCGGGAAGGTGAGCATCATGGAATGCCAGTTTAACAGAACGTGTTCTTGTGATGAGGGAGTACTTGAGTAGAGGTGAAATGAGGGGACCCCCATTGTGTGCCACAGTGGACCTGTGGCCCCCAGAACTTTTTCAATGATTGACTTTTCTAACGTAGATCACCAAACCTTTCTTGTAAGGCACCCCTGGGTAGACTTGAACCTCTGATGTTTTGGTAAGCAGCTGAGTGTGTTAGCCATTTGTACCATGTAGAACCTCCATTTAGTTAGTATATCAGGAGGCCTGAGGATGGAAATGATCCCGTCCCTCTTGTCTTCTGAGAGGCCCTTGAAACCCACTTTCCTGTGGGCTCACCCAGCATCTCTGATCAACTTCCTTCCCCCAGGGAATGTCCAAGCATGCTTTCAAGGACTAAATGCTCAACAGCACCCGCTCTGCACAAGGTCTTGTGCTGAGCACTGAACGTTGGAGAAGCACCAGACAGGGCACCCCAGCACCTAGAAACTGTGGTTGCTGAGAGGAGGCAGAGTATCGGTAGCTTCCTGGAGGTCAGGCCTGATCTGGCTTTCATGCCCCTTGAGACTGTGATCGTGGCAGTGGCGTTAGTTGATTAGGGAGGACCCCATCCTTAGCGTTAGATGTGAGCCCCCCCCCACTCAAATCATGTAGTTCAATAATGAGGACAAAGAGGACCCCTACAATAAATTTGGGCACTATCACAAGAAAGGAGAAAAACTATGAGACAGACAGAAACCTCAGCTGTGCCCTAACCCCCTGGGTCTGGCTACTAGGGACCTGTCCCTATTCCTATGTGCCTGCCAGACACTGCCCGTCGGTTCTCATTCCAGGACAATGGGATAGATCCATGGATTGATGGCTGGGAACATTCCTCCTGCGAGGATAGTTGCCAGGAGTGAAGAATCGGATCCTTCCTCGTGGAGCAGAAGGAGTGCAAACAGAAGTCATCCTAAGACTCAGACTTTGGCTTTTGGTCCAGAATTTGCTACCAGAAATAAGCAGGCTTCCATGAGGAGTTGCTTATGAGAAGACATACACTTTTTCCTAGACAACACCTCTCACATGAATGAGCCTAAGAGTCGGGGCTTGATTTGTTTTGTTGCTTCCTTGAAATTACCTTAAAGACTCCCCACCACCACACCACCACCCCTTCCTTCAGGCAGCAGGGAGCAGCACTCCATCTGAGAAACACATGGAGCAATCCCGCCTCCTTTCTCCTTGGAGGTGGTGGGCTCACTCATTCCCTCGGGGACCACGGGACTTGGCAGGCCACTCAGATGTGGGGATGTGCGAGGATGAGTTTATGTGGACACTCACAACGCTCATGTATACACAGCTCCAAAGGTACCATCTCCAGCATCCCCAGCCCCTACTGCACAAAAGCAAGGTGCCGGGGAGGGGTAGCATCTCCACCCTGGCGCTGCCAGCGGCCACCCTTCCCGAAAGCTTGCCGATTCTTCGACAGTCTGGTGCGACTATCATGCTCGCACTTAGAATGCATCTTTCCCACACTCCTCTCCCCACGCAGCAGCTGCACCTGCGGGAGAAGACGTGCACATCGAGGCAGCAGATGTTGTGTACCCTGAGGATGCTTAAATATGTCCTCACTGCTGCTCCAACACAGGACTTGATGATGGAAGAAGGGGTGTGGCAGGATGCAGTCCTGGCTTTCCCAAACCTGTCTCCTGATGACCTGGATCTTTCAAAAGTGTGTGTGTGTGTGTGTGTGTGTGTGTGTGTGTGTGTGTTGAGGAGTGGGCAATGTTATTTACAAACTCCAGTTGTACCTCACAAACACGAATTCTAGGACAGATAAACCCCTCAGAAACAGTAACAGGAGTAGCAATACCATGAGGCTAGTGAGGGGGAGAGGGGAGAAAGGGAGAACTGAAAGCAATGATGGATGCCCGAGGGGGTCAAACAACAGAAACGTGGGTGAAGAGACACAGCGGACGGTGTAAGATATGAAAAAACAAATATATATATGTATATATATAATTTATTAAGGGTTCACGAGGGCAGGAGGGTGGGGAAGGGAGGGAAAAAAGCAGAGGTGATACTGAAGGGCTCAAGTAGAAAGATGTTTTGAAAACGACGATGGCAACATATGTACAAGTTCGCTTTATGTAATTGTTATAATCTCTGTAAGAGCCCCCAATAAAATGCTTTTTAAAAAAACAAACTCTAAAATATGTAAGAATCCATTGTGTGGAATGAATTCTTCAGACTCCAGAGAGATTTGGATTCACGTCCCACTTCTACCATTAGCTCTCTGGCTGACCCTGGGCTAGGCACTTAGCCTCTCTCAGCTCCTTACTTGCAAAATGGGGCCTCAGAACATGTTCTTAGGAGAGGCCAGTCTTTGGGGGTTGGTACAGTGGAGGGGCAGCAAAAATGAGGCAGGCCGTCGCCATGATGGACTGACACAGTGGCTACAGTGATGGGCTCAAACATGAGAACCGTCGTGAGGATGGGGCAGGACCAGACAGCATTGGGTTCTGTGCTCCCTAGGGTCACTGTGAGGCAGGACCGAGTCGACGGCACTGAACAGCAACCACTCCTCGGCATCATGGTCAAGGCAGGTTAGGCCAGTGCTTCCTAAGCTAGAAAAATGTTAGCTATCATCGTCCTTTTGAGAGCATCTAAGTCAAGGACAGCGTGCGTAGGTGGTGAAAGTATTTACAAACGCAACTTACACACCGCGTCTTGGAATGAGAAATATTAGGAACCTTTCCTAGTTACCCTGGATTCCAGCTTCCTGCCTCCTGCCCCCAATTCTGGCATTCCCCAGCATCCAAAGGACGGTCTGCAACTTGTCAGCTCTACAGGTCCAGCCCCTTCCCAGTTCCCAGGGACCTCTGGGCTGGAGAGGGAAATACACTGTGCTGTGCAATGCTTTTCTGTTTGCAAGTGACAGGCAACAGGAGCTCATTGGTTTATGTAACTAGAGAATCGTCTCTACTTGATTTCCTTCTCTTTCCCTCGCCCTCTTCACCTTCTCTGAGTCTCGGACAGCCTTTCCTGTCCAGGGACACCAACAGCATTGGGTTCCCAATGTGTTACTGTTGTTGTTAGGTGCCACGGGGTCAGCTCTGGTCGGCATCACGACCCTAGGCACAACTGAGCAAAACACTGCCCGCTCCTGCGCCATCCTCACAGCCCATTGATGCAGCCACTGTGTCCACCCATCTCGTTCAGGGCCTTCCTCTTTTCCACTGCCCTTCCAAGGCTCTTGCTGAGGACGGAGGACACATGTGCTCCCAAGCAGAGCCACCTGCCCCAGGCAATGCAGCTTCCATTTCCCTCTGGACCCTCCTTCGGACTCCCAGAGCCAGCCAGGCCTCATCCTCCCTTAAAAGATATTCCTGGCTCCCTTTCTGCCAAAGCCACAGACCCCCAGGCACTGTGTCATTGCCTCCTCACACCCTGTGGCCTGCCACTCCTGGGAGGCCCCAAGAGCAAAGCAGCCATTGACCCTACTCCTGATGGCATGTATGAGGTCCATCTACCCAGTCAGGAAGTGGAAGTGGACATCAGTTTGCAATTAAGAGCTTAGGCCCCATGCCTTAAACCTCTGAGTGTCTACAGAAAGGAATATGAGTCCGGGCCTCTGGTTGCAGGAAGGTGGGTGGTAGTGGCCAGGAGGCAAAGAGGTGTGAACAAGGGCACTCCTTGCAGATGTAGGCTTGAGCAGAGGTTAGGAGTTCCCCTGCACGTGTGAACTTGGAGTGGCATTAGAACTTGCTTGGTTAGCCTGGTGGTGAAAATGAAATGGGTTTAAATATGTAAAGCGGGGAGCATCTCCTGAGTGCTGGGCTGCATGAGCACATGTTCTGTTTGCTCTTGTAGGCGGATACCTGCACTTTTATGAAGAGTTGTTGCTGATGCTTTTTCTGTGGGAAGTGCACCACAGGGAATAGTTCACGTAAAAATGATCTCTTCCTGACACAGCAGCTGGGGGATGCTGTGAAACCTCAGTAAGGTTACGCCCCTGTCTGCTCAACATCCTCCCAGGGCTCCCACCTGACTCAAGATAAACATGAAAGTCCTCCCAAGTGGCCCATGAAGCACCAGGTGTGAGTACCACCTTACCTCCTCCTAACACCTCCGTCCAAACCCCGCCCTGCTGGTCCTGCTCCATCCCAGCAGGTGCACTCGCTGCTGTCTGACAGTGCTCTGACCCGGGTTGTTCCTGTCTCCCCTCCCTCCTGCAAGTCTGGCCTGTCTCTTAACTCAGGATGTAGCCATTCAGCACTGCATCCCTCTTCCCTCCCAGGCCTTCCCCCCATCGGAGTCTCCTCTGATCAATGCCTCTCTCCTAAATCTGGTCTGAACCCCCATCTTCCCCCAGTCCTCCTGGCACCCTTTTCTCCCAGTGCACCTGGGTTCCAGTCACCCCTTGTCTCTGTTGTTTCTGCCCAGGCCCAGTGTGGCTCAAACCAAAGTCTGTTTCTTCCCTTTTGCTGTTAGGAAGCTGTTGCAGCCCCAAGGACTGGTCTCACAGGCCACAAAAGGTCAACCAACCGCTCACGTGCCTGACGTGGATAGGGTGCATACATGCAGCACGCTGAGTCTGTGCCTTTCGTTTTTCTCTCCTTTTCTTCTTAGGGGCCTCCTTGCCTTCCTTCTAACTGTGGTAAATAAATGCTGAACAAAGCAGGTGTCATTTCAGTATGGTTCATGTGTACCTTTCTGTGGCTGTTACATTTATCACAGTGTTCAGCGTCTCCCTTATCTGTTTCCAAAGTTTCCCACCCCCTTTAACAGAAGCTCAGTGTCCCCCTAAGCAGCAAGCCCCCCTCTTCTGGCTCATAAACTTTGTAAATAAACATAAGCTTTGGTCTCTATACCCTTGGCTGCCCTCAGACTCACTCACTGCCATCGAGTTGATGCCAACTCGTAGTGACCCTATAGGACAGGGTAGAACTGCTCCCCCCCGCATGGGCTTCCCAGACTGTAACTCTTCACAGGAATAGAAAGCCTCATCCTTCTCCCATGGAGCGGCTGGTGATTTCAAACCGCTGACCTGCAGATTGCAACACAATGTGTAACAAGGACAGCACCAGGGCTCCTTTGCCTAGATATGTCGCATAAATGGGATCCTGTATTGGTCCTCAGGTCCCTGCCTCCCAGCCAGCACCGGGGATTCTGGCTCAAGGCCTTGGAGCGGTCCTTCCCATACTGGATGTTAGGGCTGGAAAGAAAAGGATCAGGATGCAAGCACCTTTGGCTTCCCTGGCATCTGTGGTTCCTCTATTTGCTCTACCTCTTGACCTCCGAGCTGCCCTCCTCCCTACTCCAACTGTGCCCAGGTACCTAACCTCTCCCATCCTTCACTGGCTGGGTAAGGCATCTTCCTCAGCTGCGGGTGGAGGGTAGGGCAACACTGCCCAGTTAGTGGCTCTTTCCTCCCAGCTGCAGAGTTCTTAGCACCGCTCTTCGGTGCAGCCCTCAAGCACCAGTTCCTAGGCCGCAGGAAACACAGCTCCAGATCTGCTACTCCCAATGTGCGAGCTCAGCTGGGCTCTCCAGGCCACCAAACAACCCTTCCCTATTCCAGCCCCGTTTGGTCAGGCCTCAAGTCAGTCCCCACCCAGTGACAGATCCTTCCTGCAGAAAGATTCTGGGGCAGCTCGCAGGGTCCTAAAATGCCCTTCCTCCTCAGCAGAGCTCACCGGATGGCTGCATATGTGAGGCGACGCAAAGCTAACAGTCTCTGATCTGGCGAGGGAGGGCAATTGGGGGGTCTTGTCCTGGAGTTCATATCCTGGGGCCAAGACTAGATGCGTGACCTTGGGCAACTTATTGACCCTATCTGTATTGCAATTTCCTCATGTATAAAACGAGAAGAATAATAACTTCTATCCTTGAGGTGGTTGTGGAGATTCAAGGAGATCACGCCAATGATAGGATTCATGTCTGGCATCCAATAAAAGTTAGGGTTTTTTGTTTTGTTTTAATTTGTTTTTGTCATCTGAGGCAAATCTCATTATCTTTATGTTTCATCTTGGGTCCTTCTCAGAACCTAATGTTCTCAGGTCCAACCTAACCTTTTCCCACATGTTGGACTCGGCTAATTGATCCACTGCTGAGTAACGTATTACCTGAGGCAGCGGTGCCAGAGGTGGAACACAGGTTAAGGCATTGGGGACCGGAGACAGGTGGAGAGGTGCCACATTCGTCTGAGCAAACAGGATGTGCATACAATTGTCCATACACCAAGGGGGGCCTGGACTAAATGAAAGCTCGTGATGTAACCACAATGAAAATGTATAATACCAGCACACTGAACAGGCCGCAATCACGTCGCTGTGAGCTGTCATGTGGGGAGATGAGTGGGGGCCGCCCTTTCAAAAATAAGAGCATGGCTTGGTGGTCGTGGTCACAAGGGAAATCATTACTGTCTGTCTAGGAAGGAAGGTCTCCTCTCTGTTTAAAGAATACCTAGGAGGTTTGACAGACAATTAAAACCCAATGAGAAAAGGAAGGAGCTCCTCCACCTCCCTCGCAGCCCACCCCCGCCTTCTCTTGGGACCCAGCAGGAGCAGGCACACACTGGAGCTCAACATTCCACAAAATATGCAGTGTCATATCACAACCGTGCTGTTAGGCACTCGCCTTCTGCTGTGAGCAACCTGGCATGGAACACGACTTCTGTGTCCCACACGAGATGCATGCACAGCCCCGTCGGGCTTTCAGACGGTTTCTACACTCTTTGTCCAACACAGCTCACGTGCCCAACGGAGGCTCAGAGCTGCAGGGAACCTGCTCTGGGTAACCTGCTCCCAGGGGTGCAGCTGGCCTGGGAGTGCCTATCTCCTCAGAGGCCATTCTGCATGCTTTGCACAGGACTAGGGTACTTTCTGATCTCCCCCTTTCTCCTCGAGCAACCCCAGGTCCGTGTGTGAGACACTGCGGTCTGAGATTTGGCCTAGACGTGGGCCCTCCAGGAAGAGAGTGGGGCCTGGCCAAGTACATATCAGGCTGTGGTCTCAATTTTTGCTCTTGGGAAAAACCAGTGGCTGTGGAGTCCCCTGAGACTCATGGCTGCTCTGTGTGTGTGTGTGTGTGTGTGCGTGTGTGTACATGTGCACATGCTAACCTGTGGTCTTTCAAGACCGCTTGTCCAGCAGTGAATTTCCTGGCCTCTATTTTGGGGCATCTCTGGGAGAACTTGAATCATCAAGCCCCTGAGCACATTATCCATTTGCATGGGAGTGGGGAGGGGGCGGTTCCAGTTCTTGGTAGAGGAAGACAATTCTAGAGAGGCCCCCTTGGAAAGGGTCTGTGGGACAAAAAACATGTGAGAAGAAACAGAGTATGTGAAAAAAAATGGTGCCCCTTCCAGAAGGGCACCAGTCAGCTAAGATTAAACTGTGTCTGATCCTCCTTTCTCTAGCCCTCGCTGTGTATGAAGCGCTAGGGGGACATAAATGGAAGCACCCTGGCTTGTCCCTCATACTTTTAATCACATAGGAGGAAGTCTACTCAGCCAATGCCACTCCAGTGGAAACTTCCGACAAAGACAAGGTGCAGAGCTGGTATAACTAGGATGGAGACGACAAAGGATGCAGAAAGGCATGACGCAGGAGCCACACTCCCAAGCTCTTCAGGGCATCCATAAACAACAAAGACTTTATTTTCTTCCTTTCTAGTTGCCCAAGGTCAGCGGGTCTTAAATGAACTCCTTGCCAGTGTCCAGCCAGGACAGCAAAGCAAAGCTCCTGGTTTTCAAGCTGTCTGCAGGATTTCCTTCTCCCCTCTTGCAGTGTGACGAACCCTTTCTATATGGCCTTTCCTGCCATGGTCTTGTAACTCCTACCAAATGGCTAGGTGGGGCTATGCCAATAAGGTTCTAGAAAAGCGGTTGTCAACCTGGGGGTACCTACCCCTTTGGGGGTAGAACCACACTTTCACAGGAGTAACTGGCACGAAGACCCATGCTATACCATGCTTCAAGACAAAGTGTCATTTATTTGTAATTAGAAATAAATATTTCACAATATATAATTACATATTGTTTTTGTGATTAATCACTGTTTTAATTATTTTTAATTCTTAACAATGAAAATATATCATGTACATCAGATATTTACATGACCATTCATAACAGTAGTAAAATTACAGTTATGAAGTAGCAACAAAAACAATTTTACGGTTGGGGGTCACCACACATGAGGAACTGTATTAAAGGGTCTTGGGATTAGGAAGGTTGAGAACCACTGTTCTAGAGACCTACCACATGGATTAGATAGCTTGCTAATAATGCAAATAGGGAACATGGCCTCCTTGTGGGTGGGAGACCATGCAAATAAAGGTATAAGGAACCTAATGAGGGAATTGGTCCATTTTTCATCTTGCTAGGCTTAAAATGATCCATTCTGGAGAAAAGGGGGGATCTAACTACCACCAAGAAGAAGAAATAGAAGCAGAATGTGTGTCCTTTGGAAATTGGGCCCCAATGTTAGGAGCTTCCTAGACCCAGGAAACGGGAATTGTATTATCAGAAATAGGATGAGAAACAGCCACAGAGGGAGCCGAACCAAGAGACCCCCAAGGGATGTTGATGTGGGCTTCCTGGTCTACACAGCAAGAGAACTGAGTCCCTTTAGCCAAGACTTAATGGCAGGTAGGATGCCTCTAGGCACTTACTGGTGAACCTAAAGCGTTTGAAACACTTGCTCAAGAAGGTCTCCAGCAGGACTCAGCTGCAGAGGGCAAGTTTAAGAACTGTATCCAGAGTCATTTCTGATACTTAGTTGTAACCAGCTAGTTCCCTAATAACTCATAATTATTCATATTGTTTGTGAGTTCTGTATGGCTATTGCAAGAAATTACTGAACACAGGCAGAGGGATGGCTGGTGTCAGCATTGGTGAAAAGCTGGAAGGAATCCGCTTTGGACTGTTGATGTTGATAATGATTCTCCTCTTGTGAAGTTAGATGAAGAGATCTGATCCTTCCTTCACGCCACTTTTATACCTCTCGATTTTATCTTTAATAAAAATCCTTTTCTTAACTTTCTTATATGAAATCAATCAATGGATTCCCCCCTTCACAAGCTAACAGTGTTTAAATAATTAACTCAATATTTTTGAGTTATTCTTTGACTCTAGATTCTATTATTTGGTAGCTGGCAAGAGACCTTTATCATTTCACATCTTGGGCATCCTTTTGTTCATCTGTACAATGGGGATAATAGTTCACACTTCTGGGATCCTTGCAAGGATCAAACAATCACTACAATCCATGTTAGATCGTTTTCTTCATTCTTGTACTCATGGTTATTAGCTCCCCATTTCCCCCCAGCCTCCTGCGACACCCTCCAGTTACCATCTCCATAGATGTACCAATCCTGGATCTCACATACGGAAAAAGATTAAGAAACAAATGAACAACAGTCCAACTAACAAACAACATAGTAAAACAGATAAAAACCTCAATTTGATTTCTTGTCTACTGCTTCCTTGAGCATGAGAGACAGGAGATGGGATTCAGAAACAGGAGATGGGATTGAGAGACAGGGAATGGGGTTGAGCGACAGGATGGAAAGCATATAGACAGACAGGGCTGGAGGACCCTATAAACAGAAAGCACTGATAGTGATGGGGCGTCTGGAAGGGAAATTTCAACAGCAGGGCAGTTTCAGAAATTTAGACAAATTTAGAAAGATGAGGCTTTCTACTCTCATAAAGAGTTAGTCTCAGAAACTCACAGGGGCATATCCACCCTGTCCTATAGGGTCACTATGAGTCAGCATAGACTCAATGGTAAAGAAAGGGTGTGAGTGGTGAGTAATTTTAAATCTTAAATCGTCAGGCTCTGGACCTCTCTTTTTGCTGACCCAGTTGCTTGCTTCCTTGTCCATGTTCATGCAAACACTTAGCGTGGACAGAGCATGACCAGCCCCTTGAGAGGGCCTAAGAGATGTGACCATACTCCAGATTGGCCCGTTCATAGCTCAGAGACCAGGCAGGCCAGGCACCCCACCTTAAGATAAAAATGTGGTAATGCGGTCAAGTCTCCACCCGCTGCAGAAAATGCTCTTTCTTTCCTAAATAAACTTCTTCTGCTTGCCCTTTGTGGTTCATGAGTCCACTCTTTGGTTTTTGAGACCAAAGACCCCTGGACACATCAGAGCAGGGCAGCATTTTGCAGAAAGCATAGATTTGGGGTCCGTGTAAAATGAAATCCTTGACAACTTCAGTATTTTCTCCACTTACCATGTTTTGAACTGGTCTCTTGTGAGGACTTTATTTCTTTCATGTTAGATGTGTGGTGAGCGTTAGACAGCTCACCACAGGTCAACAGTTAAACTGACCACACGAGAAAGATGAGGCTATCTGTTCCTGTAAAAACTGACAGCTATAGGTGGACCATGACTTAAGAATCAACTTAATGACAGCATTTTTTTTGTTTTTGTTTTCTTTTTAAATCATTTTATTGGGGGCTCATACAGCTCTTATCACAACCCATCCATCCATCCATTGTGTCAAGCATATTTGTACATTTGTTGCCATCATCATTTTCAAAATATTTTCTTTCTACTTGAGTCCTTGGTATCAGCTCTTCATGTTTTCCCTCCTTCTCCTACCCTCCCTCCCTCATGAAACCTTGATAATTTATAAATTATTTTTCATGTCTTACACTGACTGCTGTCTCCCTTCACCCATTTTTCTGTTCTTCATTCCCCTGGGAAGGGGTTATATATAGTTCATTGTGATTGGTTCCTCCTTTCTTCCCCACCTTCCCCTTACCCTCCTGGTATCGTTACACTCATTACTGGTCCTGAGGGGTTTATCTGTCCTGGATTACCTGTGTGTCCAGCTCTTCTCTGTACCCATGTACATACTCTGGTCTAGCTGGATTTGTAAGGTAGAATTGGGGTTATGATGGTGGGTGGGTGTGGCGAGGGGAAGAATTAAAGAACTAGAGCAAAGTTGTATGTTTAATCGGTGCTATACTGCACCCTGAATGGCTCATCTCTTC
>NW_022103928.1:28229976-28245250 GCF_000313985.2 Echinops telfairi | reverse complement strand
CCACCCCCTCTGCTGTGTCCCCCTGAACCATTGGTCTCGTTGTTTTCTTCTCCGTATTGTTTATCCCACCTATCTTATCTAGTTAGACATACAGAGATAATAATAAGCAGAAAAACAAGACAGATCAAAAGAAAATAAAGAAACAACACAACAACAACAAAAAGAAAAGCCTATAAATAGTTCCAAGTGTGCTTGTTGACCTTTAGGAATGTCTGATGGGATGCCACACTCTGGCCCCATCGTCTATTTTTTATATTCCTCCAGGGACTTCATTGGTTTACTCCCCTTGCTGCTCTGTTGCAAGCCCTTAGCGTTTTGCCTTGGTGTGGTGGGGTCAGATTGCACACAACTCCCACACTGTGACTCCAGCGTTGTTGCTTATAGCACTATAATCAGTGAGGGACATCATGTCTTGTAGTGGGGCTGGCCCTGTGGTCCTCCCTGTGCATTGGCTGCTCTGAGCAGGAATATCGTCCTTGGGGCTTGGTGGGCCAGGATGTGTTCCACTCTCTCTCCTTCCCTCTAGCAGCTCCTGTGTGCTCTGATCAGACACGCTCTTCTCCCTGAGCTGTAGCTTCAGGGCTGTCCTCTGAAGTGAATTCTTCTTGGGGGAGGGTGTGTGTCCATGTAGTTGGGATTGAGGCTGCCCCTAAAATGCAGTGAGGAATGCATGAAGCACATCGTCACATGGGAAAAACTGGAGGAAATTATGCTAAGCAAAGTAAGCCAAGCACAAAAGGACAAGTATAATACGAGTCCACAGACATAAGCTTAAAAATGCAAAAGAGGCATGGAGGAAAAGCTACTGTATACATACATTCCCAAAGTGAGGTCCAGGTACTATGGCAAGGGCCAGACCCAATCCAGGGATATATATGGCAGCCAACTGAAAAGGGGGGGGGAGAAAGAAAGAAGACATGGGTAGCGGGGAGCAGGGCACTAACCCACCCAAGGGCAGGGTGTTGTTTATATCTCCACAGGAGAGGGAGAGAGGGACCAGACCGCAACCCAGTGCACCAAGATGTGAATGCACCATAACGGCATGAAGCAGGGAATCAATAGAGAGGTCTGTGGGGCCAGCCCCAATGGCAGTTTTTTTTTTCTTTGATTGGTTGTGCTTTGTTTGTTTACATTACGTATAATCTGTACATGTTGTCTTTGATCTTCACCAGAAAATGTTTCTAGTCCTCCTCCCTTTCGGCAAACAAAATTGTGTTATCTGCATATAGCAGGTTAACAATCCTTCCTCCAGTCCTGATGCTGTATTTTTCTTCATAGTGTTGAGCTTCTTCAATTATTTTCGTCAGAAATACGAAGGTAAATCTCACAAGGTTAAAAATCAGCCGTCAGCAATTCTGTACTCCTTGGGCATCCCTTTCCTTGTCTTTTCAGCTGCTCAGGGGCCCTGCATTCTTTGGTTCATGGGCCTCCTCCCTCTCCAAAGCCAGCAGGTTGCATCTTTTCTCTTATGGATTGTGTATCCTTCTGCTACTCTTTCATAAGGACGCTACTGTTTTCATTAGGCTA
Source organism: Echinops telfairi (assembly GCF_000313985.2). Lineage (NCBI taxonomy): Eukaryota > Metazoa > Chordata > Mammalia > Afrosoricida > Tenrecidae > Echinops > Echinops telfairi. The sequence continues at coordinate 28,243,723 of NW_022103928.1, read as the reverse complement.
CTCTGATGAACCAAGATAATCTGCTCATCTCAAAATTAACTTCTACAAATTCCCATCTGCCATATAAGGTAACATATTCACTGGTTCTGATGATTAGAACACGGGTATCTTTGTGCGGGCTATAATTATCCTGACCATCATCATCTTTAATATTTAAAAAATTAACTTATTTCTCATTATGTAATCCTTTGCCTTTGACTCTTCCAAAAAAACAGCTTGAAGCATTTCCCCCAAACCCTGAAGGTTTCTCTTTGCCCTGGTTTTCTATCCCACAGGGTTTGTTACTTTTGTTCAGGTTGGGTGACATTTCCTGGGTAAACTGTAAACCAGTTATGATGATACTTTTTGTCTGGTTCTGGGGGGCAGCCTTTGCTGTGATTGGTATGCACTTTGTGGGGACTGGTCACTAGACTATGTAAATGAAGTATTTGCAGCATACCGTGTAAATGAATTGTCTGTGGTTTGGCCAATTTTTATGCCACCTCTGAGGGGTCATGCCTTGACACTTACAAGGAGTTGTGTATTCATGAGTAGGAGCCCTGGTGGTTTAGTGGTTACTCATTGAGCTGCCATCTGCAAAGTCAGCAGTTCAAAACCACCAGCAGCTCTTCGGGAGAAAAATGGGGCTTTCTACTCCCTTTACCAGATACAGTCTCAAAAACTCACAGGGGCAGTTCTACCCTGTCCTACAGGGTCACTATGAGTCAGCATTAACTCAGTGGCCAGGGGTTATCTTGTGTGTATGTGCAGCTGACCCCACAGAGATTTTTTTGAGGCAGGAAAAAGTAGAAAGAGGAGGCAAGGAAAAGTGATATTGAGAGAGCTGGACTGTGCTTCTTGATCCTAACACACAGCTGTTCACATGATCTGAGTTCTGTGTGGGCACCGGCACACAATTCACAAACCCGGCAGAGAAGTAGAAGATGCCATAGGAAGGATGTGTCTGTTGTCAGAATCGGTCATAGAGGTATGTCTGACCTCTACCTCAGAGGGATCAGCCTTCGCGGCTTGGCTTCCGACTTGCATTTTCCCCTTGAAGTCGGACCTGATTCTGATGCTGCTGCTCCAATGCTTACCACCATTTCACAACACTGCTTTATTTCTACTTGGAAACTGAGGCACAGAGAGGTTAAGTAACTTGCACAAGGTCACACACTCAGTAACTGTGAGGCAGCGATTCCAACCCGGGAAGTCTATTTTTGGCGTTTATGTTCCTATGAATTGGAATAAGTACCCTGTAGTGTTAGTATTACCTATGAGCACTGTAAGATGCCGCGGTGGCATTAGGTTAAGCATTATGCAGGTAAGGAGAGGTCAGCATTTTTAACTCATCAGGAGAAAGATGAGGAAGTGTGCTTCTGTTAAAAAAAATAGTAATACAGCCTCAGAAGCTCTGGGGCAAAGTTCTACACAGTCCTATGGGGCTGCACAAGTTTACATTGACTCAGTAATTGTTGCTCTCTTTTATACTACGACTCTGTAATCATCTGTATCTCCCGTGACTTTTGTGAACGTTAAATACATTAGCATATGAAGGGGTCAGAGAGGTCCAGGCATACATGGGGGTTCCTTAAATGGGATTCAGCTCCTAAGCCAAACCACTACTGTCAACTTGATTACAACTCACGAGGACTACTCACCTCACTACCACAGTCAAGTGGATTCCAACTCACACCGACCTTACAGGGCTGAATAAACTGCCCTGGCCTTTAAGGCTTTCCACGGTGTGTGTATTCTGGCCGCTGAGGTCCACCTTTCTCCCACAGAGCCCTGAGTTCTCTTGTGTATATGTGGCTGTGGATTGCCACCAGTGGGGCTAGTTGCTGGATCTTCGAATCACGTCTCCTTGCAGCGACCCTGCTAACGCTCTTCGCACGGTGAGGACGCCAACCTTCTCCGTGCCCTTCCCAAAATGGCGCCACGCCCGCTCTCCGCCCGATCCGCTCCACTCAAGATGGCGTCCGTGGAGCCGAACGCCAAGTGCTGCCCTTCTCAAAATGGCGCCCTTCCGCCCTCCTCTCGATGACCTTCCGCAGTCGACCTTCCCAAAATGGCGCCGGACACATCACGAGCCACGCCAAGACCCTCACAAGATGGCGCCAACAGGTCGCCTACGCATGACGTTCCAGGCCGACGTCAACAGGTACTTCCGGTTACGCGCTCCACGACCGGCCCGGAGCGCCGTGGAGCGTCTCCTCGCCCGGGACGCCCCAGCGGGACCATGGACCGGAGGAAAAAGCCTTTGGAAGTCACTGCCTCCTCGGTGAGGGCGCGCTGCGGGCTCTTCCCTCTCGCACTAGTCAGAACGCGGAGAGCAGACGGACGGGAGCGGGGCCCTGGCTTGGCTCAGACTGGGCACCTGCGCCAACTGCCTGGCAAGGCCGTGCCCGAGGCTTCGCCGCGCGGAGACGGACCGGGCTTAGGCTTCTCGACCTCGGGCTCGAGCGTGAACTTGATGGATTCGCCCCGCGGAGACGGACCCGGGTTCGGCTTCTCTAACCGGCCACAACTGGCCAGGCCTCCTGTCCGCCAGGAGCATGCCAGCCTTGCCTCCCCCCACAGTCAAGGAAGACCCTAACCTGAGCCTGCCCCTCTTGTTTAGTAGACATACTCCCCTCCAGGCCAGGAAACCGGGTCTTCAGAGTGTGCTTTGATCGCTAGAGATCTTGATTGGGTCCAGCATTCTGTACAAACCGCTGTGGGGTCTGTGCCGACACCTTATAGGACAAGGTAGACCTACCCTGTGGGTTCCCGAGCCTCTAAGTCTTCGTGGGGAAAGACAGCCTCGTCTTTCTCCCGTGGAGCAGCTGGTGGTGTCCGACTGCTGGCGTGGTAGCTAGCGCAACATGGGACTGTCGCACGCGGTGGTGGGTGCTCGTAAAATCCCCGCTGCACAGACGAAGACGTTGAGGTTCAGGGAGATGAAGTTGCCTTCGTCTGCATATATGCCGAATCCTTGGCAATACAAGGGGGCTGTGGCGCCATGGGTTAAGCCCCGGGCTGCTACCCTGGAGGTTGGTGCAAATCCACCAGCTTCTCTTGGGAGAGATGCTGCTGGCAGCTCCTGTAGAGTCCCAGTCCAGGAGACCATTTGGAGCAGTTCTCACCTGTCCTGTTGGGTGGCTGAGTCAGAGTAGACTTGATGGCAGTGAATTGGCAGTGAGTTTTGTTTTGTTTTTGTTTAGTGATAGTGAACTGAGTTCATTAAGGATGGTTGACTCAAAAGTTACTGCCTTTTCCATTACATTTTATCAAAGGTTTATTTGATACGAACTTAAAGCAACTGCAGTGTTAGGATGCAAACGGGCTATAATGGAAATCATCTACTTGTTCAATAAAAATTAGTACTGGTTATGTTTGCATGAGGATTAGGAATCAGAAAGGGACAAACATTAAAGTCATCCTAACCGGTTACAATTACTACTAATCGTAATAGAAGTGCCATCTGGGTATAACTAACTTTCTGAGCATCTTTAAAAATTTCAAACTAGTTTTAGATTAAGAGACTGTGTGGACGATTGAGGTGGGTAAGAAGTCTTAGATAAAAGGGCAAAGATTTTTCATTGACTTAAAAATATTTTAGAATACTAGGTACTGAATTGAAACGACTCCCTTCATTCTTAAAATCTCTGCTAAGGCTACTTACAAATGGACTTTTACCAAAAATAGAAGTCATCGAAGTGAGCCATTTTGATTGCCTTAAAAATCAGTTAGCTCTGCATAGTCCTTTTAAATAACAGATTTACAAATGCCCATGCTTAAATGCAGTTTTACTTGGACCCTTTTAAAAGGATTCCCCACAAACTGTTATATCTTCTTTTGCCAAGCAAAAGTGGTGGCTGAGATAGCTGAAGGTTCAAAACCAAACAAGAAATTCAAACTCACTGCCATTGAGTTGATTCAAATTCATTGAGACCCTGTAGGACTGGGTAGACTGCTCCTGTGGATTTCTGAGACTGTAACTCACTGTGGGGATAGGACGCTTTATTTTGCTCCTGCAGAGGGGTTGGTGGTTTCGAATTGCTGACCTTGTGGTTAGCAGCCCAATGCATGACCCACTATGCCACCAGGGCTCCTTAGTCTTCAAAAATAAGAGAGAGAAGGAAGGCCAAGGGCATGGAGCAGCTAAGTGAATACCCCTACGTAACCCTGTGCTGTCATAAAAACTCTCAACTGCCATCAAGTCAAAGCCAGCTCATCGTGAGAACTGCCCCTGTGGGTTTCCAAGACTAACTATGTGGCTGCTGGGTTCCAACTGCTGACCATTCACTTTCCAGCCCTACACATCACCACTGGGCCAAATGGATACAATTTTTTTTTTTAAACCTGTGCCATCCAGTACAAAGCCAAACCAAGTGGTCTCCAATTCCAGCTGCTACAAATGCGTGTCCCCTTCACCGTCCACACTCCAGACTGCTGTTGGGCAAGGGGAAAGGATATAATGAAGACATTACAATAACGTAGACAATCACTCTTTACAGTTAAGTTAATGCTTTTGTTTTTGTATTGATTTTATTCTAGCTAGTGGATCTTAAAGCTGAACTCTTTCGAAAACAAGAAGAATTCAAACAAGAAAAACTTCTAAAAGATTCTGGAGTTTCAGGAAAACCAAAATCAACGAATAAGGTAAAAATAAGATCTGATCATCTCCATGGATGGTTGCTGTGAGACAATTTTACCACATTTAAGAGTTCTGAAAGTGTCCAGAGTGCCCACTCCATAAATATACTACAGAAAATTCCCTGCTTTGTATTTTGAACATCTTCATGAGCTAGTTTAAATTTTAAAAGTGAAATAAGTTTGACTTGAAAATGTATTTTTCTGCTTCTGTAGCACTTGTTATAGAAATGTATATCTGTTTCATGAGGAGAGTATTATCTGGTGACATAGGTATTATCTGTCCAAACAGATAAACTATGAAATGATACAGGAATATATATGTAGGTGAAAGCACTACATTTTTTAAGAGTTACAAATGGTTTTCAAATTTTAATGGTCATAGTATCTGCTATTTATATTACTAGTCTCCGGCAGTAGATACATTTTCATTAGAATTGAAATTGTAATCATTCAGGAGAAAAAACATGGCAGTTGTGTAAAGTCTTGTTGTCTCCCTGCAGTCGTACGGTGTATTGTTACTTTGTTTTCGTTTATTCTGGTGTACAAGTAGAGGTTGTTTGCAATCACGTGGTGGCTCTGTCTCGTCTTTCTAAATTATTCCCCAGAAACCAAATATCTGGAGCAAACAGAATGCGGGCGTTTCAAATCGAGCTGAGAAGGACGCTGAGCAGAAGCTGGAGGAACAGAAGACGTTAGACAAAGCGAGGTAAAGCTAAGCTCTGATACACGGAGCATGACCCTGCTGAGGCTATCCAAGCAATTCCACTTTGAAATCAAAGTTTCAAATTTTACCTTTTTTGGTTGAGTTAATTTGTAGCATTCTTCTAGCCAAATACTCATTGTTATAATTTGCAAATGAGTCTGTAGCTTTGTGAGCAGGACAGCTATAACCTCAGTTTGAAAGGTGAGCAAGAACCCCACTTTTCACCTTTGTTAGGTGGTAAGATTGTCAGCCAATGTTTAAGAGGTGTGGGATAGTCAGGCTGGGTGGTATGACAGCATTTCAAAACAAATTTTTTTCCTATTTTTAAAAATTTTTTACCAATAGAATAATTAAAGAAGTGTACAAAGAACATTCTGGTACTCTTCATTTAAATTCGCGAGTTAATGTCTTGTACATTGTGCCTCCACTCTCCTCCAGCCCCCACTCTAAGTCCCCCAATCCCCAGCCCGTGCTCCATGATCGTGTTTCAGAGCTATTTGAAAGTAAGTTGCAAGCATCGTGGTACATTACTTCTAAATATTAAAGAATATAATTTTAAGGACAAAGACCGTCTACTTAACCACACTACTGCTGTTGTACCCATGAACTATAACTTATAAAATGGTATTATGTATTATACAGCCATATTCCGATTTTCCCCAATGTCTGAGCACATTAATGCCTTTATAGCTTGTAAAGAATTAATCTAGAGGTCAGTCACTGATTACAATTGCATGTAGCTGACATATCTCTCTCTCACTCACTGCCATCCAGTCGTTTCCTACTCGTAGTAACCCTATAGGACAGTAGAACTGCCCTTGTGAGTTTCCAAGACTAAGAGTGGCTGATGGTGTTGAACTGCTGACCCTTAGGACTATAGCCCAACTCTTAACCACTACACCACCAAGGCTCCTACTTGTGTTTTTGTCTCTAGCTTTCATCTCGCATAGTCCCTTTGCTGCTCTTTCTTTCTTGTTACAATATTGACTGATACACCATGTGGTGGCCACAGGTGTCTTCGCGTGGTGGAGCTGTGATCCTCTCTGGCAGGGCATGGCCTGTTGTTGTGGTCCTTTGTCAGGATGGGTCTCTTGGGAGATGGAAGCAATTAGGGGATGGGACAGCCTTACAAAGAGTACCAGTAGTTAGACTGTTTCTAATACTTGTCTTTATTGTCTTCTAGGGAGAAATTGGAAGAAAAAGCTAAGTTATATGAGAAAATGACTAAAGGAGACTTTATAGGTACATATAATTCTGTATTTGTACGTGTATACTTTCTGCTATTCATAGCCCTGCTGCTATTGTGCTATGTGCTGGGGCAGACAAACAAGAATCGGGAGGAATTTGGAAACTCAAGTGCATTACTTTACATGGCAGCAGAGAAACAAACTGTGCATTGATATACCCATTTCCCAGTGGGTATATCAGGCAGGGTGTTAGGTGCCACGAGGTGCAGCCTCTGCCCTGGAGACAGGTGTTACCAGGTGGAGTGACACTGAGCAAAGCAGAGTTGGGAAGTAAAGTTTAAATGGGGCACAGTCATACACGATTACAGCCATTCTCTGTTTCTTAAGAAGGACAACGAGGAGTAATTATGCTTGTGTCACTGTGCTATGGCTATACGAGGGGGAACCTCCAAAATACTGGAAAAAACCTCCCCTGGCAGAGCTTTCGTAGTACCCACTTTTCCCACTAGGCATCGAGATCCTTGCTGAGTCAGTGCACCCAGCAGTGTCACCTGGGTAAGTTCTCTGGTCACAATGAATTTGTTTGTAAAAGTAGTTTAGCTCAAACCTCCTTTTTTGTGATGGCAGATTTAAGAGAACAGGATGCAGCTGTGAAATTTTGTTTCCTGCTCAGAAAAAATTCCCCAGAAGCTGTTGTAAGGTTGAACACAGCTTACAAGGACAGCACTATGGGAAAAACTCAAGTGGGGTTCACTGATTAGAATTCAAATGACTTCTGTTACGGCGGCCCTTAAAACATTTCCCATACCACAGACACAGAGTTCAGGTGAGATAACACAGCCCAGTGATTAAAGAGGTGTGTTACCGGTGGGCACGGGGTTTCCTAAATGTCATCATGCAGGGATGGGAGCTGCAGCGCTGCTTCTGTTTCACACACTGGCCCTGGTGGGTCTCTGTGGTGTCTTAGAACCGTGTTCTGGAGCAGTACCGCTCACTCCCAGATCATGTTGGGAAAGCAGCAGAAAACTTGAGGAGACGTTTAAAGGTCATTTGGTGGCAGATACTTCAGTAGGTACAGCATCGCTGTCAAGGGCGCTGGGCGGCTGTGAGCCTTTGTAAGTGTTCCAGGAGGGGTGGGCGTACCGTCCAGTGAACTGTCTGCGGTGGTGGAACAGCAGGGATGATGGGTGAGACGGTTTTGTGCTAACACCATACCTGCTTGCCTTTTAAAGGTCAAGACTAAACGTTGATTTTTTTTATGCCCTAGATGAAGAAGTGGAAGACATGTACCTTGTGGATTTCACACAGAAGATCATAGACAAGCGCAGGGAAATAGACGCATGTGGTGCAAATAGTGGTTCTAGGAAGGAGGAAGCACGGGAGGATGACGAAGAAACCCTTTCTGACAGAGACATACCTCCTCCCCAAGACCCCAGTGAAGAATGGTTTGTGATATTTCGCAGTGACATTTTATTAACTTGCACAAGGGAGCTTCAAAAGTTCATGGGAAAATGAAATGAAAAGATCCCGGAATTCCCCATGAGCTCTTTGAGCCTCTAGCAGTTGCTTGTGTGTGCACGCTTGTCGATTTCTGAGGGTGCGGTCGTGCAGCTGTTGTTGCGTGATCTCTTCTCTTTCGAGAAGATTGGATTCGGGTGAGTCCAATGGTGACCAGGTTCCTGCGATGTCCCAGGCACGAGGACGAGTAGAGATTCCATTCTCACACCACTGTTCTACATCTCTCCTGACAGATGTGCTCAGCAGTGTGGTCACCCAAGTTGTTGAAGGCTTTCATGGCCCGTGCTCCTGCCCTCCCCTGGCCTTTAGACTGGATAGTTTTGGGGAGGAGCTCTGCTTCCAGTCAAAAGACGTTGACCGTCCGTACGGAAGTCTTCTGACTGTGACACTGCCTGGCCGTGTGGCATAAGCATGTGCACCTCAGGACGGGACAGCTGTACCTCCTTTCTACTGCCGGAGTGACCGTGTAGCCTGCACCAGGTTTTCACGTGTCCGGCTCAGTTTCCTCCTCTGTAAAATTGATCATACTGCCCAGCTCCAGTGCTGATTAGCCTCAAATCCCCTTCAGAAAACCCTCAGGATATTATCTGCGGATATAAGCAGGCCTTTAATAAACCTTAGTCCTTAGAAAGTTAATCCAGAATGTGACCTCTGGGTGGGTGAATGATCGAAGAGACCAAGCAAGTCCTTCCCTTGCAGAGAGACCAGTGTATCAGTAAGTAGAGATGAGACTCAACATTCCACGATCACGATTTTTCCCTATTTATGATTTTGCTAAGGAACCTTGGTGGGGTTGGCAGGCAAACAGTTAAAGACTAACAGCAAGGTCGTTAGTTCAAACCCACCAGCTGCCCCTTGCGAAGAAGAGAAGCTGTCTGCGCCAATAAAGACCTAAAGCCTTAGGAGCCCTGTGTAGGTGACTGTGAGTCAGAACCAACTTGATGGCAGTAGGCTGTTGTTTGCGTCTTTTTGGGTGTCAGGCATTGTCGAGGAGCCCTGTTATGGAGAACGTCGGTCGACATGCTTTAAAATGACTCGAGATCCGATGCTGTGCAGATTCCCTAGGAACGCTCCTGCCTGGCCACTCTCCCGAGGGGAGAGCCTGCCCATCTTCCCATCAAGGCTCAACTGTCTCTGTGGGAATATTTGTTGGGAATGTCACAGAACTATCTGTAGAATTCTTAGACCTTTGACCTGGAGAGCAGGTATTTTCCAAGCACTCCAGGGACAAGCTCTTTAGCTCTTCCTGGGGTAAGACAGGTGTCATAAGCTGTCTGAGAATAACTACCTTCTAACCCTTGTGGTATGACTAGCTGATGCCATCTGGGACAAGGTATGTGACTGCATGCTATCTGAAACCCAAAACCCCCTTACAGTCTCTTCCACCAGTACCCTTGGGATTGGGTGATGTCTCCCTAACCTGTACCCTGGTGGTGGTTGTTGCCCTTAGGTGCTGTCGAGGCTGTTCCTACTTGTAGCGATCCTGTGCACAGTTGAACTTTACCCTGCCCAGTCCTGCGCCGCCCTCATAATCGTTCCTATGTTTGAGCCCATTGTCGCAGTGACTGTATCAGACCATCTGGGCCTTCCTGTTTTTCGCTGCCCCTCTACTTTGCCAAGCATGTCCTTCTTCAAGGACTGGTCTCTCCTGGCAACAGATCCAAATACTGGAGACTAAGTCTCCCCATCCTTGCCTCTAAGGAGCATTCTGGCTCTACTTCCACCAACACAGATTTGTGGGTTCTTTCGGCAGACAGTTCCAATATTCTTTGCCAGCACCATAATTCAAATGCACCAATTTTGCTTTGGTCTTCTATGTGTAATGTCCAACTTTCACATGCATTGGTGGCAGTTGAAATGCCCTGGTGTGAGTCAGGGCCGTTGGTCCTCAGAGTCACCTCTTTGCTTTCAACATCACAGCAGATTTAGCCAATGGAATGTCATTTGATCTCTTGACTGCTGCTTCCATGAGCGTTGATTGTGGATCCCAGCAAGGTGAACTCCTTGACCACTTTTCTCTGCTTATAATGATGTTACCTGGTGGCCCAGTTGTGGGGATTTTTGTTTTCTTTACATTTGAGGAGTAGTCTATATTGTAATCCTTAATCTTCAGCAAGTGCTTCAAATCCTCACTTTCCGCAATCATGGTTGTGTTATCTGCATGTTGCAGGTTATTAGTAAGCCTTCCTCCAATCCCGATGCCACACTTCCAACTTCTCTGATTATTTGCTCAGTATGCAAATTGAATTTAAGTATGGTGAGAAGATAGAACCCTGGCACATTTTTCCGACATCAAGAACACCATCCACGAAGAAAGCAAAGGTCCTTTAAAAAACGGGAAAGAAAGAAAGGGTTGCTGGGACTCTGACTTGCTCCTCCCTGTAGGGCAGGGAGGTCCAGGGGAAGAACTGGCGAAGTGCAAAAGCTGAATAGCTCAGGGAGACACAGCCATTCTTACAATGAAGGTACCCTGGTACCTGGTGAGTTAATGCACTCACTACTCCTTTGGGCCTGACCTTTTCTTTCTGACACATACCCTGCCTTGTTACCAGAAAGCAGGTGAGGCAAACCTTGGATGGTTCCTGGAGAGTGTTGGTGAGTGCTTCAGCAGTGGGAGGAGCCCAGCCCTCTGTGGGACTGGCAGCACCTCAGACACTTCCTGGAGTTGCTCAGTGGGTGGTTGTTGATTACATCTCGCTATTGCTGACTGCAGTCTTGTTGTGATCTGTCTGTTTTGGAAGCCTGCTCCCCAAACAGAATAGCCTATAATTACTTTTCATAGCGGAAATCTCATCTTCCAAATGTGTAGTGTTTTTTTTTTTAATTTTGCTTATTAATGCCTGCATGATTTCAAGCAATTTGTCAGTGATCTGAGTCGTGTGCGGGGCAATTGGAGGTGCTGCATGCCTCCATATGGTGAAGGAAGACGCACTGCAAGCAGTTTCTGACTGAGTTTTGTTTTTAAATTGCGCTTCAGAATTGTAACTGCTTGTAAAATGCTGTTGGTAGTTAAGATCCAGGTGGTGAGAAAGCTTTCCACAAAAATACTGTCAATCATTAAGCAGACCATCTGGCTAGATGGTTTGCTTCCCCCATTCATTTCAAAAAAGGATTCTTTCTGCACTTGGCGCTTAATTTTGGACTGTAGTAGTAGATTCTCAGACACTGAGACAATTGAACTCTGTGTGTTTAACTGGAATCAAGCTGCCAACAAGAGAAAAGCCCCCGGCATGGGACTGAGCTCGAATTGGCCCTTTGGCTCAGACATATTGGCCACCTACAGTATGGTCAGCACGCTGGTAAAGGCTGTCGGAGATTCCGTACCATGGTTTCAACCACTGGTTCTCAACCTTCCTAATGCCACGACCCTTTCATACAGTTCCTCATGTGGTGGTGACCCCACCAACCATAAAATTATTTCCTTTTCTATTTCATCACTGTTACGTTGCTACTGTTATGAATTGGGCAATCCCTCTGAAAGGGTTCGACTCCTAAAGGAGTCCTGACCCACAGGTTGAGAACCACTGGTTTAAACAATCAAAAGTCTATTGCATCATAATGCAAATCTTTTCCATGAAGTCTGCCCTTATTTTCTGTTGTGAAGGGAAGTGCTTTGTTTTGCCTTGATGTCTAATTGGGCAAAGGTCTGAAATGAGCACTAGAGCGGCCACTGTTATATGCTTCTATGGCATTGGCTGTGTAACTTGATTTTCTCTTAGTTACAAAATGCCCTCAAAATTCTATGACTTAATTGCAGTATTAAATTAAAATGGCAATGGGAGGAGTGGGGGGCCAGCCCCCACCGCTAATCACAGGTTCAGTGATACTACTTCTGGGTTCAGTAATGCACAATTGTACAGTTGAGATATATAAGTATTATAGTAAAATCATTGAGAGCATGAGAGATATTACAATAATGCAGTCAGACACATTACATGGTAGCATTGCTCACCTCAGCCCAGCTTGGTGGTCCACCTGGAGAGAAGGGGAAGGGAAGGAGGGCAAGGGAACAAGGGAGAGGGGAGAGACCAGCAAGGAGAGATCAGGGGGGAGTCAGAGAGCTCTATATTGCTGACTCATGGCCTATATACCTTTTGGGGGCATGCCAGCCCACTAATCACAGGAAGGGGTTACACTATAGGTAACAGTAATGAGAGGGTGGTCTAGGGGGTGGCCTGTGGGTCTTCATAGGAACCATTATCAGTAGGGTGAAAATTCCGCCTACAGGAGCCTGTCCATTGTCCCCAGAGGCAGGGAGCAGGCCCATCCCTGTGGAGGGATGAGACAGCAGTCTGGCAACTGATTGCCCTCGGGAGGGAATGCCTGCACATCTGACCGCCCCCCACACTTAATAATGAAAAATATGCAATTTGATATAATTTAGTGGGAGAAATGAGAAGTCAGATTTGGGAAGGCTAAGGACTTCAGCAAGTTAAGAATCTGGAGTAAAGCGGAATAAGCTTATTAAAGATGCTGATAAAATGCTCTGAATTGTCTGGCCATATTAAAGAAAGACCTGTGATATTGCAGCAAAGGTGTTTGTGGTGATCTGTCTTTGAGATCGGAGCCACGTATGATGAATTATTTTCTACAGTTTCTGGAACTCACGGTGTACAACGGGCACAGTAAGTTCATTGTCTGTCGACTGAATTTCAAAAGCAAGCTCTGCTCGTGGTGGTGATGGCGCAGGTTGAGGGCTCTTGGTAGGAAAGACGTCTGTGTTCATTCTTCACCATGCCCCAGTGCACGGACCCCTCACATCTGCCCACTCTCATTTCAGGGTGGACTATGTAGATTCCTTAGGACGATCCCGGCGCTGTATGAAAAAGGATTTGCCACATCTGCTGGAGATGGATAAAAATCTTCAGGGGAGACTGTAAGTATGTGATGATCTGAGTTTTGTCCAGTTCTGAAATACAGGCAGAGGGATTGCTTTGTAGGGGACATTGGGCAATGAGGCATCTTTGCCTGGACGAGAATTGGGGATTCAAACACACACACACTCATGCATTCTTCATCCTTGGGGACACACAGATGTCCATTAGCAGGAAAGTGATGGGTGCTCCACACTGTGCAGCTAGTGAAAGGAAACCGTGTGAATTGTAGCTGTTCCTTTAGAAGGGCGCTCACAGCCTGGAAACATAACAGGAGAGAAACAAACAGAGCCCAAAGCAAACCTCCCCCAAACCCATGTGGAGAAAGGGGTCTAAGAATGTACCCTTGGTTGCTCTATAAGCAAGCAAGGGCAGAGAAGTAGGTTTTATTATGTAATAATGTTCCTTGTGAGTTTTTCTGTATGCATTTTTGTTTGCTGTTTTTTTTTGTTTGTTTTTTTTTGTTTTTTAGGTAAGGCTTTTATAACTAGATTACACACACACACACACACACACACACACACACACACACACACACCTTTTTAGGGCATAAGAATAAGAGCCCTGGTAGCATAGTGGCTACGGGTTGGGCTACCAACTGCCAGGATCAGCAGTTGGAAACCACCAGCCACTCCGGGAGAAAGATGAGGCTTGCTGCCCCGTAGAGAGTTACAGGCCTGGAAACTTGGGGCTTGATCAAGGAAAGGTAAAAATTCACTGCGTGTATCCATTTTCGAGTAGTATTCGCACCAGAATCATTGTGTAGGAATTAACCTATATCATATAGTATTACTTGTTCATGATCTAATTCACTGCATTTTAGCATTGATTTTTCATTGCTGTTG
>NW_022103928.1:28224812-28228277 GCF_000313985.2 Echinops telfairi | reverse complement strand
TTAAAAAAAAAGAAAGCGTGAAGCCATCGTTTCTCGACACAGTCTCCGTCTAGTCTGCACACTGCTGTAGGTGTTTCCATCTCTCCCCTTCCTTGAAGAATTCTGCACTCTGATTGACTCCTGGGCAGGCAGCAGTTGGGAGTCCTCGAGAAGTATGAAGGGCCAAGATGGGGGCCTTGGGGTGTATGAAGTCAAGTTTCCCACGGGGATTCTGCTACCCCTGCAGAACGAGCAGGTGTATTGTCAGGATGGAAAGAGTACTTGGTGCAATGTTCCTGGCCATTTTCTCACCAATTCAGCGTCGTTTTCCAGAAAACAATACTAAGCCCCTGTGATCACCATGCGTCCTTGAAGAACATCTGTCAGGACCTCTTAGGAATTTAAAAATCCAGTTGTCATAACGTTATGAGCTGACCTCTTTGCCTTGAGTTTTAACTGGCCCAGCAGATCCCCTAGGAAACCATTGTTTTGCTTGAACCTTGGTTGAGAGGTACTCCAGTGAGATTAAGTTGCTGAGAGAACTGGTCTGCAGCCATCCACAAATTAAAGAGCTATGTTTAAACACGTTTCGTTGGAATAAACCCGTGCACGTGTGCACTGCCCTCTGCCGCCTCACCTGCTGTGAGTGCTTTGTCTTCAGGTGGAGCAGCTCAAGGAAAGTTTCTAGTAGTTGACGTGAAAATCAACCGACTCGTTTATTTGTAGAATAAAGTAAACGATTTCATTTTTGAAGCCAAAATATTTTGAATTGGGCTTCAAGCACATAATCTTGTAACTTTCTGTTCTGTTCAGACAACAGACCAGAGAACAAAGCGAGAAAACATAAAGGAAAAGCGAAAGGCTGTGCTAGAAGCAAGGCTTGCCAAGCTCCGACAGAAAAAGATGAAACAGTCCAATGGAGATGGAACAGAGAGAGAAAACGGGGGTATGTCATGGTTCATCTTACACTTCAGCAGGAAAGACTTTAATTCCCTTGCGATCTCAGTCACAGTGCTGGCACTACGAGATTAGCCTTTTGTTCTCTTTTCTAAGCAAGAAGTATCATGCGAGATATTGCCTAGAGCAGTTTTTATAACCAAAGTAATATGAAATGATATTAATACACACACACACACACTTTTAAGCTGTAGGCCAGGATATTAACTTGAGTTGTATCCGAGAATAGCACAGTTTTTAGGAACTGAGGCTTAGAGATTTTAAGAAATTTTAGCTGTGTACATATACTCTTTAGACAAACTTTTTGTTATGGCTATAGTTTTTGTTGTTTATTATGTATTTTTCTTTTTAAAAGAATAACTACATTCACAAAATCAGATGGTAAAATAAAGAATTTAGGTTAACAACCCTGTCCAAAGCATTGTGCTCGCAAAGTTGGTGATTTGGAATGTGGAGCACATAGTCCCTTGGAAATACTGTCAAAACACTGTGTTGAAGTAACTTACTGTGTTCATTTTCCTAATAGAGACGAAGCTGCTGTAACAAAGAGGCCCCTAAGTAGGCAGCGTCAAGTAGGGTGGACATCTGTGTCTTTGTCCTAAGAGTTCAGAGGTTGGAGGGTCTCCTGGGCTGGTTTGTGGTGGTGTGACCTGAGTCTGGGTCTGGGCATCCAAACCCGGGCCTTCCCCTGCCTTGCTGTTTGTGCCATTCTGTAGAGGGTTGCTTGTATCTGCTCAGTTAGCGCTTACTTCCCAATACCTGTGTGATTCACCCAAGGGGGTGAATGGGGGAAGAGAGGAGGGAGGAATGGAAGTTGCAGTCCTGTCCATTAACGTTCCATTGGGCAGAACTAAGGTCCACAGGCCACACCCAGCTGCAGAGGAGCCTGAGGAATGACCGTGCTGGAGAGGTGACCACATACCTAATTGAGACTTGAAAGTTTTTGCACAAGGAAGAAGGGCATTATCAGTGCTAGGAGACAAATAGATCCTGCCCCACTCACACAAAAGCCTGTGTAAACCCATAGCCATTGTCCAGCCTCTGAACAAAATTGAAGGAAAAGAGGCCCTAAACATTTAGGAACGTAAAAATTGTTTTTCTACTTTCTTGTGAATGTCATTACTTTACGGTAAATTCTGCATACTGTTTCTCTGCTTTTGCTCTATCTTCTGAATATCTGCCAATTGCAGAAGATGTGAAGTGCTACCACAGTATTTTAAAAACACACATTTAAGACAGTAACCCAAAGGCCACATTGGAGACCTGGCATGAGCCCATTCCGAGCTGCAGCTCTTCCTCACCCCGCCCCTGGTTTGTCTGAGACGCTTACTTTAGTGGAGTCACTTGGGAATTTCAAGTCTTCGATTATCGATTGAGGGAAGCCAAGTGGCATGGTGGCAAACCGAGTTTAAAAATCCATCCAACCTGGCTTGACTCCTAGCTCCTGTCACTGTCCACTTATGTCATTATCTGAGCTTCGTTGTCATAGTCTATGTCAGGGGTCCTCAAACTTTTTATACAGGGCCAGTTCACTGTCCCTCAGACCCGTTGGAGGGCCAGACTATCGTTAAAAAAAAGCTATAAACAAATTCCTGCACATAATCCTATTTTGAAGTAAAAAAGCAAATGGGGCAAAAACACCCGGCGGTTCGGATAAATGTCCTCGGCGGGCCACTTGTGGCCCGCGGGCCGTAGTTTGAGGACGCCTGGTCTACGTAATGGGAACGTAAGGCTAACTTTGTAGAACGAATGAAATACGGTATACCAAGCCGTAGCTCCCAGTCTAGGACGACAGGCAAACGCTGGTTATTACTTTTATCCTCAGACTAGCATGTTCCCGTCAGTGCTTTTAAAAAAATAGGTCCAGGCTTTCCTTTGTTGTGGTTAGGTGTCGTGGAGTCGGTTCTTAACAGTGTCTTATTCCCTCTCGTGAAAATAGCTGAAGACAGTATTGGGCCTTTGGCTGCAGAACCAGAAGCCGTGCCAGTGCCCCCCATCACTGCTCAGAGCAGCAAAGTGGAAGTCATCGTCCAGGAGAGGAAGGACACCAAGCCAGGAGTGCCATATATTCGGGAGTGGGATAGAGGCAAAGGTAGGAGAGGACACTCCCCCACCCACCCACCCCCAACCCGACTGCCACCAGTGGGCCCGTGAGGGACAGTCTGGGCCGGGGTCTGACGCTGAGGAGTTGTAGCGGGCCTGCGGGGCGTCAGGAAGTCTCCAGCTCCTTAAGCTTGTTTTTTCTTGATACACAGACACTGCTGTTTATAAACGGGGCGTGGGAGGAGGCCAAGGTCTGCAAACGCCTCGTGATAGAAGGATGATACTTCAAGAGGCACTTGGGGGAACCACTTTTAACGTGGGCTTGCCCTCCTGTGCTTCTGCACCTCTGGAGTGCCATTGCTCAGGAGCAGCGGCTACGTATCACACAGGCCTGGCGTTCATGTACTGCTTTTCATAGTCCCCGTAATGCTCAGTGGAACACTGCGACAGTGTGCTCAGCTGTGAATGCACCCGGCGCAGCCAGCA
>NW_022103928.1:28219771-28223349 GCF_000313985.2 Echinops telfairi | reverse complement strand
CTCTTGGGAGCCAGAGTGCTGTCAGAAGCCTGAGTTGGATCAGACTGAGGCCTGCACAGAGTGAGGGGTGGAAGACCCACCCCGTACAACCTTACTAACAACTGGAAGACGGGTTAGCAGGTTCCAGACATAGGGCATTAGGTCTGCACACCCACCTTCGTTCTCTGCCTATGCGCCGCTGCCCACCACAACTCCAGACAAGCAGTCAAAAATTGTTCACAAGCCCTCTGGGTTATTAAGACCAAGCACCAGCCCAGTGAGCCTGAGAGTGTGATAGAGTGAGACACCAAAGCGTATTGAGAGAGTGGGAGGGGAGAAGGCGAGTGGTTTGACAGTGCCACCACCCCACAACGGTGCTGTGCCAGTGTTCCTGTTGTTTCCAGTTATAGACTGGAGCTTAGGGTTAAAGATCACGTGGCTTCTAAATGCAGATCTAGGGCCATCAGTCAGTTTACGTCTAACCTCCAGACTTATTCTTTCCCTGTACCCTCTGCTTGCAATCTTACCCCAGTACTAGCAGTAGAAGATAAAAGCCCCAATTCTTGCAAACTTACCTCTAAACTCCATAATCAAGGTCCAGTGCCCATCCAATTAATGGTTATTCTGTCAGCCTAATCAGGCCAGGGTCTTTCAATAAATATATATTCAAGCTAACTGAGCCAATGGACTCTTTTGTAGAAATTGACCAGCTGATACTAAAATAAATTCACATGGAAATATAAGGAATCCAGGCCAACCAAAACAGTCTTGGGAGGGGAAAATAGTAGCGAATTCACATTTCATGGCTTTAAAACTTGAACTACAAAGCTACAGTAATCAAGATTGAGTGGTAGTGATATAAGGAGAGCTCAATCAGTAGTGGATGCCGACCTTATGAGACAGGGTAGAACTACCCCTGTGAGTGACGAGACTAGCTGTTGTCCAGAGTAGAAAGCCCTGTCTTTCTTCCGTGGAGGTACTGCTCATTTTGAATGGCAGACCTTGTGAATGGCAGCCCAATGATGCATTACCAGTATACTTTGGCTATCCGGTCAGGAGAGACGAGTTTCAGGAGAAGGACATCATGCTTGGTAAAGTGGAGGGGCAGCCAAGAGAGGAAGGCCATCAGTGAGATGGATTGACAACGTGACTTTAGGCATTGGAACAATTGTAGGGATGGGGCAGGACTGCACTGTTGGGTTGTGTTGTGCGTGGGGTCACTATGGGTCCTGGCTGACAATAGCACCTAACAGCAATAATCAATAGAGCTGAAATTCCAAAAATAAGCCCTTACATTCAAATCAGTTGGTTCTCAACATGGTGTCAAGACAAGTCAATAGGTAAAGAATAGTCATTTTGCTACCATGAAAAAATGCTCACGATCACTAGTCATCAGGGAGATACAAATTAAAACCACAGTGAGATACCACTACACCCACAATGCTAGCCCAATTAAAAAAAAAACGTGCTGGAGAGGATGTGGAGAGATTGGACCTTGTATACAATTTTGGTAGACTTGTAAATATGGGAAACAAGGCAACACTTAAAGCAACTGGGAATTGAAGTCCCATATGTTCCAGCTATCCCACTTTTAAGCATATACCCCAAAGAAATAGACTACATGAGTAGAAGAAACTGGAAGCTGCCCAAATACCCAACAGAAGAAGAATGGATAAAACAACTGTGCGACATACGTACAATGGGATGCTGTGCATCCCTTAAAAACAGTGATGAGAGCATGGAACACTGCATGACATGAAGGACCAGGAAACCATTACGCTGGGTGAAGTTCGTCACAAAAGGACATGTATGATTCCACTACTGTAAGGAGAAACAAATCTTAGAGGCCAATTCCTAAATAAAGGGGTAGAAGGTTTGCCAGCCACCATGAACCGCCCTTATGTGCACTTCATAAGAACCACTTCAAAAGAGGAGACCTCACATTGGCTGGGTTCACTCCTTCCAGAAGGAGGAAAAGGGAGGAAACCATCCACTTCATGCTATAGCACACCGAGAGAAGGCCATGACAAGTCCATAGGCCCTCTGCAGGAATGAGAAGAATCTTACTGGAAAAGCAAGTTAAGACCAGGGGAGGAAAGCATCTACATTTCAGAGGAGGCACTGGTATTTCTGTTGGTGAGGGATGGTGGGTAAATGAGGAAGAACAACCCTACGGGGAGAATAAACCTGGTTGTACGTTCCTGGGTAGACACTTGGAGCATGTTTCTGCCTAACCCTCGGAGAACCACACCGTGGACTAAGCACTATGAAGACCTTAGACTCTGACTTACAAGGAGCATGGCAGCCCCAAGGGCCACATCAGAAGGACTCAACATGGAAGCCCAAACTGGGCCCCACCTCAGAACTACCTGTACCCTTGTACTTAGGACTGACGTACCCGGATGGGAGACTAAGCAAAGGATGGCCACCACAAGACTGGAAATGGTGGTCGTTGGACCCTGGGTGGGTCACCTGGCTTAGCGGGTGTCCAATGAAACGGGTACCCAGAACCACCATATATGTAATACTTCAGTGCTCCCTTGCATTAATATGAGAGGTTTTAATCCGAGAGGCTAGGATTTGCCCTTGTAAGAAATAATGAATTTTCCCCCTAGCATCAACTCCCATGCTCAGTGTTAACAGGGCTCAATCAATTAAGAAATCAATTTACAAAGCAACAACTCATGAATTGCTGCTCTCAGTTGGACTAGCATAAACTCATATCCACAGTACCTTAAATTCTGTGTCATTAGATAAATTATTGATGTTACCATTGCAATCACCTTATAACCCAGTGGGATGATTGATAATTTTTCTTTTTTGTTCTTTTAGTTTTTTTTTAAGTTTTATTTTTGTTGTTCTTGTTGGTTATTGATGTAATATGACTGCCAAAGTAAACTAGGGTGGTCAAAACCCGTGGACAAGTGGATAGATTCTGGGCTCCCACATAATTCTAGCCCCAGTCCAAGAACAGTTCAGTCTTATAACACGGCCATGCTCAGTACTTGCCTTCATGAAATGATTACTGAAGTGCTACAGCAAAGTGTGGTGACGAAAGCAGATGGTGCCCAGCTATCACTTGGAATAGTGTCTAGGGTCTTGAAGGCTTGTCTTCAAACAAGCAGCCATCTAAGCGAGGTGTCAACTAAATCCATATCAAAGAAGCACACCAGCCTGTGTGATCCAAAGATGACAATAACAAAATCCAAATATGATGAAGGGAAAGGTATCAGAGCTTAAATTGTGAACACCCAATTTGTAGAAGGCTGTAGAGAAAAATGGGATCCCAAAGTCCATCTGCAGAGTCTCTAGTCTGATTAAGCCTCGGGCAGATACCACCTGGGCACAGGCAAGAGACTCAAACAGCTTTACTCTCAGACGTAGAGCATTGTCAATTTGATTACGGTGGATTGAACGGTAATATGATACTTGGTCAATTGACCTCCCTCTTGACTCAACCTGAATTGCTCTAGGCTCAATATTTCTCACTTACTCCATGACAGAATTTTCTTCTCTGGCTTTTAAAATATTGTTGGTGGTCTTGTCTTTCTTATGCTTTATTTTTTATATTATTATTTTCTTCTTTGTTTCATTTTTTA
>NW_022103928.1:28217146-28219610 GCF_000313985.2 Echinops telfairi | reverse complement strand
AATGAATACAAGAGAGGGGAGGGAGCGTTAGAACAGATTGTGATAATGTGTTTATAACGCTTTAAACGCAATTTAACTATCGAAATGTATGATATGTGACTATTATATCAAGATAACTGTACTATAAAAAAAAAGAAACCAAATTTGACCTATGGGTACCATGGTGAAGGAGGAAGGGTTTTGTTTAGGGGGCATTGAGTTTATGCTGATGGTGGTGAAATAATTTGGGAAAGGATATCAATAATGGTTGTACAACACGAAGAATATAATCAACACCACATGTAGAAGTTGTTGAATTGGAGAATATTTTGTTGGGTTTATCTTTGCAATGAAAAAAACCAATTTAAATAAATAACAATTAAAATTCATGAATAACAATGAGTTCAAGGAAGAAGAAATGTTCTGACATTGATCATGTTCATGATTGACCAACTTTTCTCCAACTCTTGAATTATATGAAATGTGGATGAAATGCCAATAAAACTGTTAAAATAAAAATAAGAGTCATCTCGACATAAGTTTCTGGGACAACTGGATCGTCACACATTAGAATTAAGATGGATTCACACTTATTTATAAAAATTAACTCAAAGTAGGTCAACGATCTAAGTGTAAGAGCTAAAATTATAAAACCAACAGAAATCAAAGGACAAGGGGGAGGGAAAACTGGAGTATTGAAAAGAAAGAATTGCTAGGCCTGCTAGAATTATTAGAAACAGAAGAAAGAGCAGTGGAGAAAGAAAAATGAGTGGGTAGATAAGTAAAAGATGTTGATATGAAATAGAAGAGCATGAGGGGCAGATTACGCAGTAGGAAGGCGCAGGCGCAGGTCGTGGGGTAAGAATAGGAGCCCACGAGAGCAGGTAATCAGCAAAGGGTCCAGCAAAGATGACCTTCCGTCATTCCGAACGCACTTCTGATGAGTACGGAAGCAATTCCTGCATATTGACTAGCCATCCTGAACTTACAACCTCTTCAGTTTTAGATCCAAAGTTAAAGTGTTACCAAACCAGTGGGAAACACTGCTCCGAAATAACACATCCATTGCCATCAACTCGATCCCAACCAGATTCTCATTTGCTGACTTGCATTCAGGAAGAGCAAGTCTGTAGGCTACAAGTTACTGTAACTCGTGGCTGCTTTGTACTAATGTATCCAGCAGATGGCATCAATGCTCTTATTTTTTGTCATTCTTAATTCCATGTGAATTTTAGTATCAGCTGGTCAATTTCTACAAAAAAGTCTGTTGGCTAAATTAGCTTGAATATATACTTATTGAAAGAGACACTGGCCTGATTGGGCTGACAGAATGACCATTAATTAATTGGATGGGCACTGGACCTTGATTATGGAGTTTAGAGGTAAGTTTGCAAGAATTGGGGCTTTTATCTTCTACTGCTGGTACTGGGGTAAGATTGCGAGCAGAGGGTACAGGGAAAGAATAAGTCTGGAGGTTAGACTTAAACTGACTGATGGCCCTAGATCTGCATTTAGAAGCCACGTGATCTTTAACCCTCTCTAAGCTCCAGTCTATAACTGGAAACAGAACAGGACCACTGGCACCGCACCGTTGTGGGGTGGTGGCACTGTCAGACCACTCGCCTTCTCCCCTCCCTCTCTCTCAATACGCTTTGAGGTCTCACTCTATCACACTCTTAGGCTCACTGGGCTGGTGCTTGGTCCTAATAACCCAGAGGGCTTGTGAACAATTTTTGACTGCTTGTCTGGAGTTGTAGTGGGCAGAGGAGCGTAGGCAGAGAACGAAGGTGGGTGTGCAGACCCAATGCCCTATGTCTGGAACCTTCTAACCCGTCTTCCAGTTGTTAGTAAGGTTGTATGGGGTCTTCCACCCCTCACTCTGTGCAGGCCTCAGTCTGATCCAACTCAGGCTTCTGACAGCACTCTGGCTCCCAAGAGGGGAAGTAACGAGACCACAAAAGGAGCCGACCACCTCTGAGCGGTCCAGCTAAGGTGAGCGTGTCCCATGGTTCAGTCTCGGACACACACAGCAGCCTCTCGTTCTGGATTACAAAGTGCTCTTCCCCGGCCTTCCTATCACGTCTAGTGCCGGCTTCGGGGTGCACCTGAACGCTGGGTATAGCCCCCATCACTTGCCACTATAACACGGGTAAAAATGCTTGCTGATACAAGGGGCCCTCAAAGTTTGTGAAGAATCCCACGGACTCGTGGCAGCTGCTAGGGCATGCTATTAACTGTGAAAAGGATGGCACAGACCCTGGAATCGAAGGAAGGGGTGAGAGCAGGCATGGTATCAAATATCCCAGAGCTTGGACACAAATCCAGGAGAACATGTCTCTCATCTAATTAGCAATGAGTGGCCAAGTGGCAATAGAGTTCTCAGAGTCTCGGCTGCTTCCCTCCTTCCTGACAATCAAATGTGAAGGCGCCCAGGGAAGGGCAGAGGAGGAAAGCTAGAGTTCAGTCCCTGAGTGACAGCACTTCC
>NW_022103928.1:28212613-28216026 GCF_000313985.2 Echinops telfairi | reverse complement strand
GCCCCTCCCCCCTGAGGGCTCCAGGTCCCCCAAGTGGGTGGCATCACCCATTTGGGAAACACTGCTCCGAAATAACACTGTATAATAAAAGAAATACAGTGTGGGCCATGGGAAAAGATTTATATTTATTTTATTTACTTAATATCCAAAATGCTTTTAACTATGCAGGGAGCCCTGGTAGGGAAAATAGTTAAGTGCCCAGTTGCTAACTAACAAGTTGGAGGTTTGTACACACAGCAGCTCTGCAGGAAAAAGACCTGGCGATCGGTCCTTTCAAACCTTCTAGCCAAGAGGAACGAAACCTGCCTTTTCTACTCTGTCACACCAGTTTGCGATGAGATAAAATGGACCGACCATCTAACTGCCACAAGTCAGAATTGACTTGATGTGAATGGATGGTTTGGGGTTGATTTTTAACAAACATAAGGAAGGAGACATGTTGGCACTGTGGGTTAGGTGTTGGGCTGCTAAAACCCACTAACTGTTCTTTGGGAACCCAGCAGATTGCTCAAGTTATAGAACAATACCATGTTGTCAAGTAAAATTTTGCCAAAGATCATTCAACAACAGTTGCAGCAGTACATTGACAGGGATTTGCCAGAGGTTCAGGCTAGATTCAGAAAAGGATGTGTCAGATAGAGCTTGGCTCAAAGCAGAGAACACTAAAAGATGCTTACTTGTGTTTTATTGACTATATCAAGGCATTTGACTCCGTGGATCATAACAAACTATGGATAGCCTTCTTTGGATAGCCTTGGGAAGAACAGGAATTCTGGAAAACTTCATTGTGCTCATGTGGAACTTGTATATGGATCAAGAGGCAGTTGTGCGAACAGAA
Organism: Echinops telfairi; assembly: GCF_000313985.2. NCBI lineage: Eukaryota > Metazoa > Chordata > Mammalia > Afrosoricida > Tenrecidae > Echinops > Echinops telfairi. The sequence goes on along the minus strand of NW_022103928.1, from coordinate 28,215,188 downwards.
CAAGGGAATGCTGCTGGGTTACCTTTCTTTGGAATGAGTACAAATATAGACCTTTTAAGTCAGTTGGCCAAGTGACTGTCCTCCAAATTTTCTGGTAATATTAAGCTTCTCTGTCATCTCTTCCCACGGACGTAGTTGATTTGATTTCTGTGTATTCCATCTGGAGAAGTCCACATGTAGAATTGCGATTTGTGTTGTTGAATAACGATATTTGCTATGAAGGAGTCATTGGTCTTGCAAAATTCTATCATATGATCTCCAGCTTCATTTCTATCACCAAGACTATATTTTCCAACTATTGTTCCTTCACCTTTGTTTCCAAATTTCTTATTCCAATCACCAACAGTTATCAATGCATTTTGATTGCAGTTTTGATCCACTTCAGACTGAAGAAGTTGGTAGAATTCTTCATTTCTGCATCACTAGCTTTAGTGGTTGGTGCATACATTTGAATAGTAGTTGTATGGATTGGATTTCCTAGCAGGTGGATATAATACGATCACAAAGAGCATTGTACTTCAAGACAGGTCTTGAAACATCCTTTAACACCATTCCTTTTGATTGGGTCATTCCTGGCATAGGAAACCATATGATTTTCTGATTCAAAATGGCTAATCCTAGTCCGTTTTAGCACCTAGGATATTGATTTTTATGCATGCCATTTCATTTTTGATGACTTCCAATTTTCTTAAACTCATATTTTGTACATTCCAAGTTCCAATTAGTAGATTTTTTCAGCTATTTCTTATAATTTTGAGATGTGCCTCATTAGCAAATGACAGCCCTGAAGGCTTTACTCTGACAGACTTTACTCCATTCATGTCGGTGTGGCCGACTCGACTCTTAAGAAGGCAGCTCCTGCACAGTCACATTTTGAGTGTCGTCTGACCCGAGGAGCTCATCTTCCGACGTGATGACTGGCAGTGTTCTGCTGTGATTCGTTAGGCTTTCGGTGTGTGACAGTGTTTTGATGCTATCCACAGGGTTTTCAGTGGCTAATTTCTCTGAAGTGGACATCCTATCTCTTCTTCATAATCTGTTCTTAGTCTGGAAATCTGCTAAAACAGCCCACTTTAGGTGACCCTGCTGACCTTTGAAATACCGTTGACATAGCTTCCAACACCACAGCAACACACAAGCCACCACAGTAAGACAACTGTCAGGTAAGTGGTATTTTGTTGTTTTCAGATTTAAGTAAAAAGAAAATGAAGTATCTTAAGTCATACCAACCACATTTCAGGTGCTCAAAAGTCTACAATGGTGGACAGCTCAACCCTGAAAGTCCTGTTTTTAAATGCTTATTATCTGACCATATACAAGCCTTTTACTAGCGACTAAAGGATTAGCAAATAGATTTCTTCCAGGCATGCATTAAACATTTAAGATACTCTCTATTTATATTTATCTTGGGAACAAGTATTGGCAAAACCTCCGGTAGGAAAACATGACCTCACTTCAGTCAAGTCTTTGTAGAGAGCTAAGTGAAATGTTTGGGTCAGAAATTGCTTTGGATTATTTGTTTGCACTGTCAACTCTTCATGGGGCCTTTGTGTATTTAGATATAGTTGGTTTGAATTAGCTAAATAAATCACTTTGTTTGCTTCAAGAATTCCCAAAGGAGAAAACTTAAATCCATATACACGAGGTTCCTGTTATGTTTAACCATACATTTACCAATGACCTGAGATAACGTCTTTCCTCTAGAAGCCATCGAGCAGCCTGCAGGATAGTTGTCAGCTAGTCTTGTGTGTGTGACATACAGGTAAGACAGTAGAATTTAGAATTTGGAATGTGGGCGGGTACTGGTCTTTACAGTTAATACAACATAGAGTAGCCAGATTATATGTTTATTTTCTTTTTAAGCCAGCAAATTGGATCAAATCTGTTTGTTTGGTTTTTTGGGGGGGGTTGGTTTGTTTTTGTAAAGCCGTTTATGTGAAAATCCATCGGCCTCAGGTAAGTGTGTATCCTGATAATAATTGGTTGATCCATTTGTTGACTCTGTCCATTCCACCTGACCTAGCTGGCTGGCTTGGTGGTAAGGTCTTTTGCAGGTACACTTTAAACCTGGAGCTTAATGTTTACAGCATGTACGTGTTGATGATGGGATTAGTGTGGCCATTGTCTAGGGAAACAGAAAATCAAAATATTCAAGTGTTACCAGTGAAGCAAGGTTCTTTGAATGAAAACCAGACACCCGTCCTAGGATTGTTTTTCTATTAGAGTATTTTTAAAGTCTATTTGATATAATCAAGCATAATAAATGTGTTTCTTTGCTGGTGAGAGTGGTTAGAAATATTTCTCAGCACCCTCAATTTAAGCAACATCTTTCTACATTTCTTTCTTTTTTTTTATTAATCATTTAATTAGAGGTTCATACAATTCTTCTCACAATCCATACATACATCAAGTGTGTAAAGCACATTTGTACATTCATTGCCCTCATCATTCTCAAAGCATTTGCTCTCCACCTAAGCCCTTGGCATCAGCTCCTCATTTTTCCCCTCCGTCCCCGCTCCCCCTTACCTCATGAACCCTTGATAATTTATAAATTATAATTTTGTCATATCCTGCC
>NW_022103928.1:28190426-28209323 GCF_000313985.2 Echinops telfairi | reverse complement strand
CAGCACCACTTGTTAAAGAGAGCATCTGCTTCCCAGTGGGGATTGTTTGGGCCCTTATCCAAGATCAGTTGTCTGTATACTGATGGTTTTATATCTGGGTTTTCAGTTCTTTTCCATTGGTCTGAGTATCTGTCATTGTACTAATACCATGAGGTTTTGACAGCTGTGGTTCTCAAGTGTCTTAAACAGAAATTGGTGTTGGATATTATTGAATGCTTTTTCTGCATCTATCGATATTATTATGTGGTTCCTATAGTTTTGCATGTCAATGTGATGAATAATACTAATGGTCTTTCCTATGTTGAACCATCCCTGCATCCCTGGTATGAATCCCACTTGGTCATCTACATTATATTTCTAACTGCACTAGCTGAAAGCTTACAGGTGTGCTGGCAATTTTTCTGTTTTGAGCATTTACCCTGGGCTCTGTTGTATTTTACCCTCTATCAGTAATGGAACTTCCCTGAATTTAAATACTTCAGAGACTTAGCCACTCAATAGACCTTGCCCAGCCCCACATCATCCTATCTACAGACAAGCAATCGTGGTTGGTCAGGGCTGTTTTTGAAATGCCTCGTGATTCATGGTTTGTTGTTCCTGACATGAGTTTGTTAGCAGTGGCTTTTGTGCTGTGTGGTGCTACCAGGAAAGTCCAAGGAAGGAGCCCCCTCAAAGCTCACAAGTACAGCTGTCTGCCGAAGGCTCATGTTTTATTTCCTTCTTTCCCAAAAGAATCAACTTTACTTTTTAAAAGAGGAGAGAGTACACCTCTACTTTCAATCATTAGCTGCATAGATTTTCATGTATTTGTGCCATTGGGTCTCTCTTTTTCCTTTCTTTCCTTTTCATTTACCATAATTTTGGAGCTGAGTTCAGATATGTTTTTTCTCCTCGGTTATTTTTTATCATTGTCCATTAGGTCAGTGAATCTGTTCATCAATGACTATACATAATTGATGAACACATCCCCAGGTGTTAGTTGTTTGAATTCTTTCACAGTTATGAATGAAGTGGCTGTGAACCCTAGTGGTTTATACTAGGTGGTAGATTGGGTTAGATGTTAGCCTGCTAACCACAAGGTCAGCAGTTCAAAACCACCAGGCACTCTGCAGGAGAAAGATGTGGCTTTCTACTCCTCTAATGAGTTCGTCTAGGAAACCCACTGGTGCCCTTCTGCTCTGTCCTGCAGGGTCTCCTGTAAGTCTGAATGGGCTCAATGGCTGTGAGGGTTTTGTCTTGTTTTAAGAAACATCTTTTTAATTTGGTTTAGCAAACATTGGTCATTTTTCAAGAACCTCTCCTCTCACCCCTTTAAGTAGTCCCCTTGGACATGGTTTTCAGATGTGAGATCACTGGGTAAAGAGGAGGTCATTTTTATATTTCTTGTTCTTAATAGGGACCCTTTGGTACCACAATACATCTCTCTCGTGGAGGATACAGGCAGTTTCCCTTCCAGTTACACAGTTACCAAAAAGCCCCAGTCTCATATTTAAGCTCTATCCCATGATTGCCAAGTAGATTCCAACCCTATAGGGCAGAATAGAACTGTTCCACCAGATTTTCAAGGCTGGTCCTCTTGAAGGCCTCTCGCTCTCTAGTGGTTGAAGGGGTGGTTTTATGGTTAGAACCTGGTGGTGTAGTGGTGAAGCATTTGACTGCCAATGGAAAGGTTGGTGGTTGGAACCCACTGGCCGTTCTATGGGAGACATATGTGGCAATCTGCTTCCAGAAGGAGCCTCCACTGTCAAGTCAACTTGGATTCAAACAGCCTGACGGGACACATAGAACTGCACAACAGGGTTTCCTTTCTGGTGACAGGCTGCCACATTGCTCTTCTTCAGAGTGGATGGTGAGTACCAATCACTAACCTTCCCCTTGGTAGCCTCATGCTCAGCCCACCACATCCCCAGAGCTCTGTCAGTAAAAGCGATGGCCTTGGAAACCCCAGAAGAAAATTCTACTGGGTCTTACAGGGTCACCATGAGTTGGAATGGACTTCGTGGTGGGTTTGGTTTTAGTTAACATCAAGGAGTTGCTGAGTGGCACAAATGGTTAAGTACTAAGAGACTAACCAAAAAAAAAAAGGTGGCTCAAGACTTGGCGACTTACCTCAGAAAGGTCACAACCTTGATTGCCTGTTGGCCACGGTTCTACTCTGCAACCTACGGCGTTACAGCCGAGTCTGAGTCCTCGGCTGATGGCATCAGGTTTGTTTGCTTCTCTGTGGATCTAGTGTAAGATAATATTGACTGCAGCTCTTATCTTACGTTAAAACAGGTTCAAGAAGAGTACAATCAGCAATGAGAAAACTTGCATACAACAGACAGGACAGATGCAGCTTAGGTGTGGGGTCCCTGGAGCATAGACACCTCAGAGCCCAGAGCTTTATTAGGGGAAGGTTTCCATAGTCTTTAGGTCGTGCGTGTAGCCAGCATGCTCATGCCGGGATTACACAAAGGGCGATTTACAGTGTTTGAAGCATACAAAGAAACATAAGCTTATTAGTCCAAGTTGTTCAAAGACAGAGGGGAGGATGAGGCTGGGGGAAAAGGAAGAAACGGATATGCTTACAGGTGGCTGCTTTCTGCAGCTTTTGCCAGAGAGTATGAGACAAAGTGTCCGTTTACCTCAGGTGGAGAGACAGACCAACTGTGGCTTCAATCCGCAATCTGGGATGAGCAGTCAGCATCTTTCCTTGACACTGGGCCATGAAATGTGGTGGTCCTGTCCCATTTGCCTATGAAACAAACAACACTACAAACAGTCCTGTCCCAGTTGCCTACGGAAGAAACATCACTATGGAACAAACACCACCACCCCCCCATCTATCTATCTATCCACCCATCCATCTTTTTATTTGGAGATAGCATAAGATTAAGGTTTATCATTTCTGCATAAGCCTGATTGTGCTGGTGCTGAGATCCAGAAGTGAGGACTCTGTAGCCAAGCTCGCTCTTGGTCTCCCATTTGCTAAAAGAATTCAAGCCTCTATCCAATACATACTTTTAGATAGTGAACAACAGGGAGAGCAGTCTATTAATTTTCATCTAGTTCCATCTCCTTTTCCCTCCCTGGCTGAACGAGGGCTTATTCTCCTGCCTGTCCTGGCTCACAGTTTGCAATCCCACAAGCTGACCCTCTGTCCTTAGCAAAAGCACTTTTGATGCAAACCAGAGAGAGCCATAAACTAGACAAATAGCAAAGAAGGCCAGGATCAGAGCATCTGAAGTAGCTTTATTAATTTTGTCATCAAGTGTATAGCTATATTTACTGATTTTTAAAAAAGTATTCTTAGATCAGAACCAGCAAAAGGACTAGGGATACCCTTATTTCTTAAAGCTCTGCCCAAATGTCCCCTCCTCTGATTCTTTCTCAGCCAGTACACCAAGTGCTTCTAAAGCCTCTCCCGTACTTCCCAACTCCTCAGCAGTAGGCCAGCATGCTCACCTTCGCAGTGCCCCTTCCAACCAGGTGCAACAAGGAATGGAAATGTCTTCTTGTTGTTTTAAGCAGAAACAAGGGTGCTATGGAGACAGCACATCTCTGGTAGATATCTAAGGGAAGTTGTCCATTCGTGACAACTCCTTTCCCACCCCACAATGCCAGTGCTGGAAGGACAGTCCCACCTTCAGATACTGAATCTCTCCCTTGCCTGCCCCTCCAACTTTATCTCCCACTGTGCCCTCCCTCATTCATGTTAAGCCAGGACGGCTTCAAGTTATTGGGAGTTCCCCACACTGTTAGGTGATCTGAAGCCTCCATTGTCTACCAGTGCTGTGGTCATTACTTCATTGCCTTGTCCATTACCAGCTGCCATTGAGCCCATTCTCACGCATGGAGATATATGTTTTATATACTTCTAATACTTTCCCCCCATAATCTTTTGTAGGAATGCTTCCCTTTATTATTTTCTTTGTAATGGGTCCCCCCGCCCCACACTCTTTTTCTTTGTTTATTCCTTCTACCACCTCTTGGGAAAGAGCAACAGTGCCCCCACCCCCCAGCCACACCTGTAACTACTGCAGCTCCTCCCACAAGGTGAGGGCCAGGTCCCACTCCTGGATCACCCTATCAGTGATAGTCAGAGATCAACACCAGCCAAACTCAACTCAAATGCACAACATAAACAACAAACAGAAGTGTGTGCACACTCCAATTCTCTATCACACCTACCAGGACACAGGTGGCGTGTTCCTAAACACATACCACAATACACATTCAACCCCCAATTAAATACAAATATAATATCACTGCAACGTCTCAGAGACCACAGACGAGCTTAGTTTACATGAAGAAACAAGATAGAGTGGCTCCAAAAAATTACTAAAATACAGAGAGAGCCCCCCACCCCCAACAAATATTGGAACTTCAAAAGAATGATATATAAGTAATTTCAATGACTTGAAAGAAAGATCAAGAAAGCTGGAGGCAAAACCAAGAAAATACAGACAAAACGTTAGAAGAATTCTGAAAATCAGAACAAGCATAAACTGACAAGAGAAATAAAAATAGAACTAATACAAAAACTTCAGATACAAATCCAGACGATTGATAATAAAATTTCAGAAAGACAACATATTGAAAGAGCAAAAGAGTTGAATATCTTGGCATGGTCAATAAAACACAAGTAAGCATCTTTCTGGTATCCTCTGCTTTTAACCAAGATTCATCTGACATCAGCAATGATATCCCTTCTTGCAGGTCCTCTTCTGAATCTGGCCTGAACCTCTGGAAGCTCCTTGTTAATGTACTGCTGCAATCATTGCTGGATAATCTTCAGGAAAATTGTACTGCATGTGATATCAATGATATCGTTCTATAATTTGAGCATTCTGTTGGGTCATCTTTCTTTGAAATGGGTGCAAATATGGATCTCTCCCAGTCAGTTGACCAAGTAACTGTCCTTCAAATTTCCTGGCATCGATGAGTAAGTGCTTCCAGTGCTTCATCCTCTTGTTGAAGCATTTCAATTGGTATTCTATCAATTCCCGGAGCCTTCTTTTTGGCTAATGCTTTCAGTGCAGCTTGAACTTCTTCCTTCAGCACCATTGGTTCTTGAGCATATGCTACCTCCTGAAATGGTGGAATGTCGACTAGTTCTTTCGTCATGGATGATGGTCTTGAGGTCCCTCCACAGCTCATCAGGTCTTCCGTCATTAGTGTTCCATGCAGCAGATCTGTGCTTAAGATGTTCTTGAAATTCAGGTGGGAGACACTCAAGATTGTGTTTTGGCTCTTGGTGACTTACTTTAGTTTTCTTCAGCTTTAAGCTGAACTTACATAAGAGCAATTGGTGGGCTATTTCAGTCAGCCCATGGTCTGGTTTTTTGTTTTTGTTTTTTAACCATTTTATTGGGGGCACATACAACTCTTATCACAGTCCATACATACATCAATTGTATAAAGCACATTTGTACATTCGTTACCCTCATAATTCTCAAGACATTTGATCTCCAATTAAGCCCCTGGCATCAGCTCCTCATTTTGTCCCCTTCCCTCCCCGCTCCCTCTCCCTCATGAATCCTTGATAATTTATAAATTATTATTTTGTCATATCTTACACTGTCCAGTGTCTCCCTTCACCCACTTTTCTGTTGTCCGTCCCCCAGGGAGGAGGTCACATGTAGATCCTTGTAATCGGTTCCCCCTCTCTACCCCACCCACCCTCCCTGGTATCACCTTTCTCACCACTGGTCCTGAAGGGATCATCCATCCTGGATTCCCTGTGTTTCCAGTTCCTATCTGTACCAGTGTACATCCTCTGGTCTAGCCAGATTTGTAAAGTAGAATTGGGATCATGATAGTGGGTGTGAAGGAAGCATTTAGGAACTAGAGGAAAGTTGTCTGTTTCATCGTTGCCACACTGCACCCTGACTGGCTCCTTTCCTCCCTGCAACCCTTCCATAAGGGGATGTCCAGTTGCCTACAGAAGGGCTTTGGGTCCCCACTCTGCACTCCACCTCATTCACATTGATATGATTTTTTTGTTCTTTGATGCCTGATACATAATCCCTTTGACACCTCGTGATCACACAGGCTGGTGTGCTTCTTCCACGTGGCCTTTGTTGCTTCTGAGCTAGACGGCCGCTTGTTTACCTTCAAGCCTTTAAGACCCCAGATGCTATATCTTTTGATAGCCGGGCACCATCAGCTTTCTTCACCACATTTGCCTATGTACCCCCATTTGTCTTCAGTGATCATATCTGGGAAGTGAGCACATAATGATAGGATTTTTTTGTTCTTTGATGCCTGATAATTGATCCCTTCGGTACCTCATAATCACACAGGCTGGGATCTGGTTTTACTTACTGATATTGAGCTTCTATATCATCTCTTCCCACAGATGTAGTTGATTTGATTTCTGTTTATGCCATCTGGAGAAATCTATGTGTATAGTCACCATTTGTGTTGTTGAAAAAGGGGTATTTGTGATGAAGAAGTCATTGGTCTTGCAAAATTCTATCATGTGATCTATGGCTTCATTTCTGTCCCCAAGGCCATACTTTCCAACTACTGTTCCGTTGTCTTTGTTTCCAAGTTTTACATGCCAACCACCAATAATCAGCACTACATCTTGATTGAAATACATTTCAGGCTTAAGATTTGAATTCTTCAATTTCTTTATCACTAGCTTTGGTAGATGGTACATAAATTTGAGTAATAGTTGTGTTGATTGGATTTCTTTGAATGGAGATATATTTGATCCTATCACAGACACCACTGTACTTCAAGATCTGTCAGAGGAAACCAGCCTTCAACAACCAAAGGGCCAGAAGGCACAAATGTATAGTGGTAATATATAAAGATTATAGTAAAGTCATAGAGGATAGAAAAGATAGGAGAGAGAAAACAATAAAGGAGTTAGACACATTTGATGGTAGCACGCTCACCTCAGCTCCTCTTGATGGTCCACATGGAACTGGGAGACGTGAGAGAGAAACTTTACTATCTTGGGACATTTATAGGTAGCCTTAAGACATGCATATTCAGTAGTTACTTCATCACAAAGGTGGGTGGTATCTACCTTAAGGTCTCTGAGCTCACAGGTGAGGAAGCCTAATACCTGAATTGGGGGGAAGGTAAAGGGGGTGGTGGGTAACACGGGGGGGGATAACAAAAGGATGTCTGCTTCTATTGGGAGATATAATCAACCATGTGCTAACTTTAAGGCAGCATAGTTGTTAGGGGAGAATCTGTGGGAATGATATTTAAAGCAGGATAATGTACTTGGACTTTACCTCTAACTTACCAAAGTGGAGGCTTTCCTACTGTGGAATACCAGCTTTCCAGATTCCCTCTGTCTTAGGGAATATAGTTCCCATCATATTTCCATCAGTGTTAGCTTTCCACAAAGAACAATCTTAAAAGGTCCTTTTCAGTGAGGAATGCAACACCATTCCTCTTGATTGTGGCATTCCTGGCATAGTAAACCATCTGATTTTCTGATTCAAACTGGCCAATACCAGTCCATTTCACCCACTAATGCCTGGAATGTCAATTTTTATGCATTCCATTTCATTTTTCTCAACCTTCAACTTTTCTAGATTTATGCATACGTCATACATTCCAATTTCTAATTATTAATTGATGCTTTAAGTTGTTTTTATTCTCATCTTGAGTATTCTCACATCAGGAAATGAAGTTCCCAAAGGATTTACTCCTAAAGGATTTACTCCCTCCAATGCATTATGGTCAACTCTATTCTGAGTCAACAGCTCTTCCTCAGTGGTGTTTTGAGTGCCTACCAACTAAAGGGTTCTTCTTCTGGTACATTCTCCAACAATGTTCTTCTTCTTTTCACCAGATTTTCAGTATCTTACAGTGTTTCTATTCTGTCCATAAGGTTTTCCATGACTGATTCCTCAGAAGTGGACAGCCTTTTCCTTCTTCACAGTCCGTTCTTATTCTGGAAGCTCTGTTGAAACCTTGCCACACGGAGTGGCCCTACTAGTGTTTGAAATACAAGTAACATAGCTTCTAGCCTCACAGCAACACACAAGCTACCACAATATAACAAACTGACAGACAAGTGGTGGATGTTCACAGCTAGGAAGCCTTAATATTGTGAAATGTCAATATTACTAACAAAAGTCATTTAAAGCTTTAGTGTAATTTCAATCCAGATTATGGCATCAATTTTTAAATGGTTGCAAAAACTAACCACTAAGTTTATATGTAAAAGAAAGAGGCCCTGGATAAGCAAAGTACTGGCAATGGAGAATAAAGTACAACGTCTCATTTTGGAGGAAGACTTGTAAACAACCTGTGATATGCAGATGACACAACCCTGCTTGCTGAAATTGAGAATTTGAAGCACTTGCTGATGAAAATCAAGGATTATAGCTTTCACGACGAATCTAATTCAATGGATTCAATATAAAGAAAACCACAATCCTCACAGCTGAACCAATAGGTAACACCGCAATAAATGGAGAACATATTGTAGTTTTCAGGGATTTCATCTTAGATCCAAAATCAGTGCTCATGGAAGCAACAGTCAAGAGGTAAAACAATATATTGGGTAAATTTTCTGTACAATATTATACAGAAAAATATCAAAGAGCAAGGATGTCACTTTGAGAACTAAGGTGCACGTGACTCAAGTCAAGGTATTTTTCTTTCTTTTTTTTTATATTGAAAAAGTTTATATTTAGCATTAGCCAGCTGGGCTCAGTTTAGATGATTCTGATCTTGCTGGCAACATCTAAAGCATCCTAGTCAGGAGCCTTCTTCTCACCGTCAGGCCTGGTCAAGGTGCTGAGCTTGGCTTCATCAGTGTCATAGAGCGTCTTCACAGCCCGTGTGATCTGGTGTTTGTTGGCTTTGACATCCACAAGGACACCCACAAGTGCGTTGTTACCTTCGATCTTCTTCGCGGCAGACTCTGTGGTCCAGGGGAACTTGATGATGGCATAATGGTCCAGCTTGTCTCTCCTGGGGGCGCTCTTCCGAGGGTATTCAGTTTGCCTTCTTAGTCTCGGGGTCTTGGGCCGCCGGAAGGTGGGTAACGCATGGATCTTCTTTTTTTTTTTTGCAATGGCCTATCCAACAAGAGGCTAATCTCTGAAATTTATAAAAAGCTTCAGGACCTCAATAAGAAAAAGCTAAATGATCCAATTTTAAAGTGGGCAGAGAATGACCAAGCAAGAACTAGCATCCTGGAACAGAGCAGGCTGCTCCGCTCTCAGAATGAATGGAGACCAGAAAGCGGACCCTCGTGCCCAAGAAAAGCAGAATTTCATCCCTCACTTCTCCCATGTGCTCAAAGTGCTGACCGAGGATGAGCTGGGACCCCAGGGACAGGAGATGCTGTTGCCCGGCTCAGGAAGGCCCTGGAATACAATGTCCTCGGAGGCAAGTACAACCAAGGTGTGACGGTGGTGGCTGTGTTCCAGGCGCTGGTGGAGCCCAGGAAGCAGGATGCTGACAGTCTGCCGCAGGCCCTGACCATGGGCTGGTGGGTCGAGTTGCTTCAAGTTTTCTCCCTCACACTGGATGCCAGAATGGATTCATCCCTCACCCGACTTGGGCATAGGGTATAGGAAGTTAGGCATAGGTCTGGATGCCATCAATGATGCCAGGCTGCTGGAATCCTGTGTCTACTGCCTGCTGAAGCCCCACTGCCTGGGGCAGCCCTGCTACCTGACCCTGCTCGAGCTCTTCCTGGAGGGTTCCTATCCGACTGAGATGGGACAGACCCTGGACCTCATCACCACCCCCAGGGCAACGCAGATCTCAGCAGGTTTACTCCACAGAGGTACAAATCCAATGTCAAGTACAAGACCAGGTTCTATACCTTTTACCACCCCATCGCTGCTGCCACGTCCATGGCGGGCATTGATGGGAAAAAGGAGCATGCAGATGCCAAGCGGATCCTGCTGGAGACGGGCGAGTTCTTTCAGATCCAGGATGATTCCCTGGACCTCTTTGGTGACCCCAGTGTGATGGGCAAGGTTGGCACTGACATCCAAGACAACAAATGCAGCTGGCTGGTGGTTCAGTGCCTGCAGCAGGCCTCTCTAGAGCAGCGCCAGGTCCTGCAGGAGAATGACGGGCAGAAAGGAGGCAGAGAAGGTGGTGTGGGTGAAGGCCCTGGATGAAGAGATGGAGCTGCCGGCCGTGGTCCAGCCATACGGCCGTGGTCCAACCATACGAGGCAGCCAGCTTCTGCAGCCTAGTGCGCCTCATTGAGCAGTGTGCTGCACCGCTGCCCCCTCCATCCTCCTGGGGCTAGCACATACAGTCTACATGCGGCAAAAGTGACCTGGAGCCTGGGAGGGCAGGCCTCAGTAAATTATTGTTTAACCTTCAACAATAACAGAAAAATGGGCAGAGAACAAGGACAACCATTTCACCAAAGAAGGCATCAGGCAGCCAACAAACATATGGATAAATGTTCTTGATAATTAGACATCTGATAGTTGCAAATCAAATCAAAAGAATAGCTTTCATCATCCAAACCCACTGCCATCGGGTCAATTCCTACTCAGCGACCTCGTAAGGCAGAGTAGCCCTGCTCCATAGGATGTTCAAGACCGTAATCTTTATGGGAGCAGACAGCCTCATCTTTCTCCTGCCACAGTGGATGGGTTTGAAAGACCAATTTTGCAGTTGCATCCCAATGTTTTGTTCACTGTGTTCCCAGAGATCCTTAAGAGCAAATTTCAAAACAACAGAAAGCAATTTCCAATGAGGATGTGGATAGCTGGAACTCCCACACACTGCTGGTGAGATTGTAAAATGGTACTCTCTTAGAAAGTTGGACCACATAACCCAGCAATCCCTTAACTTGGTATGTAGACTAGAGAAATAAGAGCTGGGACACATGCACACCCGTGTTAATCGCAGCACGATTCATAAAAGCAAAAAGATGGAAACAACCTCAATGTTCATTAGAAGACTGGATAAGCAAATTATGGTACATAGAAACAATGACAAACAAAGGAATACTATGCAAAATTAAAGAATAGCACTTTCGAATGTGTGTGAGCCTAGAGGCCATTATCCTCAATAAATTAGTCAATCTCCAAAGGACAATTATTGTATGAGATTACTGTTGTAAAAAGTTAAGAAAAGGTTTTCACACTTGTGTTAGGCTGGGTGGACTAGAGAAACAAATCCAGAGATACTCAGATGTGTGTAAGGGAGAGCTTTATATCAAAGAGCAGTTGTATATTGAGAAAACATCCCAGCCCAGTCCAGATCAAGTCCAGAAGTCTGATATTAGTCCATATATCTGATACGAGTCTATAAATTCCTCTTCGACTCACACAGCCATGCAATGATGCCGAATGCAGGAAGATCATAGGCCAGTGGGTGGAAAGTCTTGTGGATCCAGTGATGGTGGAAGCATCTCAGCATTGGCATGGATCTCCATGTGGCTACTCCAGCTCCAGGGCTTGGGTTCCATCAGCTTAGCTCCATGTGTCTTATCATCAGGAAGATGAAGCAGAGAGTGTATCTGACCTCCAGTGAGTTATTTATTTTCGTAGCACCTCCAAATGAGGTCATCAAGTTGCGACCTGGTTGACAGGCTACACTCCACCTCTTCACTGTTAATAGTCTCATGTTGATACCATATTATGTAGCTATCACAACATTAAAATAACTAACTATTCTCTGATAATCTCCAGAGGTGGGAGGCCATGGGAGAGCCTCTTTTAGGCTAGAGCAAAGACATGTGTTCATGGATGAAAAGTAAGGCAATGTAGAAAAAGAAGGAAGCCAGCAATCATGATAGAGACAAGGGAACATATAGAGAGGAGTGCAAGAATTACAGACAACAGAAGTTGTTGTTGTTGTTATTAGGTGTCCTTGAGTCCGTTCCAACTCATAGCAACTCTTTGTACAGAAGGAAACATCACCCGGTCCTGCACCATTTTCACAGTTGTTCTTATGTTTGAGCCCATTGTTGCAGCCATTGTGTCAGCCCATCTCATCAAAGGCCTTTCTCTTTCTTGCTGCCCTTCTACTTTACCAAGCATGATGCCCTTTTCCAGGACTGGTCTCTCCTGACAATATGGCCAAAGTCAGACAAAGTCTCGTCATCCTTGCCTCTGAGGAGCATTCTGGTTGTACTTCTTCCAAGAGTGGTTTGTCTGCCTGTTTTGGCAGCCCATGGTACTTTTCAGATTCTTCACCAGTATTAGAGGTAAATACTGTTATATACACTATCCTGTGATAATGGTGATCTGCGTGGATAGGCAAGCAACTGAATGGATGTGGGAGGCAGAGTGGAAGTATACTTATGGACATGTGTAGATTTTACAGAGCATATTTTTATCTGAGTATTTACTTTTGCTGCAAATATATTCATAAAGTTGATGAAGCATGCCAAAGTTATGGGATTCTTTGTGACAAAATCATATAGACCGTTACTAAACAAAAATATCAAAATGTGAAGCTATTATTTCTCAACATATCCTCCATCGAGGTCTATGCACTTCTGAGGGTGGTGTTTCCATCTTTAAAACCTTTCCTTGAAGAATCATGCACGTTTCTATTTACACTATGTCACAAATGGCAGGTTGGGCAAACTCATGGGACTCAAATTGTGTTCCTTTGAAATGTTCTTTGAATGTTGAGGGGAAAAAGTCCGAAGGGGCAAGATTTGGACTGTGCAGTGGGTGGGTAAGTTGACAGTGCAGTTGGCCTAGGACAGCCCTTACCACTCTTGAAGAATGAGCAGGTGTATTGTGATGGGCGGGGGGACCCCTTGGCACAACGTTCCTGGGCTTTTCTTCATCAATGCCGTTTTCAATTTTCTTAAAACTTTTCATATTAAATGCCCATGATGATCCTGCACCCTTTGAGAAAATATGTTAATATGACCACTTTGGGATAAAAAAACAGTCACTCTAATCTTCTGAGCTGACCGCCCTGTGTTGAGTGTAGCGTGTCCAGCAGGTCCCCTTGGGAGACACCATTTTGTCCAACCTGTTTTTTGGAGACACGCTCACAAGCCTCAGACGGGTGTCTTATAGAGAGAATTTTCTGCAGTCATTTTGAACCCATTTTTCTCAGAATAAACTTGTGCAGGTGTAAACTGGAACTCTTAAAAATTCTTTTTGACTTACCTTCATATAGCGTAATAAATTAGGCAGATGTTCTGTGCATTTAATTTCTTCAAAAACAGTTTTTGAATCTGAAAGAAAAGTTCCACTAAAGAAGCTGAGCAAACAGTCAAGAGGCTAAGCACATGAAAAGATGCAGAACATCATTACCCCCAAACCAACTGAGCTCACTCCCATAACGTTGATACGGACTAATAGACAACCCTGCAGGACAGAGCAGAGCAGCACCTGTGAGTTTCAGAGACTGTACATCTCCACAGGAGTAGAAAGCCTCATCTTTCCTCTCAAGGAGTGGTTGGTGATTTTGAACTGCTGACCTCATGGTTAGTCTCTCTCTCTCTCTCAATCATTTTATTGGGGGGCTCTTATAGCTCTGAGAACAATCCATACATCGATTGTATCAAGCACATTTGGGCATTTGTTGCCATCATCATTTTCAAAACATTTTCTTTCTACTTGAGCCCTTCATATCAGCTCCTCTTTTCCCCCCCTCCCTCCCTCTCACCTTTGTGATCCTTTGATAAATTATAAATTACTATTATTTTCATATTCTTCACATCCGCTTTCTCCCTTCACCCACATCTGTTGTTTGTTCCCTGGCAGGGGTGCTAGTGGTGGTTATAAGTCAATCACTGTGATTGATTCCCCTTGTCTCCCCCGTCTCCCCCCACCTTCCCCCTACCCTCATGGTATCACTACTGCCATTATTGTTCCTGAGGGTTTTATCTGTCCTGGATTCCATGTGTTGAGAGCTTTTATCTATACCAGCCAGTGTACATGCTCTGGTCTAGCTAGATTTGTAAGATAGAACTGGGTCATGATAGTGGGGGTGGGGTAGGGGTGGGGAAGGAAGCATTAAAGAACTAGAGGAATGTTGTATGTTTTGTGGGTGCTATACTGCACCCTGACTGGCTCATCCCTTCCTTATGACCCTCCTGTAAGGGGATGTCCACTTGTCTACAGATGGGCTTTGGGTCTCCATTCCATGTTTCCCCCCTGCCTCCATTCACCTTAGGTATGATTTTTTCTGGGTCTTAGATGCCTGATACCTGATCCCATTGACACCTCATGATCACACAGGCTAGCTGCTTCTTTCTTGTGGGCTCTGTTGCTTCCCTGCTAGATGGCTGTTTGTTTAACTTCAATATTTTAAGATCCCAGATGTTATATCTTCTAATAACTTGGCTCCATCAACTTTCTTCACCACATTTGCTTATACACCCATTTTGGCTTCAGCAATTGTGTTGGGAAAGTGAGCATCACAGAATGTCAGATTATTAGAATAAAGTGTTCTTGCATTGAGGGAGCACTGGAGTAGAGACCCAATATACATAAATCTATATCCCTATCATGTTTAATACATTTACATATATACATGCCTGTGTTTAGACCTCTATAAGTGTCTTTTGCTTCCTAATTCTTTCCTCTAGTTCCTTTTACTTTCCTTCTATCCCACTATCATGTTTGACCTTCATTCAATTCTCAGTAATTCCTCTCGGCTACATCAACTTGCTCAAACTCCACCAGGCATTCTACACCCTCTTAGCCATCGATTTTTGATCTCTTGTTCCCTTGTCCCTGGGTTTGTTGGATACACCCTTTCTTTCCCCGACATCCCTGTCTCCCCTGTCCCTCAGAACCACCGGTCCCATTGTTTTCTCCTCAAGATTGTTTATCTTGCCTATCTTATAAAGATAGACATGAAAAAAAGGAAGAAGAAAGAAAGAAAGAGGCCTATAAATAGTTCCAGGTCTGTCTGCTGACCCTTATGTATATTTTCTGATTGAGTATTATGAGGTGCCAAGCCCTGTCCTCCGAGTCTGAAGTCTATTTTCGGGGTTCCTTGAGCACTTCGTTCCCATGGTGCTCTGTTGCACTCCCTTTGTGTTTATCCCAGTTGTGGGAGTCAGACTGGAGTAACCCATCTCTTAACTCACTATGCCAACACACTCATTCATTAGTCATTAGGGAAATGCAAATCAAAATTACAATGAAATACTACTTCCTATCTACTAGGATGGCTAGAATAAAAAAAGGCATAATCACAAATGTTGATGAGAATATAGAGACATCAGAGCACTGAAGGGAATGTAAATGACACAGCCACACCTGACAGCTCCTCAGCATGTTAAACACAGAGCCAGCAGATTCCACTGTTAGATCTATTTCTATGACAATGAAAACATGTCCTCATGAACACATACATGAATCGCAACATTATTCATAATTTCAAACATTCATAAACTGATGAATGCATAAACAAAATGTGATATAGCCACACAGTGGAATATACAGCAATACAGCACTAAAAGAAACAAAGTATTGATACATGCTGTGACAGGGACGAGCCTCAAAAATGAAATGTTGAGTGAAAGAAGCCAGACACAGGATCTTTTGTTGGATTCTATTTATATGAAATGTCCAATGCAGGCAAATTTGTAGAGACAAGAGGTAGATTAGCGGTTGCTGAGTAGAGGGAATGAGTGATTGCTAATGGTTCTGGAGTTTCTTTTGAGAGGCATGAAAATGCCCCAAAGTTAAACAGTGGTGTTGGTTGCATGACTGTGAATGTACAAAAAAAAACCCCGTTGTTATATTTATTAAAAAGGGTTATTTGTGTACCATGTGAAAAGTAGCTTTATTGAGCTTCTACGAGCTTCTATCTGTTCTTAAGACACATCTTCAAAATTAATCTCAAAAGAATAGAATTGGTGGGAGTTGGGAGAAATTCCTCAAAGCAGTCAACATTTCAAAGAGTGAATTAGTTGTGTTCTCTTCATCTGGGACCTGGCTTAAAACAAAACAAAACCTGCCCTATGGTCAGGGTCATATGCCTCTGGCTGGTTGTCCAGTTCACAGAAATTCTGAGTACTTTCTTTGTTCTATAACTTATCATTGACAACACGGATCTATTTTCTGGAGCCCCCATAGCTGCATAATTGAAATGTCAGAGAGTCAGCAAATAGGCTTAAGAAGTTGCTTTATCTGCACACCAGAAGGGTTTTAGGGGGGCTTGTTCTATGCAACTCTTGTTAGCTGGAAATTTTATAGCTCATAGATGAACAGGGGCAATGGGAAAACGATGAAGTAATGCCATGAGTAATGCCATGTCTGGAAGTGTGTCTGCACCAGGAGTCTGTAGACAGATGACTCTATGTCTAAGCCTGACTCCTTCTTGTCAGTAACCTCAAACTCACTGCCATGTCAATTCCAACTCATAGAAGTAGAACGGTGGATTTATGAAGCTGTAAATCTTCACAGAAGCACCTTTTCTCCCTCACTCAGAAGAACCAGTGAGTTCCAACCTTTGACCTTGCAATTAGCAGCCTGTGGTAGTTACATAATTTCTTGTCAGCTTGAAGATATTAAGAGTGAAAGGGTGGAGTCTAGCTTGTCAATCAGGTCACAGCCTCATGATGTCTCTATGTGGGTGCGGCCTTCTCAGGATTCTGGGAACTTCCTCTCTTTCTCCCGGGAGGTGGGCCACACACTCTCTCTGCTTTACCTTCCTGTTGACAAGCTGCATGGAGCCACACTGATGGCAGCCAGAGCCCTGAAGCTGGAGGAGCCACATGGAGCTTCACGCCAGCACGGAGATGCTTCCACCGCCACTGGATCCACAAGACTTTTCACCCACTGGCCTATGATCTTCCTGCATTCGGCATCATTGCATGTGTTGTGTGAGTCTGAAGAGGAATTTATAGACTAGTATTGGACATATGGGATAATATCAGACTTCTGGACTTGATCTGGACTGGGCTGGGATGTTTTCTCAATATACAACTGCTCTTTGATATAAAGCTCTCTCTTACACACACATCTGAGTGTCTCTGGATTTGTTTCTCTAATCAACCCGGACCAACACACAGCCCAATTCATAACCCAGTACACCACCAGGGCTCCTCAGGAGAGAAGGAAAAACCTTGCCCTTCTTCTTACAGAGTTCTCCCACACAACCATGCCCATGAGCCTGCTTTGTAAAAACAGAAGGAGGGTCATAATGGAATGTCAGACAGACTAGGAGCTGTTCCAGTAACAAGTCAAGCTTTGAAAAGTGGAAATACTTATCTGGCTGGAGGAGAAATATATAAACTCAGTGAAGAGGTGTTGTCAGGAACGAAGGGGAGGCAAAGAGAGTTTGCAGTAATTGATGATTATTTTCCGAAGTCACTGATCAGCAGTTGTCCTATGTTAGCACCAGGTATGATGGTTTCCAAGGCGGGGTTATTTTAGTTAAACAACAGGGAACTATGGGGACCCTGCAGGGACATACCGACAAAGGCCATTGGAGGAGGGGACGAACCCCTTGCCCATAAACATCCTTTGGATCAACCTTATGTGTTCCAGGTTCTTGTAGCTCTCTGACAGACGCTTATATTCTCATAACACCCCTTCAAAACTAAAAGGGGTGGGGGAGCTATTATTTTGTGTAGCACAAGATCAAGAAGTAGTTCTTAGAGCCTTTCCCTAAATTCTGCTTAAGGTGGGAAGACATTGATGATAGTGAATCAATTTTATGGTGTGCATGTTTCACATCTTATCCTCTTTGAAATTGTGATGTGTTTTACGGGCAATGGCATCTTACCTTTATTCTTTCTGTTTTGTAAGATTGTGCAGCTTAAAGTCAAGGACATCTAAAATTTGACGCCATATGGTAAACTAGATTAGTCATTGAATTAAGAAAGAGATTGTCTATTCATTCTTTCCTCATTGCTGTCTGTTTGGCACACATGTTGAATGACGGTGTACGTCTGCCTTTGCATCACATCCAGGACTTTCAGCATCACCTTTCTCCAAAGTCAACGAAACATATTTTTGTCTTTTCAGGATTTTCATTGACAGACCACAAGCAGATCTTACATCCTCAGACCTTGAACGACACAAGGTGCAGTGGAATCTCCCGCCCTCCCTCCCCCACCCCTCCTCTTCCTCTAGCCACCAGGGTATGGCTGCCACTGGAAGCTTTTCTGAAATCATACTCCGTATAGCTATCACCTAGCTCTTCCCACTGCTCTGCCTGGTGGTACCTCTGGGAAGAAGAGAGAAGCATCCAGCTGCCTGCTTTTGATCGATTATTTTCTAGCTCTTCCTGGAGTGGGACCACAGGCTCAATGACCTGTGAAGGTCATTTCAGCACTTCCTTTCTATCTGTCTCCAAGGCTTTACCTTAGGTCAGAGCCTTTACTCTCATTCGCCCCGCAGACTACTCTGACTGTTTATAGCTGATGGTTCCTCTTGTCTGAGATGGACAGAATTATCTAGCAGGATGCAGTCTTTAACAACATGAATGAGGGGAAAAGCAACCAAGAATTGTACCAACAATACTCAGCCATGGCCCCCAAGTTGCTGGCCCACGTCTCCAGACTTCTCATGATCTGCAGGAACTCGGGCATCCATGTACCCAAGGGCATCAGGAACATTTTTGAGTTCACGTGGGAGGAGCTCATCAGCGACCCAATGGTGCCTACCCCATCCAATATCTTAGGCTTGGAGATCAATCTGGGACCACCTTCTACCCTTGTGGAACTAGTCCCCATGCAGAATCCCACTCAGAAGAAATCATCACCACTAGTACCACCACCACCACCACCACCACCACCGCTACTGCAAACATCCACAAGTGCAAGCAAGCGCCCCTTCCCCGTTCCTACGCAGACGCGCGCAGCAAACACCGGTCAGGAGACCCTGCACAAGTTTCAGCGGCAGTCCGTCCACTTGCTGACAGAGCTCCTCACTCTGAAAATGAAGGCCATGGTGGAGTCTGCATCGGGTAAGGCTGCGTGTGTGTGTGTGTGTGTGTGTGTGTGTGTGTGTGTGTGTGTGT
>NW_022103928.1:28175190-28190326 GCF_000313985.2 Echinops telfairi | reverse complement strand
GAGAAATCAGTGACAGTCATGAATCTACTTTAGGAATTCAATTCCTTCCCATGACTACATTCAAAAATCATCCTTTCACCCATTTCTGTTCTATTTTTTATTTCATTCTTCCAACTTTGGGTAGCCCTGATCAGAAGATCAGCAGTTGTCTTAGTTTCCTGGAGTTGCTATAACAAAGTCCTACAAGGTGGGTGACTTTAAAGACTAGGAATGTATTGTCTTATAGTTACGGAGACTAGAAGCTGGAATCCAGGGCAGTGACAGAGCCAGGCTCTCTGTTAACTCCAGGGGAAGGCCCTTCCTTGTCTCTAGATTCTGGTAGCCCTATGCACTTCTTGGATTTTCATGGCATGTAGATGCACCTATCATCACATAACATCTCTTCTTGTGGGAACTCTGTCTCCTTTTTATAAGAGTAGACACCACTCAAACAACATTAGGACCTACCCTACTCTGTTATGATCTCATTAAGTTAGGTAATAGCTGCAAAGAAAGACCCTATAGCCAAACAGGGGTTGAGCTGCACAAGCTAATCCACGGCAGTCATGAGAAACAGTGTGAGGTCAGAGGAACTGAAGGGAGGAGTTGGTGGTCGTTGTTCAGAAAAACAGAGAGATAGAGCCTAGGAGGCCAAGAGTGGAGATGTGAATCAGGAGACGCTCTCTCTAGCTAAGAAGACCCCAGTGGACCCAGTTGCAGAGCAGTCATGAGCACTAGGGTCTCAGATAAGAATGTCATTCTAGGACCAAGTCAGGGACCTAGAGCAGCATCAATAACTAAGTCATCTTGATGCTGCGTCATTTTAGAGGCACTGGTGGCATGTGGGCAGCTGAGAGGTTGGTCGTTGTTAATGCATTAGCTGTAATTAGGGAGAATGATGAACTTTCTGTTCCTATAAAATTTATAGTCCCTGAAGCCCTATAGAGAGGGCTCTGGTGGAATAGTGGTTACGAGTTGGGCTGTGATCAGCAAGGTCTGCAGTTCAAAACCACCAGGAGCTCCAAGGGACAAAGATGGGGCTTTCCACTCCAGAAAGAGTTACGTTCTTGGGAACCCACAGGGACAGTTCTATCCTGTTTTATAGAGTCATGATGAGTTAGAATTGACTCGATGACAGCGAGTTTGTTTATTTTTGACAGCCCTTTATGGGGTCCCTGTGAATCAGAATTGACACCACGGTAGTAGGTTTGTTTTATAGGCCAATAGGAGCCACGGTGGTGCATCTGTGAAAAGGCTCAGCTGCTAACCCAAGGTTGGAGGTTCAAACCACCTTCAGCTTGTAGGGAGAAGGATGTGACTGCCTGTGTCTGTAAAGATTTATAGCCTTGGGAACCTATGGGACAGTTCTATGGTCCTATAGTTTTGCTCTGAGACACAATCAACTTGATGGCAATGAATACAGGACTTGGGGCAGGAATAAACAAGGGTAAGGGGGAGAGGGAGCAAAGGGCCCCTGAGAGAGCTTGAGAGTTTGAGACCCTTTCATTAGAAGTCCACTCAAATTTGCTTACTCTAGGAATAGATCTTCCTTTTCTGCAAGTAGCAGCCCTGTGCTGGGATGAAAATATGTTGCCTATTATGATTCCTTTAGTAGGTGCCAACCCCCTGGACATCACAAGACGCTTCGTGGAGGCCAGCCAGCTTCTCCATCTCAGCGCCAAGGAGATGGCCTTTGACTACTTGGTCAACACAATCGGGAGAAGTGGCTATAGCAGTGGACATTTGAGGAAAAGTGAGTACCTGAGTGTCAGCCTTTAGGTAAAAAAGTCCCATCAATCCCAACAAGAGTGCAGTGAAAGGTAAGACTCCAGTGTATGAGTCTGACATTTCCTAGAGTTGTAGTGGGTGTGCAACCATAGAGACTGGAACACTACAGGGAAGTGTGTGTGCTGGTGCCACTGCTGTGGAGCATAATTTGGCAGCATCTACCAAATGGGAAATGTTTACACCTTACCACCCAGCAGTTTATTTCCTAGGTCAATCCTTGGAGCTGTGCTTTTCAAATTACCTGTGGTGAGGGAATGTTTTTGCCTGTTTTAATCTCCAATTTTGTATGGATCTATCCTTTTAGAAGGACAAAAAAAATATCACAACATGTCAAATTGCTACAAACATTCCTAAATACATACTTTCAGTTTTTGCTCTTGGCTTTCTAACTTTCTTAGCTTAGTATCTTTCTTGGGCTCTCCCTGATTGTCAGAGGTTATGCATCTAATAAGAATATACAATATAGATAAAGAATGATTTGTTTATCAAAGGATTAAAACTGTTTGTCAAAGGTGAAACTTTATCAGGTCTTGAATATTTTTTCAAAAGACAACCACAAAAGAACTTATGTTTTCTTGTAGATCATTCCACAAAACAGTACACCTTTGTTTGCAAAACACACACACACACACACACACACACACACACACACACAGGAACTTATGTTTTGTTGTATATCATTCAACAACAAAATACACCTCCTCAAAACATCGGCAGCCATTTTTGTTTCTTACGAGAATTCACATGTACTTGCAATATAAACTGTTAAATTCAAGCTAAAATAAGCTTATTTTTTATGATTTTTAGCTTCTTTCACTAAGATAAAATTCCAGGCAAATGTTTTCCCAACTATTTACTAGGAAATTGAGGTCTCTAATAGAATTTACTCTGGGAACACCCACTCTTTGTGCTACAATGATGAACAAAAACTATTTTCAGTATACACGGATTCTGAACCTTGCTCTCCACTTCAAGACAGAGCTACCTACACGAGATATGATGATACATTTGGTACAGTCACCTTACCCTTGCATTTGTACCTAGTCTTTCCCAACCTAAACAGTGTTTGGCCACCTTTCAAAGGAAAATGGTATCACTCTACCTCATAAGGGTGTTTCAACACCCCTGTAAAGTCTGTTTTAGGGTAGTGCGAAGAGTTAAGAGGCGATGCTAACTTAGCTAGAGTGAATGCTAACTGAAGGGTTGGTGACTCGAGTTCAACCAGCGGTGATTTGCTTCTCAAAACCCGCCATTGCAAACCCTGTGGGGTGCAGGTCTATGTGTCTGGGACACACGGGGCTGCGATGAGTCCAGATTGACTGGATGCCAGCTGTTTTAGTTTTAACTGTTTTTATTTGTGTTTAAAATTTTTTTAATTGTGTTTTTAATGAACATTTATTCAGTAAATAAGCTCATTTGAAAGATACTACATTACTTGTTCGGTGACATTAGTTACATTTTTCACAATGTGTTGATGTTCTTGTAAATTGCGTTTTTATGGTTTCATATCCGGTGCTCTTGTTTCCCCACTCCTTAATCTTTTCATCTTTGTCCTAAAATAATTGTTGACACTTTGGTATCATATAGATTTTTTTAAATGAAGCAATGCACTCACAAGTAACATCCTTTATTTTGGGGGGTTATATGCCAATCTACCAGCAAAAGGTGACCTTGGGATAGTTTTGGATCAAGACTTAAAGAGTCTCTCAGGGTGATAGCCTCAGGGAGTCCTTCAGTCTCAGCTGATCCAGTAAGTTTGAACATTTTAAAAGTTTGAGCTCTGTTTTGCATTTCTCTGCCATTCTATCAGGTTACATCTATTGTGGCCCCGATGAGAGCAGTCAGTAGTGATAGCCAGACACCATCTAGTTCTTCTGGTCTCCAAGCAGACGAGACTGTAGTTCACATGGACTATTTGCCTAGTAGACTATAGGTTTCAAAGTTTCCTCTTTTAAACTTTGGCCTCCTTCCTTTTCTTTTGCTCCCAGCCAGTGGAGAACAATAGTTGTACCTTAAATGGCTGCTCAAAAGCTCTTAAGCCCCCAGACATGACATACCTCACTTGGATGTAGAACATGAACTTTATGAACTGTGTCGGCCCTGAGTTGCCCTTTGAGTCTAAGGTTCAAAGTTTCTAAATGTAGAAAACCAATCTAGAAAGTTGCTTGCTTATGTCTGAGAAGTATCTATAACCATGTCCTCTGTGAATATATATGCATGTATATGCTTTTATCTGTGCACACATATAATACACACCTCTATCTACCGATACACCATATATGCCTATACACCAACATCTATGACATACACTTGTGTTTTAGTTATTGCTAGTATTGTTGCCAAATTATATGAGGGCAAATAAAAAAATACTGCTACTGGGGTTTCAGTTCATACATACACTGGTTTATTCCAAAGAAAATGTGTCGACATATGTGTCTGCAACCAGCAGATGACTGCAGGCAAGTTATCTCAGAAGTAAACTTCACAGGCTCATTAGGGCGCCTTCTATTAAAAGGTCCAATTAAAAGAGTGGCTTCTAAGGGGATCTTCCGGGCTAGTTAATTCAAGCTAGGAAGATCAACTCAGAAGGTCATGGCAACTTTTTTTTGCTTTTCCCAAGGGGCCATAGGAACCTAGTGGCTTAAAAGTGGGGCTGCTAACCGAAAGCCCAGCAGTTCAAATTAATCAGCCACTCCACAGGAGCAAGATGGAGTTTTCTACTTCCATAAAGACTTGCAGCCTAGGAAACCCAAAGGGACAGTTCTACTTTGTCTTACAGGGTTGCTATGAGTCAGACTCGGCCCAATGGCAATGAATTTGCCATTGTAAAGAGCCGTGTGGGTACATTTTTGCAAAGGGCACAAGAAAGTTACTGGAGCTTATTATTAAAAAGTTTTACAATGATGGGAAACTTCCGTGGTGAGAAAATCCAGGAAGAGTATGCCAAGGAAATTTTTTCCCCATCATGAAGCATTTGCTCTTTCTTTGAGGGCCACAAGGAATGGTTTCTATGAATTTTGTTAGAAAACCTTAGGCCCTCAACCCTTCTACGCTGGTCTTGCCCCTTCAGATGTCTTTTTGTTCCTGAAACTTAATGTTGAGAAGATATACATTTTGAGTCCCTGGAGGATGCCCAAACTACCTTTTTGTTGTAATGAAAATCAAAGAGTACAGAATTCTTTGGGAAATGATTAGCAAGATGGAAATACCACCTCCAGTCATGGATAGATCTAGGCAGGGGATATGTCAAAACTTAATAGCTTCACATTTGAAATTTTTGTTTCAAAAAGATTTCTATACTTTTTTAACAGTGCTTTTTGACATGCTCTGTACACAAACATCTTTTCCTCTTATGTGCTTCTTGCTGGGATTATTTACTCTGGTAGTTTGAACAGGCTATGTTCATGTGGTGCCACTTTCCCCATGATCCAAAATAACACATATTGGCAATCCAGAGAGTGATTCTTCCTCCCCGCACCAATCCCTGAACATTGTTCTCTCTATAGCTCTGTTATTTTCTTTTAGGAAGATGGAATCATACAATATTTACACTTAGGTCATTGACTTATTTCACTTAGCATTGTGTCCTCCTGATCCATCTTTCCCAAGTTTATTTTGTAAACTCAACATTATTATTTAAGTTTATGTAGTGTTCCATTGTAAGTATGTACCATATTTTGCTTCTATATTCATCTATTGAAGGGCACTTAGGCTACTTAATTTATGAGCTCTCAATTATCCATCTGTCTTCTGCTATTTGTACATTTGTAGTTGTTTGTTCATCTGTTTTTCTTTCAATTAGGTCCCACAGTTCCCTCCTATGTTATCTTTTACGAAATTTGTAGTTTTAGGTTTAATATTCAGACCTTTGATCCATTTTGATTTAGTTTTCATGTATGGTGTGAAGTATGGATCCTGTTTTATTTTTTCATATGGATATCCACTTTTGCCTTTTAAATTATTTATTATTAGTAGTAGTAAATAATTTTATTGGGGGTCTTACAGGAATTATAACAATCCATATATCAATTGTATCAAGCATATTTGTACATATGTTGCCATTATCATTTTCTTTTCTTTTTTTTAAATCATTTTATTGGGGACTGGTATAACTCTTATCACAATCCATACATACATCCATTGTGTCAAGCACATTTGTACATTTGTTGCCATCATCATTCTCAAAACATTTGCCTTCTGCTTGAGCCCTTGGTATCAGCTCCTCATTTCCCCCCTCCCTCCCAGATGCCCTCTCCCTCATGAACCCTTGACAATTTATAAATTATTATTATTTTGTCATATCTTACACTGTCCGACATTGCCCTTTTTGTACATCTCCAGCTTATGGCTTGGTGGTCCAAGAGAGATGTCTGAGTGATCTCTATGTGTTTGAATTTACTCAGGCTTGACTTTTGCCCCATGATGTGGTTTATTTTTAAATAAGAGCCATGTGCACTTGAAAAGAAAGTGATTGTTTTTACATTTGGGTAGAGAGCTCTATAAATGTCAATCAGGTCGAGTTGCCTAATCGTGGTGTTATTGAGTTTTGTTTTAGTCTGGTTAGACGAGATAAACAAATTCATAGACACTCATATGTGTATAAGAAAGAGCTTTATATACAAGAGCAATTGAATATTGAGAAAACATCCCAACACAGTCCAGATCAAGTTCATAAGTCCGATATTAGCCATATGTCCGATATCAATCTATAAATTCTTCTTCAGACTCACACAAAACATGCAATGATGCTGAATGCAGGAAGATCACAGGCCAGTGGGTGGAAAATCTTGTGGATCTAGTGGCAGTGGAAGCATCTCAGTGCTGGCAGGGGTCTCCATGTGACTCCTTCAGGTCCAGGGCTCTGGTTGTATCAGCATAGCCCCATCAGGCTCCTCATCAGTAATGTCTCACAGAGAGTGAGTGTGTATCTCACCTCCAATAAGCTATTTATCTCTTTAGTGCCTCCAAATATGGTCATCAAGCTGCGACCTGATTAACAGAGTAAACTCCACCTCTTCACTCTTAAAGTCTCAAATTGACATCAGATTATGTAACTATCACAAGTTTCTTTCCGGGTGACCTATCTTTCTCTGATAGTAGTGTATTAAAGTCATCTACTATGATTGTTGAGTCTGTGATTTCTGTTTTCATTTTTTGAAGAATTTGTTCAACAAATTTTGCAGATCTCTCATTAGGCACATATAGATTTATTATACTCACTTGTTCTTGACATATTGATCCTTTTAGCATTATATAGTGACCATCCTTATGTTTTGTTATGATTTGCACCTAGAGATTGATTTTGTCCAAGATTAGGCTTGCATCCCTGCTTTTATTGGTTGCCATTTGCTTGGTATATTTTTGCCCGCCTTTTATTCTTAGTCTATTTAAGTCCATGAGGTGAAGGTGTGTCTCTTGCAGGCAACAAATTGCTGGGCTATATTTTTGAGCCAGTCTGCAAGCTTTTGTCTTTAATGTGAGAATTAAGATCGTTGACATCCAGAGTTATACCATCAACTATGGATTTAGTTGTCATACCATTCCTTTTGTATTTGGTGTTTTCCTATCTCATAACATTGTGCTATGTATATGTGGGGTGGCTTCATTCTTGCCTTATTTTTGCCATTGAAACGATGTATCTTGGGGTTTGCTACGTGATGGTTTCCTATTTGTACTTGGTCAATGTTGACCTTCTGGCTACAGTGAGTTGGAAAGGATTTTTCACAAGGTTAGGTGTCTTATAATGTATACTTTGAGTTCTTCCTTGTCTGGGAAGACTCTTAACTCTGTTTATCTTGATAGACAGTTTGGCGAGATAGAGGATCCTTGGATTGGCATTGTTCTCTTTCAACTTTCAGAAGATGTTACTCCACTCTCTCCTCCTCTTCATGGTATCTGCTGATAGGGCTGTGCATATTCTTACCTGAGTACATTGTATGTAACCACCTTTGTTTCTCTGGCTACTCTTAAGTAGTGCTGGGCCTTTCTCACAACTGAAATGTTTGAGTCCATCAACGCAATCACTGTGCCAGTCCATTCTGGTGAGGGTCTTCCTCTTTTTCACTGTCCAACTATTTTTCCAAGGGAAGTTTGAGTGACCTTGAATTTACACGTGGCTTCTCCAGCTCCCAGGGTCTGGTTGCATCAGGAAAGCTTCATGTGACTTCTCTTCAGAAATGTCTCACAGGGAGTGAGCAGAGAAAGTGTCTCCAGCCTCCAAGGAGTAATACCAGAGTTCCCAGAATCCTCAGGAGAAGGCCATGCCCATACAGAGGCCTCATTGGCTATCACCTGATTGGCAGGCTAGACTACACCCCTTCTCACTTAATCCTCTTACATTGACAAACAATTCTATAACTGCCCAGCCCTGCTTTGGTAAGTGCTACAAGTTCTTCTAGCTCTGCCTCTATTGGCACCCCATTTCAATAATATGCCTCCACCCAGAGGCTTGTTGTTGGCAGGTGTAGTCCAGTCAGTTCCAACTTACAGTGACACTATCTACAGCAGGATAAAACACTGCCCAGTGGTGGGCCTTTCTCACAACTGAAATGTTTGGGTCCATCAATGCAGTCACTGTGCCAGTCCATTCTGGTGAAGGTCTTCCTCTTTTTCACTGTCCAGCTATTTTTCCAAGCATGATGTCCTTCTCCAGGGACTGGTGTCTCCTGAGAACATGTCCAAAGTACATGAGACAAAGTTTTGCCATCCTTGCCATTAAGGAGAATTCTGGTTGTACTTCTTCCAAGACAGATTTGTTTGTTCATTTGGCAGTCCATGGTTTTTCAATATTCTTCACCAGCACTATAATAAAATTTTATTGATTATTCTTTTTTTGTTGTTGATTATTCTTACATCTTCCTTATTCAGTGTTCTACTTTCACATTCATATGAAGCAATAGAAAATATCATGACTTGGATCAGGTACACCTTAGTCCACAAAGTAACACCCTTGCTTTTCACCACTTTAAATAGGTCCTGTGCAGCAGATTTACGCTATGCTGATTGACTGCTGCTTCCATGAACATTTATTTGGCATCTAAGCAAAATGAAATCCTTGAAAACTTCAATCCATTTTCACTTTATCATAATGTTAACAATAGTTGACATCATTGTGAGGTCCAGTTGTGAGGGCTTTGGTTTCCTTTACATTGAGTTGTAATCCATACTGAAAGTTGCAATCCTTGATCTTTATTTGAAGGTGCTTCAAGCCCTCCTCACTTTCAGCAAGCAAGGTTGTGTCATCTGCATATCGCAGGTTGTTTAAGTCTACTTCCAATCCTGATGCCATGGTCTTCTTCATATAATCCAGATTCTTTGATTATTTGCTTGGCATATAGATTGAGTAAGTATGGTGAGAAAACCCAACCCCCCACACACCTTTCCTGATTGTACACCTGCAGTATTCCTTTGTTTAGTTCATACAACTGGCTCTTGATCAACGTATTAAGTCTATGTGAGCACAATGAAGTGTTCTGGAATTTCTATTCTTCTCAAGCCGATCTATAGTTTGTTATGATCCACACAGTCCAGTGCCTTGGCATTGTCAATAAAATGCAAGTAAACATCTTTCTGGTATTCTGTGCTTTGATTCAAGATCCGTTTGACATCAGCAATGATGTCCCTTGTTCCACATCCTTTTCTGAGTCCAGCCTGAATTTCTGGCAGCTCCCTATCAACATACTGCTGCAATTATTGTTGGATGATCTTCAGCAAAACTTCACTTGCATGTGACATTAATGATATTTTCTATAAATTGAGCAGTCTGTTGGGTCATATTTCTTTGGAATAGGTGGAAAAATGGATATCTTCCAGCTAGCTGGCCAAGTAGCTATGTCTTCCAAATTTCCTGGTATAGTTAAGTGCTTCATCAGCTTTTTGAAACATTTCCATTGGTATTCCATCAGTTCCTGGAGCCTTCTTTTTGCTTAGTGCTTTCAGTGCTGCTTGAATTTCTTCTTTCAGTACCACTGGTTCTTGATCACATGCTGCCTCTGGATATGCTGAATGTTGACTGGTTCTTTCTGGTTCAGTGACTCTGTATTCTTTACATCTTCTTTTGATACTTCCTGCACAGTTCAGTATTTTGCCCATAGAATCTTTCAATATTACAACTTGAGGATTGGATTTTTTTCTTGAGTTTTTTTTTTTTTTTTTCAATTTAAGATGTACTGTGTGTCCTTCCCATTTGGTTTTCTAAGCGAATTTTGGGAATAATGAGGGCAACAAATGTATAGATGTGTTTTATACAATTGATCTATGTATTGTGATGAATTGTATGAGCCCCAATAAATTGATTAAAAAATATATATTTTTCTTTATCTTCTTGAGTTGCCCTTTGACCTTTTTTGTTCAGCTCTTTGACTTCATTATTTCTTCCACCTACATTAGCTACTCTATGATTTAGAGCAGTGGTTCTCACCCTTCTTAAAACAATTCCTCATGTTGTGGTGACCCCCAACCATAAAATTATTTTCATTGCTACTTCGTCACTGTAATTTTGCTACTGTTATGAATCGGACGACCCCTATGAAGGGTCGTTCAACCCCCAAAGGGGTCACGACCCACCGATTGAGAACTGCTGATTTAGGGCAAGTTTCAGTGTCTCCTCTCTCGTTCACTCTGATCTTTTCTTTCTTTCCTGTCTTTTTAGTGATCTCTTGCTTCTGCATGTAGATGTTCTTTTTTTAAAGCCTTTCTCTGCTTTATTTTAGTAATAGATTATAAGAAATGTGCGATTTTTATCTTGACATGAAAATATTTCTGTGAAGAGTTGTATGAGCCCCTAATAAAATGATTAAAAAAAAAAGAAAATATTTCTGTGTACTGTGATCTTGCCTGGCGGATGTAATATTTTCGGCATAACTGTTACAGGGACTCTGATACAACTCTCCTTCATCTTGTAAAGGTCAGGGGGGAAAAAGCAGCAAACGAGAAGGGAAATAGCCTATTGCTGGAGTGAAGGATTTTGAAAACAGGTGGTTCTTCCCTCCTTCCAGCTGTTGGTCTCCATCCTCTTCCCACAGCTCACAAAATGCAGGGTTGGTTGGTCTGTCAGCAGTTTTAGTTTCTGGGTAGTTCTCTTCTCCAGGATAAAGTCTCCTCCTCCTCCGTGTGTTTATGTCCTGTTTGACTTGCTCAGTTCCTGCCTGATTGCGTCAATGAGCTCTTCTTTTACTTTTGATCATTCTTTACTCATTTCATGTAAAATATCCTGCTTCAATGTGTCGTAGTCTAGTCCCTCTGGCTGGACTCCATTGGCACTGGGCTGTGATGAGGGGGCAGATTTTGGTCTGTGTAATGAATACAGGTCATGTTTTCAGAAACAATCTGATTTTTCCTTGGAGAATCCCATCTGGAGATAACAGGTGACCTGCTGCCATTCATGGTATTTGTCCTTTCCTACGGGTTTCTGGTTGGTTCAGGTGTACTTATCGATGCTTTAGGAGTTACAGGCTCTGGATCTTCATTTTCGTCCTCTTGTTCTGCTTCTACTGTTGATCCCTTTTCAGCAATCCTCCTCCTCCTGGCCAGCAGGGCACTCATTTTTTCCATTAAACCACTACCCCCTAAAGGAAGGGGTACATTTCCACGACTCGTTTCTGTTTTAGAAGAGGCATAATTCACACCAATGGTATTCCCTTCACTTGGGCAGGAGGCATCCTCCATCCATGACACTATTCTCAGTGTTGCTCCGGCAATTGCAGCTGCAAGTACAGTTAAAGGGCAATTGTCTTCTGACATGTATCCCACAAAAAATCCGGACTGCAGGGCGGGGAAGGGCAAGCGGTGGGGAGGAGGAGGCGGGGGTGGAGGATGGAAGTGGAAGTGGTGGAGGGGGGCCTGGAGGAGGGGGGAGTGCTAGAAGCCTGGGCAGGGCCTGGTGGGAGTGGTGGAGGGGGTGGTGGTGCAAGTGGTCCCAAGACAAATGCCCTGTGGGGTTGGTGTCTCAGCCGGCTGAGAGGCTGCCTGCCAGCCTGGCTCAGAAGGAGAGGAGTCTCGCAGCACGAGTTTAGAAGAGTCTCAACAGAGGCCGGGGCAGCAGCATTTGATATTCTCCGCTCTCTGCCCCATTCCAGCTGTTCCCTTTCTACTGTTCTTGCCTTTCCTGGTCAAGTCTCTCCAGTCTCTCCCGTTCTTGCCGCTCCCTTTCTTGTCTCTCTCCAACTGCTCTTGTTCCATTCTCTCTCTCTCTAGTCTTTCCCTTTATACCCTCTCTCTCCCCACCCTCTCCCTGTCCATTCACTCCCTCTCCACCCCCTCCCTGTCCATTCTCTCTCTCTCCAACCTCGTCCTGTCCGTTCTCTCTCTCCAGTCTTTCCTGTCCCAGCTCCTTTCGCCGTTGCCGCTGTTGCAGTTGCCTTCTTTGAATTTCCAATTCTTCTTGGGATGGGCCATTTTGAACTTGGGCAGGTAGTTGTGAATTTTGTCCAGGAAATGTTGGTCCACAGAAAATACATCGCAAATTAGTGCTGTCCTGAGTAGCAATAACCTTGCTCTGAGCTGTTTCTTATGAATTTAACACTTCTAAAGTATACATCATGGCACTTACGAAGACATTGGCATCCTCGTTGCTGCCAATGTTGAGACCATACACCTGTCTAGCATCTCGCTATTGGTGGAAGGTCTGTGTAGCTTGATTGTACTTCAACCCTTTAGGAATGGCACAATTTATCATGACCGGATGGTCCTGAATCTTCCTGCCCACCACTCTAAATGTGTTGTTGCCCATATGGTGATATATATCAACTCTGCTAAGCCCAGTTGAGCCACCAGCTGGCACCCACTTCTTATTGGCATCATCATAAACCATCACAGCAGCTCTTGCCTGACAGATACTCTGTTCACTCATGGTGCTGGCGGTGCCCAGGCTTTCCCAGCAGCCAGGAGACTTGGGGGCCGAGGGTGGCGGAGGTGGAGGGGACCTGTCCTCCAGGGGCGGGGACACAGCTTGGAGACTGGAGACTGCTGTCCAGCTCCTCCTTTGGGTGGTGAGGGAGCTACACCATCTCCCCGCCCCCCCCCAAAGCCCCGTCCAGAGGGCTGGAGAAAGGCTGCGGAGGTGGCGGTGAGGCTGACGGGCGGAGCAGGTCCCTGGTCCGTCCCTGGTCCGCATGTAGTTCTTAATGTCACCCCACAGCTCTTCCACTCGTCTGTCATTAGTGATCAATACTTCAAATCTATTCTGGATATGTTCTCAAAATTCAGGTGGGCTAGACTCAAGCTTGTATTTGGGCTCTAGTGGACTTATTTTAATTTTCCTTGGCTTCAAGCTGAACTTAAATATGAGTAATTGATGGTATGTTTCACAGTTAGCCCCTAGCCTGGAGTTAGCTGCTAATATTGAGCTTCTCCATTGTCTCTTTCCACAGATGATGTCAATTGGATTTCTGTGTATTCCATTTGGAGAAGTGTATAGTCACCATACATAAGTCCAATAAATGACTTTTTTGTTGCAATTTGTGTAGTTGCAATGCATAAATCATTGGTCTTAAAAAATTCTATTATACAATTCCCAGCTTCATTTCTAACACCAATGCCAATTTTTTTCAATTACCATTCCTTCCACTTTGCATCCTAATGACCAATAATTATTAATGCATCTTGATTGCACATTTGATCAATTTCTGACTGAAGAAATTCTTCAATTTCTTCATCACTAGCATTGATGATAGGTGCATAAATCTGAATAATAGTCATATTGATTGAATTTCTTTGGAATTCAGACAGATATAAAACTAACACAGAGAGCATTGTACGCCAAGATAGAACTTGAAATATCCTTTGTGAAGAATATAACCACCTTCCTCTTGATTGTATCATTCCCAGTATAGCAAAGTATATGATTTTCTGATGTGAAATGGCTAATAACAGTCCACTTTAACTCACTAATTCCTAGAATGTTGATTTTTATGTATTCCATTTCATTTTTTACAATTTCCAATTTTCCTGTATTTATACATTGTACATTCCAAGTTCAAATCCTTAACTTATGTTTGCAGCTGTTTCTTCTCATTTTGAGTCATACCCCATTAGGAGAAGAAGATCCTGAAGGCTTAACTCTATCTGTATCACGATGGTTTGCCTTGAGAAGGCAGTGTTTCCTCGGTCATATTTTGAGTGCCTTCCAACCCAAGGGATTCCCTTTCTGGCACACTCTCTGACAACGCTCTGCTTCTTTCATGAGGGCTTCAGTATCTGACAATGTTTTAATGCTGTCCATAAATTTTCCATGGCTAATTCTGCCGAAGTGGACAGCCTCTTCCTTCTTCTTAGTCAGTCTTAGTCTAGAAGCTTAGCTGAAACATGTTCTCTGTAGGTGACCCTGCTGATATGTGACATAGCAACAAGATAGTTCCCAGCATGACAGCAACATAAAAGCCACCAAAATATGACAAACCGAGAGATGAGTGACAGAACCCAAAGGGGGTCAGCTCTAATTCTGTGGGTCCATAAGTCTAGCTCCATCAAGTGCCCAGCAGTGGCTTATGCCTCCATAAAGCTGTCTGCTTAAAGGCTCTCATCTTTCTCTAAGAACCGGAAACTCTGCCTCCTGCTAGTGTCCTAATTCCCACTCTCTTGTGCTGCCATTTCTTGCTGTCTTCCATGGTACAATGCCCTGGCTCCAAAAGACACACTTCACTCCTTGATCTTATTCCTGGTAGTTGTGAGGTCTCCATTTCCAGCTCTAGGATGCCTCCTTTTATGTCTGGTGGGGTGGGCAACTGGCCAGTGGCTCTTTAGGGTTTCATTCACTTTATGTGCATGTTCCTATCCCCACAACAAGGATTGGCAAGCTATCCAATTCCCTTGGTGATGCATAAGCACTTCTTTGGCATAGTTCCACCCAGTCATCTGGAGGAAGTTACAAAGATGACAGCCAGAAGAGCCATATTAAGTAATTCGTTGCACCACAGTATTGTATTTTATCAAATGCCTTCTCTGCACCAATTGAGATCACGTGGTTCTTTTCCTTTACTGTATTTAAGTAGAGAATTACATTGTTTGGTTTTCTAATATTGAAGATTCTTAGATTCTTAGTATGAACCCCACTTGATCGTGGAGTATTTTATATATATATATATGTTGTTCAATTATCTTGGCTAGAAGTATGAGAATGTTTGCATCTATAATTCACAAGAAATATTGGTCTGTAGTTTTCTTTTTATTTGTGCTCTCTGCCAGGTCTTGATATCAGGATGACTGGCTTCAGAGAATGAGTTAGGGAGTAATCCTTCTCTTATGTTTTCTAAGAGTTAGAGTAGACTGGTGTCAACTCTTCGAATGTTTGCTACAATTCTTTGTGAAGCTTTCTGGTCCTGGGCTTAAAAACAATTTTTGTTTTTTGTTTTTTTTTCTTTTTTAATTAATT
>NW_022103928.1:28172850-28174049 GCF_000313985.2 Echinops telfairi | reverse complement strand
TGTTAATTTAGGAAGACAGCTTTTCTAGGAATTTGTCCATATCTAGGTTCTCAAATTTGTTGGAGTGCAGTTTTTCATAAAATCCTGTTATGATGTTCTGTATCTTTGTTGAATCAGTTGTAATGTATCCAATTTCATTTATTACTTTGGTTGTTTGCCTTTTATTGTTTTTCTTTTGTCAACACAGCCAGTGGTCTGTCTATTTAATTGATCATTCCAAAGAACCAGCCTTTGGTTTTCTTGATTTTTTGGTTTTCTTTCTTCCTTTATTTCTTTTCTTCTCTTCTTCATCTTTTTTTCTGTTTAAAGATTTTTGCTCTGATTTTTATTACTCCTCTCTTCAGGTAACTTTTATCCTATTTTGTTCTTTCTTTTCCATTTGTTCAAGCTGCCCACTTGGACCTTTCTTCTTTTCGTGTAGGCATTTATTGCTATGACCCCTGACCCCAGCACTGGTTTTGCTGTGTCACAAAATTTTAATGTATTGTACCTTCATTTTTATTTGATTCTAAATATTTACAATTTCACTTTTGTTATCTGCATTTGCCTGTAATGTTCTCATTTTTGTTTGCTGTTCTTTCTACCTGCACTAGTGTCAGTTCACTCCAGAGGTGTATGGGTGGGAAGTATTATAGAAGGGAAACTTAACTGCCGAGTCTTCCGATGCATTAAAACCTCTATTTCTTCTACACATAGATTAAGTCCCTGGTGAATTCCCTCTGATAATGGACCATGGATGTGAATAGCACTTAAAAAAACATTTTATTGGGGGCTCTTACAGATCTTATCACAATCCATACATATATCATGTCAATCACCTTTGTACATAATGTTGCCATCATCATTTTCAAAACATTTTCTTTCTACTTGAACCCTCGGTATCAGGTCATTCCCCCACCCCCACCCCCATGAACCCTTGATCATTTATAAAACTTTTTTTTTCATGTCTTACACCAACCTCTGTTTCCCTTCACCCACTTTTCTGATTTCTATCCCCCTGGGAGGGGGTTATATGTCGATCATTGTGATCAATTACCCCTTTCTCCCCCCACCTTCCCCTTACACTCCTAGTATCGCTGCTCTCATTATTGGTACTGAGGGGTTTATCTGTCCTTGTGTTTCCAGCTCTTATCTGTACCAGTGTACATGCTCTGGTCTAGCCGGATTTGTAAGATAGAACTGGGGTCATGATAGTGAGG
>NW_022103928.1:28166805-28171001 GCF_000313985.2 Echinops telfairi | reverse complement strand
AGGCTCACCGAGCCATTTATCCCTCCACCCTTCAATTAACCCCACATGTGTTCATCGGCCAGGTTGGCACAATAAACTTTAACTCTATCACTGGGCTAGTTTTTGCAGGGAGAAAACAAAAATATAGAAGACACTCCTATTAAGTAGGATACACCAGATAGTAGATGACAGCAAAAGGCCTAAAAACAGCTGTGCAACCAGAAGTTTGGGGAAGGGAAAGATGAGTTGGAGCAGGAGAGGGACAGAGGACAGCCTTCTAGAACGTTCAGAGCTATCATGTAAGGGGGAAGGGATCAGATAGGTAAGGTAGCCTATGGGAAATAGGAATGCTCAAAGACGGTCCCACTGGTTCCTACAGAACCTGAAGGTGAGGTTGGAAGTTGAGAAGCTTGGATTTTATTCCTGACCCTGTCCCTGACTGACTGTGTAGCTTGCCTCTCTCCAGACTTCATGCTCCTTTTTTTGTAAAATGGGGATGATTATGGGGTGGTCAGCATTGTTCAGGAATCATATGTGTGTTTGAAACGTGTGTTTTTCTAAATTGCTGTATTCCTTTTTTTTTTGTCACTCAGCACATTGAGTTTGAGCTAGATCCTTCCAGATGTGGAATAAATATTCACTGAACACTTACTAATTGTCACAGTTCTAAATGTTGAAGATACAGGCCTCCGCCCAATAATGGTAAAATTCTCAGCTTGCCTGGGCCATGAGTAGACTCACTGGCTCATCTCTCGTTTCTCAGTCTTTACCTCTGTGGATACAGTTCATCCCATGTGGTCCAATAACCCACAGTATCACGTCCATCAACCATTCCTGGTCTTACCACATCCCCTCCTGAACTGGCCCTAAGTCTACACAGACACTCTGAGGCAAACAAAGGTATCCTCAAAGTACCCAGCAATCTTATGATCCTTTCTTCCTCATGGCCTTGAATAAGGTTGTTCTAAAGCAGCCATTAAATAAGTCTGTGTTTCTCTTTGTGTGTCTGTCTTCCCTGCCACTGTCCTAAGAAACAATTTTCATTATGACCTTTACATACTACAGTATCCCCACTAGGATGGATGTTTGTCGGGGCTTTGGGCACTTCTTATTGGCTCTTAATATTGTCTAAGAATTCTTCTTACACATACCATAGGTGATTGACTCTCTTTAGTAGTTTATAAGTTGTATGTCCTACTTTGCTCAGGAAGGTCCAAGCTTATGCTTATTGCCCTAGCATAATTGTCAATTATGTTCATTATCTATCTAAAAAGTTTCTCAGTTTGGACAATGTATTAGATCATCACTCTGGGTTTACATGATTTTGTTTTTCATACATATGTGCTGTCACCCCTCAGCCCCCTCCAATCCCTACTTTGCAGTCTGTGCAGGGAAGTCCTAGAGCAGACAGACCCTTGGCATCTGACCAACCGCCTCAGAGGACAGTAGCTACATTTGAGATGGGGTGGCCCATTTGAGGTAGAGAAGTGGGGGAAGTGCCTATCTACAGTGTTCCCAGTCCATGTGAGAGGTTGTCAACACTGGACGCTTAAGCCAGCAGGTCGCTCAGGGTGCCATCCAACACATAGCTGGACCTCAGGCCTTGGGTCTCTGGTTCCTAGTGCCAGGAGCAGGGGCAGAAGGAACCAGGAACTCTGCTGAGAAAGTTTGAGACCAAGAACAATGCCCAAGCACTAGCTAGCCAGAATCTCCCAACACGGCTGACTGCAAGGATGGGTCCAATTGGAGGCCCTCAGGGTCCAGATGGCACCTGAGAAATGTCCCAGCCTGAAGCCAGGTGAAGCTGAAGTGTGAAGTAGAGCAGATGGCTTCAGGCAGGTGGGGCAGCGGAGGTAGGACCTAACACACAGCCCTAAGTTGAGGTCTCTGAAACCCCAGTCAGAGGGCCACTTCCACAGCTGTATTTTACCACATCCTAAACTCACCTGACACTAGCCACGAGCATCACAGCACAAGTAAGTGCAATTAGTAGACGCCGCTGTCCTTCAGTGACCATGGATAAATAGTGCTTCCTGCAGCAAGCTCTGAGCTTAGTAAGCAGTAGAGAAATGAGAAAGCCAACTTAGACAAAATGGAGGGTTAGTTTTTGTTTTGTCTTTAATCAGAAGCATCAAAAGAGAATAAATTGTGATGTTGACAGCAGCTATGTCAATGTACTGCACAACTAAACCCAGGCTGGCTCCTCCTTGTTCACAAATGGGCTCCCCATATGCACGTAAGGGTGAACTTGTACAGACTCAAGTCTCTTGCAAAACTGAGCTGCTAAAGATTTGGACCCCCAGAAAGCATCACACCGTGCTCCCATTATCTTGATTCTTCGGGGAAATGCTGTTCTCCTAGCCTCCTCGAGTGAACATGGTAGCTTAAGAAACCATTTTCTAAACCATCCCCAACTTCTTTGTCTGCACAGGTAAATCCAAAACTCTGGATGAGATAAGCCCACCCGCACCACGTGCCTCTGACAGTGTGGAGTTCAGCGACCCCTGCCCGGAGGCCAGAGAGAAGCTGCAGGCCATGTGTCGCTATATGTGAGCACCTCAGGCATTGGGGGTGGCGTGGTGTCCTCACAGTCCTCCCCACACCAAGGCTGAGAAGTGATCACCAAGATGGCTGCCAGGGCCCATTTGAGCAGGAAGGTGGGGGCAGGGAGGACAAGCAATATGTCTGAATCATGTCAGGAAACGCTGGCCACTTTGTCATTATAATAGTGAAGATGATAATGTCTGTCCCTTTACACACACACACACACACACACACACACACCATTCCCCATGCCCCATTTGTAATTCTTTGTCCTTACTACATTCTGATGAGAAAGACTTAATTAACATCTGCCTTTTAGTCAAGGGAACCAAGGCAAACTAGGTTGGTAAGTGATTGTCTGTGGTCACACAGCCATGTCTGTCAGTCTTCAATTGCAGTAGTCTTTGTCCCTGCAGTGTGACTTCGCTAGTAATGCTCTTTTAATGCTTGCTTATTTGTTTTCTATTTAAAGACTCTGTGTCCCAACTTTTTATTTCTTAACATAACTTGCTTATGTCCATCTTCCTTAAACAATGCCTCTCCAATAAAACAAGACTATTTACCTGGATTCTTAATAATATTTATGATGAAGGGGATCCCACAAGTCCTAGCACTTCTACACTTCGCCAAAGTCCCTGACCACAAAGGATTAAAAATGTGCAGAGTCTCCAGGTCACCTGTTTGACCTACTCTGCAAATTCCACTCTGTAGGGCATCCTCGCAGTGCCACAGGTGGAAGCCCAGGCAGCAGGCCAGGGCCCGGTCTTTGAGAAGTGCCACGACATTCCTGTTTCTTCCTAAAAGTACAGTCTTTGAGGGTAAAGAGGTGGATCCTTCTGAGGACAGAAAAGGCAGTGGGCATCTGGGGAGCTGAGAATTACAGAGAGATAGCTAGAGCCTCCTTAGGGAGAGCCAAACAGCTAAAAGACATGCTGGTATCTTTCCCTGCAGAGAAGCAGAAAGGACCATGTGGAAAGGAAAAAATATCTGCTACCCGGTGATATTCCGTAACTACAGGACAAAGATACCCCCTCATCCATCACCCACTGCCAAAAAAGATACAGGGTTGCAATCAACCCCTGCTGTGGGTTCCGTCCACCCTCCGAGTTCCACCGCCCGCCATCTTCCCACTCAGCACACTCACCATGGCCGGCATTCTCAAGAATGGAAAGGAAGCAAGAAGCACGTCAAGTTGCATTACACCTTCTATGACGGGTCTTCTTTCGTTTAGTATCCTTTCACCTGGTGTCTTCTGCCTTCTCAGCAACTCAGTCTGACTCCCCGAAAAACCCCAAAGGAAACGGCATATTGTTGAGTTGCTTCCAACCTGTGGTGGCCTCCAATGTGCTAGAGGAGAACTGTGATCCACAGGGTTCCCAGTGGATAGGTTTGGGAAAGGAGATTACCAGGAGTTTCTTCTGATGGACCTCTGGCTGAACTCAAACACTTACCTGAGGTACCCAGGGACCCCCCCTGGAAGTCCAGGGCTTTAAAAAGCTTTTAAGTGTTGACTTTGACTTTGGGTTTTTAGCTGATCAGAGAAACTTAGTGCTGTGTCCTTAAGAGTTCTTCCAGGTCCATCCCTTTACAGAAGGGGAAGAGACGAGCCAGTCAGGGTGCGATGTAGCAACGATGAAACATACAACTTTCCTCTAGTTCCTAAATGCTCCCCC
>NW_022103928.1:28163753-28165324 GCF_000313985.2 Echinops telfairi | reverse complement strand
TA
This sequence comes from Echinops telfairi, assembly GCF_000313985.2. NCBI lineage: Eukaryota > Metazoa > Chordata > Mammalia > Afrosoricida > Tenrecidae > Echinops > Echinops telfairi. Next base: position 28,165,322 of record NW_022103928.1, on the reverse strand, counting down.
TTCTATTGTGTATGTACCAGAGTTAATTTATCCGTTCCTACACAGATGAGGTTTTTGATTGTTTTCTTTTTTCTGCTGTTATAGAAATTGCTGCCATAAACATGGGAGTACATCTATCTGTTTGTATCTTGTTCTTTATTTCCTCAGTGTGCGTACCAAGCAGAGAGATGGCAGACATAAGGTAGGATCCGTTGTTTAAGGAAGCACCAGACTGTTTTCCATAGTGGTTGTACAGTTCTGCAATCCTACCGGCCACATAGGAGCATTCCCATCACTCCACGTGCTGTGCATCACTTAGAGTTTTCTTTGTGTGTGTGTGTGTGTGTGTGTTTTAACTTTTTAAGAGTATCAGCTTGAGGTATTATCATTGTTTATATTTGTATTTTTCTTATAACTAATGATCATAACCATTTCTTCCTATGATTGTTGACCACCTGAACATCATCTTGAGTAAATTTTCATATCTTGTGTCCACCTTTTTATTGGGTTACTTGTGGTTTAAAACACTTTTTTATTAAGGTGTTATTTTCTACATATTTTTGAAATTTGTCCATTTCTTTTAGGTTTTCAGATTTGTCCATTTCTTTTATGTATCATGTAATCATCACCTTCATTTCTCTCACCAAGGCCATATTTTCTAACTATTGTTCCTTCCTCTTTGTCTCCAACTTTTGCATTCCAATCACCAATAATTATCCATGCATCTTGCTTGCATGTTTGATCAATTTCTGACTGAAGACATTGGTAGAATTCTTCAATTTCTTCATGTGTTAGCCCGGGTTGACTAGAGAAAAATATCCAGGGAGACACTCGCATATGTGTAAGAGAGAACTTTATATAAAAGAGCAATTATACATTGAGAAACATCCCAGCCCAGTCTAGATAAAGTCCATGTGTCCAATATTAGCCCATATGTCCAATACTAGTTCATAAATTCCTCTTTACACTCATGCAGCCATGAAATAATGCCGAATGCAGGAAGATCACAGTCCAGTGGGTGGAAAGTCTTGTGGAGCCAGTGGTGGTGAAAACATCTCAGCGCTGGCGTGGGTCTCCATGTGGCTCCTCCAGCTTCAGGGCTCTGGCTGTATCAGTGTAACTCCATCAGGCTTGTCATCAGGAATGTCTCGAAGGGAGTGAGTGTATCTGGCCTCCAGTGAGATGTTTATTTCTGTAGTGCCTCCAAATGAGGTCATCAAGCCGCAACTTTTGACAGGCCAGACTCCACCCCTTCACTCTTAATAGTCTCAAATTGACACCAGATTATGTAACTGCCACACTTCAGCACTAGCTTTTGTGGTAGGTACATAGTTTAAATAATAGTTGTATCGACTGGATTTCCTTGAAGGCATATAGATTTCATCCTATCATAGACAACATTATATTTCAAGATGAATTTTGAAACATTCTTTTTTTAAAAAATAATTTGATTTGGGGCTCATACAACTCTTATCACAACCCATTGTGTCAAGCACATTTGTATATTTGTTGCCATCATCATTCTTCTGATGATCCCTTATACCTGATCCCTTCGACACCTCATGATCGCACAGGCTGGTGTGCTTCTTC
>NW_022103928.1:28159687-28162561 GCF_000313985.2 Echinops telfairi | reverse complement strand
TTGTATTCCAAATTCCAATTATTAGTAATTTTTGCAGCTTACCTTGAATTGTGCCCCATCAGCAGATGCAGGTCCTGCAGGTTCCACTCCCACTGCCTTCACATCACCATGGCGGACTCTGCTTTGGGAAAGCAGCTCCTCCTCAGGCACATTCTGTGTGCCTTCCGACCAAACAGGCCCCTCCTTTGGCACTCTCTCCGTCAAAGTCCTGCTTCCCTTTATTTCTGACAATGTTTCAAAACTATGTTTAAGGATTTCAGTGGCTACTTCCTCCGAAGTGGCAAGTCACTTCCTTCCTTGTTGTCTCAGTCTGGAAACTCTTCGAAACCTGTTCACTTTGTGTGACTCTGCTGTATTTTGAAATACCAGTGACGTATCTTCCAGCATCACAGCAACTTGCTAGCCATCACAGTAGGACAAACTGACAAACTAAATGGTGGAGAACAGACGTCACGTGGCCCTAAGTAATTGGGGATCTGCTTCCTGCTGTTTCTGTCTCAGTGGTTCAGTTTTCAGTTCGTTGCCTACTTTACCATGGAGGTCCACTTATTTGGAATCTGAATTCTTACTCCCATGTCCCCCCTGGCATCCACCCAGCCTCATCCCCAGCTGGAGTCAGCCTGTGTTCATAAACATATGAGTAGTTAGGTCTCAAACTGGGTGTTGTCTTGGACAACCTGATGGAATCAATAGACCCACTCTCTCAGGAATATGTACCTAGAAGCCTTACCTGTGATTTCAGGGGGTGGTAGGCCTACAAAGTCTATCCATAGACATGGATCTGAGAAACTAGATTCAGGTAAACCATGGCTTCGAAACAGCCTTTGAAGGGTGACTATTATGGACTATGGACCTCAGAGTAAATTGAACCAGAGTGCTTGACATTTCCAGATTTTCATCAAGTATCTATGATGTCAACATATTAATAGAATTAAATGAATAGACCACTTATACCTTAGAAAGAATAGCTTTAGTTAGAGTGCTTTCTTCCCAAATTAATATAGATGGATTTTAAGAGAAAGGATTTAAGAGAATTGAAGAATTTAAGAGAAAGGATTTCCTTTGGAGAATGTCTGTATGGGAAGCAACAGATCAGGAAGTCACCTCGGCTCCCTTGTGTTCCTTCAGGGGTTCTCTGCCCCTCCCCAGGATACACTAGAGCTGGCCAGACCCCAGGTACCCAACCTATCTGGCAACACTGAAGCCAGTGAATGCAAAACACGGATTATTTCAAGTTATGCAAGCTATGTGATCGTAAGGACAAGGGGACATACACAGACTCATTCATTCTTAGCCCTACCTTGTAGATGGAGACTTAGGCTTGGACCTCCTTGCCTCCGTTTTGGGACCTCTCTCGGGGATCATGTTTCCACTTTTTAGAATGGTTTCCTTCAACAGAGAATCGGAGGGATGTGGGGGCAGGTGGGGGAGGGAGCTTCATTTTATTAATAAAGTTAGTGGGCACCCAGGACCCACCCTATTTTGAGAGAAAAGGATGAATCTTTGAGCTGTCTCAGCTCTCTCTGATAGAAGCCAGGCTAGCCGGCAACAGCCCCCTCACCTCATTGGGCGTCCTCTTGACTGAACTGGGAATTCAGGATTTAAGCTCCTTGGCAAAGAACTCCTGTTGTTTCCCGGACCATCAATGAATCCCTTCATCACACTCTGTTCAGCTGTGCTTCCAATGTGTCCTGTGATACCGAACACAGCTAACTCTCTTTGAGAGAAGCTTCAGCTTGCTATAGGTCGCGAAACCCTCACCCCCTGCCCTTTCCAATTCTTCATTGCGTTATAGGATTATCTCCCTGAACACCTCAGAAGCTGTGTCTGTGAATTAGGTTTCTACCACTAGGACCAGAGGGAGAGGTGCCCTAGCATATCATCTGGGAACAGCATCCCGCCTTGCTAGAATCTTCTATCTCAACCATCCCAGAATCCTGAGGTTTCCTAGGTGGGACTACCCCCAAGTCTTTGGGCCATTGCTAGGTGCACACTTAGCTCATCCTACAACAATAGCCACATGCTGGCCAGTAATGGGTCTAGACTCAGTTCTTGGGGACTGTGAACATGTCCCTCATTCTCTCTGTGTCTCACTGTCTTTAATTCTAGATGAGGAAGTTGGACTCAACGATCTTGAAAGGAAGATTGGATGTTACTATGTTCCGATAGCCAAAGCACTTGGGCAGCTGTCTGATCCCTTGAGTAGAGAAAAAGTTTAGAAAACACTTTGCTCACCTCATGGTTCCCATCAAACACTGGATTCAGGGTCAATTCTGTTTCTACAGAGAGTCCTAGGCAACACTCTCAGGTAAACAGACAGCAGCCATGAGATCCAAGCCACCCTAGGGTTTGCACTTATTAGTTTCAGACCCCAGAGCCACCACAGTGTGCATTTCATTTATGTGTCAGTACCCCCCAGGTGTCTTCCTTTAATAGCCAATCCACCTGTGAAAACCTTGCCTTAAGGCCTTCCCTCACACCAAGATACACATTTTACATTTCTATTGAGAGCAAACCTCAGTCACTGTGTGCCTGACGCTGTGCTCAGGTCTGGCCTTTGCATATATTCCTGGACTTATTTAGCCCACTGCCCCCTTTTCATAATACACAAAACCGACCGAACAAGAAAATCTTAGCACCTCTCTGGCAATTAAAATTTCATGTACTATAGCCCATAATCCAGGATAAACTGTAAATATTTGCTTTTGCAGCCTCTGGATCCTTCTCTGGTGGTGTGGTAGGTAACAGCGTTGGTCTGCTAACCACAAGATCAGCTGTTCAAAACCAACAGTCTTTCTGTGGGGGAAAGATGGGGCTTTCTCTTGTAAAGATTTATAGTCTCAGAAACCCACAGGGAAGGTTCTAGTCTGTCCT
>NW_022103928.1:28144328-28157895 GCF_000313985.2 Echinops telfairi | reverse complement strand
GAATATATACCACATAATAGTATTTATCACACTCCATTCTTTTTTATGATTACATACTGTTGTATGTATGGAATATATACACCACATTTTGCTTATCTGTTCATCTATTGAAGGAAACTGGGAGTTTCCACCTTTTGGCGACTGTGAATAGTGCTACTATAAACATTCTTGTACAAGTTTTTGTTTGAGGCCCTGTTTTCTATGCTTTGGGCTGTATGCTTAGTAGAAGTGCCAAGCCACAGTGTAATGCAATGTGTTCACTTACCTGTGAAATGTATCCCACCGCCGCGGCACCGTTTGGCATTCCCACCAGCAACAGATGAATTCACACGCCCATCAACACGGCTCCTCGACAGTTCTACTCGTCCCTTCCTTCAATTGTTATCGGAAATTGCATCCTTATAATCCATCGTGTGCCCATTCGCACAGCTTTACATTATCTCTTTATGCATTTCTCTTTCAAACCATACAGGGGAAACCAAACCAAAACACAGTCATGCTGACTTTTATGTTTGGGCGTAGTTACCGTCACTAGCTACGGATCCCTAGCGGTATAGGTTATGCTTTAGGCTGCTAACCTCAAGGACAGCAGTATGAAGCTACCAGCCCTGCTCCCCAGTAGAAAGACTCGGCTTTCTACTCCTATAACACTTACAGCCTCAGAAACCTACAGGAGTAGTTCTACACTACGAGTCGAAATTGACTGTGTGCAGTGAGTTCTGAGTTTGTTAGAGCTAGTGGTCTTTCATTACATTTCATTTCATTATATTTTATGCTTACTATCTACTACTCCTAGGAACCCTGGTGGCATAGTGGTGACCTGTTGGGCTGCAATCTGCATGGTCAGCAATTCAAAACCACCAACAGCTTCGTGGGAGAAAGACTGGGCTTTCTACTCACATAAGCAGGGCATCACTGTGAGTCAGCATTGACTCCATGGTAGTGAGTTTTTGTTTTACTCTACTACCCCAAGGTACCCTGTGGCATTGGAGTTATGCGTGGGGCTGCTGACGACAGCAGTTTGAAACCACCAGCAGGGAGAAAGATGAGGCTTTCTACTGTGACAAAGGTTACAGCCTCAGAAATGCACAGGGCCAGTTCTCCCCGTCCTATTGTGTCACGAGGCGTCCGCATCGACCCCCGATGGCAGTGAATTTGTTTGTTTGTTTTTGGTATCTGCTACCCCTAGTGGCATAGTGGTTACCTGTTGGGCTGCTAACCACAAGGTCAGTAGGTCAAATGCACCAGCCACTCAGCAGGATAAAGATGAGGCTTTCTGCTCATCTTTATACATACAGTCGCAGAAATCCCAAGGGACAGTTCTACTCCTGGTGTCTGTCTAGTGAACCTTCATTACATCTTGAGGGACTCCTTTGAACATTTCTCTTTTTTCAAATCTTTTGGTTGTGATGTAGGTGAAGGTTTACTGAGCAGCAGGTCATAAATGTTACATTCAATAACTTGTTCACATTTTGTTTCAACTCATCCATTTAAATTCCCTTAGCATACTTATCCTACTTCCTCCCAGCACTTCCTGCTTCCATTCCTCCTCCTTTCCAAATTCTGCATCCTGGGGCCCATGCTGCCAATTTGACCTTAAAAGGAGCTCTGGTGGCATTGCTGGGTAAGTGTGTGACCATTAATCACGGGTCTGTGGTTCAAACCCACCACAGCGGGAAGATGAGGTTATCTGCTCCCATAGGGATTTACAAACCCTTGGAAATCCTACATAGGTCTATAATTTGGAATTGACTCAATGGCAGTGAGTTTTGTTTGGTTGGTTTTTAACTTAAAGAGTTGATCATTCTCAATTGGGGATGCATTGTGATCCAGGCTAACAGGTGATGGACTAAGGGAGGCTTGAAAGGTCCCACTAGTCTCTTTCTGACCAATAAGCCTTGTTTCTCCCATGATTTTGATTTCTGTTCCACATTGTCTTCCACTCTGTCCAGAACATTCCAATATTTCAGAGCAGTTAGTCATAATAGGTGGGTACCATCTAACTTTTCTGATCTCAGGATCATGGTCTGGGACTGATTTTTGCCATGTATCTTTTGGTTTTCATCACTTTCCTTTCTTCTGGATGAAGAAAGACGCATAGTTACACCCGAGGTGACTGCTACCTGGCTTTTGAGACCCCAGTTGCTACTCGCCAAAGTAGGATGTAGAATAGTGTCATTGTGAGTGACAACAGTATATCAGTTGAACTTGGTGCCCCATGATAACATGGTCCCTGAAGCTCAGTGACTCATTCCTCAGGGCATTTGGCAATTCTTGTTAGACTCATCTACTAGTGATGAATTATCTCAGCTGTTGTCTGAAGAGGTTGTAACTTCTTATTCTTTACATTTAAAATTTTCCATTTAAAACTTTTTATTGTGGTAAATATTTTTCATTTTAGTAATTTTTGAGTGTACAATCAGTGATGTCAAATTATATTTACATTGGTGTGCAACTATCCATACCCAAAACCTTTGAATCGGGCCAAACAGGAATCCAGTAACCATTAAGCAGTGCGTCTCCCTCTCCCTTCCCCCCAGTCCTGGCCACCACTAGACTGCTTTGCTCTCCTTAATTAGTCTGTTGTACACCTAGTCCTGGCCACCACTAGACTGCTTTGCTCTCCTTATCAGTCTATTGTACACCTAGTCCTGGCCACCACTAGACTGCTTTGCTCTCCTTAATTAGTCTGTTGTACACGTATGAGTTCTCCTTAATTTTTGAAAGGTAGTTTTGCTTGATGTAGAACCAATGGATGACTGGTTTGCTTTTTCCTTCCAGCAATTTAAATATGTCATCTCACTGTCTCTTACATGCTGTAGTTTCTGATGAAAAATCTAATTTTAATCTTACTGAGGGTCACTGGTGCATGAGGACTTTCTTCTCTCTTGCAGCTCTTGAGATTCTTTCTTTAGCTTTCTACAGCTTGACCACAATGTGTTTGTCATAAATATCCTTGAGTTTATCCTATTTGGAGTTCATTGAAATTCTTAGATGTATAGATTCATGTTTTTCATCAAATTTAGGATTTGATGAAATCCTAAATTTTTTCAGCCACTAATTTAAAAAAATCTCTCTTGGCCTTCCTCTCTCTCTTCTCTTTTTGGGACCTACTGTGCATGTGTTGCTACACTTGATGGCATTCCACAGTCCCCTTCGACTTCATTCCATTTTCTTTATTAAAATGTATTTCTTCAACTATATGCTGCTCAGACAAAACTATTCTTATTAACCCATCATCAAGCTTGCTGTTTTTGTCTTCTACTGATTTAATTTCTGTGAAAGATATCACAGTTTTCCCATTTCTGACATTGTACTTTAAAGCTCCAGATTTTCCATTTGATTAATTTTATAATTTTTGTCTCTGTACTGACACTCTCAATTTAGTGAGCTTTTGTCTTTATGATTCCTGTAAGCTAATGGTTTCCTTTAGTTATCTGCTCATATTTAAAAGAGTTGACCTTTGTCTAACAAGCCCAGGGTATTTCCCCCAGGAGCATGATTTCTGTCCAAACTCTTTATTTCCTGTGAATAACTCGTACTTTATTGTCTTTTTGCATAGATTTTTGGTTAGAAATTGAATATTTTAAATATTATAAGATGGTCCTACCAGTTCTCTCAGTTGGTCCCATTGCAGTGGCTTGCATGTTACTATGATGCTGGAAGCTATGACTGGTATTTCAAATACTAGCAGCATCAACCCTATGAACAGATTTGAATGGAGCTATGAGACTAATAGAGACTAGAAAGAAGGTCTGGGTAGTCCACTTCTGAGAGATTAGCCATGGAAAATCTTCACTTGATCTTAGCCAAAAGGCCGAGAAGCGATAGCCATGGAAAATCTTATGAGCAGCAGTGGAACTCTGTCTAATGTAGTGCTGGAAAAAGCACCCGAAAAATCAGGTTCAAAGACACTGCAAATATGACTGCCTCTTCAAAGTGGAGTGGATTTTAATGTCATGGATGAAGCAAAGCTTTTGGGACTTTCCTTTACAGATAGAGCATGGTTCAAAATGAGATGAAATGTCTACAAACATCCATTAATAATCATAATGGGATGTACAAACTATGAATCTAGGAAAATTGTAAAGTATCAAAAACTAAATGATATGCATAGAGATTAATATCCTAGGCACTCGTGAGCTACAGTGGACTAGTATTGGCCATTTTGAGTTGGATAATCATATGGTTTGCTATGCCAGGAATGGCAAATGGAAGAGGAATGGCATCATATTAATCATCAAAAAGAACATTTAGAAATCTTTCTTGAAGTACAGTGCTGTCTATGCTAGGATAACATCTGTATGCATACAAGGAAGACCAGGTCATATGCCTATTATTCAAATTTATGCCCAGTCATTAAAACCAATGAAATTAAAGAATTTCTACCAACTTCTTCAGTCTGAAATTGATGAGAAAGCCAATCAGTATACATTGATAATTACCTGTAACTGGAATGAGAATATTGAAAATAAAGAGAAAAAGTATGGCCTTGGTGATGGAACTGAAGCTGAAGATGGCGTGATATAATTTTTTTTTTTTGGGAGTTTTATTTTTTTATTTATTTTTTTGAATATTTAAATGTTTAGGTTTTTTTTTTTCTTTTAAAAAAATCATTTTATTTGGGGCTCATTGATATAATTTTTCAAGACCAACTTCTTCACCGAAAATATCTTTCTGAACAACATGAATAGAAGTTGCCAGATGGAATGACTACACAGGAAAGAGATATGGAGAAGCTCAGTATCATCAGCCACACAAGGTTAGGACTGATACCAGAACAGACCATATGTAAGTTCAAGTTGAAGCTGAAGAAAAGTAAAACAAGTCCATGGGAGCTAACATACAACCTAGAGTATATTGTATCTGAATTTAGAGATCATCTCAGAAACAGATTGATGCATTGAACACTAACGACTGAAGGCCAGCTGAATTATGGGTTGACATCAATAGACATCATACACGAAGAAAGGAAAAAGTCTATAAAATGACAGGAAAGAAAGAAAAGACTAAAGTGGATGTCAGATGAGACACACCAACTTGCTCTTGACCAGAGACTACTTAGAGCATCATAAAGCAAAAGAGCTGAGCAGAAAGTTTCAAAGGGCAGCTCAAGAAGACAATGTGAAGTATTATAATGAAATATGTAAAAAATCCATAGTTAGAAAAGCAAATTGGAAGAACACAGTCAACATTTTTCAAACCAAAGAAACTAAAGGAGGAAAAAAATCAAGTTTAGGGTTGCACCATTAAATAGTCCTGTGGAGGAAAAAAAAAAAGGAGAAAGAAACAGCGGATGGAAACTATTATCTTGATGATAAAAACAAATATGAAGATTGCATGATAGAATTTTGCAAGACAAACATCTTGCACACAGCCAACACGTTTTCAACAACACAAATGGCAACTATACACATGGACATCTCCAGAAGAAATACACAGAAATCAAATTGACTACATTTGTCAGAAAAGACAATGGAGAAGCGCAATATCAGCAGCTAAAACCAGGCCAGGGGCTGAGTGTAGAACAGATCACCAATTGCTCATGTGTAATTTCAGATTGAAGATGAGGAAAATTACAATAAGTCCACAAGAGTAAAAAAATGGAAGCTTGAGTCTATCACACCTGAATTTCAAGAAGATCTCAAGAACAGATTTGTTGCATTGAACACTATCACAGAAAACCCGATGAGCTGTGGAGGATGTCAAGAACAAAATTCACGAAGAAAGCAAACGTCATTAAAAAGACAAGAAGGAAAAGAACAGGGTGGGTGCCAGAGGAGACTCAGAAACTTGGTCTTAATCGTAGAGGAGCTAAGGCAGAGGGAAGAAATGACATCAAAGAGCTGAATAGAAAAGGTCAAAGGGCAGCTCAAGAAGACAGTCAAATATTATAATGAAATATGCAAAGACGTATATTGAGAAACCCAAAAGGGAAGCATACACTTAGTATACCCCAAGCTGAAAAACTTCAAGAAAAGAATTCAAGCCTCCTCAGGTTGCAATGTTGAACGATTCTATGGGCAAAATACTGAACTCTGCAGGAAGCAGCAAAAGAAGACGGAACGAATACACAGAGTCACTGAACCAAAAAGAATGAGTTGCCATCTAACCATTTCTAGAGGTAGCATATGAGCAAGAGCCAATGATGTTGAAGGAAGAAGTTCAAGTTGCACTGAAGGCATTAATCAAGAAAGAAAGAAAAAAAAAAGGAAAGAGAGAAAGCTCCAGGAATTGAGGAAATACCAATTGAAATGTTTCAAAAAGCTGATGAAGCACTGGAAACACTCATCTATGCCAGGAAACTTGGGAGATGGCTACTTGGCCGACAGACTGAAAAAGATAAGTATTTGTACCGAATCGAAGGAAAGGTGACTCAACAGATAGTTCAAATTATAGAACAATATCATTGAGATCACATGCAAGTAAACTTTTGCTGCAGATCATCCAACAAAGGTTGCAGCAGTCCATTGACAGGTGGCTGCCAGAGGTTCAGGCCAGATTCAGAAGAGGACATGGAACAAGGGATATCATTGCTGATGTCAGATGGATCTTGGTTCAAAGCAAAAACTACCAGAAAGATCTTTACTTGTATTTTATTTACTATGCCAGGGCATTGGACTGTGAGGATCCTAACAAACTATGGATAGCCTTGAAAAGAATGGGAATTCCAGAATACTTACTTCATTGTGCTCATGCAGAACTTGTACATGGATCAAGAGGCAGTTGTGTGAACAGAACAAGGAAACCATGCAGTCATGGTTTAAAATCAGGAAAGGAATGCATCAGGGTTGTATCCTCTCACCATACTTAGTCAATTTGTGTGCTGAACAAATAGTCAGAGAAGCTAGATTATATGAAAAAGATTGTGGCCTCAGAATTGGAGTGAGGCTTATTAACAACCTACAATATACAGATGACACAGCCTTGCTTGCTGAAAGTGAGAAGGAATTGAAGCACTTGCTACTGAAGATCAAGGATGGCCGCCTTCAATGTGGATTACACCTCAATGGAAAAAAGAAAGAAAACCCAAATCCTCACATCTGAATGAATAGACAACATGATCAATGGAGAAAAGATTGAAGCTGGTCAAGGATTTCATTTTGCTTGGATCCACAATCTATGCTCATGGACCAGGCAGTGTTTACTTCTGTTGTACAGAGTCACTATGAGTCAGAACCGACTAGAGGGCACTTAAAAATCTATAGATACATCAAGAAGTCCGGGTGGTTTAGTGGCTAAGTGCTGAGCTTCTAACCGACTGGATGCCAGTGAGAGTTTTTGTAGATTGACTTAGCATTGAGGCATTCCTGCAATGTTTAGCCAGGTAAGCACCACAACTCAGCCTTAGCTTTCACTCTCTGCTGTACAGAGCCTAAAGATCAACCAGATGTGAAAGCTTAGGGTCTTCTTGGCTTTTTTCTTAGCATGCTTCTAGTTCAGTCATGGACATAGCCTTGTAGATTCCCTGAAATACCTGGGAGGGTTCAAAGCTCTTCCTGCCTGGATGTATCTCCAACCCCATTCTCTTAATTTCTACGTGTCTCCTGCTTGCCCAGTGGGTTATTCTTGCCTCAGGTGTCTGTAATGAGTACATACTCTTAAGAGCTTTAAACAATCATCACGGAGGAGGCTCTTCCTATGCTGAGAAAGTTCTGAGAGAGATGAACAAGAGGCAAGCCTGTGAGCTGATCCCTTGGGAAGACACTAGACAAACCAAGACCTACCACCACATTCTCTCTGGCACCACCAGGCCACAACAGAAATGGTTCACTCTGGACTAGGAAATGAGGGATGATAAATAGTTTAGAAAGAAATCTGCAATGCTCCCTTATTAAGCACACTTCTAGTTGCTTTAAATTTTTTAGTTTTGTTTTTTAATTAGATTCCAGTGTCCAGAGAAAATAGATTCTGACACTCTTTGTTAGGCTGTTTCTTGAGTGGAGGAGCAGAGTTTGAGAGTTTTTTTGGAACTGTCACCAAGCATTACTTTTATCTCAATTTTTCATATGTGGAAGCAGAGCCTAGGAGGGGTTACATAATTTAGTAGTAGACCAGGATGGATAGACCAAATGGGGCACAACTCAAGCGTAGCCTCAGAGCTCAGTGCTTTACAGAGTCTGACTGAGCTCCATCCCCTTGGCATACAATGCGAAAGACACACAGCCCTGCCCACAAGGACCTGCATTCCTAGAGACCATTGTAAACACTCGGTGCTGTTTGAGAAGCACACGGGTGAGGAAGTGTGGAAGAGTCAGAAACCACTTCTGACGGTGGAGAGGTAGAGGGCAAGGAAGCTGTGTGGAGAAGGTTGGCAGACTGTACCATCACAGCGATGCTCAGTGATCATGGCCGCTTTTGCTGGGCCCTGCGGATAGTGGACTTCACTGAATTCTCACAAGGTACGTGCCTCTGAGGCTTGGGGGAAGCAATTGCTCCAGTCATACAGCTCAAGAGGTTGGTGTGGAGATTGCAAACCAGGTCTGTGGGACTCTAAAGGTTATGTTTTTCTCATGTTTCAAGAGTGGATCCCTGTACCAGGGGATCTGTACACTGAGCAGGCTAAAAGGAAGAGCAGCGCTCATGAAAAGCATGTGACTATTTTCAAACTGTCAGGCAAGGATTTAGGGTGGTGAATCCCACTGCTAACAACCATGGAATGTCTTCTATATAAGGTAATCCCTACATACAAGACAGTAGCTACCAGCACCGTGGCCCTGTGAAGCAGGACAAATGCTTCCTGGCACCTCCTTAATAGGAAAGGAACAGGGAGACATTGCCTGTCCTTCTAGATTGGCCTTAAGTAAGGTAGCCTGACAGTGTTAGCAGTATCAGTGGACTCAGAGTTCAGCGTCTGGCTCTGTGATGTTGGGCACGTCATTTCTCTGCCCCCTGGGCTCTTCATCTGTAGGGTGACCAACTCATCCTGTCGCCCAACACTTTCCTGATTTTAGCACCAATGAGTCTGTCCCTCAAGAAATTCCTCAGACCTAAAGAAACCATACTTATCTATGAGATGGAGATAACATGAGGACTTCCTACTACAGGGCTGGTGTAAGGAACTGAAGGAATAGAAATATATGAACGCACTCAAGGTGTGGTTGCATTCCATTATCATTTATTTGAATTGTTACTTATGCGAAGTACAGGGAGGGTCATTGAAGAGGAGAAAACATGTATCCAATAGGGAGTAACACTTTGACCTGTAGACTTGCTTCCCATGGGGCACCTGAGCACAAAACCTGGGGAGTTTTCTATTAGTTCCACTTGACCATTTCGAACAGCTATCCCTCCGGAAACATCGCCATGTGTCAGATCCCAACGTGCTGCCGAGGGAGAACCATTACCTGGCTCTTTAATGACACACCCAACTTCTTCCTGGCTTTGTTCAACGCTGAAGGCCAGGGCTGTGTTCAGTACAATTCAAAAACTCGGTGAGTGGGTTGTGGGAACTCTTCTCCCATGGAAATATCTCTGGGGGTGGCAGAGGAGAGGACTAGGTGACAACTAGAAGTCTCTGGAGAAAGTACGGGGTCTTCAGCATACAGAGGGGGAGAAAGACAAGGAGAAAAGATTGAGGCAAAGCCTGTGGAGAAGTGGGCATTAGGAGGTCAGGCCCTTGCTTGTTGGATTCACATTGCAACCAGTGAGAAGGGCAGCTCCCCAAGCCCTACTCTCCCTGGTACTTCCATGCTACCTCACCCAGTGCTGAAGCATATCATCAAGATCTTGATGGTTGGTTAGATTCTTGGAGGCCTTCTCTCGTGGAGAAATGTCCTCTACCAGGAATGGGTGGAGGCAAGGCTATGGACACCACTTCTGTAGAGTCTTTTAAGAGAAACACATAGTCGTACTAGCCAAAAGTTGGTGGGTGCTGTTGTTTTTTTTTCAACCTTTCATCAGGAGCTTAGAAGCAATGAGTTGCTTTTATATTATGGATGGTCCAGTTCCTGTTTTAATGCCCTGAGAGCTTGTATGCTTATGACCCCAGAACAAATCCCATTTCTTCCCCTCTTGGGGTTGGCCTAAGTATCCACCATCTCCCTAAGACCCGCCTCTCCCCCCATCCTGGAGAGTCCCCCAGGAGCAGCAAGTATTGAAGGGCCTCAGATCGTACTAGGCCAAGGAAGCAAGACAACCTACAGGACCCTAAGGTTCCTCCAGGTAGGGACAAAGTGTCAGAGCCCTGCCTGTAGTGATGAGATCTTCTTTCCATGGCTCAGCAGCAACTGTGACTTCCGTTCTCTCCTAGCTGTCCATACGTCTTGGTCTTGGATGAGGACGGGGGGACTACCAATGACCATCAGGGCTATGTCGTTCACAAGTGGAGCTGGACGTCGAAGACAGAGACGCTGCTCTCCCTGGAGTACAAGGTAAGGGCAGGCAGCACAGGGCACCCTCACCACAGCGAGGGCCAGGCAGTTTTCTCAGAGCTGTCTAGCATGAAGAGCAAAAAGGCTCTGCCCCCAAGCAACTCTTTTATTTTTCTTTCTGATCCATTAATTAATTTTAAAATCATTTTATTGGAAGCTCTTTCTTACAGATATCATAACAATCCATAGTTCAAGCACATCAAGCAGTGTTGCTACCACAATCAGTTTAAAATCATTTTCTTTCTTCTTGAGCTCCTTTATCCCCTCCCTCCCCCACCTTAGCCCCCAGGAACCCTTATTTGATTTATCTATTGGCCATTTCTTACACCATCTAAGACATCCATTCACACACAGTTCTGTTGTTCACTCCCCTCGAGTGGGGTTATGCAGCCATCAGTGCTATCAGCTCCCCATTCCGCTACCCGCCCCCCTCCACACACACACTCTGCCTCGCTTCCTGTACCTCAGGGACCCATTACTCCTGTTACTGTTTCTGAAGGGCAATCTATCTTGGCTTTCATGTATTGAATGATCTTAATTATACAAATGAACATATGCAAGTCTAACGTGATTAATGAGGTAAAACAAATAAAAACCATAATAGTAAGGGGAGGAAATATTAAAGAACTAGAGGATAGTTATGTGTTTCATCAGTGCTATACTGCACCCTGGATTTATTGTCCCTTATGTGTGACCCTTCTGAGAGGGATTGTCCAACTATCTTACAGTGGGTCTCCTCCAAATCCATACCCCTTCACATCGATTTGGTTGCTTGATTTTGAATTTCTGATACCTTTTCCCATGGACACCTCATGATCACACCAGCTGGTGTGCTTCTTCCATGTGGGTTTTGTTGCTTTCCTGTAGATGACCACTTGTTTAACTATGAGTCTTTAAGACCCCAGATGCTATATCTTTTAATAGCCAGGCACCATCAGCTTTTTTCAACACATTTACTTATGCACCCATTTTGTCTTCAGTTATCATGTCAAGAAGGTGAGTATCATACAATGCCACATTATTAGAACAAACCATTCTTGTACTGAGGTAAGATTTAAGTAGAGGCCCTTGTTTCATTTGCATATATACACACATATAAACAAATACACCTATACTTATATATTTACATATATACATATCTATATATATCGATATTTTTTCTTTCTTCTTCTTTCCTCTTTTTCTTTTTTCTTTCCTCCTAAACTATCATGTTTACCCATTGTTCACCTCTCAGTAATTCCTCTCAGATATAATTTGATTGATCAAACATGACTAGAAAAGCTACACCCTCCTCACCATCAATTTTAGAGCCCGTACTATTCCCCTGCCCCCATCATTATTGGCTCACCACTCACCTCCCCCACCTTCTCCCCTCTCATGCACTTCCACCCCCCACCCACTGGTCCCTTTGCTATCTCTGAGGGATTGCTTATCTTGTATAGATAAACACCAAAAGAAAAAAGGAAGACCATACAAATAGTCCCACGTCTAACAGGGATCCTGACACAAAGTAAATGAATATCTCTCTGTTAAATAGCAAGAAAAACACGCTATAATCCATTGGTCCAGTCCTCTTTTCTTTCAGGGTTCCATATCCTGGGACCCCTCGAGCAACTGTTATTCTCATTTAGAGGTTCCCAAGTTGGTGGATAGTGAATAGTGAGTGGGGGAGTGGCAAAATGGCCCTTGATGGAAAAACCACTGAAATAGAAGATAGAAAGATAAACGAGACCCCCATCCCACCTCCAAGGAACACAAGAGTCTAGTCAAGTGCTAAGCACACAAGACAGACAAAGACAAAGACTGTGAGTGAGGGTGAATTTCATAGGACTGCGATTTAGAAAAAGACCACAGAACATAGAATCAGCTCAAGGTGGTCTCAGATTATCCACCCCAAGGTGAGGGCACCCATGGAACACTCGAGGTCTATCGGGTGGCTCGAGCACCATGCCCCTGGTCCCCTGTCTCTTGCCCTTTGTATTCATCCACTAGTTTTTCTCCTCAAAGCCTGCTTTCTTTATTTCATTCATTTATACTCCTGCTGTTTTTAGATCATGCCTCTGCTCAGAAATATTCAATCTCATGAACACACCTCACTTTTACTGCCGCATGGCCTGAAATCACCCTTGCTTGCTCTCTGTCGATTCAAGCCCGCCTCCTTTCAAAACCCTTTCAACGGCCCCTCCTTCACAGCCTCTGCTCATGCCCATTTCCTTCTCTTCACAGGGCCCACAGGCTGCATTACTCATTTCACAGTTAGTCATGTAATGAAGAGGTTCTTGGCTCTAATTGCTGATCAGAATTCCCTTTTAAAAATATATAGATTCTTATGCCCAGAGTGATGCTGATTCAGTTAGTTTGTTATGAGTTCTGAATTTCTGTAGTATTGGTTTTTGGGGTTTTCTTTAAGTTCATAAGTGTTTCTGATGCTTGGTCAAGTCTGCAACTGTCAATCTCATGTTGAGTTGTCTTAATTTCTCATAAAAATAGGAAAAGTGTATTATCCCAGAAGATCATAAATTAGTTAAAGGCAGGTATCAGATTATGTGTTAATGTGGCCAAAGAAAAGGAACTGGGTGGGATGAGTATGAGGAGCCTGGTCCTGGTGCCAGCTTTCCCAGATGTGGGCAGTGCAGCTTGTGCAAACCACTTGGCTTCTCCAAGCTTTGGTTGTATCTTCTACATGAAGTGAGCCCCAAGACCTGCCTCTTTGCCTCTTTGCTTTTGTGAGAACTAAGCAATGGGGGAAGAAGATGCTTTGGCATCACTAACATAGCTTGTCAAGGTATTTCAGTTCATAGTTTCATTCATTGGAATTAAATACAGAACTATATGATTTATGCTGGTGCAGTCAGGAGCAGCCTGGAAAAGAGAGTGGGCTTTGGGCTGTCACATGAGTTGTAACTCAATAGAAGGGGGAAGGAAGGAAGAATATTCTGGGTAGAGGGCATTTGTAAAGTCTTGGAATTGAGACTAAGTGTGGCCTCCTTAAGAGTTCACAAGTGCTTCTTGTGAAGAAGAGAGAGAGGTTGAACAAGAAAGAAGGTGGGACCAGACGTCTGTAGTTTCTAGGCTGAGGATGAGAGGCACTGGAGGAAGGGTTAGTGTGGTATTCTGGGATCTGCAGTGACTAGAGTTGCTGTTTTTTATCATTAATATATATTATATATTTGTATATTATATATATATATATA
>NW_022103928.1:28139232-28144228 GCF_000313985.2 Echinops telfairi | reverse complement strand
TTATATTGTTTTGTGTATATATATATATTAATAAATATATATTTCTAGTGTTCCTTAGTCCTCCCTTTAAAAAATTGTTTCCTTCTGGCATGGTTTCCCTTCGGCCTGACAGACTTCCTTTATATTTCTTGAAGTACAGATCTGGAGGTAATAAATTCTCTGGTTTCCTTTCATGTGAAATGATGTTCCACCACATTCTGTCCTTCATAGTTTAAGATGGGAAGTCTTAAACTTTCTCTAGCTACTTTCAAGATCTTAGCTTTCCTTTGGCTTCCTCCGTTGAACTATGATACAGTCATCTTCATATTCTCTTTGGGATTTACCATTTGTCTTAAGTCTGGGGAGTCGTCTGCTATCATTTTAGAAAAACACTTTTTTGCTCTATTCTTTCTCTTTTTCTTCTGAGGCTCAAATTATATTGTGCCAAAGGTCACAAAGGTTATGCTCTTTTTTCAAACTTTGTCTCTTTATTGTTCAGATCAGATAATTTCTATATTCGAGTTCACGGAGTTTCTTCTGGCATCTCCATCCTGCTCTGAGCCCCACCCTGTGAAACTATTTCAGATATTATATTTTTCAGATTTGGAAATTTCATCTAGTTTTTCTTTTCTTTTGTAACTGACATTTTATAGGTTGTTTTGAGATCAATACAGAGACATTGTGTACAATTTGTACACAATTCTTCATGCACGTACCAAAATCCTAAAATGTCATGGAGATGCAATTCTTTTTAAAATTCCTTCACGGAAAGGAGTTGAACAAACAGTTTTCACCTCCTTGTCTGATAATTCCAATATCGACACCCTATCTAACAGGACTGCCGTCTGTGGATTATCTGTTGCCTCAAGAATGGGTCAGGGTTTCTAGGGGTTCACACATCATAGAACTCTCCAGTCCCTTAAAGGACACCCTTGGTAAAGTAGAGGGGTGGTTAAAAAGGAAAAAAAAGGGGGGAAATTCCTCCACGAGATGGACTGAGACAGTGGCTGCAGCAACGGGCTCAAGCATGGGAGCCATTGTGAGGCTGGTGCAGAGCCGGGCCAGGCTTCATTGTGTTGTTGTACATAGGGCGGCCCCGAGTCATTGACGGCACCGAACAACAACAGCATAGTGCCTGCTGGAGGGAAGTCAGGAAGGGGAAATGGGTCTATAGAAGCAGGAATCCTGTAACCTTTCATGCCTTCACCTGCAGGTGAATGACCAAATGAAGTTGACAGTGATGGGGCAGGATTCCATGGTGGTCACCTTCACCTCCCTGAGTGAGACAGTAACCCTCACTGTATCGGCCAACAATTGTCCTCATGGAATACCATCGGATAAACGGGTAAGGCAAAACTGACCAGCACTCCGCTCGGACATCTTAGTGTGGGAATTCATTTTCACCCCGATGCCTTTGCTCATGCTGTTTCCCCAGGGCAGGGCCCTGACTCTTTCTTTGCCTAATGGACTCAGTATTCGAGGCCCAGTCTTGAAATCCTCTTCCCTGTGAACTTACCCTTCTTAGGCTTTTCTAGACGTTAAGTGGCAGGAGCCTGTGAAGACTAGCTTAAGCATGCGTTCGCCTCACAACCCAAAGCCTGTCAGGATCTAGCTTCGGGCATGGCTGAATCCAAGTCCTCACTGTTCCCCTAAAATCTTTCCATCTCTTGACACCTTTTTCCTCTTTATCAGATGTATTGTCGGGAAACTTCTATCCTTAAGATGACATAAAAAATTAAATTTTAAAAAGATGAAATGATGCTCATGAGCACCTCTGGGCTATTATTCAACCAGCTTTCATCTTCCGAGGAGAAATAGGGCTTCTCTTTCCCAAATGCTTCAGTACAAGTGCCAGTTTTGAAACTTCCTGGCTCCACTGACTGTCCATGGCCGAAGCATCCTCTGTGACCAGGGTGTGTGTTCCTCCTCTTCCCCAGGCTGCAGTCTCTTGCCCATCCTGGGAGCCAACCGGTGAGATCAGCCCTAAGTGGCTCTCCAGGACTTAAGTACGAGGAATAGTGTTTCCCTAAAGGAAAAATCATGAGGCTGGTGGCATAGTGGTTACACATTGCACTGCTACCTATAAGGTCTGATGTTCAAAACCACCAGCCCCTCAGAAAGATGAGACTTTCTACTCCCAGAAGGACTTCCAAAGAATAAAGCCCCTAACTCACTGCCACAGAGTCAATGCCACCTCGTAGAGAACCCATAGGACAGGGTAGAACTGTTCCTATGAGGTTCTGAGACTGTAACTCTCTCTAGGAGCAGAAAACCCCATCTTTCTCCCAAGGAGTGGATGGTAGTTTCTTAACTGCTAACCTTGAAGTTAGTAGCCCAACGTGTAACCTCTGTGCCACAAGGGATCCTGTGATGCTGGAGGCTGTGCCCATAGTTCAAACGGTCATCAGATCTCAGTGGAGCTTCAAGACTAAGACAGAGTACAAAGAAAGACCTGGCAGTGATCTCCTTCTGAAAAACAGCCAATAACAAGCCCATGGACACAGCCTATCAGACACAGCATCGTCTGATACAGTGCTAAAAAGGAGGCCCTGGAATGGAAGGCACTACAATGGCTGCAGAACAAAGGCATACATCCTGGCTCTCATGACAGTGCTGTGGGCTGGCCAACACCGCTCTATTGTACACATGGTCTCCATGAGTACAATAAACAACAAATGTTTGTTGGATGAATGAGATCACAGCAGAGCCATCCATTCACTCGGTCTTTATTAACCCTGTTTCATGCCTGACTCTGGGCCAAAAGCAGAGGGAGAAAAGGTGGAGGTGGAGAGGAGAAGAGAAGCACAGTCACCAGTGCCTGAAGGGTGTGCCATCTAGAAGGAAAGGTTTGTCACAGAAGCACTGGGACAACCAAGCGTTCAGACGGCTGGTGAAAACCATTCTCATTCCACTAAAGACACTTCATCAGGACAGATTTGTTTAGGGAGGACTTCTTGGAACAGGAGCGGGATGGCTATAGCTCCCACTTTACGTGGGCCAGCCTCCACTTAAATCTGCCAGCCTGATAGACTTATTAATAGCCCCACTTGTCGCTCTCAGAGTTTTCCAGTTTGATGATAAACCCTGTGGTCATCTTGGAAGCCGTGGAGGCAGTGTCACATCCTGCCTAAGTCTGGAGACCTGCAGAGCTGACTAGTGTGCCACTTATTGTGGAGTTAAGCCTGACTCGTGGTGACCCAGATGGAGTAGAACTGTGCTCCACAGATTTTCAATGGCTTAGTCTTGAAAGTAGATCATTCATCCTTTTTCCCAGTGCACCTCTGGCTGAGCTCAAACTTTCAGCCTTTTCATTAGCAGCTCGGTTAGCCATTTGCACCACCTGGGGACTCTACAGTTGACATAACATCTAAAAAACCTTCCGTGCCATTGTTTTTGCTTTACTCCAGGAGACTAAGGGAGGGTTTGCTGAGAACAATGTTGACTGTTGCTCCAGGAGGAACAATCAGCATCTATGTTTTCCACTGCATTTCCGACTCAGCAGCATTTCAACTTCATTAATTCATTAATGAATCAATTAGCCCTTGCACTGCGGATGATATGAACCAAACCCACTACCGTTGAATCAATTCTGACTCATAGTAGAAGGTAGAACTAGTTTCCAAGGTGGTAACTCTTTATACAAACAGACTACCATCTCTTTGTCCTGTGGAGCGCGGGCGGGTTCCAGTTAGCAGAAGAGAGCTTTAACCATTGTGCCACCAGGGCTCCTAAGTGGCGGATGGGATATAGAAATGAAGAAGTTACACTCCCTCTCACCTCTGAGATAGTTTTAGTCTATTGGAAGGGACCAAAACACCACCACCAGTTCTAATCCTGCTTGATGAGCGCGGTGTGCCAGAGAGAAGAGTGCTGGGTCTGGGGGAGGGAGGCAAGGAGAGAACAGTGTTCATTGAAGGTGTCTCAGGAGAATTCTGAGGAATGCAGATGCCAGTGAATTCAACCTAGTCTGGCTTTATTTCAAAGACCAAACTATGCATAGAGTGTTCAGTTCACCTTGAGATTAGGAGCCCTGGTGGCAAGTTATACGTTGGGCTGCTAGCTGCAAGGTCATCACCTGGAAACTAACAGCAGCTCCTCTGAAGAAAGAGGAGGCTTTCTGCTTCTGTAATAATTTACAGCCGAGGAAACCCACAGAGGCATTTCTGCTCTGCCCTAAAGGGCCATTATGAGTCAGAATCCACTCAGTAGCCCAGAGTTTTTTGGGTTTGGGTTTTTAGTTTGGGCTAAGAGAAATATCAGGTTTATGGATAATCCATAAGGGATTATCATTGCTGACATCAGCTGGATCTTGATTGAAAGCAGAGGACACCAGAAAGGGTACTTGTATTTATTGACTATGCAAAGATAGTTGACTGTGTGGATCATAGCAAACTATGGGTAACATTGCACAGACACACAAAAGGAATTCCAGAACACTTCGTTGTGCTCACGAGGACCCTATACATAGACCAAGTAGCAGTGGTTGGAACAAAACAAAGAAATACTGCATGATTTGAAAGCCAGTAAGGGTGTGCATCAGGGTTGTATCCTTTCACTATACCTGTTCAATCTATATGCTGAGCAAAGAATCCTAAAATCTGGATTATATGAAGAACAAAACATCAGCATTGGCTGGAGACTCACTGGCAAGTTGTAATGAGAAGATGACACACCCTTGCTTGCTGAAAGTAAAGAGGTCTTGAAGCATGTCCTGGTAAGATCCAAGACCACCAAGCCTTGAGCATGTATTCCACCTCAGTGTGAAGAAGACAAAAGTCCTGACAACAGCATTGTGCTAAGTGGAGAGCAGATCGAAGATGCCAAGGGTTTTGTTTTAGTTGGAGTCACAATGAATGTGCATGGAAGCAGCACTCCAGAAACCAATGTATTGGTGAAGAAAGCTGATGATGCCCAGCTATCAAAAGATATAGTGTTTGGGGTCTTAATGGCTTGAAGGTAAACAAGCAGCCATCTAGCTCAGAAGCAACAAAGCCCACATGGAAGAAGCACACCATCC
>NW_022103928.1:28103417-28138735 GCF_000313985.2 Echinops telfairi | reverse complement strand
GATCACAAGGATCTACATATAACCTCCTCCCTGGGGGATGGACAACAGAAAAGTGGGTGAAGGGAGACATCGGACAGTGTGAGATATGACAAAATCATAACAATTTATAAACTTTCAAGGGGGAGGGGGGAGTGGGAAGGGAGGGTGAAAAATGTGGAGCTGATATTAAGGACTCAAGTAGAAAGCAAATGTTTTGAGAATGATGATGGCAACAAGTGTACAAATGTGCTTGACACAATGGATGGATGGATTGTGATAAGAATTGTACAAGCCCCCAACAAAATGATTTAAAAAGAAAAAAGAAACCAATGTATTGCATCCAGTAAGTCTATTGCTCCTTAAACGATTAAAGAGCAAAGATGTCACTTTAAGGAGCACCTGATGCAAACCAGGGCATTTTCAATGGCCTCATCAGCATGTGGAAGATGGACGATGGACAGGAAGATTAAAGGAGAATCAATGCATTTGAATTATGGTGTTTGCAAAGATAATACTGAGTACATTTCAGCTGTCCAGAGGAGCCCTAGTGGCAGAGTGGGTTATAAATTGGACTGCTAGTGTAAGGTCAGCAGTTTGAAACCACCAGGCACTCCATGAGTGAAAGATGAGGTTTTTCTGTACCGATAAAAATTTACAGCATCAGAAACCTACTGGGTCACTATGAGTCAGAATCAACTTGATGGCAGTGTCTGGTTTGCCAAAAGAACAAAAAGATATGTTTTAGGAGAGGTGCAGCCAGAATGCTCCTTAGAAGTAAGGATGACCAGACTTCATTTGGCGTAGTTTGGACATGTTATCAAGAGCAATTGGTCCTTGGAAAAAGACATCTTGTTTGGTGAAACAGAGTCAGCCCCAAAGAGAAATATCCTTGTTGTGAAAAATGGACACAGTGGCTGTAACAATGGCTTCAAACATAACAGCAACTATGAGGATTATGCAGCACCAGGCAGTATTTTGTTCTGTTCTGCCTTAGAGTTATTATGAGCCAGGGCAAACTCGAAGCCACCTACAACAACAACCCAAGCACTGACACCAGAGACGCCAGGCATAAGGCATGTCCTCCGTAACCCATCTTTCTGTTTTTAACCTTAAGCAATCTTGCAAGACAGAATGAGAAATCCTGAGCTAGACTGTTTAATACCACACCCACAAGCAAATGTGTTTGGAATGTGACTAGTTCCAAGAAAGATGGGCTACAAATGTAAACGAAATCCAGATTTCAAAGACTTGGTAGGAGAAGAGAAATTAAAAGTTGTCATTAAGCATACATTAAGGAAGCTTATAAAGGTACTGTGTGACCATGAGATAGACGGCTGAAAAATTCATTTAAAATTATGTACTAGCTCAAACAGTCTTAGGGATACTTAGCATGAGGCTAGCCAGACACGAATACTAACACAGCTTCTGACAGCAGTACAGCCTCGGAGAGAATAGTAATTGACTAGGAAAAACTCCTTATCTTTTCATTCAAGTTTCCCATTAACTTTTGGAAGACCCTTATGTATCGTATAACTTCTCAACTAAATAAGGAGATAAATAAACATCATGACTTATAGTGGGCTGATCAGAGTGTCCAAATGTTGCTTTCATGGATTGGTTCAATATCAGGATATTTCTAAATGAAATCTCAAAGATCATACAGTTGGTTCAGCTGTGATTATTGGGCTGTAAACACTGCAAGGAGTTTCTGAGAAAAGTTGCTGAATGTGGGGTTGGCAGAGCTTAGGCAAGGAAGAGGCCCTAGGCCTTTCCCTTCCCTGACTGGGCCTTAGTTTCCCCATCTGTATAGAGCTCTATGATGTGCTCCCACTTTGTTACTTGTATAATCTGTTCAGTTGCTAATCTATGTGTGCTTATTTGGGGAAGCTTATTTTACAAAATTCCTGACCACCTATAGGAAGGTTGTCATGGGGAAGCTTGTTAGATGGCTTCCCCAGACACCCATCGCCCTTGAAGAGCCACCGATCAGAGTGACAGCAAAAACAGCAGTTACAGCTTTTACAGCCCTGTAGCCTGGCTCATCACTAAATATTTCTATCACAGCAGCACTTTGGAAGCAAGGCAGTGCCTTAATTTAAATCCTTTATTAGGCCAGAGTGCGGCCGCAAATCCTTTTTGGATGCAGCCTGGGTATAAATTGCAAATAAATAAATAAAATGAGTCGAGGAGCTGCTGCCTGGGCAGGCAGTCTGAAGGATTATTGCTCCTTTGCTATTAATTGGGGCATCCTTTATAGAATCCATGCCTTCAGGGTATGGAAGACTCTAGACCAGCTTTGTTATTCTTCAGAATATGTGTTTACCACTCATTTTCTCCTCCCAAAACCTAAATTCCACAGAAGATAATGCACCACATTGATAGAACAAAGGAAAAACATCGCATGATCACCTACATGGATGCAGAAAGGGTATTTGATGAAAACCAACGCTTTTCTTGCCAAAAATCTTAAAGAAGATTGGAATCGAAGGGAAATTCCTCAGTAGGATTGAAGGCATATGTGAAAGGCCAACAGCCAACATTACCCACAATGGAGAAAGACTGCGAGACTCCTTGTTGGAATTGGGAACAAGATAAGATGTACACTTTCAGCACCAGAAGTCCTAGCCAGAGCAAGAAAATAAGAAAAAGAAATAAAAGGTATCTTTTCATGGATGATATGGTCAATCTCATATAGAGACTATCCCCAAGGGTTCACAATGACATTTCTAGGACTAATAGAAGACTTTAGCAAAGTTGCAGGGCATAAGGTCAACAAACAAAAATCGCTTGGGTTTCTACTCAATACTTGCTCTCCAGAAGAGATTATTGAAAATGCAGGTGCTATAGAAACATATGGTGAGGAAATCAGATGGTGCTTGGCTATCAGAAGGAAGAGCATCTGGAGTCTTAAAGACTTGACTTAAAACAAGCGGGATCTAAGTAAGGTGCCAGTGCATGCGGAAAAAGCACACCAGGCTGCTTGAGCTAAGGATTGTAAATGATAAAACCTAAGAGAGCTCAGGGAATAGCATTAGAGCTTAAATTCTGTGCACCCAGTGTGCAGAGGGCCATGGATGACACATCCTTCTTCAAAGAAGGACTCAGTTGCTCACTTTAGAGGAAGGAGCCATGGAAAACCTTCCACACAGTGGGAAAGCATTGTCTGATACTAAAGGCCTAATGAACGGAAGCAGAACAGTGTTGGAGACAGTGTGGCAGGTCGGAACGCACGCAGAATGTGACTGAGCAGGAGCTGCTTTCTCAAAGTAGCGCCAACCACGGTGACGTGAGTGGAGAAAAGCCTGTGGGAGTGGAGGCTTCAGGATCTTTATTTCCTGATGGGGCACAGCTCAAGGGAAGTAGAAATCGCTGCAACAATCTGCTAATAAAAGTGTCCATCTAGATAAATTTGAAGTAGTCAGAAATGAAATGGAATGCATGCATATGGATATCCTAGACATTGGTGAGCTGAAATGTACTGGTGTTGGCCATTTGAATCGGAAAAGCATGTGGGTTACTAGGCCGAGAATGACACACTCGAGAGGAACTCATTGTCAAACAGGACATTACAAGATCTGTCTTGTAGTACAATGCTGCCTGTGATAGGCTTATATCTATCCATCCTCAAGAAAAACCGTTATTCAAATGGATGCACCAACCACTACAGCTAGTGATACAGAAATTGAAGAATTCTACCAACATCTTCAGTCTGAAATTAATAAAACACGCAAGCAAAATAAGTTGCTCATTATTAGCGATTAGAATGCAAAAGTTGGAAACCAAGAAGAAGGGACAGTACTTTGGAAATATGGTCTTGGTGATAGAAACGAAGCTGGATGTCGCATGATGGAATTTTGCAAGACCGACCCCTTCTTCACAGCAGCAGTGGTAAGGGTGGCGCAGCTGGGGCGCTGTGTTGTGCTGCTGTGCACAGAGTTGCGATGATGGGGTGCAACCGACTCGGTGGCACCTAACAACAGTATGAAGGACAGTGAAAGCCCCTAAATCCATTTTTATTCCCAGGGACCCCACGTGAATTAAGCCCCTAGTGAATAATGATACCCCAGTAACCAAGGAGCTCAATTGCCATGCAGATGTAGTTGGGTTAAAATGTAACACTTTTGACCCATTTTAAATCTGTTCTAATTTTTAACATTTTCTGCTTTCTTTTCTATTGAGGTTTTTCTGTTTTGTTTTGCTATTGTTGGTTCTTGTTTGTTTAGTATATTATCTGAATGTGAAATCCAGGATAGGCAAATTGTAGCTATGGTAACTGGATCAATCATTTCTTAGGGTTATGGCAGGGAAGGTTGGTGGGAAGTGGGGAGTGAATATTCTGAGTACACAAAAGAAGAAAACATTCTAATATTGAATGTGATGATAAATGCACAGCCCCTTTTCATATGATTAAAGCATTGAATTGTGTATGTGAATTATATGTTAATAAAAATTTAAAAATCAATTGGATTTCCATACACTAGTAATGAGAAATTTGAAAGAGAAATCATTCCATTTACAATAGCTTCTAAGAGAATAAAATCACTAGGAATAAATTTAACCAGGATGTAAAGATTTAATGTAATAAAAAGTATAAAACACCGATGAATTGGATTAAATATGATTTAAGTAAGTGGAAGCATGTCTATGTTCGTGTAGTGGAAGACATAATCGCGTTAAGATGTCATCCCTACCCAGTGCAATCTATAAAGTCACTGTAATATCTAACAAAATTCCAACAGCTTTCCTTATGGATGTAGAAAAATTCATCTTTAACACCATACAGAATGACAAGAGATACCAAATAGCTAAATCAACATTAAAAGAGAAGAAAAAACTAGAACGGTTCACACTTCCTTATTTTTAAACATATAGCTTGGAATTGGGTTTAGTTCTGTTTTTGTTTGTGCTCCTATAGTAATAAAGACAGCTTGGCACTGGTATAATAGTAAACACAGAGGCTAATGGAATCGAATCGAGACTCCAGAAATTAATCCACACATAGATGGTCATCTGATTTTTGACAAGTTTCCTGAGTCCACTTAATGGGGAAACATGCTTAAAATGAATTAAGGACTTACATATAAACACTAAAACCGTACAAGTTTTAGAAGAGCAAGCATGGGCAACGCTGCCAAGCCTAATTGTCAACAATAGATAATCTATCTAATAACACAAGCACAAACAGCAAAAGAAAGAAGAAATAAATGATACCTCATAAAAAATGCAAACTTTTGTTCCTGAAAAGACTTTATCAAAAAAGGGAAAAGATAAGCCACCACTGGGAAAATACCTTCAGAAACCATGTATCTGACAGGAATTTAATAACCAAAATATACATATAAAAATTGGACAATTTGACAAAAACAAAAATAATCTAATAATAAAATTGACAAAGTACTTGAATAGACATTTCACCAATGACAACATTAAAATGTCCAACAAATATCTGAAAAGATTCTTGGTGTCATTAACCATCCACCCACTTTCTGGGAGTCAATTTTGACTCAGAACAGACCCTACAGAGGGTTTACAAGACTAAATCTTTATGGGATCAGGCAGCCTCATCTTTCTTAGTTGGTGGACTTGAACCAATGACCTTTTGTTTAACAGCCCAATGCTTAACATTAGTCACCAGAGAGATGCAAATCAAAACCACAATGAGAAATCATTTCATTCTCACTAGGATGGCTAAGATTTTAAAAAAAAGAAAAATTAAAACCACCAAAAATAACAAACAGTGAGGAAATTGAAACCTTTATCCATTGCTGAGGATCCCTGGTAGCAGAGTGGGTTACTCATTGGGCTGCTAACTGAAAAGTCAACAGTTCGAAACCACC
Organism: Echinops telfairi; assembly: GCF_000313985.2. Classification (NCBI taxonomy): domain Eukaryota; kingdom Metazoa; phylum Chordata; class Mammalia; order Afrosoricida; family Tenrecidae; genus Echinops; species Echinops telfairi. Next base: position 28,132,919 of record NW_022103928.1, on the reverse strand, counting down.
AGCCTCTCCGAGGGAGGAAGATGAGTCTGTACCCTGCAGAGATTTACAGTCTCAGAAACCCTCCAGGGGAGTTCTACCCTGTCCTGTGGGTTGGCACAAACTCAATGGCAGTGAGTTTCTTTGAGATTCCTTGTTAGTGGGGATCCAAAATGGCACAGCCATTGTGGGCAAGGGTAGGACCCTAGTTCTATGGGACAATAAGGTCAATTGGCATCGCATAGTCCACAAAGACTATGTTCTACTTACTTTGCTTAGTAAGAACCAGTGTCTTAAATGCTTCTGAACAGCCAGCCAAGGGGTAACTATTGTTCTCTTTTTATGTGGAGGAAATAAGAGTAAAGAAAATCAACAAAATAGGGAAAACAATTAGTCCAAAGAACTAACGGACCACACAAACACCAGTCTTCCCAACTCTGAGACCAGAGCAAGATGATGCGCAGCTACTACTGCCAACTGCTCTAAAAGGGATCAACTTTGAAGGTCCTGTGTAGCATGGGAGCAAATTATGGACCAAAACTAAAATTATAAAAAACACAAGCTTATTCACTGGATAGAGATTGGTGGAATTCCCAGGACTGTGGCCCTTAGTCTCCCTTCAGTTCTGGAAATGAATTCACCCCCATCACTCAATTTTCAGCCAAACAATAGACAATTATATAAGGCAGCAGTTCTTAACCTGTGGGTCGCGACCCCTTTGGGAGTTGAATGACCCTTTCACAGGGGTTGCCTAAGACCATCAGAAAACATATTTCCGATGGTCTTAGGAACCGAGACAATGCTCCTCTATTCGTCTCCAGGTAGGCCCACCCACATGCAGATACACCCACATAGGAGGACCCGGCGCGAAGACTGTTACCCATGCTACACCATGCTTCAAGACAAAATTTCATTTATTTGTCATTAGAAAAAAATATCACAAAATATAAATACATATTGTTTTTGTGATTAATCACTATGCTTTAATTATGTTCAATTTGTAACAATGAAAATACATCCTGTATATCAGATATTTACATAATGATTTATAACAGTAGCAAAATTTCAGTTATAAAGTAGCAACGAAAATAATTTTATGGTTGGGGGTCACCACAACATGAAGAACTGTATTGAAGGGTCGTGGCATTAGGAAGGTTGAGAACCACTGGTATAAGGGGAATAAGAACACTAATGAAGTACTTCCACAGTCGAATAAGTTGAGATCAAAAGACAGTACTTACCTAAGGTCAAATTTCAGGAGGTTTAGGAAAGAAGGAGGAATAAACAGAGGAAACTCATAGAAAAAAATGGGATAGATATTTTATTGTGGGGAATGCAATCAGTGGAATGAAACAAAATGTGTATGAATTGTTCAATGGGAAACTGTTCTACTCCAGAAACCTGCACCCAACTTGATTAAAAATAATTTTAAAAAACACAGTATAGACACTGGGGCATTTAAAAAAGAGACACGTGTATCAATGTTCACTTTAACACTATTCATAATAGTCAAAAGATGGAAGCAATCTAAAGACCCATCAACAGACCACTAGATAAACCAAATATGGTATATTCAGCGTGGTACATCGTACTCAGCTAGTAGGAGAAAAGAAGTCTTGCTACATGCTACCGTGTGAGTGGGGCTTAAAGACATGGTGCTGAGCAAAAGTACCCAATCACAAAAGGACAAAGTGCCTGAAATCTTAAAAGTAGCCCTCTAAGACTCAACAAGTGGTCTCTATTCACTTGAAGCAATAAAGAAAGAAAGAAGAGTCAGGAATTATGGGAGGAGGATATAGAATGTGTGGCTAATTGCTTCCATTAACAACTGCCAGGGGCCAGAGCTGGATGGTGCTGGGTTCCCATTACCAAACATTTTGATAAAAGATTCCACAGACAAACCCTGATCGAAAGGAGGAAATGTAGAACCGAATTTCAAATTTCTATGGACTCTAGACCTTCTGAAGCTATGAAGGCTGGGTGAACCCCTGAGACTTGCCCTGAGATAATCCTGAAACCTTAACAAAACAATCCCCTGATGTCATCTTCCAACCAAACAGTAGATTAGCTTGAGCCTTATGTTCTTTTAAGAGCTATCTACATGAGATCAAATTGATAACAGCCGCTCAAAAGATTAGATAAGAATCTTACCAAAAACCAAACTCCCTGTCACCTAGTGGATTCTAACTCCTAGCAACCCTGTAGTACAGGGTAGAACGGCCCCTGTGAGTTCCAAAGGCTTTAACTCTCTCTCTTTTTCTGATCATTTTATTGGGGACTCTTAAGAACCCTTATAAGAACCCATAACTCAATTACATCAAGCGAACTTGTATAGATGCTGCCATCATCATTTTTAAAATATTTTCTTTCTACTTGAAGTCCTTGATCTCAACTCCTCATTATTCCCTTACCCCCATGCTACCACCCTCGTGAACTCTTAATCGATTATATATTATTGTTGTTGCTTTTCCTATCTTATACTGTCCAATGTATTCCTTCACCCACAGTTCTTCTATTCATCCCCCCAAGGGGAGTTATACATCCATCATTGCTATCAGTTCCCCCTCCCCCCGCCCTCCCTTTAAAGGTCGAGAAAGGAAAGCAATGGATGCTGGACACAGGGGGCAATTTAGCACAGAGAGTAAGGCCTGCTGGCTCTGATCACTGGGAAGGCAACCAGGAAAAAAAGGTTTTCTAAAAATTCAAAGTTCTTTCTTCTTTTTTTTTTTTTTTAGTTTGCTTATTTTTACAGTTTCACTGACATCCAGTCCACAGATCCTACATTACTGTACATTTCAAGAGTTCAATCACAGTCATGAGAGTTGTACAACCAGCACCACAATTCATTCCAGGCCATTTCTTCTTCCTCGTACTCATTGTCGTACACTCCCCATTTCCCGCCAGCCTTCCCCACCATGCCATGTCCTTTTGAATCTATTAATCCAGTTGTTGTCTCTATAGGTTTACCTAATATAGGCTTCATATACAGAAAAACAGACAAAATACAAGTCAACAGCCTAACAACCATGACAGAATGAAACGGAGAAAAACCTCAATTGAAAACCAAGCAGAAAATATTGAACACTGGAGCAATTACACAGTGGATCAAATCGTCACTACAAACACCTCTGGAATCTGAAACCAGTTTTATAATACCACACAGATGACCCAGCAGTTCAAAGGGTACCTTAAATCAGGCTCCCTGGGAATCAAACTGAAATGGAGATGACACAAGGGCGGGGATTTCTTGAGGGAAGCTGGTTTGGGCCAACAGAGAGGTTGAACTGCAATGCAGTCACAACAAGGTACCCTTGAACCAGAATGACTCTTCATAGTAATCCTGGACTGAGACCAGAGGCCTGGGCCTTTGTCCCACAATGACCAGTCATCATGGTCCTTGGCCAAAGGACCATCCATTCTAGGGTAGGGCTGGTTATGAGAGCTTAGAGAAACCTTCATCCATTCAGTTCTCTATTAGCATAATTCAGTTCTCTATTAGCATAGTGTACATTTATTGAGCACCTGCTGCATGACACCCACTCTGACACAAAGGAAGTTGTCTTAATAGCCTAGTATTGCTGTGACACAAATACCACAAGTGAATGACTTTAAAGAACTGAAATTTATTTTCTTACTGTTCAAGAGACTACCAGGCAAACTATCAGGGTCTCGATCATGTTAATTCTGTCCTTGTTGCTTTCCCCAGACATTTCTTGGCTCATTGGCAATCCTTACACACCGTTTTCCCTGTACACCCAGGCTTCACTTATCAACATGGTTAGGTTCCAAAGATAACTACACAAAATCGGTGTTATGGAAGGGTCAGGGTTGTGCCCTGTCTTCAGTGCTGGTGTCCCGCTTTGGCGTTCGTGAACCTCCCATCACCCTTGGCTCACTGTTGGTTAGGTGCTCCTGGTGGGCTTGTTTGTTTTTGTTTTCCTAAGGGTGCTCATGACTCAGCAGGCTCTCTCTCCCCACCACCATGCAGCCTGTGGGGGTTGGAGGGAGTGCCGTGCTGGTGGTGGTCCATTGTTGCTGCTCACTCCCCACTCTGGATGGGGACCCCATTTGTCTTCCATCTGTCCCAACCTCAAAGCCCTGAGTGGATCCTTGTTCTCTCTCACCCTTCCTGCTCCTCCCCAGCCCCCAAACATCCTCAGCACCTTCAGACCCTCACTCAGCCCCCCTCTACCTAACAATGACCTCATATCACCCCACTATTGCCCTGGGCTCTCCATGGCTAGACCCAGATGTTATGATTTGGTTTACCACCCATCCCATGCTGATATGACCCAAATGGACTGATTCCATGATATCAGATTGCATTGTGGAAAAGTCATTACCTTACACATCCATAGCATTACCTTGCATTATATCCACAAGTATAGAGGTGATGGGATACCATTCACTCCATCATGGAGATCAAGACCCCAACCCCATCCTTTAGGAGCTTACAGTCTACAGAGGGGGACAGGTTTCGATGATGAATTGTTTCTGTTCTCAAGCTTCAGAGAAAGTGTTCTGAGAGGTACAGGACAGGGGTATGTCTGTTCAGTCAAACCAGGGGAAACTGTCCCAAACCAGGGTCATGCCAGTCAAGCCAGGGCCCATGTACAGGAATTCAGGCAGAGAAGACAACACATGCTTCCAATATGTTCTACATTACCGCAAGTCCTGGTTTCACCCTACAGGACAGACCACTTCTCTTAGGGCAAATGACATATGCCTCTCCCCTTTCCCTCCCTGCAGATGACCCATAGAATCAACAGCCTGGATGACAAGATTTCTAAGATGAGCCGGGCGCTGACTGAGCTCAAAAAGCGCTTTCAGAAGACAGTGACTCAGTTCATGAATTCTGTCTTGCTGACAGCAGGTAACAAGGGGACAGAAAGGTGGGTCATCTGTAGGTGGTTTCATAGGATAGCTGCCTCCCAATGCTCATTGATGGATTCATCTTGAGTCTGAGCCTCCAGGTAGGTGGGCAAGGCAGGGGGGATCCCAAGTGTAGATGGGCCATTAGACTCAGACTGCCATGCAGCTAATGAACAGGGAACTTGGAGAACCGCAACTTCGGAGGCCTTTCTCTGGATGTCTGTTTATATCTGTGTATGTCTGCCTTATCCTCTGATGTCTTCCATTGTGTCTCTGGGTTCCTCCACATCCTCGGTCCCCAGAGAGGCTATCTTTCAGCTCTAGCTGTCATACACGCTCTCCTCCATGGAGGCCATATCGTGAGCGAGCACAACTGAAGAAGAAAATATAGCCACCTCCCCCTGATGCCCTTGGCCAGCCCACAGAGCTCCCCCAGGCGGGGGTGGGTGGACTCAGGAGCCCTTCCACATCTGGGCTCTCATCTGCATGGCCCTCTGGCCTACAGACAAAGGAATATTCATCCTATCATGTGTCTCAGCCTTGATAGGTACTGAGGAGCTGTACTCCCCTCCCCCAGGACCACCTGGGCAATTACTCCTGTCCTTGAAGACTCATCTCCACCTCATAGAAGCCCCTGCCATGAGAGGACGCTCTCCAGGCTCTGCCACTGCTTTGGGAACCATGGCCTCAGGAGTGCAAGTGGCTGATGAAGTGTGTCGCATTTACCATGACATGAAAGTTCAGAAGAGCTCCACACTCCCAAGATAAAAAGAAAGATAGCATGCTGTCATTTTTTGTCTCAGTGCAGACCAAAAAAAAGCATCATTGTAGAAGAAGGCAAGGTCTAGGCTGGCGACATTGGAGTAACATGAACCGATCCTTTCAAGCATTTTGTGGGAATGCTTCCCAGAAAAGCTGGTCACTATGCTTTGTCGATGCCAGCTTTGAAACTAAGGAATCCAGAAAAGAAGAGTTGTGAGTTTGGGGAGGGGGGTTGTTTTTGTTGTTACAGAGCTAGCACCTCTGAAAAGCAAAATTATCTACGCAAGCTCAAAGGATGCAATCAAAAAGAAATTTCAAGGCAGAAAACATGAATGTCAAGCAAATGGGCCAGGAGAACCCCAATCAGGCTTGTAGTGCAGAGAAGCCAGGTGGATCCTTATTGTAGCTTTTGAAGGATGTCCTGCGCAGATCACCATTCAGGGCCACCAAACAAAAGCTCCCGTGTCCCATGTTACTCTATTCCTATTCAAATAAAGCAAGCCTATTTAGGCCAGGGTCTCTCTCACAATGGGGAAGTTGCCTTGTCTTCTACAGTAAATAAAATATTCCCTTAACAAGTGCAACTAGCCCTAAAGGAGGTGTTCCTCTGTAGCACCTTCTGTGAGGTGGCACTGGAGGACACAGAGCCAAATGACGCCAGGTCCCTTAGGAAAAATGAGGTCGGAACTGGAGGGTAGAGAGAGCTGGCATGTCTTGTTTTTATATCCATCAAACTGATCAAAACTGCACTCCAAACCCACTCCCTTCAACTCAGTGCTGACTCATAGTGAACCTATAGGACAGAGTAGAATTTCCTCCGTGAGTTTCTAAGATTGTAACTATTTACAAAACCCTGTCTTTCTTCCACAGAGCAGCCGGTAGTTTCAAATGTCTGATCTTGCAGGTCGCAGCCCAATGCATAACCAGTACACCACCGGGCTCCTCAGGGTTGGAATTTTGCCTGGGATGGTATAGAATATGGTATAGAAGATGAGCCCCCTCTAGGCCGGAAGCCACTCAAAATATATAGTGGTCACCATAATGAACTCAATCATATGAAAAATTGTGAAAATGGCTCAGACCAGGCAGCACGTTATTCTGTTGCATATGGGGTCACCATGAATCGGAGCCAACTCCAGGGCAACTGGCAACAATGACATGTGTGCCAACTAAGGGATGGAGCATGACAATAAGCAGGAGAGATGCGGCATCCCAGGCAGAGAACAAGGAGAGTGGAAAAGTGGCTTTCGGGATGAGGTGAGGTGGGCGCGAGTGTGCAGAGCCTCCGAGCAGGGGCAGAGGTGGCCTAGGGAGGTTGGCTGAAATGAGGCTGGGAAGGGAGACTGATAGCCGTGTCTCTGTTAACAGGTCTGTTCACTATAGAATATCCTGTCAAAGATGACACAGAGGTTATTCGGACCAAGATGAAATCTGGATCTCACCAGGAGCGGACACCCAAGACGAGTTTATTTTCAGGAGAATTCCTGGTACGATCTCAGTCAGCACGACCAGAATCCTCTGTTGAAGAGTCTTCCAAGGAAGAATCTTTGTCTGCTCCGGTGAGCCCCACTCGGAAGGCTAACAAAATCAAAGCCAAACCTGTGGTCACCTCCAGGTTAGTAAGTCTTGGATCTTCCACTTTGGTGTGTCAGATGCTATGATGGGTAGAAGAGCCACTACGATGACTGAGGCAGAGGAGCTTAAATGATACGGAAGAGGAAATGTCGAAGATAAACACAGGAACAAGTGAAATGGTTTTAAATAGCAATCAAGGCTAAGAAGAGACTATATGGAAGTACTGATAGTAAGGTTGGAAAATTACTACTCATAGTCCAAATCTGGCCCTGTTTGCCTCTTTTTTAAATGGTTTTTAAGACTTGTTGTGTTAGTCTAGGTAGACTGGAGAAACAAATTCATAGACACCTGTATGTGTATAAAACAGAGCTTTATATACAAGAGCAATTGAGAAAACATCCCAGCCCAGTCCAGATCAAGTCCATAAGACTGATATTAGTCCATATGTCCAATTCCAATTTATAAATTCCTCTTCAGACTCAGGAAACACATGCAATGATGCTGAATGCTGGAAGATCACAGGCCAGTGGGTGCAAAGTCCTGTGGATCCAGTAGCAGTGGAAATATCTCGGTGCTGGCAGCGGTCTCCATGTGACTCCTTCACCCCCAGGGCTCTGGCTGCATCAGGGTAGCTTCATGTGCCTTCTCAACAGGAATGTCTCACAGGGAATGAGCGTGTGTCCCACCTCCAATGAGCTATTTATCTCTTTAGTGCCTCCAAATGCGGTCATTGAGCTGCGACCTGATTGACAGGCTAAACTCCACCCCTTCACTCTCTTTTTTTAAATTAAATACTTTTATTGGGAGCTCTTACATCTCATCACAATCCATACAATCATCCATTGTGTCAAGCACATTTGCACATATGTTGCCATCATCATTCTCAAAGCATTTTCTTTCTACTTGAGCCCTTGATATCAGCTCATTTCCTCCCTCCCTCCCCTCCCCCTCCCCCTCATGAACCCTTGATAAGTTATAGATTATTATTTTCATATCTTACATCATCCTCTGTCGCCCTTCACCTACTTTTCTGTTGTTTGTCTGAAATTGACAACAGATAATGTAACTACCACAAATGGATTGTAACGTTGGTTGAAAGATCCTATGGGCAAAATACTGAATGATGCAACAAGCATCAAAAGAAGACTACACAGAGTCACTGTACCAAAAAGAACTGGTCAACATCCAACCATTTGACGAGGTAGCATATGAGCAAGAACTGATGGTAATGAAGGAAGAATCCCTAGCTGTCCTGAAAGCATTAACCAAAAACAAGGCTCCAGTAATTAATTGAAAACAAACTGAAATATTTCAACAAGCTAATGCAGCACTAGAAGCACTCACTTGTCTATACCAAGAAGTCTGGAAGATAGCTACATGGTTAACTGCCTGGAAGAGATCCATATTTGTCCTCATTGGTGATCTAAGAATGCTCAAATTAGAGAACAATATTATTAATATCCCTTGCATGTAAAATTTTGGTGATGATCATCCAACAATGGTTGTAGCAGTACAATAACAAGGAACCGCCAGGAATTCAGGCTGGATTCAGAAGAGGATGGTGGTACAATGACAAGGAACCGCCAGGAATTCAGGCTGGATTCAGAAGAGGATGGTGGAGCAAGAGATATCATTGCCGATGTCAGAGGAATCTTGGCTGAGAGCTGAGAATACCAGAAAAATGTTTTACTGACCATGCCACGACATTAGACTCCATGGACCACAGCAAACTATGGACAGCCTCAAAAAGAGTAGATATTCCAGAACACTTCATAGAACTCATGTGGAACCTGTAAATGGATTAAGAGGCAGTTGTGTAAACAGAGCAAGGGAACCATGTAGTCATGGTTTAAAATCAGGAAGGCTGGCCATCAGGGTTGCATCCTCTCACCATACTTATTCACCCAATATGTTGAAAAAATAATCAGAGAAGCTGGATTATCTGAAGAAGGATACAGAACCAGGATTGAGGGAGGCTTCTTAACAATCTGTGATATTTAGAAGACAGAATCTTGCTTGCTGAAAGTGAGGAGAACTTAAAATACTTGCTGATGAAATTCAAGGATTGTATGGGTTACATCTCAATGTAAAGGAAACGAAAATCTTCACAATTAGACTATTAGGTAACATCATGATAAATGGAGAAAAGATTGAAATTGTCAAAGATTTCGTCTTGCTTCGATCCACAATATTCAATTCAATAATCATAGAAACAGCAGTCAAGAAATAAAATGATGCATTGCATTTGGTAAATCTGTTAGAAGAGATCTCTATAACGTGTTGAATAGCAAGGATGTTGCCTTGAGGACTAAGATGGCCCATGGTGTTTACAATCACCTCATACATGTGTAAAAGTTGGGCACTGAATAAAGCAGATTGAAAAAGAATTGGGGCATTTAAGTTATGGTGCTGGTGATTAATATTGAAAGTACCATGGACTGCTGAAAGAACAAACAAATTTTTTGAGAATGATGAGGGCAACAAATGTACAAATGTGCTTGACACAATGGATGGATGGATAGATTGTGATAAGAGTTGTATGAGCCCCCAATAAAATGATTTTTAAAAAACCAACCCAGAGCAAATAAATCTGCCTTGAAAGATGTACTGCCAGATTCCATGATGCTCACCTTCCCGACACATCTCTGAAGACAAAGCGGGTGCTTACGCAAATGTGGTGAAGAAAGTCGATGGCACCTGGCTATCAAAAGATATAGCATCTGGGGTCTTAAAGGCTTGAAGATGAACAAGCTGCCATCAAGCTGAGAAGCAACAAAGCCCACATGGAAGAAGCACACCAACCTGTGTGACGATGAAGTGTTGATGGGACAGGTATCAGGATAAAAGAACAAAAAAAAACATATAATTGTGAATGAGGGGGAGTGCGGAGTGGGGACCCAAGACCTAGCTGTAGGCAACTGGACATCCCCTTACAGAAGGGTTGCAGGGAGGTGACGAGCCTGTCAGTGTGCAGTGTAGCAACGCTGAAACATACAACTTTCCTCTAGTACTTTAATGCTTCTTCCCCCTACTATCATGATCTCAATTCTACCTTACAAATCCGGCTAGACCAGAGGATGTACACTGGTATACATAGGAACTGAAAACACAGGGAATCCAGGATAGATGAACCCTTCCGGACCAGCGGTGAGAATGGCGATACCAGGAAGGTGGAGGAAGCGTAGGGTAGAAAGGGGGAACTGATTACAGGGATCTACATATAACTCCCTTCCTGGGGGACAGACAACAGAAAAGTGGGTGAAGGGAGACCATTGGACAGTGTAAGACATGACAAAATAATAATATTTATAAATTATCAAGGGTTCATGAAGGAGAGGGGTGGGGAGGGAGGGGAAAAATAAGGAGCTGATACCAAGGGCTCAAGTAGAAAGCAAATGTTTTGAGAATGATGATGGCAGCAAATGTATAAACGTGCTTGACACAATGGATGGGTGTTTGGATTGTGATAAGAGTTGTACAAGGCCCCAATAAAATGATTTTTTTAAAAAGAGAAGAAGTAGTACTGCCAGAATGTTCCTTAAAAACAAGAAATGCAAAACTTCATTTCACTTACTTTGGACATACTATCAGGAGAGACCAGTCCCTGGAAAAGGACATCATGCTTGGTAACATGGAGATGTAGTGAAAACCAGGAAGACTCTCAACAAGGATTGACGCAGTGGCTGCAACAATGGGCTCAAACGTAAGAACAGTGGTGAGGATGACGCCGGACTGGACGATGTTTGTTTTGTTGTAGAGAGGGCCGCTGGAGTCAAAACTGACTCCACACCACCTAACAACAACAACATTGGTTCCCTGTCTAAAAATTCTGTACTCAGCTCACCGGCTCTTGGTCAGAAATTATTTGGCCCAGCAGAGGACATTTGCCAATGCTTACAGACATTTTAATTGTCACAATTAGACATTTTATTGTTACCATCTAGTGGATAAAGCTTATGATTCATCCCAATGTGTTCAAAGCAATGGCTGCACGACAAAGAATTACTAAGTCCACATGTCAACAGAGCCAAGATTGAGAAACTCTTGCCCAACTCAATGTTACGAGAATTTTTCTGTGAAATTTAAGTTTCATATTCACTTCCAATTGAGTCCATTCTGACTTGTAGCGACCTTTTTTTGGACAGAGTAGGACAGAATAGAACTGCCTCTGTGGGCTTCTGAGACTAAATCTTTATGGGAGTAGAGAAATCACATTTCTCCTCTAGAGTGGCTTGTGGTTCTGGACTGCAGACCTTGCAACTAGCAGTGTAACCCACTGCCATCGAAATGATTTCAATGCCTAGCCACCTATAAGGATAACATTGAGAAGAGTGAGAATTCCAAAATACTTCATTGTGTTCATGTGGAACCTGTACATGGATCAAGAGGCAGTCGTTCAAATACAAGGGAATACTTCGTGGTTTAAAATCAGGAAGGTGTGTGTTAGGGTTTGTGGCAGTTACATAATCTCCTGTCAACTTGCGAAGGGGTGTGTTTAGCCTCTCCATCAGGCCATAGCCAATGAGGCTTCCATGTGGGCATGGCCTTCTCCTGAGGATTCTGGGAACTCCTGCATTCCTCCCTGGAGGCAGGAGACACTCTCTGATTCATCTTCCTGTTGATAAGACATACAGAGCTATGTTGATGGCGGTCACAGCCTTAGAGACCCACATCAGCACTAAGATGCTTCCGCCACCACTGGATCCACAAGACTTTCCACCCACTGGCCTGTGATCTTCTTGGATTGAGCATCATTATATGGCTGTGTTAGTCTAAAGAGGAATTTATGGACTAGTATCGACATATGGGATAATATTAGACTTATGGAATTGATCTGGACAGGGCTGGGATATTTTTTTAAATGTACAATTGCTTTTGATATAGAATTCTCTCTTTTATATATGAGTGTCTCTGGATTTGTTTCTCTAGTCTACCCAGACTAACACAGGGTTGTATCCTTTATCATACTTATTCAATTTGTATACTTAGTAGATATTATGAGAAGCTGGAACAAGACAAGAAGAACAAGACCTTAGGACTGAAGGAAGATTTATTCACAACACATAATATGCAGACGAAGCCTTGGTACAGAAATTGAGTAGGACTTGAAACACTTCCTGATGAAGATCAGGATTGCAGCCTTCAGTATGGATTACAACGCAATATAACGAAGACCAAATTCTCACAATTGAACCAATAGGTAATATCACCACGAATGGAGAAAAGATTGCAGTTGTCAAGGATTTCATCTTGCTTGGATCCATAATCAATGCTCTTCAAAGCAATAGTCAAGAAACCAAACAATGCACTTTTTAAAAAAACTTCACTCCTATTGAGTTAATGCCAATTTATAGCAACCCTATAGGACAGGCTAGAACTGCCCTATTAGTTTCCAATACTGTAACTCTTTATGGGAGTAGAAAAGCCCATCTTTTCCTGAGGTGCAGCTGGTGGTTTTGAACTGCTGACCTTGCAGTTAGCAATCCAAGTCACAACCACTATGCCGTCAGGGCTCTTCAAGGCTAGAATATTGCCTGGTACCATGTAGATGATGAGCCCATATTGGGTAAATCTGTTGCACAAGATCTCTATAAAGTGTTGAAGAGTAAGGATGCCATTCCGAGGACTAAGGTGTCCCATCCATAGTATTTTCAGTCAGCTCATATGCATCTGAAAGCTGTGGATTTGAACCACAATAGAATAAGAAGTACTGAAGACAAATTAATGCATTTGAATTAATGGTGGTGAAGGATATTGAAAGTACCTTGGACTGCCAGATGAACAAAATATTTCTCTTGCAAAAAGTACAGCCAGAATGCTTTTTAGAAGCAAAGATGGCAAGACTTCATCTCCTGCAATTTGGACCTGTTATGAGGAGAGACCAGTGAGTAGAAAAGGACAGTATGGTTGGTAAAATAGAGCATCCAAAATGGGCTCAAACAGCACAATGATGAAGAGGGCCCAGCATGGGGCTGGGTTTCATTCTGTTATACGGTGTGCCACAGTGGGGGAGAACGGACTCCATGGTCCCTAAAACAAAAGTCTAATATACTTATGTTTTGCATTTAGGGATATAACTCATTTTGAGATAATTTTAAAATACACACTGTATGAGTTTTAATTTTTAAAAAATATGGATATGCAAATGTTCAAGCTGTCATTCTCCTTTAAATTGTTTTTGTGCTTTTATAAAAAAAAAACCTATTGACCATATTTATATGGGTCTCTTTCTGGATGTCCTGTTTTATTAAATGAGGAATTACACTGATTGGTCTCTCAAAGTTTCACCAACATTGGTGAATTTCAAAATGTTCAAATTTATATATATATATATATTTTTTTTTTCAACAACTGTATTCATGAGAGTTACTGAGAGTTACTGTCGTTTTCTTGTAATTTTTTTGTCCAGCTTTGGCATCAGGATAATGCTGGCACAACAAAATAAATTGCGATATATTTTATCCTCTTCTATTTTGTTTTGAAATAGTATTTATGTTTTCCTTAAAAGTTTAGTACAATTTGCCAATGAAACTATCTCCCTGAGTTTGCTGTGTTGTAAAGCCTCTAACTATAAGTATAATGACCTTAATTAACATATAGAGGATGATTCAAGCATCTGTTTCTTTTACAATGACTTTTAGTAGTTTATATACTTGAAGGAATCAGTCCATTTCATCTAAGTTGTTGAATTTCTATTCATAGAGTAGTTTGTGTTATTCTCTTTTATCCTTTTGGTAAGCTTAGCGTATTGATTTGAAGCCTCCTTTTCTAATGTGTATCATTTAATTTTATAAAATTTTATCTAAAGTACTGTCTTACCTGCATCCCACAAATTTTGATAAATTGCATTGTTATTCAGTTCAAAATACCATGAAGCCTGCAAAAACCAGAGCCTGTGGATGTGGAAAGCTGCCACAGAAGGAAAACTCAATATTTTACCCCAAAAGGAATAATAGAAAAGTGATAAGATTGCACTCTGTCAAAGGCAGAAAACTTTTGAGGTCTTAAAAAAATGGAACCAGCCTAGAGAATTAACAATGGCAAATAATAAACCGAGATTAACCTACGTGATAAGACCCAAAAGTAAACTCAGATATAGAAGTATCCAAAATAAAACAAACCTGCAAGACTGAAAATAGGGAACCTCACACATCAATTTGTAAGCAAAGACAATTACAAATCAAAAAGAAGGAATAAATAGTATAGTTACAGAACTTCCAATGGAAACGATGTCAAGTGGTTTTTAAGATAGAAGAAGCTGCTTTAAATTTGGGAATAAATAAGTTAGAGGGTACCTCAAAGAAAATTAATAAATCTCATCAAAATAAAAAAGGAAAATCATAAGAAAGTAATAAGCATTAAAACAACAGTAGTGAAAATTATAAGAAAACCCACATACAAGTGAACTTACTAATTACTATAGTAAAAATTATATGGAACAAAAAAACCAGCAGCACCATAAAAACACATTCAGCAAGATTACAGCAATAAATCCATACTTACCAATAATTACACTAAATGAAAGTGGATTAATGCTCTAATCAATAGGTTTTGAGACAGAAATCAATATGACAGAAGAAAGGCAGGACATTGTATTATGATTAAAAGGTCAATTGAACGAGATAATATATTTTTGCACCCAAAAAGCCTCAAAATATATAAATCAAACTCCAACAAAACAAAGTAGCAAAATAGACAGCTCTATAATTATAGTAAGACAGTTTATTTGATAAAGGATAGGACACCTAGCAAGACACTCAACCAAGAGACTGTAGAACTAAATAACACAACCAACCTGACTCGATAGACATATAGAGAACATTCCACCAAACAATAAAACAATATATATTCTTTTCCACTCTACATAGAACATTCTCCAGAATAAGCCATATGTTAGGACACAAAGCAAGCCTCAGTAGAAACATTGAGATACTACAAAGTTTTTTTTTTTCAAATTACAATGCTATAAAGTTAGAAATAAGTAATGGGAAGATAAAGAGGGGGATCAAATACATTGAAATTGCTTAAGAACCACTGGGCAATAGAAAAAAATTAACAATGAGAATGAAAACACAATATCCCCAGAACCTTGAGACATAGTAAAAGCAGTACTCAGACAGCACTTTATAGTAATATCTGCACACTTCATAATGAAAGAATCAAAATCAATACTTTAACCTACTATCTCCAACATTTAGAAAAAATACACTAAGATAAGTCTATAGTCACTAGAAGAAAAACAATAATAAAGATTAGAGCAGAAATAAATGAAATGAAACAGAAAAATATTAGAAATAATCAATAGACTAGAAATTGGTTCTTTGAGAAGATTAATAAAAATCAACAAACCACTGGAAAATGTAACAAAGGAAAAGAAAACCCCAAACCACCTGATTGCCATGGAGTCGATGCTGACTCACAGTGACCTACAGGACAGAGTGGAGCTGGCCCTGTGGCTTTCCAAGACTGCACGTCTTTACAGGAGTAAAAGCCACATCTTTCTCCCTTGGAAAAGCTAGTGATTTTAAACTGATGACCTTGTGGTTTGCAGCCCAGTGAGCAACCCACTATGCCACCAGGGTTCCATGGAGGGAAAAGAAGATGCAAATAAGTCATTAAATTTAATGATCACGCCATTAAAACAAAACAAAACAACCCTCCCAACAAAAAGACATGCAGGCCCAGACAGTTTCACTGATGAATTCTACCAAACATTTGGAGAATAACTGACATCAATTCTAATCCAAATATTTTAGAGCATTGAAAACAATGGACTACTCTCAAATTTGGGGGGAGGGAGGGGGTGGGGAGTCAGCATAACCCTGATGCCAAAACCAAACAAATATATCACTAATAAAGAAAATTACAGACAAATATCCCTCATGGACATAGCCTACAAACCCAACACACTGCCATTTGGTCCATTCCAACTAATTGAGATCCTACATGGGGATTCTGAGACTTTAAATCTTCATTGGTACAGAAAGCCTCATTTTTCTCCTGAGGTAGAGCTGGTAGGTTTGAATCACCAACTTTGCAGTTAGTAGCCCAATTCCACAGCACAGAAATTCTTCCACATATGTGTTTATCCCATAGCACCAGAATTCTCCACAATATATCAATACGTATATATAATGAGATCCTACTAAGTGTTCATACCATGTGTGCAAGGATGGTAAACATTAGAAAAACACAATCAATGTAATCCTCAACACAATAAAACAGAGGGGGGAAAACACATCATATTGATTTATGCAGAAGAAACATTTAACAAAAGCCAATACTCATTCCTGATGAAAAACACTCAACACATTGGAATAGTACAGAATTTTCTCAACATAATTCAGAGCAAATATACAAAACCAATCAGCCAACATTAGTCTCAATAGAAAGAAACCAAAAGCGTTCCCTTTTTGAGCAGGAGACACATAAATATGCTCTTTATCCCTACTGGTATTCAATATTATGCGGATGTCTTAGCCAGAGCTATCAAACAAGAAAAGGAAATTAAAGACCAAATCAGCAAAGAAGTAGAATTCTCTGTTTCCAGATGAGAAAATCCTATACATAGAAAATCTTAAAGACTCACCAAAAAAAAAAAAAAAAAGGTTGGAACTAATTAAAAGATTCAGCAAAGTGGTTAGGTATAATATTAACATACAAAAATAATTTACAATAGTTACCCAAAAGATTAAATACTTAGGAATAAACATAACCAGAGAAACAAAGATTCACACAAAGAAAACTACAAAACACAAGAAACCAAAGAGACCTACAGAAGTGAAAGAATAGATCGTGCTCATGGATAGGAAGGCTTAGCATTGTGAAACTATCAATACTACCCAAAGCGATACACAAATAAATCACAATCCTGATTCAGATCCCATCATCATTGTTTAAATTGATGGAAAAGTTAACCACCAATTTTATATGGTAATGAAAGAGACCCTGGATAAGCAAAGCACTACAAAAGAAGAACAAAATAGGAGGTCTCTCACTTCTCTACCTCAAAACTACTATACAACCACAGTAATGAAAGCACTCTAGTACTAATACGATTTTAGACACCTAGACCAATGGAATGGACTTGAGAACCCAGAAGTAAATCCATCCACCCGTGGTCAGTTAATCTTTGACCAAGGGTCAAACCACATTACATGGAGAAGAGATAGACTCTTTTAACATTAGTGCTGACAAAACTGGATATTCATTTTTAGGAAACAGAACAGGAACCATATCTCTTACTATCTAAAAGAACTAATTCAGGATGAATCAAAGACCTAATGAAAAACCGAAAACTATAAAGATCATCCATGAAAAAATAGAGACAAATTTAGGCTCCCTAATAAATAGCATAAATAAACTAACAAACATACCTAAAGCACACAAATAGCAAAAGGCAAACGAAATGACTGGGGCCTCCTGAAAATTAGACACTTAGATGCATCAACAGATTTCATCAAAGAGTAAAAAGAGAGCCTGAAAACGGGAAATTTTTTTAGTAAGGACATGTCTGACAAGGGACTAATATCTAAAATGGGTAGAAACATTTCAACAAGAAAAAGACAAATTATCCGATTAAGAATGGGCAGAGGACATGAACAGCCACGAACATATAAAGAAATACTCATGATCACTAGCCATTTTAGAGATGCAAATCAAAACAACACTGAGATATTACCTTATCCCAGCATTAATAGCAAAGTAAAAAAATGAATAATGATGACATTATAAAGCACTTCATAACTTGAATGAACTTGTTGAGTGAAATTAGTTCATCACAAAAGAACAAATATTATATGAGAACACTATTGTAGGAAGTCAGGTAAAGGTTTTCATACTAAAAGAAACTTTCTTTAATGGTTTCCAAGGGAAGGAGAGAAAGTCACTTGGTAGAGGGGTAGATAAGTGCTGAACTTAGGTGAAGGTAAAGGCAATAAACAATAAGAAGGAGTTTGGCAAAAAATGATGGAGGCAGGAGAAGGTACTGAGAGGTTTGTAAGAGTTAAAGGCAACAGAGGTAAATACTGTTATATACAAATCTTGCAACAGTAGTGATCTACAAGTAGATGCATGGATAGACATGCAGGCTGAACAGGTTTTGGAGGGAGAGTGGGAGTACACCCTAAAATAGGTGTGAGTTTGTTAAGAGGATATTTGCATATGTGTATACCTTTGTTGCAAATATATCCATGATTGTGATGGAACTTTCAGGGGTGGTATGACCGCTTCGTAGACATACCAAGTGCCTTAAGGGAATGAATGACTTCTTGGGCCTCTGAGGCCAGGACAGTAGTCTTAAGAAGCAATGAGGTTAATTGGCATAATATATGTTACAAAGACTGTGCTCTACATTGTACCTTAATGAGCACAGTTGGGGGGTCTTAAATACCTGTGAGCAGACGTCTAAGGTATAACTATTAATATCTCCCTGTTCAGAGAAAGAAAAGTGATAAAAATTGAAAGACACCTGGACATAATTTGTTCAACAGACTAATAAGGAAACATCATATCCCTGAAATGGTATCAACTGCTCAGAAAGTAATCACATGAACAAATCCTGAAAAGGTGGGGGGGAAATGTGGAACAAAATTCAAAATCATGAGAGCCCGGGATTGCTGGTCAGAGAGAAGCTAACGAAACCTCCAGGACATCTTTAGACGTCTTTTTGGTCTGGAACTAAGTTCACCTCTGTGAATCAATTTTCAGCCAAACAATAGGACTAAAAGAGGAACAATAATACCAGTGAGGTATTCACACCTTAGAGTAAGCAACCATTTGAGATCAAAGGGTCAATATTTACCCAAGAACAACATTGAGAAGGGTTAGGGGAGGAGGATTGGGAGCAGGAAAAACTGAGTGGTAGAAAGATAGTGATGCTATATTGAAAGGATTACAGTGGATGAGATGAAACAAGATGTGTATGAACTGTTGAATCTAAAACTGAGTATCTGCTCTCTAAATATTCACGCAATTCATAACAAGAAGTCTTTCCATAATAATAATGAAATTAAAGGCCTTAGAGATCTCTCGAGCCAGTATGAATTTGTAGGGTCAGGATCTCAAAGAGAGAAACCAAAAAGGTGAGTTTGAAGTGAAACTGGATGAGACGCTAAGCAGAGTTTCTGACATGCTCAGGGGGCTAGAAAGAGAAAATGGAGGTTCAGAGCCCACCAAAGAAGAGAAACCCAAACCAAGCCAAACTTACTGCAGTCAACTCAAAGAGACCCTATGACACAGAGTAACACTGCCCCTACAGATTTCCAAGACTTTAAATCTTTACAAAAGTAGACAGCCTCATCTTTCTCCTGAGGACTGACTGGTGTGTTTGACGCACTGACCTTGCAGTTAGCCTTTCAGTAGGAAGATCCTGGTAAATAATCAAAACTCTGGGTGGACGATCTGAATTGCTATATCCTAAGCGTAAAGGTGAAGCAGAGCTAGGTAAGCCATCAGAAAGATTTAGGGATAGTTTCAATCCTTTTTGGAAAAAAGTGATCTGTCCCTAGCATAAGTGTCTATCAAAAGCATAAGTAAATCTTCCTGGATGGAACATTATATCATTCAGAGAACATCAAATTATCTATACTTTTCAGATGCAATGTCTTACTATATATGGGGGTACCCCCCCCCAAGAAAACAAACAAATAAAAAAATGGAAAATAGCTCCACCTGGTGAAACTTTCATAGTACACATTTTTCCCCACTAGGTGAGCAACTTGCTGAGTTAGTGCACCCAGTGGCATCAGCTAAGAAGGTTCTCTCTGGTCACAGTGAATTTTTTAATAAAAGCAGTTTCACTCAAACCTCATTTTTTAGTGATGGCTGATTTAAGAACACAGTATGTGGCTGTGAAATTTTGTTTCCTGCTTGGGAAAAATGCCACAGAAACTGTTGTGATGGTGAACACAGCTTACAAGGACAGCGCTATGGGAAACACTCAAGTGTACACGTGGTTTTCTTGTTTCAAAAAAGGCAAAATGTCATTTGATAACAAACCTCATTCTGGACGTCTGTCAACTTCCCAAACAGACAAAAATGCAATTGGAATTCCACTGGTCAGACTGTTAATCATGCTTCTATTTAGAGGTTCTGAAAAGATAGCATAACAGTGTCCGACAAAAAAAACACCTTGCTCCATGCACCTGAATTCACCTGACCTTGATCCTTGAGACTTCTCTTTGTTCCCATATGAAGAGGGACAGCGATTTGACGATTTAGAAGAGGCGAAGAAAGACACTAGGGAGGTGCTGTCAGCTATCCAAACAGATGGGCTTGAAAAATGTTTCCAAGAATGGAGTCACAGATTTGACAAATGTATTAAATGTAATGGAGAGTACTTTGAAGTTGATAAGGTTGTTTTGTAAAAAATTTAAATATTTTTTAAAAAAGAATTCTGGTTTATTTTGGATATGCCGTGTGTGTGTGTGTGTGTGTGTGAGAGAGAGAGAGAGAGAGAGAGAGAGAATATACAAAAAGGCAGAACCAGCTGAAAACTATCAGAAACAGATCCACAAAGGATATAGAATTGGCATTATCTGACACATATTTAAAAGTAATGTGATTATGTACAAAAATAGGAGACAAAATGGAGAATTTCAGCAAAGAAGTACAATGTGAAAGACTCAAATAGAACCTCTAGAAATTATAAAAAATAAATTAAATTGAGAAGTTAAGAGCAGATAAGACACAATGAAACGATTCAAAAGTTAGAAGACAGATCAAAGAAAATGCCCAGCTTGGGGAAAGGGGTGGAAAATGTAGAATAAAGAAAAAGAGATATATGAAATTGAGTGAAAAGGTATACTTAGAATTCCAGACAGAGAAGAAAATAAGTAAGATTCAGAGAAAGACGAAATCAATATGGAACTAAAAAATGGTTGAGAAATGTCCTGGACTGATGAAAGCTGAGTTAAATGCTACAAAACGGATCAATACAATGAAAGCTTAATCTAGGCATATCATTGAAAAGCCAATGAAACTAAAGGTAAAGAGAGAAAAAAAATCATGGGGAAAAAAAGATAGATTGTCTTCAAAGGGGGAACAGTAAGAGAGCTGGCATCTTAACAGAAATTATAGTAGACAGAAAACAACAGAAAGACATCTTCAAAGTATTGAAAGAAAACAATGATATGTGGGGAGAGTCTCACACATTTCCCCCTTTTTCTTTGTTGTCTTTGCCCCCAAGGTCAGTCCTAATGACAGAATCGCACTTCCGTGGCAGTGACATTAATGCCTTGAGAGAAAACCTTGCATCTGAATCGATGAACCAGGAGAAGGGGTCCCCTCGTGTGCAAAGAAAGTGAGTAGAATTTCTGATATTTTTAAAATGTTCTTCTATTTTGTCACTTCACCCTAAGGATTGGCACAGTCATGGCAAACTGTGTAAGAGAGCCAATGACGATAACTCTGAAGACCAGAAAGCAAGGATTTCTGGGAAATATGGGGAAAATCAGGTAGAGGAGAGAAAAGGACTGGCCTAAGCCCTGAGCTCATATTCAAACTGTGAATATACAAGGGGGCTTCAAAAACTTTGTGGGAAAATGTCATCATCATTTTATCCTATTTTCCTGGGTTTTTGAGGTCCTGTCATATACAGCTTTAAAGCAGCTACCATAACCAAGCTTGCTATACTCACAGAGCATCCCCTTTCAGAAAGTGCAACAGACTGGAGGACTGAACTACCAGTCCACATGCCAAACGAATCCTCACTCAGTATATAGGAGGAGCATACCTGAACAGTATTGTAAAGGGCCTTCAACATTTAACCGACATTGAAGTTGCCACCCACAGAGGCAAGACAGGACATATAGTCTGAATATAACTAGTTGAGTGCTAAAATGACATGCACACACAAGTTAACATCCCTAGATTGAGTCTGACAATATACCAAAACGTGATATTTTATAAAATGGGTATAGTCCAAACTTATTTTATATACCAAGAATTAGAAAAATCTATCAATAGGAAAAGACAGGTGCCAACCCTGAGATGTCATATGTTGGAATGATAAAATAAAGATTTTAACTATTATCACCATGCTCTGTGAAATGAATAAAAAGACACACTTAAGCAAGAAACAAAATATAAAAAAACCCGAAAGTTTCAGGATGAGAAATACAGTTTATTGGATAATTTAAATAGCAGATTATATAGGAGAGACTCAGTGAATGTGAAGACAGAGCAACAAAAATAACCCAATCTGAAGGACAGAGAAGGGGAAAATGAACAAAGTTTCAGTGCTCTCTAGAACAATGTACTACATAAAGGCAAAGTAATTCCCATCTTTACTGTGTGGTAAGGATCAGCATAAATCCAATCCAAAACATGTGGTGATGGATCCAGTCCTCATCTTCCCACTTCTTCATTCTCACTTGTGCAGGATACTCTCTCCAATTTTAGCCAACTCATAGCTCACAAATTAAAATAATACAGTTCTTCCGACTCCCAAATAAGGTAATACCAACCATATACATGGGGAATCCACATGACACCAACTTTTTGCCCTGCCTGCTGGTCATAGTTTCACACCACCCCTTGTGGTTGACAGTCACAAGCGAGGAGTTCACAAAACATCCTTACTTCCTCACCTGCTGGCTCCCACTGCACTTTTGAGTTCAATATTTCACTGGAACAACTCACAGAATGTCATGGGGAGTATACCAGACTTACTATTACAAATTTAAGACAACAGCAGCAAGATAAATGAAGAGACACATAGGGTGAGATTGGCAGGAGTCCCAGTGTGAAGCTTCCATGTCCCAAGAGTACTCTACCCTCCTGAGATCAAATGTTCTCAGCCACCAGGAATTCCTCTGAACCTCTGTGCTCAGCATCTTTATTCACTTGACCATTAGTCATTAGATGATAGCATAGCCTTTGAGAGTAGTTAACATTAGGTCCCAGGTGGTCTCTCTTGGTCCTCACTCAAGTATCGTCTGGCTCAAGTGAACTGAAAATAAATGTCAAATTGCTTTCTGCTCCTCACAGACAATAACAGAAGGTCAAACATTGGTGCCTTTAGAGTTTGTGAGGAAAGGAGAAATAAACTGGTGCCAAAAAGCACATTTCAAGAAATGCTGGCCAAATGTTTCTAAAATTTTGTTGAAAAACATACATGTACAGGTTCAAGAAGCTCACAAACTTCAGGTAGAACAAAATAAAACCATAATCCAGGCATATCAAAATCAAGCTGCTGGGGGGGAAAAAGTCTTAAAATAACAAGAACAAACAGCAAAACAACAACACAAACCCACCGCACCTTGCATACCATTTCATATAAAGGAACAATGATGCAAATGAGTGGCACAATATCTTTATATTGCTGAAAATAGATAAAAAACAAAAACTGTCAATGATGTCCCCTTACTGACCCACAGTGCTATGGGGGCAGCACCAGAGCCACAGTGCAGTCTGCCCCTCCCCGCCCCCACCAGGGAGTAACACGAGAGCAGCACCACAGAGCAGCAAGGGAGCAAAGCAACAAAGGCCCCAAAGAATTCTGAAACTGGACTTCAGACTCAGAGGTCAGCGCTCGGCACCGCATCAGACCCGATCAGAAAACATTCATTAGGGTCAGCAGACAGACCTGGAACTATTCCTAGGCTATTTTCTCTCTCTCTATTTTTCTTTCACGTCTATCTATATAAGATAGGCAGGATAAACAATCCCAAGGTGAAAACAATGGGACCAACAGTTCCAGGAGGGACAGGGGAGAGAAGGATGTGGGAGAAAAGTAGGGGGGAGCCAACCAACCCAGGGACAAGGGAACAACAAGATATCTAAAGTCGATGGCAAGGAGGGCATAGAATGCCTGGTGGTGTTCATTCAAGTGCAATGTAGATGAGAGGAAGTACAGAGAGCCGAATGAAGGTTGAACATGATAGTGGGACCGGAAGAAAATAAAAGGAAATAGAGGAAACAACTAGGGGGCAAAAGATATTTATAAAGGTATAAACATAGTCATTTACATATGTAAATATATTAATATATAACAATAGGGATATAGGTCTATTTACATGTATTTATAGGTTAAGTATTAAGGTAGCAGACGGACATTAGGCCTCTACTTAAGTAGTCCTCCCCCAACACAAGAACACTTTGTTCTAATAATCTGGTATTCTGTGATGCTCACCTTTCCAATACGATCGTTGAAGACAAAATGGGTGCATAAGTAAATGTAGTAAAGAAAGCTGATGGTGTCTCGCTATTGGAAGATTTAGTGTCTGGGGTCTTAAAGGAGTGAAGGTAAACAAGCAGCCATCTTGCAGGGAAGCAACAAAGCCCACATGGAAGAATCACACCAACCCGTGTGATCACGAGGTGTTGATAGGATCAGGTGTAGGGCATCAGAAGACCCAAAAGAAACAACCATTTTGATGCAAACAAGGGATGTCAGAATGGAGATCCGTAGCCCATCTGTAGACAATTGGACCTCCCCTTACAGAAGGGTCCCAAGGAAGGGATGAGTCAGCCAGGGTGCAGTATAGCACAGTTGAAATATACAACATTCCTCTAGTTCTTTAATACTTCCTCCTCCCCACAATCATGGCCCCAGTTCTATCTTGCAAATCTGGCTTGACCAGAGCATGTACTCTGGTACAGATAAGAGCTCTCAACACACAGAATTCAGGACAGACAAACCCCTCGGGACCAATAATGGAAATAGCTACACCATGAGGGTAGGGGGAAAGTAGGGGGAGAAGGAAGAGAAAGAGGGAACCAACCGCAGTGATCGATGTACAAACTCCCCCCGCACCCCCCAGGGGGATGAACAACAGAAACATGGGTGAAGGGAGACAGTGGATGGTTTAAAATAGGAAAATAAAAATAATTTCTAAATTATCAAGAGTTCATGAGGGTGGTAGGGTTGGGGAGGGAGGGGATAAAACAGGAGCTGATACCAAAGGCTCAAGTAGAAAGAAAATGTTTTGGAAATGTCGATGGCAACAAATGTACAAATGTGCTTGATACAATTGATGTATGGATTGTTATAAGAGCTGTAAGAGCTCCAAATAAAATGATTTAACAAAAACAAAACAAAAACTCCTGTCAAAACACAATTCTATATTCAATGAAAATACCCTTAAAGAATGAAGGTAAAATGGGGGAAGGCTCATTAAAAATCTGTAATATGTAAAGATTCAACCTTTGGGGCTGAAAGTAAAGGGGACTTGAAGCTCAAAGACTACAATCTTCATTCTAGATTACACCTCCAGGTAAATAAAAACACTCACAATGAAATCAATAAACAACATCACAATAGACAGTAAAGACTGATGTTGCCAAGGATACCATTTAACTCGAATCCACATTCAAGCAGCAATGCAATGGAAACAGCAGCCAAAAAATCCAATGGCGTATTGAATTAGGTGAATCTGCTCCACATCTGTTTAAGTAAGCAGCATACTGTTTCCCATAGTGATTGTGTAATTCTGCTATTCCGCCAGCCATGTGTGAGCATGCTAATCTCTCCACATCCTCCCCAGCACTTATTACTTCTTGGTTTTGTTATTTTGCTAACAGTTTCACTATAAGATGGTATCACACTGTTTTAATTTGTATTTCTGTATTTCTCTTATAGCTAATTATCTCAAGCATTTCTTCACATGATTGTTGACCTAGATGGCATCCTCAGTAAATCGTCTATTCATCTGTGTCCATTTTTGGTTGGGTTCTTTGTTTTTCTCTTAATATATTGTAGTTTTCTACAGATTTTAAAAATTAGTCTTTTATCTGATATGCAACTGTCAAATATTTTTCCTCATCTGTGTTTTTTTGATTTTTGTTTTTTTTAACTCTTTTGGTGTACATAAATGTCAGATTTTTAGAAGGTCCCAATCATCTATATTGTCTTTGTGGTGTGGACATTAGCATTATGTTTGGTAGTGTATTTATGCCTTGTATTAGGGCCCTTAAGCTTGTCCTTACTATTCATTGATGATTGTTGTGACCCTAGGATTTATATTTAGGTTTTTAATCCATCTTGAGTCCGTTTCTGTATATGGTGTGGATTATGGGTCCTGTTTCATTCTTTTGCAGATGGAGATCCAATTTTTCCAACACTATTTATTGAAAAGGCCCTCCCTTCCCTACTTAATGTGTTTTAGACTTTTATCAAAACAAGGTGTCTGTTGGTGCTTGGTTGTATTTCTGGGTTCTGGGTTCTAATCCATTGTTTTACATATCGATCATTGTATACATACCAAGCTGTTTTGGTCTTATATTTTCAAGTTTTCTCCTCTTTTTTTTATTGACATATAATTCACACATCATACAATTGAATAGTACAATAATATTAAGAAGAATTTTGCAAGATTAATCTCAATCAATTGTAGAACATTTTCTTTTTTCTTGTAGTTATTGTTGGCTCCCCATTTCTCCCCAAACTCATCCTACACATCCCTAAATAATTATTAATCTAGTTACTGTCTCTATAGATTTACTTATCCTGGATTTCATATATACATAAAATCATATGATACAAAATTAAAAAACAAAAAACCTGAAATAAAACAGAGAAAAACCTCAATTAAAAAAAATCAGAAAATATTTTAAAATGGAACAAATTTAAAATAGATCAAAAGAAAGACCAAATGACAAGGCGTTGCATTTTAACCTAGCTGCATCTGCCATGATTGATTTTATAATGCTTCCTGTCTGATAGCAAGGCTATTCACATCCTTGGATTATGGTCAGAGGGGATTCGCTAAAGGTTTAATCCAAATGCGGACTCGGCATATGGATCTTGGGCTTTCACTGTCATCCATAGCCTTCTATAAACTGGATGTTCAGAATATAAACTGATACCATTCCCTCCTCTGGATTTTATTATTTATAATCCTTGAATCACACAGGGTACTGTGCTTTTTCTGTGTGTACTAGTTGATACCTCACTATGATGGCTGCTTGTTTGAAGCCAAGCCCTGAAGACCCTAGGTGCTATTCTTTCTGATCGCTAAGCACCATCTGATTTCTTACCACACTTTGCTATAGAAACCCAGGTCTTCAGTAATCTCTCTATGAGGTTGAGTATCAAGTAGGGCCATGTCATAACAAATAATTCTTCTTAGATTAGGGCTATGGTTAAGTATGAGCCCACCTAATTACATTCTTGGTTATTGTCCTTTGGTTCATTTCCAATTTTATAGCAAGGTGAAATGAAAAAACAATTTATAGTATCTCAATGTTTAACATTTTATTTTTGTGCAACATGATTTATTCTGGCATACATTTCATGTGCACCAGAAAAAATGTATATTGTACTTTTGTTGGGTGAAGTGTTCTGTATATATCTAAGAGATCAAGTTGATAAATTGTATTTAGTTCTTATTTTTGTTGATTTTCTTTCTAGTTGATCTGTCTTTGCTAGAACATGGTGTATTGAAGTCTCCTATTAATATTGTATTATGGTCTATTTGTGCCTTCAATTCTACAAGACCTGGACTCATGTATTTGGAAGGTCTTTCATTTGCATAAATGCTTATTATGGTTTGTCTTCTTGCTCAACTGTGGCGATCCTCAGTCTTTGGTTCTCATGATGTTTTTACTTCAGTGTCTATT
The DNA here is from genome assembly GCF_000313985.2 of Echinops telfairi. Taxonomy (NCBI): domain Eukaryota; kingdom Metazoa; phylum Chordata; class Mammalia; order Afrosoricida; family Tenrecidae; genus Echinops; species Echinops telfairi. The sequence continues at coordinate 28,105,172 of NW_022103928.1, read as the reverse complement.
TTGGCAGATATTAATATTGACACTCCTGCTTTCTGTTGATGCCATTAGCTTGATATATTTTTTCCATGTTTCGATTTTTAGTCTATTCTTGACTTTATATCTAAGATGTGTTTCTTGTAAGCAGCATATTAAGGGCTTGTGTTTTCTTATCCATTCTGTTCGTCTTTTTATGGCCTTATTGCTCTCATTTTGTTATATTTTTATGGTGGTGCTGGATTCATGGCTCATGATCATTTTCTGTGCTGCTTTCCTTTTGTTCATGGATTTTCTTGTCACTTTTTCTTTGCTTTTGTTTGTTTTTATCTTACTGTTTAACAGGATTTTGCGACTTCTTTCTGATTTTTGCTTTGTTTTGTTTTGTTGAGGCTCTAGCATTTTCTTTGAGGTTAGTTTGCTTTTTATTGTTTTTTTTCCAAGTTTAAGACCATTTTTTGTCTTTTGCAAATGATTCAATACCTTCTCAATTAGACTGTTCATTATCTACTCTATTCCATTTTTTCTTTTTGTCTTTATTTCAGAATGTTATCTGTGGTTCCTTATTTTTTATTCATTTGGTTTTGTTTCATTTTGTAGGATTATTTCTTGATAACTACGTCTTGTATAATGACTTTAAGTTGCTATCTGCTGTTGACTCTCTTTCCAAAGAACTAACTCCCATTAGTGTTTTCTGTACACCTAGTCTTGTTTTTACAAATTCTTTTGTTTTTCTTCATCTAAAAATGATTTTACTTTTCCCTCATATTTGAGGGTTAATTTTCTGGATACAGGAGCTCAGTTGGCAGGATTTGTTTTTTGTTTTGTTTTGTTTTTTCAATACTTTAAATATACCCATGCATGCACAGTTTCCATTAAAAAAATCTGACCTTATAATAATTGGTTTGCCTTAATAGGTGATTATTCGCCTGTTTCTCTCAGGATTATCTTCTCCTTTTTTGATGCTAGGAAATTTGACTATGATGTAATGTGATTTTCTTTTGGGATCAGTTCTGTTTGGGGTTCTTTGAGCTTTGGGGACAGTTTTATGTTCTATCTTTTATTAATTCTTCAACTATTTTCTCTGGCTATTTTTTCTGCTTTCTGTTCTGGAGTTCTTATCAAAAGTAAGTTGTTCCTTCATTCAGGTTTAGTAATTCCTAGTTGTTACATTGCCCTTGATTAAGCCCCACTAGGCATCTTATGCCCTTCTCTCCATTGATTTTGGTTCACTTGTTGTTCCCTTGTCTCTGGGTTGGTTTCTCCCCACCCCCTTCCTTTTGCCCACCTCCCCTTCTCCCGTACTCCCCTGGAACCATTGGCCCCATTCTTTTCAACTCTGAATTGTTTATCCCACCTACCTTATCTAGATAGATATGCAGAGACATGAATAAGTGCAAAAACCAGGCAGAGCCAAACAAAACAACAAAGGAAGCCAAGACCAACAAAACAATAACAACAACAACAAAAAGAAAGCCACTGACAAAAATGGAAAAGTCTATTAATAGCTCAAGGCCTGTTTGTTGGCCTTTACGAGTGTTTTCCAGTCGAGTCTGATGGGGTGCCACACTCTGTCTCCAAAGTCTATTTTTGGTATTCCCCAGAGATTTCATCACTTTGTTCCCAAGAAAAGTAAAAGGAAATAGAGGAAAGAACCAGGAGGCAAAGGATATTTATAGAGGTCTAAATATAGGCATGTACATATGTAAATATATTTATATATAACAAGAGGGGAATGGAACTATGTACTCATATCTATACGTTAAGAATTAAAGTTGCAGA
>NW_022103928.1:28084980-28103184 GCF_000313985.2 Echinops telfairi | reverse complement strand
CACCAGCCTGTGTGTTCATGAGGTGTGGATGGGATCAGGTATCAGGCATCAAAAACCCAGAACAAAACCATACCCAAGCTGAATGGGGACGAGGGGGGCATGAAGTGGAGACCCAATGCCCATCTGTAGACAATTGGACATCCCCTCACAGAGGGGTCAAAGGGAAGAGATAAGTCAGTCAGGATGCAGTATAGCACTGATAAAACACATCTTTCCTCTAGTTCTTTGGTGCTTCCTTCCCCCCACGATCATGACCTCAATTCTACCTTACAAATCAGATTAGACCAGAACATGCACACTGCTACAGATAAGAGCCTGAAACACAGGGAATCCAGGATAGATAAACCCCTCAGGGCCAACAATGAGAGTAGAGATACCAGGAGGATTAGGGGAGGGTGTTGGGAGAAAGGGGGAATTGATCACAAGGATCAACCTATAACCCCTCCCAGGGGGACAAACAACGGAAAACTGTGTGAGGGGCAATGGAGAACGATGTTAAGATATGAAAATAATAATCTTTAACTTATCAAGGGTTCGTACAGGAAGGTGGGTGGGGGGTGGAGGGAGGGGGAAGAAATGGGGAGCTGATATCAGGGACTCAAGTGGGAAGAGAGCGCTTTGAAAATAATGATGGCAACGTATGTGCAAATGTGCTTGACATACTGGATGAATATATGGATTGTGATAAGAGATGTAAGAGCCCCCATGAAAAGTATTCAATAAAATAAATAAGTTGTCCCTATTGATGGTGTCTCATAGGTTTACTCCACATTTTGTGTGTATTTTTTCCTTTTTCTCTTTGGTCTTTTTTATAGCTTGATCTCCTTGTATTTTGGTCTTGAGAGATTTGTCTTCATGATAACTGATTTGTGTTTACATTGTTTCAAATCCTCTGTTTCTTTCTTTCAAAGTGTTATCCATTTTAAATACCATGGTGTTTGGCTTTTAAATTTCTATTTGGAGTTTTTAAATTACTTCTAGTTTTCCATTTATTTTTTTACATAGGTCTTGTAGTGTTTCCTGATTTCTATCTTCACTTCTGTTTGTTTTTTTCCCCTGTACTTCTGTCAAATTTTTCCTTCATTCATTTAAAGCAACTTCATGAAGATAATTTCCCTGAACTCTTTCATAAGAGGATCTGAAGTGCTCTCCTCTTCTAAGACTTCCTCTGTATCCACATCATCATGTATTCTATTCAACTGGGCCATTTTTTCTTGTTTTCACATGTACAAAGAGATTGATGCCTCTGAGACATTGCGTTGTTTTTATATTTGTCTCTGGCTGAACAGCAGTCCCTGCACACTTGCTGTAGATCCCCGAGAGTCAATGGCTAGATCATTCAGCACTACCTTATCTTGAGCAGGTGGCAGGAAACAAATTCTTCCGCTGTGAAGATCCTGGTTTCAGCTCCTGAATTTTCAGGAAATTAAGCCAATGCAGGCCCATGATCAGTACAACTGGCATGAAGAAGTTGAGAAGCGAATACCCAAGACACTGCCCACTTGCCCACCCAATATATTTTCTCTGACTCTGTATATCAGAACAGGACCCAGGGTCTCTTAATTTACTACCTCTGGGCGTGAGCTGACAGGCAGATGATACCACTTTGAAACCTGGGTTCACTGAGAGATGAGGCTCAAGCTCTCCTGTGCTGATTTTCCCTCAACATCTGCTTACCGAATTCTGCCCTCTTCCAGGGATGGCTTGTCCCCTGGTATTCCCAGGAAGTAGTGCCACATTTGAGTCCTGAGAGTTGGGCCATGAGAGTCAGCCTGAGTTTAGTCTCTCTTCTTGGAATGCAGTGAATGGGCTGTGATCCTCTTAATTCTAGATTGTGGGAACCTGTGAATTTTCCCACCCAAGTTCAATCACATTTGCTTCTCTAATGTATGGACTTGATCCCTACCGTTTCCCATGTATGGTGAGGGAGATATGTGAGTATCTTCTGTGGTGTTAGCGAGAGACAGGATGTGTGAGTTCAGCCTTCTCCTTCTCCTCAACTGATATATGGAGCGCTGTGGGATCTGGATGCTCTGCAGGCATCCTGCTGGAGCAGCACAGAATCCAAGAATTTGAGATGGAGCAGGGAGGGGGGGTGGAATTCTTTGTGGTAATTCCTCCCTCTGAATTTTACCAGGGTATAATTGGTAGAAGTGTCTTCCTCAGGGGAGGTCCAGAACTTGGGTTCTTGAATCTCCTCCACTTTTTCAAATTTTTGTTTGAACAGGGTTTCACAGAGTCTCCAACTACGTGGCCATATTGGATCAGAGTTTCTGTTTTAATTCTTTTGGAAAATAAACAGGTAATTGACTTCATATTGCTTGAGTGAAAATTTGGAGATACAAAACAACAGTCACTATTGGTGAGGCTGGAGATAGATAAAAAGACAAAATCTCGATGTATGTATGTATGGATTGTGGTCAGAGTTGTACGAGCCCCAATAAAATGATTTTTTTTTAAGACAAAATCTCTGAAGTGTTATAAACAGTACTAATGCCTTTGATTGTGTCCAGTTAAATTTTAAAAGGTGGGGGAATTTTTTAACAAAATGCAAAAGGACACAATAGGTCTACTCCACCCAGTAGGGACTGATTGCCCAACTGCTGGAAGGAGTGTTGGCCGTGAGTCTCCCAGAAAGCACCCCAAGCTGAAAAGCTGTCTCAGCCAAGGGCAGGCCCTTCCCAGCCAGCCCCATCCAATGGTTGATGGAGATAGAGGGTTAAAGACCTGCAATTTCAGCCCACCATAAGGCCACTCTGACAAGCCATGTGAGCTCTGAATCTCCCTATGGGGTCACCTGATAGTTTCCAGACCTGTGTCACAATTCAGCTTCTCTTCCTGCTTCCTAACCTTCCTTCCACAATTGTTGATCTGCTAACCCCAAGGGCATTTCTTTCTCCCCAGTCCCTACCTCCCCTAAATAATTTTTCACTTAGCACCTTCTTATTGTATATTGCCTTCCCTTCCACTCAAGTTCTTCTAGCAAATAATTTACCATCCTTTCCCTTCTGCCTCTGGTAGCCATTGAATTAAGTTTTTTCAGTGTGAAAATCTCTTCTTGATTTTTACAAGAGTACTCTCATACAATATTTGTCCTATTGACATTTCAGCATAATGTCCTTCAGGTCATTCCATGTATTTCACAGAATTATCACTTAATGTTACATAGTTTTTCATTTTGTGTATGTACCAAATTGTATTTATCTATTATTCCATTGATGGATCTTTAAGTTGTTTCCATTTATGTGTGTGTGTGCTATTGTGAATAGTGCTTTGATGGACTTGGGTGTGCATATATCTATATATTTCAAGGCTTTTGTTTCCCTAGAAATAGAGGAATTGATAGGTCATATGGCATTTCTATTCCCAAGTTTTTGTTCAGTGTCATACCACTTGCCACAATGGCTGTACCATTATAAAGTTTCATCAGCAGTGTCTGAGGGTTCTCTCCATATCCTTGGTATTATTTGTTGTTCGCTGTTGCTGTTGTTGTTTTGTTATTAATGCTAAGGTGAGATGATGGCATCTTGTTGTTTTGATCTGCATCTCTTCCCCATTTCATGTGTTTTGACCCTTTGTCGATGATCATCTGTCTATAGGAGGATAGATTTACTTTCGGGTTCTCAATTCTGTTCCATTGGTCTATATATCTGTCATTGTACAAATAACAGGCAGTTTTGACTACTGTGACTGTGTAGTAGGTTTTGAGGTAAGAAATGAAATCTTAGGGGCCAAATAACAGAAATGTGGGTGAAGGGAGACAATGGACAGTGTAAGATATGAAATAAAAATAACAGTATATAATTGATCAAGGATACATGAGAGTAGGAGGGTGGAGAAGGAAGGGGGTGGGAAGGAGCTTATACCAAGGGCTCAAGTAGAAAGTGTTTTGGAAATGATGATGGAAACATATGTACAAATATGTTTGATACGATTGATGTATGGAGTGTTGTAAGAGCTGTAAGAGCCCCTAATAAAATGATTTTTTAAGTGAAATCTTTAGCATTGCTTTACTGATCTGAACTATCTTTTCTTTCCATATAAAATTGGCAGTTAGTTTTACCATCTCTTTATGATGATGTAATTTGAATCATGATTACATTATACCTGTAAATCACTTTGGGTAGTATTGACATTTTCACAATATTAAATCTTCTATCCACAAACATGGTATAATCTTCCACTTGTGTAGATCTCTTTTGGTTTCTTGTAATAGTGTTTTGTAGTTTTTTGGTATAGGTCTTTTGTTTCTCTGCTTATATTAATTCCTAAGTATTTCATCTTTTTGTTGGCCAGATGGTATCATTTTCCTGATTTCCTTGTCAGAGATCTCTTCATTCATGTAAAGCATAGATTCCCAAACTTATTTGGCCTCCCTACCCTTTTTCAGGAAAAAAAGTTACTCTGCACCCCCTGGCAATGAAAAACTTTTGTACTCTAGCCCATAATCCAGGATAAAGTGTAAGTGCTGCTTTCGCAACACACACACACCCACCCCCCGGATCACTCCAGCACCCGGGAAATGGTACCACTCATTTGGGGAAATACTTGTGTAACTGGTATTTAGATGTTGATCTAGTACCCTGCTGCTTTGCCTACTATTTCAATTAATTCCAACAATTTTCTTGATGAATCTTTAGGATTTTCTATGTATAGAATCCTATCTTATGGAAATAAAGAGTTTTACTTCTTCTTTGCTAACTTGGATACATTTAGTTCCTCTTTCTTGCCTAATCACTTTAAGACACCCAGCATAATATTAAATAGGAGAAGTGATAAAGGTAGTCCCAGCTTGAGATTGTTAACGCTTATTGTGCCAATGGCCCATAAACACATGTGGGGTTAATTGAAGAGTGGAGAGATAAATGGCTTGGTGGGCCTCACCTTTCTAGTTCTCAGGTCTCTTGTTTTCTTGGACCAGGGTGCAGCTGCCTCACCCAGTTCCCTGCTTCAGCTGGTAAGGCTCACTTCTTGCAAGACATCCCTGAGGAGAAGCCACATGGACCTAACCCGATGCAGCCCTGGGTGCTGGCGTAGCCGTGCAGAGACCCCTGCCAGCATGAGATGCTTACACATTCACTGATTTGGCTTTCCTTCTGCAGTCGGCATCATTGCATGTGTTTTGTGAGATTTAGGAGGACTTTGTGGATTGGTGCCCGACATATGGGCTAATGTTGGACTTGTGGGCTTGGGTAACACTGGGTTGGGATGTTTTCTTGATGTGCACTTACCCTTTATATAAAACTCTCTCTTATACATATGAGTTTCTGTGGATTTGTTTCTCTAATGTAGCTAGACTATAACACACTGCTCATTCCCATTCAGAATGGGAATGCTTTCAGTCTCTTCCCATGGAGCATACTGTTTACCATTGATTTTGTATATATGCCCTTAGTCTTAGTTATGTTGAAAAATTTTTGTTCTATTTATATTTTATCAAATGGTTTTTAGTCAGGAATGGGAATTGAATTTTATTAAGTTCTTTTTCTGTGACAATTGATATGATTGATATCATTGGGTTCTTCTCATTGCCTTTATTTGTGTGGTGGATTAGATTGATTGTTTTTCCAATATTGAAGCCTCCTTGCATGCCAGGTATGAATCCTACTTGGTCGTGATGTATTGCTATTTTTATATATTTTGGATTTTATTAGCTAGGATATTGTTGAAAGATTTGTTTCTATGATTATGAGGAATACTGGTCTATACTTTTCATTTTAATATTGTCTTTGCTTGGTTTGTAGGAGCCCTGGTGGTGTAGTGGTTATACATTGAGCTGCTAACCACAAGGCTAGCAGTTTAAGGCCATCAGCCTCTCCACAGGAGGAAAGATGAAGCTTTCTAGTCATGTAGAGACTTAGTCTCAGCAACCCATAGAAGCAGTTCTCCCCTGTCCTATGGGGTCATTATGAGCCAGAATCAGCTCAATGGAAGTGTGTTTGGTTTAGTTTGGCTTTTGATTTGCCTGATTTTGGCATTAGGATGATGCTTACTTCATAAAATGAATTTAGGAGTTTTCCACACACCAGCAATGATATCAGAAAGGGAAAGTAGGCAAATACTTAAATTTACAATAGCACCCAAGAGAATGAAATATCTAGGCATAAATTTAATCACAGAAGTGAAGGACTTATACAATGAAAACTATAAAATATTGCTGAAAGAGACCAAAGAAGACTTACATATTAAGGAAACTTAAATAAAATCTTCTTGGATTAGAAAAGTTAATATTGTTAAGAGGTCAATACAGTCCACAGTGATCTATAGAATCCCGATAAAAATTCCAACAGTCTTCTTTATGGAAATGGAAAATCCAATCCTTAACCTTTTGAAATGGCAAGAAGCATCACGTAGCTAAAGTGACATTGAAAGAAGAGAACTAAGTAGGAGAATTCACATTTCCTGATTAAAAACAATACACAGCAACAGGAATCAAAACAGCCTGGTATTGATATAACAAAAGAGTCATAGACTAAAGGAATAGAATTGAGACTCCAAATTAAAATCCATACATTGATGGTTAACTGTTGTGTTTTTTTTACCAGGATGGTAAGTTGACTTGATGAGGGAAAAAACTTCTCTTCAATAGATTGTTTCATTGTTGTTGCTGTTGACCTTGTACCCTGCAACTTTGCTAAATTCCTTTATTAGCTCTAGAACTTCTTGGGGACTCTGGAGATATTCTATATGTAGAAACATGCCATCTGAGATAAGATATAATTTACTTCTTTTTCAATCTGTATACTTTATATTTCCTTTTCTTATCTTATTGGTCTAGCTAGAGCTTTGAATACAATATTGAATAGAAGTGGTGACAGTGTGTACTCTTATCTTTTTCCCAATGTCAAAGGGAAAACTCTCAGTCTTTCCCTACTAATATAAGGATGGCTGCTGGCTTGTCACATATGCCCTGAAACATATTTAAGACTTTTCCTTCTATTTCAATCTTCTTTAAAATTTTCATTTAAAAAAAAGGGTATTGGATTTTATCAAATGTTTTTTTCTGCATCCATAGAAATGATTATGTTATTCTTTTCCTTTTCTTTTTTTTTAAACATTTTATTAGGGGCTCATACAACTGTTATCCCAATCCATACGCACATCAATTGTGTAAAGCGCATTTGTACATCGTTTCTCAAAACATTTTCTCTCCATTTAAACCCCCGACATTAGGTCCTCATTTTTCCCCTTCTTTTCCTTTTCTCTGTTGATGTGGTATATTATTGTGGCTGACTGGTTTTCTAATTTTAACCATCCTGCATTCCTGGAATAAATGCCATTTGGTCATAATCTATGACTCTTTTAATATACTGTTAGATTCTATTCCCTAGTATTAATAGAGGTATTTTGAATCTATATTTATAAGAGATGTTGACCTGTAATTTTCATTTTTGTGTTGTCGTTGTCAGGTTCTGGTGTATCCATCTTTTTTTTAATTGTGATTTCTGTATTTTCTAGTCATAATTATAAAGGCCTTCCCTGCCTCAAGATTATAAAATAACTCTCCCATATTTTTTTACTGAAGCTCTTATGGTTTCATTTATCCACATTTAATTTATCCACTTCCAACAATTTTCTTGATGAATCTTTAGGTTTTCTATGTATAGAATCCTATCTTTTGGAAATAAAGAGTTCCACATTATTATGGTTTAATTTATCCACGTTCTAGTCAACTGAGCCATTTTTTCTTGTTTTCACATGTACAAAGAGATTATTGCCTCTGAGACATTGCGTTGTTTTTATATTTGTCTCTGGCTGAACAGCAGTCCCTGCACACTTGCTGTAGATCCCCGAGAGTCAATGGCTAGATCATTCAGCACTACCTTATCTTGAGCAGGTGGCATTTAAACTTTAAAATTTATCCTGTTGTAAGTTGTGGGTTTTTCCTCATCTTTATGAAGCCCCTTCCATATGTCTTAATCTTTACCCTCTGCCAAGTGCTATGATTTACTAAGCTCTAAGTATACCCCACTGGAGCAAAATATTCTAAATTCACAAACTCATGAAACTGCTGTCCTAGCGGGATAGAGAAGTACAGTCATCAAACTAAAGAAAGGAGTGGGGTGTGAGGTGGGGAACACTGTAAGGAGAAAAGGAAAGCCGGGCAGGGGAGAGTGTTGGGAGTGGAGGTTGCAGTTGCACAGGGTGGTCCGGGTGGACCTTGCAGAAGAGACGGCATTCGACTAGAGACTGGGGGAGGAAAGAAAGTGGGTCATGTTGCTCTTCCAGGGAGAATGCATCAAGCAGAAGGATGAGCAGAAGCAAAGGAGGAGAGCCGTGGGCAAAGGTGAGAACAGCCAGAGGAGAACAAAAGTGTCCTGAAAAGGCACGAGGAGCCCATGAGCATCCTCAGTGGGCATTGTAGGGACTTGGGCTTTTATTATGTAAAAGAGGGAAAACCGTTGGCAGATTCCCAAGAGTGGAGTGACGTGACCTGACTTGGGTTTAAGAGGATTACTCTGTGTTCTGGGTGGAGAGTAGAACTGAGAGGGGCAAAGACATGAGGATGCCTTAGGAGGTAACAGTAGGCATCCAGGTGAGACACCTGGATAGGGGTAGGGGTGGAGGGCAGGAAATGCAGTCAGATCATGGCCCTGCCCGGCAAACAGGCTTAGGTAGAATGTAGGTGCAAGAGAAGGAGAAAGGAAGGATAATGCTGATGCTTCAGCTTAGTAAGTGAATGGATGAATGAGTTGTTCTTTAATGCCACCTTGCATCTGAGGACATTGAGGTCCAGAGCGGTCAGGGCATCCGTACCCAACCTGCTGCACTGCATATTGCTGTGGAGGCCAACCAAGGCCCGACCTGCAGCCAGACCCCTCAGGGGCTTGCCTCTGAGCAGGTCAGGACAGGTCCCCTGAGCACCACCCCTGCACTTCCCTTGCAGGACCAAGACTCGGGAGGTACGCAGCCCCAGTGCCTGGGCAGCCTCGCCCTACGACTGTCCGCTAGTGCTGAGGAAGCTCATCCGCAAGGAAGACATCCGGGTTGGCTGCAAGTGTGTTGTGAAGGCGCCCCTGGTGTCTGACGTGGAGCTAGAGCGCTTTATAGCTGCGCCGCGTGATCCCGGCCAGGTGCTGGTGTTTGGGATTGTCTCGGTGCAGAACCCAACCAAAACCGCCCAGCTCCAGTGGCTGCTTGACAGGCTCTACAGTCACCGTCAGCAGGGCCGCGCCTCACCCTGCATCCAGGTGGGTCCAGGTGCCTGGGCTGGTCCCTGTGGAACTCAGCTTGGAGAAGGGTTCTCGGGAAAATCCCATGAGGCCAGGGGTGGCTTGGCATCTGGAAAGGGGCTACCCCTCCATCTTCTGTCAGCCTTTGCTCCCTCCGAGCACTCCGAAGCCCCTCCTTTCCCTCTGCCTCGCCCTGCATCCCAGGGCGGCTCACACATCAAGGTGGGTGCCTTTTCGGACACCTGAGACACAGTCGGGGCACCATTCTTCATCTTTGGAGCACCGCTTCATGTGACTATTTGGAATAGAGACTCCAAATATTGCCTCACCTGGCCTTCAAAGTGCAGTCTGTGTTTACAGAGACTGCGAGCTGGATTCCACAGGCTGCAGGGGTCCAGAGGGGTCGCCAGCTTTGGGTAGTGACAGGAGGACTCCCTCCCTCATCCTGTGGGAAGGAGATGTTTAAGCCCGAAAAGGGGTACACCGGAAGCATGGCTTCCATCTTCAGCTCTCCCAAGGGCTCAGCCCATGGCAGAAGACAGTCGGGTACTGGGTAACCTCAAAAATGGTGGTGGGGGTGGGGGTGTTTGTCGTGGACCCACTTCCTCTGGGACCGTGAAGTCATCCAGAAGGAGTGCACGTGGCCACAACCGGCGGCAGGAAGAGGCTGGAGCCCAGGGCAATGGGCTGGCCAAGAGTCTCAGGATCCAAGTAACACAGGAACCCACTGGACAGCAGCAAAGAGCCGAATCAGCAACTGCTTGGCATGGGCTAAGACGTCCTGACATTTCTGTCTTGGCAGTGCCAGCGTGACCCTTACCGCCTGTTGCGATATGACCTGGATAGCCCTCTCCAGAAGGACCCGCCCCTGCTGGTGAAGAAGTTCGCAGTTGTGCAAGGCATGATCCTGGTGAGCTGGGGCCTGTCCGCGTCCGCGGCACCAGAGGAATAAGGATGGGAGAGAAGAGGGAGGTGGGCTTCCCCATCTGCTCCCGCTGGAGGGAGTCGCCCAGCCTTCCCTCCCCATTCCTCAGCCCTACCCAACGTGTTCCCCAGCTCGGAGACTGAAGGAGCAGGAGGTGCCTAACCCAGAGAATGATTTTATTTTCATCCTGTGCGTTTAAATAAGCTGTGTACTAAAAGTCGAATACCTGGGTAGCACACACAGTTAAGCTCTGACTACCAACTGGAAGTTGGCCGCTTGAATCTCCCCAGAGGTGCCTCGAAAGAGAGGTCTGGCGATCTGCTTCTGGAAGGTCAGGGCCTTAACAAGCCCATGGAGCTATTCTACTTTGCGCACACCGGGCCCCGTGGGTCAGAATCAATCAGCAACTGGTCTGGTGTTTTGTTATGTTTTTATTAAAAAACAACAACAACACATCAGTGTGTTCTTTTTTAAAATGGTGTGTTAACTAGAGAAAACATGGAAAATACAACTTAGAAAGTCATCACCGTTACAGCACAGCGAGGTCAAGCTTGGCGCCAGCTCACATTTTGATGTCTGGTCTTACAATTGCTCTCTTTCACATAGAGTTTGGGGTCCTGCTTTAGTAACTAAAATTATTCATGAACATATCCCCATATCTTTACATACTTTGCAACATCTGATTTTCTTTTTCTTTTTTTTTTAAAGATCATTTTATGGGGGGGGTGTCTCATACCTCTTATAACAACCCATACATCAATTATATCAGGTATAGTTGTACATATGTTGCCATCATCATTTTTTAAACATTTACATTCTACATGAGCCCTCGATATCAGCTCCTCTTTTTACCCTCCCTCCCCCATCCCACCCTCGTGACCCCTTGATAAATTGTCAATTATTATTATTTTCATATCTTACACTAACTGCTGTCTTCCTTCCCCTGTGGTTAACATTTGATTTTTAATTCATAATTCTTTCTCTGTCTATGGACAGACACATATAGAACATATAGGTTATTTCCATTTATCTTTTTTCCTTGCCATAACAAATAGCACCACGATGAACATCCTTACACATAACTCTAACTGCTGGAGACTGACATGTGTAGGATGGGGGTACAGAAGACCCACACAAACTGCCTGCCCTCTTCCAGGCATGGACATCCCAGAGTCATTTGGGAGTTATGGGCAGCCGCTTGGGGCCTCTGAGCTGGGAGGCACCCTTTTGGCTGGAGGGCTATGGATAAAGTGCTCATCAAGGAGTTACAGGTGGGAGGGTGAAGCTGGTCTCTGACTTAAGGGCCTGGCCAGGCGCCAGGTGCAGCCACAGCTCACTGGGCAACTTAAGTCGGAAATTCACCATCCCAGGCCGCCAGACACCTAATATCTGGCCCAAGTTCTCCAAGACTTGTGGCCCTATCCTCTGAGCTTCAGAATCCACATGCCTTATTAGTGCATGCTGATGTGCTGAGGGAACTTCATCTCACTCTCTGTCCAATCAACAGATGTTCGCTGGAGGGAAGCTCCTTTTTGGAGGCTGTGTCCTGAATGGCTATGGCGTCAGCAAGCAGAACTTGCTGAAGCAGATCTTCCAGGCTCAACATGATTGCAAGATGGGCTACTTCCTGCCAGACGACTACAAATTTAGGTAAAAGGGGAAGACATGGGGATGAGGGGCGAGTGCAAGGAAGGACAGGGGGAGGACCCAGCCTGCAGGAGGCATGGGAGAGGAGGTCGTGCAGGCCGGAACAAGAGCAGACATCCAATGGGTACACAGCTATGCTGTTGGTTTTTCTGGGACACAAGCCTGGGAAAAGAGGACATGGGACTGTTTGCACAATACTGGTTTCTTTTGGTGAATGAATACACATAGGGTTTGGGCAAGGACCCTTCTTACCCCTTCTAACCCGATCCACCTGTCCCTGGGCAGTGTGCAATTCCAGTTCTGCTTCCATCTTGCATACCAGAGGACCACATAGATTATGCTAGTGATTGTAACCCCGGTACAAGGAGGTGGTACATTTATATTGCTGGCTGCAATCTGCTTCTAAGTCTCTGAGCCCTGGTTTTCAAACAGGTGCTACCAATGTATTGAGTACCTCCTGGTCCTGCTTAGCTGAAACATCACAGATCTCTTGGCTCAGGAAGCAAGCAGCCTTGTCCAGGGAAGGAACATTTATGAAGTTACTGAGAGTTCTACCAGGAGCTTATTACTAGATCTAGATCTAATTACTAGATCTAGATCTAGTAAGATGTAGTAATAAGATCTGGATCTAGTAGGATCTAGTAATATCTAGATCAGTGTGGTGCCCTGATAGATAGCTGGCTGGTTCTAGTAAGAGAGTGTGACATTCAAATGTGAGGTATATAAGAGGCAAGGGTCTATTAATATGCTTAAAAGCATATGACTAAGGTGATTTATGGCCATTGATCAAGGACATTGGTGCTAATAAGACATAATTAGACTATGAAATAAGCATACCTAATATAGCTTAATGGCCACACTTAAGATGATCTGCTAAGGTTTTTGCAATTAACTGTTTTGCCATCCATCAAGAGTGGTGCTATCAAGTTCACTTTGTTCCCTCCTCCAATTAAAAGCCAACTGTGGAAGATGACTGTGATAATGATGGCAGTATACAGAGTGAATCCAGCTTCCTAGCAATGCCATTTATGCCAAATGCAGGCGTCCCTTTGTTTACATTTACAATTGATAAAAAATGCCTTATGAGCAGGCTTCAGTAGCTTAAGTTTTCAATTGCTGACTCAAAAGTGATGGGGACATAATAATCAATTTAAATAAATAGAAACCAGCACACAGTTCCCATTGCTTATTTTCTAATCACTGGGATATTATAATACTTGATCCATGACCTCTTCACCATGGCCTATGCCTTTATAATACAAATACTATCTAAAGTAGCATCTTTGTATTATTAAAGGAGGGGGACTGAGGTTGAAATTCTCTTTGGGAAATGTCTGGAAACATGAGTGGTGTGCGCATGAGTATATTCTAAACATTTCGTTAGTTCCACATAATGTGTGTGTGTGTGTGTGTGTGTGTGTGTATTATTTACACGGGCAGGCTTCTTGTGAAAAAGTACCATCAACCTAGACTCTGGAAGAGGGTGCATGCTCTGTGTGCCTGCAAGCCAAGGAATGACAGAGATGGCACTTGGCCTCAGTCCTTCCCCCTTCCACAAAACTTTCTTCCCTACCTTCCTGTCCATGCCACGCCTACTCCCACACGCAGCCCCATCCCCTCACCCTCCAACACTCCCTGCCTCCCGCCTTGTTAGGTCTCAAAAAGGCTTCGATTCCGTTTCAGGGTTTCATGACATGATGAGCCTTGTTTCTGCCCTGTTCTAGATCAAACCCTCTATCAGGGGAGCCACAGACAAGCCAGGCTCAGTTGCTAAGATGCGGCTTCTGTCTCAGAGAGAAGCAACAGAATGAAGCAATGCCAGACTCCCTGTGTATTAAGGGGTCACAGTGGACCAGTTAATGAGAAATCTAGGGGCCCCTGTTGAAGGATAAGCAAGCATTGGATAGGCAGGGAAAGGTCTGTCAAAGAGGGCATTTGTAACTTGATTTTACAGGCATTGGGGGGCCATTCAACAGTCTTCAACTGGGGAGAGGCTTAATTAGAATTTGGCTTTAGATTCATGAGCCAATTCAGGGACTGGATTGGGGCTAATCGAGTGTTTTATGAGCTTATCACAGGAGTAGATAATTCATTTGGATGAAGATAGCTTCAAAAGCTAATTCTCTCTCGACTGAGAACTTGAGAGGGAGAGAGAAAGAGGTTACCTTGCTGAAGTGGACCAGAACTCAGGAATATGGGGTCCAGTCAGGGTAACACGCCCCTGACAAATATCATGGGTAGGTACAACTTTACAACAATAATACATAAAGTGTATAGTAAAGTCATAGAGAATAAGAGAAATAGAAAAAGTAAAATAAAGGCGTCAGACATTTTATGGTAGCATGCTCACCTCCTGGATAGCCAGGATCTCAGCAGCCAGGTCCGCACAGAGCGCGGGAGAAGGAGGAGGAAGGGGGAGGAAAGAGATAGATTTATTTCTAACTAAGGCTTACATATACTTAGGGGCATGCAAGCCCCCTGATTACAGGTAACCACATACGTCACAGAAAGGGGTAGTACCATAGGCAACATAGCAATGGGAGGGGAGACGATCTAAGGGTGTACACGCAATAGAAAGAGGAGGGATTAGGGGTACATATATGACAAGATGGGTGGCTCCTAGTTTCAGGATGGCAGCCTAATCCTGTATGTCACTGACCTTGTATTTTTGACCTGTTCTGAGCTCTCCGGGGAAACCATCACTATCTCTATCAGCAGGGTGTGAGCCCCACCTACAGTGGACCAAACAGTAGTCTGATTGCTTTGGATGGCTGATGCCTTTAGGGAGAATATCTCCAAACATCTGACTTCCCACCATGTGCTGGCAAGCAGCCTCTTAGGTTTGGCATATATTTGGTGGAGACAAGCTGGGGAAAAAGCTTTCTTATATCCCTCCGGGTTGTACTCAATGTTATGGGAAAGTAAGTGCCATTCACCAAGTAAAAAAGGTTTTTGAAATTTCTGGAAGGACTAGCCTGTTACAAATTCCCAGATGGCCTTTTCTACTTATCATTTGAGCAAAGGTGGTCTTCGCTGGAATCTCCAGATGGAATGGAAGCTGTGCCCCAGATGTATGGCAGTGTAATCCCACTGATCTCAAATGTTATCATTTTGGGGTTCTACTACTATTCAAAGGCTCACTCTGAGACTCCAACTATTTATCTGTTTCTTCTACTGAGAGTCATGCACAAGAGATATTAAGTTGCTACAATCAGTCTTTACCTAAGGTTTTTGGAGGTACAGATTCACAAAGAACTCTGGACTGTGTGAGGTGGATATGCAAGTTCAGCGATAATGGAAGAAACTCTTCCGGAGTTCAGGCAAGGCTTCACAGAGGTGATGGTGTGGTAGCCTGGCCTTGGAGGATGACTGAAAGAGGGGAGGGAAAAGGCATCCCAAGAAGAGGAATAGGATGGGAACAATCAAGAGATGCTGTGGGGAGTTCTGAGCACAGTAACTGTGAACCGACCTAGTGCTGGTGTCGCCAAAGTCAGAGACCATGTGGATTCGAGAAACCCTCATTTTACTCTGGAAGCTAGTATCAGACCGAAACAGCGGGCTGCAGCCTCCAAACTGCTTCAGAAATCCGGTGAAATTCAAGCAAGTTATATGCCCCAAACAATATGACAAAAAGCACATTTTGCAACGATCATAGGAAACAGCTATCCATACAGACATTTCCCTAGGGGTTGCCAGCCCACCTTCCCCCAAAGCACCATACTTTATTGTTTATCTAAATGAGGGGTTCTTTCCTGGATACCTATGTTAATGGCCTTGCTTACTGCCTTCCTGAGTTAGAAGACCAACCCTTACTGATTAAGCTCAAAAGGAATTTCTTACTGCAAGGGAAGGGGCTGTTATGTTTTGGACTTTCAACAAACTAAATCTGACATCCCACCTCTTGTCTGTCAATGTTTTGTAATGTGGTGGCTGCTGGAAGCTATGTCAAATCCCAGCAAGGTCACCCAAAATGAACAAGTTTCAGCAGAGCTCCCAGACTATGAATAGACTATAAATAAGGAATCGGCCGTCTACTTCAGAGACATTGGCCACTGAAAACCTGATGGACGGCAGCAAGACATTGTCAGAGATCATGCCGTAAGATGAGCCCCTCTGCTGGGAAAGCACTCAAAATAGGACCGAAGAAGAGCAGCCTTCTCAACAGAGTCGACCACAATGACCCGAATGGAGTAAAGCCTGTGGGAGTAAAGAATTCAGGACCTTCAGTTGCTGATGCAGCATAATTCAAAATGAGAAGAAACCGCTGCAAACATCTAGTAATAATTGGAATTTTGAGGATATGAAATATAAATCTAGGAAAATTGGAAGTCATCAAAATCAAAATGTATAAAGATTGATATTCTAGGTGTTAGGGAGCTGAAATAGACTGGTATTGGCAATTTTGAATCAGAAAATCATATGGTTTACTATGCTAGGAATGCCAAACTCAGGAGGAATGGCATCACAATCATCTTCAAAGAAGGACATTTCCAAATTGATCTTGGAGTACAATGCTGTCTATGATAGGCTAGCTATCTGCATGCAAGGAAATCTAGTCAATACTACTATTACTCAAATTTAGGCACCAACCACTAAAGCTAGTGATGCAGAAATTACAGAATTCTACTTATATCTTCGGTATGAAATTGAGCAAACATGTCAAGGTGCATTGATCATTATTGTTGATTGAATGCAACAATTGGAAACAAAGAGGAAGGAATAACCGTTGGAAAATATGGTCTTGGTGATAGAAGCAAAGATGGAGCTTACATGATAGAATTTTGCAAGAGTAACTACTTCATTGAAAATAACTTGTTTCAACAATGCAAAAGACAACTATACACAATGACTTGTTCAGATGGAATACACAGAAATCAGATTGACTCCGTCTATGGGACGAGATGATGGAAAAGCTCGATATCAGCTGTTAAAATGAGGCCAGGGGTCAACTGTGGCATAAAACATCAGTTGCTCATATGTGAGTTCAAATTAAAACTGATGAGAATATGACCTGGAATCTATCCCATCTGAATTTTGAGAACATCTCAAAAACAAATTTGACACAGTGAACACTCATGACAGAGGGCCTGATGAACTGTGGTCTGACATTAAGAATATCATACATGTCATTCGGACTTTGTGTATTCGTTGGTGAAGCGTTCCACATGTTGACTGTTAAATTGTTTTTAACTTTCCAATGTATTTCTACAGCTAAATTAACCGAAAATTTGGGTGATTTATTCCCATGTCTTAAAAGAGGTCAAATGTGCATGAAAAACCCTAAAACAGACTTTTGTGTAGGCTGTTTCATCAAAGTGTCTCTTTGATCTCAGTTACTGTTGTCTGGGACAGCCCTGTGGCTCCACTACAAGGTGGCCTGTCACAGTGCCCATGTGGGACCTTGAGCAGAGTAGTGAAGTGAAAGATGCAGTCTCAAGGTCAGCACTTGGAGGTTATAACATGGACTCTCTTCTACTGACTGTACCATCTCCTGCTCATTTTCACCTTTGAGGATAATTCTGCCAAGTCTGAGTATATCAAAAGTAATCATTGGAAAGATGGCATCAAACTTATTTTATTCTTTGTTATCCATTTATTCATTCTTTGCAGTGACTGATTTAGTCGACATTTTTTAGCTTTATTCTAAATGGTTTTTAATTCACTGTCTCCCACAGCTTAAAAACCTGTACCTCTAGAGATTTTTGTCTTAGGAAAAATACCATATTTATTGTATTATAATGTGAATATTATGTTTCACAAGGCAGCTTATACTTGTATTTTAACTGTTCCCTTTATGTGGATTTCATTAAAATGTAACCAAGTCCTCCTTCATTTATCAAAACAGATAATGCACTGGGATTGAAATTGACTACATGTGATGTCACAAAATTTATATTTTGCTATCAACTCTTCCATGTCATAACTCACAAGTGAATGTCATGAAGCTAATCATGTATTGCCTTTCTTTGTAAGCTAAGGACTATTAAAAGATTTTTGTGACTATAAACACCAAAAAAAAAAAAAGAATATCATACATGAACAAAGCAAATCGTCGTTAAAAATCCAGGAAAGAAAGAAAAGATCAAAATGGGTGTCAGAAGAGAGTCGGAAACTTAATTATAGAGTAGCTACAACAAATGGAAGGCATGACGTCAACGAGCTGAACAGAACATTTCAATGGGCAGCTCAAGAAGACAAAGTAAAATCTTATAATGAAATGTGCAAAGATTTAGAGCTAGGAAATGAAAAAGGAAGGACACATTCAGTATATCTTTTTTTAATCATTTTATTGGTGGCTCATACAACTCTTATCACAATCCATACATAACATCCATTGTGTCAAGCATACCTGCACATTCGTTACCCTCATCATTCTCAAAACATTTGTTCTCCACATAAACCCCTGGCATCAGCTCATCATTTTCCCCCTCCTTCCCTGCTCCCCCCTCCCTCATGAAC
>NW_022103928.1:28080360-28083495 GCF_000313985.2 Echinops telfairi | reverse complement strand
GGCTCATTTTATTCACAGCAGGGTGGCACTCCAGGGAATCGGGTCCATAATTACTCACAAGTAATTCCCATCAGTATCTGCCCCCAGCTTCTTCCCAGAGCGATGCAGGGATTGTTATAAATTCTGTCCTTGCAAAACTTGTCTTGGGAGAAGGACAGCCAGAATGTCCCTTCGAGGCAAGGGTAGTGAGACTTTGTCTCGCGTTCTTTGGAGAGGCTATCCAGAGAGACCGGTCCCTGGAAAAGGATATCATGCTTGGTAAAGTAGGGGGGCAGCAAGAAGGAAGACCCGCAACAAGATGGGTTGACACAGTCCCTGCAACAATGGCTTAAACATGAGAATGATCGTGGGGATGATGTGAGCAGCGGTGTTTTGCTCTTGAACACAGGGGGCCTGTGAGGTAGAAGCAACGCGATGGCCCCGAACCACAACAACTTGTAAATTATGTTGTATTTCTGGTATTTTAATGAACTCTTTCACCCCCACACTCCCCGGCCTCCCAGCCCCTACTTTGAAGGGGTGGAGTTTAGCCTGTCAATCAGGTTGCGGCTTGATGACCTTATTTGGAGAGGCTGAGGAGACACATAGCTCAGTGGAGGCAGGACACACACTCTCTGTGAGACATTCCTGCGGACAAGACACATGGAGCTATGCTAGAGTCCTGGAGCTGAAGGAGCCATGTGGAGACCTCTGCCAGCACTGAGATGCTTCCACTGCCACTGGATCCACAAGACTTTCCACCCACTGGCCTGCGATCTTCCTGCACTCAGTGTCATTGCCTGTGTTTCATGAGTCTGAAAAGGAATATATAGATTGGTATCGGATATATGGGCTAATATTAGACTTATGGACTTGATCTACACTGGGCTGGGATGTTTTCTTAATGTACAATTGCTCTTTGATATAACCCTCTCTCTTACACACATATGAGTCTCCCTGGATTTGTTTCTCTAGACTATCAGGACTAACACAGTATCATAGGCAGTAAGTGGGGTACAGAGTAGGTAAGGAGGTCTTACCTAATGACTGGTTTTGTTATCAAAATGTGGTAGTTCAGGGGTGCAGAAGTGGAGATTTGCATTGCACCTATGCAGAATCTGTGCAAAATCTTGGGACCACGCCTCCCAGAAACTCTTGCTCCCCACAGCAAAATTTCTTCTTCTCTGGGAATATTTAAAAGTCTATTTTCAAGTGGGCAGAGAGAGAGAAGCCGGTCACGGAGGCTGGTATGGATCTCTCTCTCTCTCTCTCTCTCTCTCTCCTGGGAGATTCTTAATAAAATGGCTCTATGTGAATACCCCATGCTGTGCTTCTCAAAGTAAATGTTTTGGGAAGCCAAGAACCCAAAACTCTGGTGACAAAAACAAACAACAACAGCAAAAGTAAGCAGTTGTCGTCAGTTCCCCATAGGGTTTTCAGAAGTAAGTCCCCAGGTTTTTCTTCCAAAGTGCTTCAGAATAGCCTCAGTCAGTCTTTCCATGAGCAACCAGGCCTGCTAACCATTTGCACCACTCAGGACTCCTTTTTCTCCTTAGGAATGTGGGAATGCCAGGGCCAGCTGGATGGGGGCCAACTATATCTGGCACCCCCAGATCTAGGCCCTCCCCTGGCTCTGCGCCATGGCTCAAAACCACCTCTCTCCATTCTGCCTTCCTGCAGTGCTTCAACCCCCATCCAGAGCCCAGGGCAACAACCATCCAAGAGAGACATGCCGGACGATATTCAAGGAAGTTTCTCTTCACTGGTCCTAGGGGATGGGATAGAGGAGTCTTCTCATGAAGTAGTGAAGTAGGTGTCCACACCTGCCTTGTCCCCAGAATGAGTGTCACTAACATCAGGTCCCTTGCCTTTGCCACCTAGGCCATAGCGGATAGTGTGGCTTTGGGTGAGTCACTCTTGCCTGGGTCTTGGTCATCGCCATACACTCTGACCGCTGGTCTCTCTGACCCACACCGGCCAGCTGATCTCAAGCTTGCTTCCTAAAGCTGCTAGCAGTGGTTTGGGGGTGGGTGGAAATGGCAGCTCTTTTGCAGATGGTACGCCAACCCTACCTCCCAGACCCATAATCTGAAGGGCTGAGACTGCTCTACGGTGCCCTGCAAGGAACTAGCTACCCACCCACTAACTTCCAGTCCATTCTGACTCCCAGTGACTCTCTCTGACAGAGTAGAACTGTTCCATGGGGTGTCTGGGATTGTCAGTCATTCTGGAAGCAGATAACCTCCTCCTCTGCCTGTAAAATGGCTGGTGGGTTCCAACTGCCAATTTTGCTGTTTAGCATCCAATACCTAACCCACCCTGCCACCTAGCGTTGTTGTAAGTGTACTAAATCCGTCTCCATTTTTGATGTTTAGAATAAAGGAGCCTGAAATGGACTTGCATCCTGTCAACAAAGTCAGGAGGAGCAGTAAGAAGGTTTTCAGCTGGAAGAAACCACCCTCCAAGAAGTGATGTCACCCACAGCCACTGAGGGTGCCAGCTCACAGGCCTGGACTGGCTTTCCCCCTGACCCCTTGCCTCCCTAGTCTCCCACCTGCCTTCCCAGCTTCTGTGTAATAAACAAGCCTGTTCCAGCGTCTAGGTGAGGCCATGGGGTAGGCTGGGGCAGGTTTGGCTAGGTTTTGTGTATTCAATGCCTGAAGCCCCCAAAAGCCCTCTTCCAGGTTAAATCCTTGGAAACTTGGTTCCCCTGAACTCAGGGGTTCGTCTGTGACTGCTTAAGAGAGTTTGAAAATTCCAAATCCAAGGTCACAGAGATCTCATGCCAAGGGTCTCAGACCAATGAAAGAGTAACCCCTCAGGAAACATGCATGGGACCACAGTTTGCCTTCCTAGCCCTCGCTGGGTGGGGAAGATTTCGGTCCAAAATGGAAAAGGGTTAGAAAAGACAGAGAGGGATGAGGTTAGGGAGAAAGAGCATACTGGGTGGGAGAGGAAACAGGGAGAAAATAAAAAGGAAAGGCTGTGAGAAAGGACAAAGTAGAGAAGAGAAGAGAGAGGGGACAGGAAGGATGAAGCTAGAGAAGAGAGAATCGGGGCGGGTGGCAGCGAATGTTGTAGGGAAGGAAGAAGCAAATAGGAAAGCAGAAGCTACCCCAGGGGGGGCTTCTGTGGTGCCTAGAAAGGTAAGGGCCT
>NW_022103928.1:28069084-28080224 GCF_000313985.2 Echinops telfairi | reverse complement strand
ACCCTTCTCTGAGCCACTGGGCCTGAGGAATCCTTACCAACCTCACAGGGCCTTGAGTTAGCTGGTCCCAATGGGTACTAACTCATGCAGTCTCCCTGGTGGCACACCAGATCTTGGCCAGTAGCTCAAGCAAGGGTGTCCTGGGCTCACAAGAGCAGAGTAAGGCCTCCCAAGGGTCTGTGCCAGAAGAGCCTAGGCCTGAATCAGTCAACATTTGGTGACTTGTTCTCCATTTAACTACTTGTGTTACCTTTGTAAAATAAGTTTTTATTCCAGTTTGATGTTTTGGGGGTCTAATTTGTATTTAATTTCGTTTTAATATTTTTATTTTATTCTTTATATACTTTTTAAAAATTATGCACCCTCCCCCCATTAAATATATTTGAAATGGCCTGCTGCCTTCTTAAGCCCGCGTTATTTGTTTCAGAATTGATTGGATGCACGTAACCACTCTCCCTGCTTTCCCTCCAGGGCACAGCCACACAGGAGGACAGGGAAGCACAGAGAAACTGGTACCATTTTACCCACACAGGCAGCCCCCAGAAACCCTTAAATCAAGACTTTATCAAAGGCTGGGATGGCTTGCCCTGGACTGAGGTCTCCGATCTACTGCCTGGACTTAGCTCTTGGGGTCTATAGACACTTCAACAAGCCACATGAACTTAAAGCACACGTCTGATTCTAAACTATGTTCTGGCCCTACTCAGGGTGCTGGTACATGTCCAAATTACCACCTGCCATCAAGTTGACCATGATTCATGGTGACCTAACATGTGCCAGCATAGAACTGGGCTCCATAGGGTTTTCAGTGGCTGATATTTTGGAAGTAAATTGTTAGGCATTTCTTCCAGGGGTCTCTGAGTAGAATTGAA
The DNA here is from genome assembly GCF_000313985.2 of Echinops telfairi. Taxonomy (NCBI): domain Eukaryota; kingdom Metazoa; phylum Chordata; class Mammalia; order Afrosoricida; family Tenrecidae; genus Echinops; species Echinops telfairi. The sequence goes on along the minus strand of NW_022103928.1, from coordinate 28,079,352 downwards.
TCCCAGCCTTTCAGTTACCAGGCAATGTTTTTAATGCTTTGTATCCCCCAATGACTCTGGTGAATGTCCACTGGTACACATTCGAATGGTTCTTTGAGGTTAAGGAAGAACAGAATAGAATAGGAACACCAGGAAAAGATCAGCCCTCACCCCTTAGCAATGCCCCTAAAGCCAAGCATGATGGGGAAGTGCTACACTACTCAGAAAAGCCATACACTGCTGTCTGACTCCAGTCGCTGGATTTTACCCTCAACTGCCTCCACATTTTCGTCCTTTGATGTATGACAGTATAATAATTTAAAACAAAACAAAACACAGTTGTATTGACATATGATTCGCATACCATACAATTCAATGAAAAAGAATTTTGCCGTCATCATCACAATTAATTTTAGAACCTTTTCTTCATTCTGGTACTCATTAGTTACCTATGTCCTCTCAAATTCACTGCAATAGCCCTAAGCAACTATTAATATACTTACTGTCCCTATAGATTTACCTATTCTGGGTTTCATATAAAGACAATCATACCATCAAAAAAAACCCAAAACTCAACAATAGTAACAAGATAAAACAGAAAAACTTCAAGCCAAAAGAAAACAGAAAAGAATAAAAGCTAGAGCCAATTGGAAAGTGGTCAAAAGGGAAAACAAATGATAAAATGTTAAATTTGAACCATGCCTGCATTAATTTACTTTCTGATGCACTCTGTCGGAGAGCAAGGCTTTTCACATTCCCTGGTTCAATAATCTAAGAGAGTTGAATGGCGACTTAATCCCCAGGAGGGTTCTGCAAATGGATTTTGAGCTTTCACGGTTGTCCATAGCTTTCTGAAAACCCAGTGGCCAGAATTTAAGCTCTAATACAATTCCTCTGATTCTGGATTTTATTATTTAAAATTATTGGATCACAGAGGCTGGTCTGTTTCTGTGTGGATTTAGCTGATACCTCTCTTAGATGTCTGCTTGTTTAAGACAAGTTTTTAAGACTCCAGCTGTTATTCTTTCTGATATCCAGGCACCATATGATTTCTTCACCACACTTTGCTATAACACCCATATCTTCAGTGATCCCTTCATGAGTGTATCAAGCAGGACTTTATCTTAAGAACTAGTTGTTGTTAGATTAGGACTCATGGTTAAGTGTGAGCTCAAAATTTATATAAAGTTTATGTATATATACATATAAACATCATTCACCTCTTAGTAATTCCTCTCAGATATACTTCAATTGATCAGACATGAGCAGAATGATGGGTAAACATAATAGTGGGGCAGAAGGAGAAAAAAAAGAGGAAAGAAGAAAACATAATAATATATGTATATAATTATATATCTGTGTGTGTTTGTTTATATATGAATATATATGCAAATGCAACAAGGAAGCAGATGGACTTTGGGCCTCTCCTTAAATCTTACCATAGTACAAGAACAGTTTGTTCTAATAATGTGCCACTGTAGGATATTCACCTTCCTGATATGATCACTAAAGACAAAATGGGTACATAAGCAAATGTGGTGAAGAAAGTTGATGGTGCCCAGCTATTAAAAGATATAATGTCTGGGATCTTAAAAGCTTGTAGTTAAACAAGTGACCATCTAGCAGGGAAGTAACAAAATCCACATGTAAGAGCACACTAGCCTTTATGATCATGATGTGTGGACGAGAAGAGGTATCAGAAGTTCAAAAACAAACAACCAAATCGATGTAAAGGGGCATGGATGTAGTGGAGACCCAAAACCCACCTGTAAATTAATTGGACAGGCCCTCACAGAAGGGTCACATGGAAGGGATGATAAATCTAGGGTGCGGTGTGGCTCTGATGAACCACATAACTATCCTCTAGTTCTTTAATATTTCCTCCCCTTAGTATTATGTTTTTTATTTGTTTTACCTCATTAATCATAGTGAGGGAACAGCCTTCCCACAACTGAGTGGGTCCAAGGAGTGGTTGTGTAGTTGAGGGATAAATTAAAGAAACATCAGACAAGATAAAGCATGCAAGGGCTCACCTCTTTCCATGATGACCGGAACCAGAATGAGACCGTGTTTTATTGACTCACAGACTCATGTAATCTTGGGCAAGCAAGCCACGGTAAGCACATAGCTAACAAGAAGGGGTTGTACAAGAGACACACATGTGACAGGAGCTAGGAGTGTACACATAATAGGAAGGGGTGGTAGTGAAGCCATACATGTGGTAGGAAGTCACACATGTAGAAAGATGGCGGGTTCTAGAGTCAAGATGGCAGCCTTGGTCTTGCTTGAGTTGGCTTGACCTTAGGTGTCTTTGAGCTCTTCTCCAGGGGGAATGATCCATTATCCTTATCAGAAAGGAGTGGGACAGACAATAGGGTCTGCCTTTGATGGCAGACACCTTTCAGGCAGATAGCCTTCAAGCAGTTGACCTTCAAGCATATATAGTAGCAGCCATGTACTTGCAATTAACACCTTAAAATTGGCATTATTATGGGGGTGCGGACTTTGAGGGGAATGATGACTTTTACTTAGGAGGATGTGAATGGGATGTATCTCTAACCCATGAACGTGAAGTTTCCTCAAAGGGAATCTTGGCCTCCCAGACTCCTTAATGTATGAATGTCTAGAGTTTGCACACAAACACACTTACTGGTTCTGTTTCCCATAAATCATGTTAGATTTGCATATGTTAATCTATATATTCAAGATTATTTGGTACATGAAAGTCAAGATAAATGATCCATCAGAAACAGAGGACCCTGGACCAATCTTGTAAGCCCTTCTACCTAACAATGAACGCATCCCAATCCTGGATCTGGGCCTGCTTCTGTAGTCCCACCTGTAACTATGATGTATTGATCTGCCATCAGTCGTGAATTTGTGACATTTCCCTTTGTTCCATGCCCTATTTATCTGGCATCCCGGCTTGACTCCTCAGACACCGTTTTGACCTCGTGCTAATGGTTTCCCTTATCCAGATGATGTGTCTGTGTCTTTATGTTATTTTTGTCTCCTTTAAGACTTAGTAAATGTTCTACTTAACTTATATTAGAGATTGGGGTCTCTTTTGTACCCTAAAACAGAGGTAACACATTTGGTGCCCAATGTGGGGCTCTGCTCAGAGTCACTCCCCAGTTGCTCAACTCTGGGTAGTATTGAAACAGATGGTGCACACCCTGCTACCTTTAGAGAGGTCTCTGGTTCTCAATATCACCAGGCTGGCCATGGAGAGGGGTTCAAAGTGGCTGAGAAAAAGAAACAGGGACAGATACCGAGGTAAGTGTGAAAGGGTTATACCGAAGTAAGTGTGATAGAGGTAATTGTGAAAGGGTTAAGCAAAAATAGTAAAACATATCATAATTTGAAATTTTGTTTGTTAAAATATCCAAGTGTAACAACCTCCTCCCTTGCAGTAAAAATTTGAGGTTAATCAGTAGGGATGTCTTCACTCCGGAAGGAGGCTTTAAGATAAATAGCAAGGCACAAAGCATTCCCCTTGAGAGGCCTCAGGCATGGCAGTCTGGTAAAGCCAGGCATGGACGTATCACCCAACTTTCGATAAACAAGGGTGCATGAAGCTTCAAGGGATGATGGTCTAATGCCCCTTAGAGAAATGTCAGTATAATTTCCTAATGATCATTTCAAAACCTTCCTCCTTAAGCGTATCAGTTGTGTTCTGTGACATTGTAAAAAATAAACCAAAAACCTGCTAATCTCTTCCTGTGACCATTGTAAAACCTTGCTTCTGTCACATAGTTTAAGGTAAAACTTGCTTGACTTTCACTGTTTTTGACGCAGTTTGGAGATGGCAAACACCACTGTTTCCTTCTATGAGCACTTGCCAAATAAACTTAGAATTTCTTGAATCAACCTGGTTTCTTTCTTTGGCTGAACATGGACAGGTACTCTTGGACTCCTTTGTTTGCCAGCAATCAAGTGCACAAATTCAGTCCTGGTGCTTAGCTCCCCCGGTAACAAGCTAAGTCAAGGGGTTCAGACTAAGGAAGGCCCAGATAAAGCCACACTTGCAAGTGGCATCTGGGTGGGTCCATTAAGGGATTTACTCCTTAAAGGCACTTGGTGCCAAAAGCTGAACTAGAAACAGAAACTGGAGCTGGTATAGAAGGTTTCTGTTTGGGCACTTCCGAAGGCCTTTACCTTCTCCAAGAAGTTCTTTAGATTTTATATGTTTCTTGCTTAACGGTATGGTTTCCTTAGATTTTATGTCAACTTGTACCTGTGTGAAAGTGTACGGATGGAGTCTAACCTATCAGGTTATAGTCTCATTTGAGGTGTGGCCTTTTAATAAGAGAGACACTGGGAATTTCTCGTTAGACAGTCCCATACGGGCTACTGACCTGAATAGCAATCAGCGCCCCAACATGTGACATGTTTTCCATTGACCTTGGATCCACTTGACTCGGCGCCCACTGACCTGAGATCTCCCGGCTCCCCACTTTGTTCTTCTGTGTCATTGGCCTGTAGCTACATGAGTCTGAAGAGAGCTCTGCTATCTGGCTAGCCTCAGGCCCACAGACTTGAGTTGCATTGGGCTGAGACGCCTTCTTGATATTTCAATCAAACTCCCCTCCCTCATCCAGCTTTATTGGATAGCTTGAAATTACATTCCATTTTCTAGGACTTCAGTTGTTTTCCATCTGACTTTTAAAAATTGATTACAGTAAATGCAACACAGTTGTCAAAGTAATATAGTATACAAAACTAGCATCTTGATTTCTGTGAAAATGCATTCCTTTGCAATTCTTAAAAAGCTCCAGATTATGCTAACTCAGCATCGATATTTACTCTGGATTTTAGATTTAGTCTTAGAGATTAAAAAAAAAAACGTGTTCTAAACATCCCCATGTATATTATTTGGCATCCTGTTTAGACTTTTATCCTGGGTTCTCTCTCACACAGTCATGTTTTTCTTTGTTCCCACTCAACTGTGTGTTCTATGTAGGGCCTGATACAGATGTGACTTGATGTTACAGCTACTGAGGTCAGACAATCCAAGGCCGTCATGATGCTAAAATTAAAGTTACTTTCAGAAGTTCATAGACACTTCCAAAATTCCTTTTATCTCCTACATGGGAACATCTCAAGAGACCCAGAGTGGGCCTACTGGTCTGCCTCTTCCCCATTTATTAATCCCGTATTCACCAGTGGCACAGAATGGAGTTCTTTGATAAAACATTATACATAACACCTCGATCAAACTAAACATAACCTTTTTTGTAGTTAAATGTAGAGTTGATTTTTTCCCCCCACCCCTTCCTTTTACACGGCAAGTAAAGCTCACTGGCCTGGGAGTAGCCTCTATCTGCCAACCTCTGGCCAGTGAAGAGGATTCAGAGAAAAGAATACAACCATCAATCAGAAAAAGGAGGGGCGACAAAAGAAAACAATTAAGCTGTAGCCTCAATTGTGCATTCCCGTGCAAGGTGCCCTGATTGACTTCGCTCGTCTTGCTGCAGTTGACGGCTACCTGGTCAGTTTCACATCTGTAACACTTCCCTTTGCTGCAACATTTTTTAGATGTGTCTAAATTCCTCACAAAAATAATAAAATTACTTCTTAATGTAAAATTCATAGATAGATAATGATTGCCACTGTTTTTGTTTCTCTAGACAACCCAGAGTAACACAATATGAGTCTATTCTGCCCTCTGTCTGATCTTCTAATGCTCTGCTTTCTAGCCCTGGAGGACTAAATAGGGGTGGGGGAGGGATGAGAGGAGAAAAATTAACTTTATACCGTCCAGTCTCTACCTAGTCTATGGTATTTGAGATGATGGTGGGAAGTCTGTTAAAGACTTTAGAAAACATTACAGCCAGCAGCTCTGGGGAGATCTCCATGTGGGATGAAAAGTATAACCAACACAGTCCCAGAGGCAACCTCTCTGGGTTTGTTAGGTAGGCTAGCTAGGGCTGGGGTATGTCCGTTAATGCATGCCCAGAGGGCCAAGCTACAGAAACAAAGGAGTGGCGCACTGCACATGCTCAGAGGTTCAGGTTTACCACCGGGTAGGCATGGGTGGGTGCTGAACCTGGATTGGCCCACCTAGGCCAGGTGAATTCAATTCAGCCAATGGGGTCGATCAGGGGTCGTCCACCACGCCTCCCCGTGGAATCCTTGAAAAGGCAGGAGCCCAGAGTCGAGCTGAACACTTTTGCGTGACAGCGAGCAGCTCCCAGGCAGGCTGCGTGTTCGGGAGGAGTCCTACGGGTGCCTGTGTAAACCTGAAATTTCTTCTAACTCTCATAAAACTCACTTGGATCACAAACCAGGCTTTACCGTGAATTCTTTCTTGCGCGGAGCCAAGGACCGAGGTATATCTAGCTCCAGAGAGATCTGACAGGTTGAAGAAATCAGTCCTGCTAAACAAGGGACACTTGAAGAAGAAGTCTGACTGAGGCATACATTGATGGGGAAAGGTGGCCAGAGAATAAATTGGGTAAATTTCACACTTTTATCATTGGATTTATTTTATATCAGGAATAATAAATAAAATGAAAAACCTGTTTCTAAAGTGTATTTGTGACTTTGTGGTATGCTAATATTAAAATGTTAATAGATCCTTCTAGGCTCTTTAAGGAGTGCCGTGGAAAGGAAGAACATACTGAAAACTGAACCAGAGGTACCCTTGGCAAGTGTCTGCTTCTTCAGCTCCCATGGTGCTTCACATGGAGAACACAGAGGAGGCTTGAGGACCAGGTGAGGAGAGTGTGACCTCTCTGCTACATTTGGGTTAGTGCCCTGCTCTTTGGCAGTATTCCCCTTTTAGGCCAAAACCAAATACACTGCCATCGAGTTGATGCAGACTCAGAGTGACCCTGTAGGACAGGGTAGAGGTTCCCAGTGCATTTCCAAGGTACTGTTTTCAAGAGGAAAAAGCTCTATCCCATGGACCAGCTGGTGGTTTCAAACTGCTGACATTTGGACCACAGCCCAACACCTAGCCACTATGCTACCAGGGATCCAATCCCTTGTTATATTAAATGAAGTGAGATTAGAGACGTTACCTGAGAGCCAAAGAAAGGCTCCATTGGCCTTCCTGGAAAAGTCTTTTACAGCCTAAATGAGTAGACAGAAAGATAAGGTGTCCTAGAAATCAGAAGGAAATTGTAGGACATAGAAGGGAATATAAAGGCCTGAACCCTTATGGACGACAGTTTAAATTTGTGGCAGAAGGCTATGGATGACCTTGAAAGCCCAAAATCCATTTGCAGAGTCCCCATGTGGATTAAACCTTTATTAAATTCCTTCTAATAATTGACCCCCCCACCCCCCACCCCCACCCCCGGCAGGGATGTGGATACTCTCACCCTCAGGCTGAATGCATTTGAAAGGGGATTGCCTCTCTCCCTCTCCAGTCAGCCAGGGGAGAGGGAGTCTCCCTTAGAGGTTTGCCTGGGTATATCCTTGAGTGCGATCCCCAGACAGGGGATTGCATAATCATGAGTCATGCTATGACTCATGCCCTGACTGCCCGGGTAAGAAGGTCCTGGGTCAATCTTGTAAACTCTTCTGTCTAATATAGTATATGTGTTCCCATCATGGGCCAAGTTCCACTTGTGTTGTCACATCTATAACTGCGATGTACTGATATGCTGTCAATCACGCTTTTGTGACAGTGTCCTTCATCCCTTCCCCATATCCTTTCTAAAGCTCAGTATCTCAGCAAACCCTTGGATGCCTTTATGACCTCATACTCATGCTTGCCCTCATCCTGATGATAAGTCTTTGTCCTTATCTTGTCTCTGTCCTGTTTAAGACTTAATAGTTGTTTTTCTTTAAATTATATTTGAGATTTGAGGTCCCTTTTGTACCATACAAGAGCCCTGGTTGCATAACGGGTTACTCGTTGAGATGCTAACTGCAACGTCAGCAGTTTGAAACCACTAGCTGCAACTCGGAAGAAAGATGAGGCTTTCTGTTCCTGCAGAGTTACAGTCTTGGAAACCCATAGGGGCAGTTCTACGTTTTGTTATGTTTTTTTAGTAAGAACTCATGTAGTTTTATTACTTAGATGCTTCACACAGAACTCTGGTGAAAAGCAATGCATTAAGAATGGTAAGTTCCCCCAAGCTATTGAGAAACCCACCAAGGGGTTCCTTAAATAAGTACATAAACAACATATATATGCTCTGTTTTAAAACAAAAACAAAACCCTTTCAAGCAAAACTTATATAACAGCATCCTTTCGACTGGAAATGCCCATGGGAGACATAAGGCAGGCGCTCAGTGTTTCAGATTCCAGAGGCATTTTTTGCAGCAAAATCTTTAGGAAAAAGCAAAGCAAGGACAATGTTGTGCTGGATCAGGCTTCCCCTCCCTGGCCGGCCGTGTGGCTGCTGTTGGAGGGGGTCAATGGAAATCGACTCAATGGCAGTGAGTTTGGTTTGAAGTTTGGGTTGAATCCTAAAACACTTCAAACTTTACACAAACGGAAGTCAAGCTTAAAAGAAAAAGAAAGTGAAAGAATGAAGGTGCATGCCCTAGAGGGACTGAGGAAATGGAGCTATGTTCTAGGGGACAGTGAAATAGGAAAGGGAAGAGTCAGACTGATGGGGATGCGGTGGGGGCAGAGGGCCATGAGATTTCTTTACCACCTAATCCATGCCAGGAAACCAGGTCTGGGAATGCCTTTCTCTGTTTCAGCCAGACAGAAACCAAGTTGATTTGAAAAACTCTTAAGTTTATTTTTGATAATAGTGTGTCTTTGATGGACAGTTCGGGGGTCACATATTCTTGGGACATGTTCTACCAGCCATGCCCTGACTTGCCTTGTCTGGAAGGCCCTGGAACAAAGAGACTGACTCCTTGGGCTAGCTGGAAAGGGGTGATTTTTGCAGCTGTTTCTTCTTCTTCTATTTCTCCAACCATTTTATTGCCATATAATTCACATATCATGCAACTCAATAGTTCAATCACAACATGAAAAGTGGTGCTGTCACCACCACAATCAGTTTTAGAATATTTTCTTCATTCTTGTGCTCATTGTTATTAACTCCCCATTTCATCCAACCTCCTCTACCATACTCCCCAAACTCACTACCATTGAGGTAATGCTGACTCATAGTGACCCCTGTGGGTGTCTGAGACAGTAAGTGCTAATGGGAGTAGAAAGCCCTGCCTTTATCCCCAGGAGCAGATGGTAGTTTCAAACTATGGACCATGTGGATCCCAGCCCAACTCATAACCACTGCCATACCTCCAAGGAGCCATTAATCCAGTTACTATCTATAGATTTGCCTATCTTGGATTACATATACAGAAAAACATAAAAAAAAACAAAACTAAGAGGAATACAAAGTAAAGCAGATAAAAACCTCAATCGAAAATAAAGTAGAAAATATTAAAAACTAGAACAAATAAATTTAGAAGAAATGGAGAAGAAAACATTTTTGAAAACATCGTTGAGTATACTAATTAACACTCTTTAAAACATGAAAGCAGTCATGAGAGAAACAGTGATGAGCTCATGCTATGTTCTCGAGGGGACTGGGAAGGCTCTCTCCGAGGAGGTGACATTTGAACTTAAGCAATAAGAATGGCTTGTCACACAATGAGGAAGAGAACAAGTATTCCAAGCAGAGGGAATGGCAAATGCAAAGATCCTGGGACAGCGGTGAGTTGCACGTGGATGTGGGACAGGAAGAAGGCCAGTGTAAGGCGAGCACCGTGGCAAACCCACTGCCCTCACGTTGATTCTGCCTTATGCTGACTCTCTAGCACAGAGTAGACCGGCTCCCTAGTGTTTCAGAGACCGCCAGTCTCTGTTGTGCAGCTGGTGGACTCCAATGATTGACTTGTGAGTAGCAGCCCAGTGTCTAACCCCTAGTGCCATCAGGGCTCCTTACAGTGAACAAAAGAAAGTGTATTTCAGAATGAGGCTGAAAAAGAAGACAAAGACCAATTTTATTTATTTATTTATTTATTATCATTTTACTGGGGGCTCGTACAGCTCTCATCACAATCCATACATCTACCCATTGTGTCAAGCACATTTGTACATGTGTTGTCATCATCATTTCAAAACATTTTCTTTCTACTTGAGCCCTAAATGAGATATCAGCATCTCATTTTCCCTCTCCCTCCCCCACCCTCCATCCCTCATGAACCCTTGATAATTTATAAATTATTATTATTTTTTCATGTCTTATACTGACCAATGTCTCCCTTCACCTACTTTTCTATTGTCCCCCCTCTTGGGAGGGGGTTATATGTAGATCATTGTGATCTGTTCCCCCTTTCTCTCCCCACCTTTCCCTTACCCTCCTGGT
>NW_022103928.1:28066658-28067732 GCF_000313985.2 Echinops telfairi | reverse complement strand
GTATCTCCAATGTTGTTCCCTGTAAGGCTATGGGTCAGTGAGGGATTTCGTGTCTCATAGTGGGGCCAGCCATATGGTCCTCGCTTTGCATTGGCTGCTCTGAGCAGGAATATCATCCTCCGGGGCTTGGTGGGTCAGGATGTGCTCCAGTCTTTCTTCCTTCCCTTTCATTTACTCCTGTGTGCTCTGATCAGACATGTCCCTCTCCCTGAGCTGTAGCTACAGTGCTGTCCCCTGAAGTAAATTCTTCTGGGGGAAGGGGGAACTGTTCATGTAGTTGGGTTTGAGGCTGGCCCCTCAGATCTCTCTATTGGTTCCCTGTTTCATGCCAGTATGTGCTCTTCAACACTTTAAACATCTCATGCAGCACCAATCACAATAGTCAGAAGATGGAAACAACTTAATGTCTATCAACAGACGAATAGGTAGACAGTATGTAATACATTGATGCCAGATGAGTCTTGGCCAGAAGCACATAAAACTAGAAAGATACCTGTGTTTCAGCCATTTTATGAAGGCATTAGTCTGTATAAAAAGGAAAAAGAAAACCGTTATGAAGAATGGAAATTCTCAAAGGCTTCCCTGTGCTTACAGATCCTGTATAAGGGTCAAGAGGCAGGCTTAAAACAGAACAAGTGGTTTAAAATAGGAAAAGGTGTGTGGCAAGGTTGTATTCTTTCATCTCATGCAATCTATCTGCTGAGCAAATCATTCAAGAAGCTGGACTCTATGAAGAATTTGGCATCAAGATTTGAGGATGGGTCATTAACAACAGGTGATATGCATATGATACAACCTTCCTCTTTACAGTGTTAAAAAACAAAGATAGCACTTTAATGACTAAGATGCACCTGACCAAGTCATGTCTTTTCAATCAGCTCATATGCATGTGGACATTTGATAATGAAGCTGAGAACTGAAGGACAACTGACACACTTAAATTGCAGTGTTGCAAGGAATATTAAATATATCGGGTACTGGGGAAATAGATCTACGAGCCTAAATTTATAGGTTTAGTATTAAGGTAGCAGAAGGACATTGGGCCTCCACTCAAGTACTCCCTCAACACAAGAA
>NW_022103928.1:28062821-28065329 GCF_000313985.2 Echinops telfairi | reverse complement strand
TCAGTATGACTTACAACTCAATGCAAAGAAAACCCAAATCCTGACAACCGGGCCAATAGGTTACATCATGATAAACAGAGAAAGGATTGAAGTGGCCAAGGGTTTCATTCAAGGCTTAGATCCACAATCATTGTTCATGGAAGCAGCAATCAAGAGATCAAATGATTTTTGCGGCCAAGATGCCCTTCCTGCCACAGGAGCTCACACCTGAGGGCAGCATGGACCTACTGGGGCTGTACTCAGATTCGGGGCTGGGGCCTGACCCCCACCACCTCCACCCCCAGTGTACACCATGCAGGTGACTGGGGTTCCTCCAACCAATTTATGAGGCTAGAAGTATTAATTCTGAGCACCAACTTTAGGGGCAGGCTTTCTCTATCAGTTCTGGGGAAGGTTCTTGCTTCCTTTCAACTTCTGGGGGCCCAGCATTTCTTGGAAATCTCCATGTGGTTTGATCTTCTCTGGGGTCTAGGAGGTTCTCTGTGGAGGGACCCTGGGTCCAAAAGACACATTTAACAGCTGACTCATTTCTTAGTGGCAATAAGGTTCCTCTTCTCTGCTCGCTTCTCTCTTATGAATTAAAAGTTTCCCCACTCCAGGGAAACTCCCCTCCTTACACTAGATTGACCAAAGCCGTGACCTGAGATATGGGTATTGCCTACCAACTGATGCCCTTACAACGGATTTGTGGGTCACATCATGGGGACTGAAGTTGAGTAAATCATGACATTATTGCCAAACCACTGGAAATCCTGGCCCTGTCGAGTGGCACATATTTTGTGGGAGACACACTTCAATCCATGACAGCTTTCATGTGGGAGACCTGAGTTGGACTTCTTGCTAATCAGTGGATTGTTGCTATGAAACTGAACAGATTTCAGCAGAGACTATAAGCTAAGGTGAGGAAGAAAAGTCTGGTGATCTAGGATGCCCAAAGTCAGCCAGTGACAACACTATGGGTCACCATGGTCCAATCTCTAAACAATTCGGGGATATCACAGGGTCAGGCAGTATGCGTTTTGTTGTACACGAGGTCTCCAGTTCCGCAGTCAACCCCTCATTGCATAATTGGGAAACAATCTAAGAGAGAGGCAGGGACCACTTGGCAGCTGCTGCCTCAGCCACCACTTCTGACAGCTACAAAGACCTCTCTCTCCCAAACTACCTATCACCATGGTCCACCAATTTCCAGCTTTCACCCCCAAACAGGAGAAGGAGCTCTCAGACATCACCAAGTGTGTTGTTGCAAATAGAAAGGGGATCCTGGCCGCAGATGCGTCTGTAGACACTGGGAAACTTCCTGGAGAAGATCAAGATGGAGAAACACCAGCGATTCTGAGAAATCTTCAGCCAGAGTATCAGGGATGTGAGCTTTTTCCATGAGACCCTCTACCAGAAGGACAACCAGGGAAAGTTGTTCCAAACCATCCTCAAGGAAAAGGGGATTGTGGTGGGAATCAAGCTAGACCAAGTTGCTGCTCCTCGTAAAGGAACAAAGGAACCACCATTCCAGGGCTTGATGGCCTCTCAGAGTGCTGTGCCCAGTACATAAACGAGGGGAATGACTTTGGGAAGCAGTGTGCTATGTTGAAGGTCACTGATCAGTGTCCGTCCAGCCTCACTATCCAGGAGAACACTCTGCCAGCGTCTGTCAACAGGATGAGTGGCTACCCATTGTGGAACCAGAGGTCATTCCTGATGGAGACCATGACCTGGAACCCTGCCAGTGTGCTAGTGAGAAGGCCCTGGCTGTGGTCTACAAGGCCTTGAATGACCATCGTGTTTACCTGCAGGCACACTTCTTAAGCCCAACCTGGTGACTGCTGGGCATGCCTGCACCAGGAAGTATTCTCCAGAAGAAGTGGGTATGGCCACCGCCACAGCTCTCCACGGTGCTATTCCTGCAGCTCTTCCTGGATCCACTTCTTGTCCGGTGGCATAAGAAAAAGGATGCCATGCTCAGCCACAATGCCATGAACCTTTGCCCTCTACCAAAGCCCTGGAAACTAAGCTTCTCTTATGGGCCAGCCCCGCAGGCCAGTGCACTTGCTGCTTGGAATGGCAAGGCTGCCAACAAGAAGGCAACCCAGAAGGCCTGTATGCAGTGGGCGCTGGCTCATAGCCAGGCAGCCAAGGGCAGTATGGTTACACAGGCTCCTCTGGTCCTGCAGCCACCCAGTTGCTCTTCACTGCCTCCTATGCTTATTAGGCACTGGGGCCAGTCAGCATGGTACTACTATCTCTTCTAGGTGTCTAGGAGGAGGGCTGGAAAGGATTCTTTCCACAGACCCTGGAAATGAGACAAAATAAGATAAGCACTATTAGAAACACAGTTGCATATTCTTTCCTTGAAAACTTTTTATTTAAAAAAACAAACAACCTTTTTATTTAACTTCTTATTGGGAGGAGGGTTATTAAAATAATTTCATTGGGGGCGCTTACAACTCTTATCACAATCCATACATCCATACATTGTATCCAGCACATTTGTGCATATGTTGCCCTCTT
>NW_022103928.1:28058121-28061654 GCF_000313985.2 Echinops telfairi | reverse complement strand
TGGGCCCTGGAGATAAGGCGAATCCACCCAGAGTGGAGGTGATTGCATAAAAGGAGGTCTTGGAGTCTACACATTTAGGGAACTGTCGGTTGGCCTTGGCTATCCATTGATGCCCACAGTCCACCAAGGCCCCTTGGAAACACTTTCTACTCCCGATAATAAATGATTCCTCCAGAAAGAGGATTGGAGGATGAGAACTTGGGGTCGGGCAGAGCAGGGAAGAGCACTGGACCAGGAATCCAAGTGCCAGGCCAGGACCAGTCCTTGTTGAAGCCTCCGGGTCCTCTTGCAGAAGTGGGGATGTACCTTTGCCCTGAGTTTGCATGAGTGAGCCTGGTACCACACACCTGTGGAGTCAAAGAGGGGACAAGGAAGTTCCTAGGGCCCCACTGCACCCATGGATCTGCAGGTCCTGGTCCTTTGCCTCTGGGTGCCCAGGAAAACTATTGTCTTGAAGCTACCTGAACACTGGTGTAGATTTTGTGGTGAGTTTCCCTGCCTATAGCTCCAGTGCTAGTGGCTACAGGGAGGCAGTCTCTCAGTGGTGCCCGGGCCTTTGCTGGAGCAGTTAAACCTGGAGAGAGTCACCCCAAGTTTAGTCTAGCCATCTCCCCACCATGAGCTCATACCTATTATAGCATTCACATTTCTATCTGAAGGAGTCCTGGAGGCACAGTAGCTAACCACTGAACTGATTCCCCAAAATTAGCAATTCTACCAGCCCCTCTGAAGGAGAAAGTGGCAGTTCGGCTTCCATGAGATTACAGCCCTGGACTTAACCGGGCCACGTCAACCCTGTTCACAGGGTCCCTGTGCATTGGAATCAACTTGATAACAACAGGGTTTGGTCCACATCTGAGCTACTCACAGGCAGAAAAGACTTTGATCATCTTATTTATTCTTTTTCTCAAAAAAGCATTTTTTGGACATATAATTCACATACTGTAAAACAATAGTTATATTACCATGATCAATTTTAGAATGCTTTTTTCATTCTTCAACCCATTATTATTAGCTTCCTGTTACCCCCTGTGTTAGGCGGGGTTGTCTAGAGGTACAAATCCCTTGAAACTCATATAATGTATATAAAAGAGCTTTATATCCAAAAGTAATCTTCTATCAAGGCGGCACCCTAGCTCAGTGCAACTCAAGTCCGTAAGTCCGATGCAAGCCAGGGTCCTCTTCAGATTCACACAGCTGTAGGCTGGTGGTGTGGAGCAGCAAAGCAGGAAGCAGGAAGATCTCCGTCCAGTGGTGCAGAGCCATGTGGATCCAACGTTGATGGGAGCACGGCAGGATAGCGTCAGATCTCAGAGTTGAGTGGCCCGCATGAGGCCACCCCTCGAGGCAGGCGGACTCCTGCAAGTAGGAAGCGAAAGGGACAGCTCACTCTTATATAAAAAGGCTTTGATCCCAAGGAGGTGTCCTCAGACTGCAACCCAACTGATAGGTTGGCCCCACCCCTACCCTTCCCGAGGAGTGTCTGGTTGACATAATCCCTAACCATCATCCTTGCCCACACAACGTGCCCCGCCATAACCCTAACAAACTATTAATCTAGTTACTGGCTCCATGGATTACCTGTCCTGGATTTCATATAAAAAGTCATACAAAAAACTCCAAGGGCAACAAAATAGAACACCAAAATCTCTCTATACAAAAGAGAGCAGAAGAGAATAGAAGCTAGAACAGTTTTAAACTGAGTCAAAAGGGAAAACAAATGATGATATGTTCAATTTTAACCCAAATATGGGTGCAGCAATCCACTTTCCAATGCACTCTGTTTAAGGGTAAGACTATTCACATCCCTAGTCAATGGTCAAGGGATCTCTGGTGGCACAGTAGTTATACATTAGGCTGCTAATCACAAGGTTGGCAGTTTGAAACCATCTGCCACTCCATGGAGAAAAATGAAGCTTTCTACTCTGTAGAGTTACAGTCTCAGAAACACACAGGGGCAGTTCCATTGCTGTTGTAAAGGGTCACTATAAATTGAAATTGACTCCTTGGCAGTGAGTGAGTTAATGGTCTGAGGGAGTTCAATTTTGGCTTAATTCACATGAGGACTCTGCAAATGGACTTCAGGCTTTCATGGTCATCCATTGATTTCTGCAAATTGGGTACTCAGAGTTTAAGTTCTAATACAATGTCTTCCTCTTATCTTGGATTATATTACTTACAATCCTTGGACACACAGGTTAATGTGTTCCTTCTGTATGGACATAACTGACACTTCACTTACTTGTTTTAAGAAGAGTCTTTAAAATCACACATTCTATTCTTTCGAATAGCCAGGCACCATCTGATTTCTTTACCACACTTTTCTATAACACACATTTCTTCAATGATCACTTCACAAGGGCATGTATTGAGCAAGGCCACAGTGTGAGAACTAATTGTTCTTAGATTAAGGCTTATGATTAAATAATAGCTCCATCTATTCATATATCTAAAGTTTATATATATATCCCTGATCCACTTTAGGGGCAGCATTATCACCTTCCTGGGAAATAATTTAAGTAACCTCCATGAAACATATGTTTATTCTTATAATAGCATCATGAATCTAGCCAATGGCATAGATTTTAAAGTACTGTTGGGAAAAGGAAGAAACAATCATATATATAGGAAATCCTTTTTAGGCTGAAATACATGGGAGGGTCACTTTTAGAGGTTAAAAACATAAGTAATTGAACATTGTTTAAGAATGCAATGAGGGTTAGACACAGGCAAACATTTCAAGAATCCTTATCCAGTAAGGCAAAACTATGTCTTCAGAAATAAAACATGTCACAAAAAGCAAAGAATGTATGAAAATAGCATAGTCTTAAATTGCCAATGACTGGGCAACCTCGAAAGCAAGAAATTTGAACAAAAGTCCACTGACTTCCAAATCCAGGACCTTGAGATATCAGTCCTCTGCTTCTTCTCACATTAGGGTGCTTCTGTTTTAAGTCCCAAGGAATATTTCAATTCTTTTAATCTGTAACAAACGTGTTTAAGGTAAACTCCAGTTCCCTCAGTGAGGTTTTCAAATCACATACCTCAGATGTGGTCTGTGAAGAATGGTGTGCACATCGAAAGGACAAAATCTAAAATCCACATAGCCTAGAGCATAAAGTCAGAATCACCAAAGAGTGAAAAGAAACCCAGTCAAAAATGCGTGATCAGTGATTTGGGGGGATGTGGCAGCTAGGAACTAAGCACAGGAAGATCTCCTTAGCCACTGCCAGAGTGATCCCATCAGCAGGGACGTTCTGTGCTCCCTGGAAGCCAGAAAAACAACTCCAAACTAAATACACCAAAGTTTTGTCAAATTGGAGATCAGTAACGCCTGATTACTGTGACTAACTCCACTTCACCATTGACCAGCAGCCCAAGAGCTACCTCTGTACAAGCAGATCCTTTCCTGTCTCTGCTTCAACCCGCTCAGACAAACCTCTTACCTTCCTGGCCTCTGGGTTCCCTGAGTGGATAGCCGACCACATGGGCAGCTTGGGACAGACATCCTACGTACCTCACTACCCAAGCAA
>NW_022103928.1:28056836-28057907 GCF_000313985.2 Echinops telfairi | reverse complement strand
AGGCCAACAGGTCAGGGAAGTCGTGCTCAGCAGCTGGGGGTGAGGGTTTTTAAAGGGGTGGTGAGGAATGGATGGCAATTATGGCGATCAGCATATGGGGTCTGGAAACTCTGAGAATTGCTTGTCGACTCCTCGCGGCTTTCTTTGAGCCCAGAACATCTGGTTTCACTGGTTATCTTATCTGGGGCCGGCTGCTGCTGGACGTGCAGGGAAGCACGTGTAGGGCCCAGACCTGCTTCAGCTTAGTCCAAATGGGGGCTGCCTAGTTCGGACCCAGCCCTAACATTCCAAACTTCTTAATATTGGTAATAGGGCGATGGTTTCTGTCTTAACTACTTCCTTCTAAGATAGGGCGATGAAGGGGATTAAGAGTTGGAAGGGTGAAGAAGCTGATTAAAGGTCAGGTTGGAGATATGTTCCTGCAAGAATCTAAACACACAAAGAGCTAAAAGCAAAAGTACACAGATTAGTATCAGAGGCCCGATGAGGGGCATAATCCAGGCCAATGCCGGATTTTGAAACTATGAGAAGCTTTTTGAGAAGTAGTTTTTATTGGGAGGCATACAGCTTTCCAGACTTGGTCAAGTGAGAGGACAGTATATGCAGCCTGCCATTGCCCCTGGGCATTTAGGACAGAACTGCCATCAATAAACAAAGCTAGATCTGGGTTAAGATAAGGTTGATCAGAGAGTCTGGATCGGAGCAGTGTTAGTGCCTCAAGTGCCTGGGGGCAGGAGTGGCCACTAAGTTCCAGCGAGTCTAGGAGCTGAGGCAAGAGGGTTGCTGGGTTTAAAGAGGGAGCCTGGCGCAGTTATGTTAGGGTTTTCAATAAACGTGATAGATTTTCTGCAAGCGGCTTGGAGACAGCAAAGACAGGACTCAGTGTGAGAGGAGGTCCTGCAGCCTGTGGGGACAGGCTTTCCCTGGGTTAACTTTAGGGCTCTTTCGGTGAGGGCGGTGGCTGCCGTCAGGCCCAGGAGGCAGGGTTGCCAACCTCTGACTGTCATATCTAGATGCTTAGACAGACAAGTTATAAAGGATAGAGCGGGCCCCAGGAGCTGAGCCAGGACT
>NW_022103928.1:28054082-28055727 GCF_000313985.2 Echinops telfairi | reverse complement strand
GGTTGTTAGAAAGGAGACATTCTATGATGGGTTAACATTGGGAAGCAACGGGGTCTGTAAGGCCAGTTCTTCCAGGTTGGGTAAAAGAAGGGGAAGGATCAGAGGTGCTGAGGGACCAAAAGTAAGGTGTAAGGAGGTGCCTAACTAATTTAACATGTTTCTTTCCAACAGTGGGACCAGGCATGAAGGTATTATAAGGAAGGAATGAGTAAAGGGCTAGTACACCTGGGACAGGTAGGCTTGCCATCAATATCCATGACCGAGATTGAGGAAGGACTGGGCAGGTCAGAAAAGATAAGCTTCTGTGTAAGAAGGAAATTTACTCACCCAATACCTTGAGCAATACCCCAGGGTTGGCGAGGGTGATGGGGGTCCAGTCAGGGTCTCCTCAGACTTCGGCCATTTCCAGCATGGCCAACTGCAGGTCAGGAATTGGAAGGACAGTCCCCCTATGTGGAGATGCAAAGGGCCTGTTGCTTTTCCAAGGACAGTCGGACTTCCAGTGTCCGCTTTGACCACACAGTGTGCAGGGTTTGGTTGGAGCTTTAGACCTGGGGCACTTCTGTGACCAGTGCCCTTCTCTACACTTGAAGCAGGCACCAGGTGGCAGTCAGTCGTTGTTCCCATACACCCTTGCCCCACGCTGCCCTTCTGGGGCCTTGCGGGAATTGCCAGCCGCAGGGCTGCTACTAAGGCTTGGGTTGAAAATTTACCTTCTGCCAGAACCAGGCTTCACGGGCTGACTGCCTGCTCCTCACAGCTGTTAAAACCTTAAATTCCATATTCGCTAAATCTCGGACCAGGGTTTGAGGGCCTTTCTTCCGCTTTTTTAAGCCTTTAATGTAAAGCATCGTTAAGCAGTTTAAAAAGGTGGCTGGATTCTTGTCAGGCTTTTGAGTGATCTTAAGATTTTAAAAATTGACTCCTATATGGGAAAATTGCCTGAAGCCAAGTCAGGGCACACTGAAGCATTTTATCACAGCAGGCACGCTTATTTGTCAATTTGATAACTTTAGCCAGGTTTTTGACTGGAAACCACTTAGATCAGGGTGGGTCAAATGAACCTGGTCAGAGTGCTGCTGAACAGAGAGAAAAATGCGTTCCCTCTTATCTGCGGTTAGGGTAGAGGAAAGGATGACAAAAATATCATGCCAGGACAAATCATAAGCTTGAGTTAAATACCAAAACTCCTTAATATAGGGAGCCTAAACGCTTTTCGATCTGAGATAAATCAGTGCAAGAGAAGAGAACATGAACCGGGCCA
Source organism: Echinops telfairi (assembly GCF_000313985.2). Lineage (NCBI taxonomy): Eukaryota > Metazoa > Chordata > Mammalia > Afrosoricida > Tenrecidae > Echinops > Echinops telfairi. Next base: position 28,054,463 of record NW_022103928.1, on the reverse strand, counting down.
CTCTCAGTCCTGGCCACTTCCCGGAGTGGACAAAGGACAAGGGGGGGTCGGTTTCTGTGATCGCATGTGCTTGCTAACCAGCGAGTGAAGACTCAGGTTCCGCTAGCAAGGCAGGTAGATCAGGAGAATAAGAAGTTGGGGGCTCTGGGTGGCCAGAATATGGAGAGGGGTGAGTAGGAGGGGAGACAAGGTGTTCAGGAAGGTCGGAAAAGGCAGACACCAGAGCGGGGTGCAGAAGCAGGTGAAGAGAAATTTTCTTTAGTCAAGAGGACTTGGGAAGGGGAGCAGGAAATACAGAGAAAGGGATGGGAGCTCAGAGGAAAGGTGGCCTGGACCTACAGAATCTCAGACTATTTGTGAGTTTACTGGCAGAAATTGTCG
>NW_022103928.1:28045061-28052320 GCF_000313985.2 Echinops telfairi | reverse complement strand
TTTTTAAAGGGGTGGTGAGGAATGGATGGCAATTATGGCAATCAGCATATGGGGTCTGGAAACTCTGAGAATTGCTTGTCGACTCCTTGCGGCTTTCTCTGAGCCCAGAACATCTGGTTTCACTGGCTATCTTATCTGGCGGTTATCTTATCTGGCACCGGCTGCTGCTGGACATGCAGGGAAGTAAGTGCAGGGCCCAGACCTGCTTCAGCTTAGTCCAAACAGGGGCTGCCTAGTTCGGACCTGGCCCTAGCCCTAAGTAGCAGGAATCCCCATAAAATGGCAGTTTCAGTTTTTACTTTGTCCTATTTTTTCCCTTGGTTTCTTGTATTTTTTTAATCTATTTTAATTTATCAATCCTAGTTCACTCCTTCCTCTTCCACTGAGGTCTAAACTCCCTGCAAATTCACAAATATGCATGCCTCTCAAGCAAAAACAGCCCTGGGCACATCCACCAAAACCAGGGTTAATATTTTAAACCATTTTTTTTCTTTTCCCCTGAGTGCACAGATCTGCCCACATCCACACTGCCACAGCAATAGATCTCCACATCCACACTCAAGCCACACCCTCATCTTTGTACTTCTCCTCTCATTTTTCCTTCTTTTTCACATCTTCCTTCTTTTTTTCTTTCTTTGTTATCTTCCCCTTCTCTCTTTTTCCTCTTTACTTTCTTCTTTAATTCTACTTCTTTGAAATATATACACATAAGAATTACATACATAAATCTTCTTCTGGTCTGATTACTTGCTTACACTTTGCTCCTACCCCACCCACTATCTCTTTCTGCTCTCTCTCTTTCTCTTTTCCTCATGAAATATATTTTCATGATATCTGTTAATGCTTATTACTCCTCTTAAAATACATTTTCCATTATTTTTGCAAATCTTTTGGTCTATTCAGATGACTCATTATTGTTATTATTTGTTTTATTTTATTCTCTCCCTTCTATACTCCGCCCCCACCCCCAATTTCTCTACCTGCCCAGCTCACTCGCTCTTTCTCTATTTCCCCACCATAAGTTCCCTGGCTCCTATTAGATTGTTACCCAGCATTGTTGCCACTGCTGTTTTAATCCATCTCCTTGAGAGCCTTCCTCTTTTTCACTGCCCCTGGTGGCATAGTGGGTTACATATTGGCCAACTAGCCACAAGGTCAATAGTTTGAAGCCAACAGCTCCTCCAAGGGAGAACGATGAGGCTTTCTACTCCTTATAAAGATTTGCAATCTTGAAAACCCACAGGTCTACTCTCAATGGCAATCTGTTTGATCTCTCAGTAATACACTTGTCTTAGCTTGCTACCCAACCCCCTACCCACCAACTCCCAATCCCCACCCTTGAAAAGATGTATAATGAAAATAGCGCCTTCTAAAGGGAGCTGCTGGACTAGTTCAATTCAAGGCAGAGCGATCAGCTCAAAAGTGTAGGGCAATTTTTGAAGGCATTTCAAAGGGGAATAATTTTGATAGATTTTCCCTTAAAGGACACAGGATGGTCCTTTGGTTATGGGGGCTTTTAAGGAAGAAACTTTACAAAAATTGGAAACAACAATGGTATAAAAAAGGCCAGGACATTTGTGGGGAGACATTTTTTCTAGCATTACAATACCCCTGCTCATTCTTCAAGTAGCAAGGGTTGTCCTATGGGGATTTCATAGGGAAACCTTACCCTCTCCTCCCTGCAGTCCTGATTTTTCTCACCCCTTCAGACTTCTTTTGGTTCCCCAAACTCAAAGAACATTTCAAAGGAATATGATCTGAGTTCTTTGAGGCTGCCCATATTGCCATTTAAAAATGTTTATTTGTATTCATTAGAGCTGCCCCACTTATGAATGGGATGGAAATTTACAGAGCAGATCAATTTTACATTCAATAGTTCAAACTCACTTCGTTTCATTTCATTGACCACACTGTCCACAATGATACATCATATATCCCACTTCCCTACCACTTTTCTGATTCCATTCCTTCAATCCGAACACTTCTGAACTTTGTCCTTAGGTAAATGCTACGCTTTTGCTCTCAATGGATTGGTTACTCTAAAGTGGGCAGACCTTCCTGGTGCAAATCGAGTTTGGTAGTGGTGTGAACGGAAGAACAGGGAAGATGGGAATACCACCTTGGGAAATGCAAAGACCTAGATGTAAGCTATGTGGAGAAACAGTAACTTCACATTTATATTCTTGTCAAATAAAGGTTTCTATGATGTTGTAGCAATGCTCATTTACTTACATTTAAATCACTGTCATTGAATCAATTCTAATGCTGAATGGACCTGATAGGACAAACCCAAACTGTTCCCTAGGGTTTCCACCTCATTTTCCTCCCTCAGAGCCACTGGTGGATTTGAATGACACAGCTCCTGGTTAGCAGCCCAAGGCTTAACCAATAGAGGAGAGAAAGACTGGTTGGTGCCACTAGGGCTCCAGGACTTGACGATAGGACTGTATGTATTTGTGTGTATATATATGTGTGCATGTGTGCGTGTATTTATTTGTGTATATATACACATATTCATATGTGTGTGCAATAATAAAATATTTTAAAATCTATGAACTTACCCAAACATTAATAATCAGAGAAATTCTAATCAAAATATGAATGAGTTGTCATTGTATACTTACTGGATCAAATAGAGAAAAGTAGACAGATAATAATAAAATTTGATGAAATGAGGGGCTATGGAAATCCTCATACGCAGCCAGTGGAGATTTTCCCTGGAGCACAATCAGGGTGTACTTAGAGAAATCACGTGTGGCTCCAGCAGAAAGGCCTGGTTCCGGCAAGGCCCGGGGGATCCTGTGGGTTTCCATTCAGTAGTAAGTCACAGCCAGACAGCCTACCTTAAACACAGCACAGGGTGGATAAGAAACAGAATGAGGTCTGCATTTGTACCAGCAGTGAACTGGACAGGAGAAAGGGAGCAAAGTGCTTGCCGTAAGGGCTGGGTCTACTCTGCTGGGATCCCAGAAAGATGCAGAATCAATCTGAGATCCCAGAGTGCTGAGTCCCCAGGCTCTTCCTCATCCAGAACATGAAGTCTCTCTCCTTTCCATAAACAAACCTGGTCTCCTCTGTCCCATCCTGACCCAACACTTAGATGCCTTGAGACTACAGACAAGCCTTCTAATGTCTCTGCTCCCTCATCTGTAAAGTGGCCATGAAGACAGTAGCAGCCTCCCAAGGTTGTCAGGGGGATTAAATATGATCATGCGATAAATCTGAGTGACAGGTAAATAGTTACTAATAAATGTCTAAAGCAGGGAAATTTATTTTTTTTGGCCAGAGGCTATTTGAATATTTGTAACATCGTTCTCGGACCATACACAATGATCTACTTAAGAATTAACCTGCTATATTTGATCAAACATTTAATTAACTCACCCTTAAGGTGATAGCAGGAACCACTTCTCTTTGGTGAGGTGTGTGATGTTAAGCTGATTTTGATAATTTCATGGGCCTTATATGGCCAGAAGGACAGATATTCCTTACCCCCTGGTTTAAAGAGTTCTTCTCCCTCCCCGGCCCCTCTTCCCCCATGATGCTAACCTCCATCACAGCAAGGCCCATTGGCTCCGTCAAGAGTTAAGGAATTTGGCTGCCAGCAGCTGAGTAGCAGGAATAATGTGTCAGTCCAGCAGTGTCTCCATATCTGCTGTGAGCAATCTCCTCCCGTCCCCAGCTATCGGAAATGAAACCTTTCTGGGCAGCGGAGGCACCACTGTCTGCATCATAATGACTTTCCGCACCCAGGGATTGAACGGTGGCTCCCCTCTGGGCTAGCCTTGGCGTGCTCTTTGCTTCCCAAGGATTAAGGGATGCAGAGGACACCTGAGCTGCCCCAGAGCTGTCAGATCACACGTGGGAGAGAGATTCAGCCACTGGAGCTTCTGGCCCTATGACATTAGAAGAAAGGGAGACTGGGGGTCCTGAAGCTGGAAGCCAGGGTCTTGAGGGGGAGGGGAGAAGACAGCTGGGGGTTCTGAGGTTGAAGATGGCTGGCTGGCTGGCAAGAGCTGTGCCCCAGACACTCTGGGCCTGCAAGACTCCATCCTACTGTGGGTTAGTGTAGGATTTCTCAAGCTGCAAAGCATGACCCCTTACTGAGTTGGAAAATCAATTTAGTGGGTTGTGATCTGAATTTTAAAAAGAGAACTAGAATAGAAAATATCAGCATGCTTCATTCGGCATAAAGCTAAAACCTCTGTTTGGGTCACCTATGAGTGCAGATATTGTTGCCCAACCTCGAGGGCCTTGTCCTAGTTCATTAGACAATTGAAATAAAGTGTCCACTTTGGGCAAGAGAAACAGAAAAGGATTTTGATTGTCTGCACAGACCCAGAGCAGCATAGGGTCTCAGTTGGAGGCATGAGGAATGAATTCAGGGGCACCCTTGTGCAGGGGGATTGTTCCCGGTAAATTAAAAGAGAGGGGCCGGAGAGGAAATGAAAAGCAAGAATAAGAGTCTCCAGAGGGAGAACGCACTTCCACAGAGCTCACTAGTTTACAGGGTCCACTGGTCTCTGGACCCTGAAGTGCTCTGGAGCAGAGTTGCAGCTCAGGGTAAAGGGGATTATTTGCATGGGTGCTCTAAATCAGCTTCAGGCTAGGACATACACCCAGGCGTCAGGCCCACCCCCCAACCCAGCCAGGGTCTCTTTTGTGGGCATGGGGCAGAGAGTGGCATGGGAATGGTAGTAAGTCCCTCACTGTCCTAACCAATTGGCACCAGGAAGGAGGAAATCAACTTACAGAAATCTTCCAGCTGGTCATTCTTCTATACTTATCCCACCTCCAACCTGAGGTCCCCATGATGGTAAATTATGGAGCAAAGGACCCAGATCTCCATGGTATGGGGTAAAAACCTTGAATTCATGCCATAAGCTGACCCTATCCATAGCCCTTGATTACAGAGACTCTTGAGTTTTGGTGAGCGCTCTCCTGAGGAAGAAACACAGTTCACACGGTGGTTCAGTGAGGGCTGAAAAAGAACCAAACACTACAGGTGTTCCTAAGTGTCAGGTACTTCCCCGAGTTCCCAGACTAGCCAGTTTCTCAGACTAACCAGAAAATGAGGGCGAGACCTCCCCACAGACAAACAGGGAAACAGAGACCTGCCAGAGTCCACTCCAAGACCTGGTATTTCATGAGGTGAGGAGGCTGGATCTTTCCAGGATCCTTAGAAAGGGCAGAGATTAGGTGTCAGCTGTGTATTGTCTGCCTCCCTCCTGGGACAGCAAGCGTCGTGAACACAGATTCCTCATTCAGGTCAAAGTATTGACCATGCATAAGTCATGGCATTTTTCTCAGCCTCAGTTTCTTCAGCTGTCAAAAGGGATGCTAGCATCTACTTCTCAGAATATTGGCGAGGATATAATGTGACCATGACACGGACCCAGCTCACAATAGGTGCATATCACACACAGTGCTGTTGTCAGGCTGTTGATCTTCAACTCACGGTGACCCCACAGGACAGAGTAGAACTGCCCCACAGGGCTGTCCAGGCTGGTTCTTGATGGGGACAGATTGCCAAGTTTTTCTCTATGGGGTGTCTGGTGAGTTTGAAGCCCCAACATTTGGGTTAGCAGCAAAATGGTTAAGCATTGTGCCACCCCCATAGATGGTATAATAAAAGTGCACCCAACAAGTAATCCAATTCAAAGATGGGCCAAGGACTTGACGAGCCATTTCTCCAAAGATATTTAAATAGACAAACACACATGAAAAGACGTTCAGCATCATTAGTACAAAAATGCAAATCAAAATCACAATGATGTCCCACTTCACATTCACTAGGATGGGCTATGTTAAAAAAGGTGTACAATTAGAATTGCTAGTGAGGATGTGTTAAAATTGGAACCCTCATGCAGTGATACAACTACTGAGAAGAGCAATTTGGAAGGTCTTCAAATGGCTAAATGCAGTGATACCATTAAACCAACAATTCTACTTCTGGGTGTCTGCCCAAGAAAAGTAGAAACTTATGTCCATACTAAAAAAGCTTGCATTAAAATATTCATAGCAGTATTCTTTATAATGGCCAAATGTTGGAAACAACCCAAATGTCCATCCATGGATGGATAATAAAAACAAGGTTTATCTGCTCAGTGGAATATTATTTGGCAATAAAAAGAAATGAGTTATCAAGCTACAAAAAGGTCTGGAGGAATCTTAAATGCATACTGATACTACAGAGTGAAAGAAGAAGGAACCCCGTTGGAACAGTCCTTAATGGGTTTGACGGCTGATCGAAAGGTTGGCGGTTTAAACCCACCAGCTTCTCAGTAGGAGAGAGATTCTTCTGTAAAGATCACAGCCTTGTAGAAGGTGGGAGAGGGGATGGTGAACAGTCTTGGAAACTCTATTGGGAAGTCTGATTGTGTTGCTGTGTGTCAGGATTTACTCCGAAGCAGGAGGCTTTTTTAAAGTGAAAGAAGTCAGTCACAAAAAGTTACCTGCAGGAGGGTTCCCAATATTTTTTAAAGCCTGTTACTGTCAAGTCAATGTTGATCTGCAGAAACCTTGCAGGACCTAGTACAGCCGCTGCATAGGGTTTCAGAGCTGTACTATTGAAGGAAGCAGACCATCACATCTTTCTCCCACAGGGTAGGCTAGTAGGTTCAAACCACTAACCTTTTGCTTAGCAACCAAACACTCAACCACTGCCACTAGGGCTCCTTTTCAATTTTAGAACGTGCTGAGAAGGTCAAAACTACAGAGACAGACACAAGATGAATGGTTGTTAAGGGTTCTGGAGGAGGAGCAAGGGCAGGCATACAGAGTACTTTTAGGGGAGCAGAACTCTTCCATATAATGCTATAATGGTGGATACATGTCATCGGGCATTTGTCAAACCCACAGAACTGAACAAGATGAATATAAACTATGGACTTATTATAATGTCTCAATAGTCATTCACTAGCACTTACTATTCTGTCTCAATATTCATTCGTTGATTGTAACAATTGTACCATACTGCATCAACGTAAAGGGTTAATAATGGAAGAGATTGTTCCCAGGAGAGAGGGATGGTAGACAAACACTCTGTATTTTCTGCAGAATTTTTTAAAAGTAGTTACTGGTTTTATTCTCATTATTACAAAACATGCACATTCATTTAATATATAGTGACTGAATAATTATCATATCCTATGCTTAGTTCTTGCTTTCTTCTAAGGATAGGAACACAAACAAAACATTAAAGATCTTACAAATAAGAAGCTAGAAAATACAATAAATAATAATCACAACTAAAATGA
>NW_022103928.1:28028558-28043593 GCF_000313985.2 Echinops telfairi | reverse complement strand
GAACAAAATAACAATAACAAAAAGAAAGCCACTAACAAAATAGAAAGGCCTATGAACAGTTCAAGGTCTATTTGTTGGCCTTTATGAGTGTTTTCCAGTCAATTCTGATGGGGTGCCACACTCTGTCTCCAAAGTCTATTTTTGGCATTCCCCGGGGGTTTCATCACTCTGCTCCCCCTGCTGCTCTGCTGCATGCCCTCAGTGCCTTGCCCCAGTGTGATGGGGCCAGACCATGCACTGTTCCCACACTGTGTCTCCAGTGCTGTCCCCCCACAGCATCATGGTTCACTGAGGGACACTATGTCCCATGGTGGGGCCAGCCCTACAGTCCTCCCCATGCGTTGTCTGCTCTGAGCAGGAACATTGTCCTTGGGGTTTGGTGGGCCATAATGTCCTCTCCTCCCTCTCCATCCCTTTGCATTTCTCCTATGTGCTCTAATCCAACACGCACTCACAGGCTTCCTTTAACATTCAGTCCTATAGGGGAGTTTTCTTCATGGTTCCAGATTTTTTCCAGCTTCTGACAAAGACCATTGGTTCCTGAGTACTCCAAAGCACTGGGTGGGGCATATCTTTTCAAAGCTTTTTTACAGACATGGCCTAAACCCATTTAAAGACCAAATTTTAATGGCTGAAGCAAGTGGACTTACAAACTTTCTATTTTCCTACTTGTGGATTTGTGTTGGACATATCGGCTAATGGGTTAATGTTGGACTTGTGGGTTTGGGCAGCACTGGGTTGGGATGCTTTCTTGATGTGCACTTAACCTTTATATAAAACTCTTATGCATGAGTTGCTGTGGATTTGTTTCTCTAAAGTACCCAGACTAATAAATTATGGTACCAGGAGTGGAGTACTGGAGAAACAAATCATAAGAAAGAGAGTAGATGTTTGTTTGACCTCTCCCTCATGGAAGTTTTTCTTCTTTGTCTAGCCAGAGGTCAGATAAAGCAACACTATTTACTCGGTTGCTTTTCTGGGGAAAATATGGTTCTCAAGGATATAAATCTTTATGGAAGTAGAAAGCTCTTGATTCTCCCTCAGAGTGGCTGGTGGTTTTGAACTACTGACCTTGTAGTTACCAGTCCAACAAGTAATCCACTACACCACCAGTGATATTGTATAGTCAAACACGGTGTATATTTTTGAAAAAAGTACTTCAAATAACTAGGTAATTGATCTTGAAAAATTCTACCATGTGATATCCAGCATCATTGCTATCACCAAGGTAACATTTTCCCACTACTGACCCTTCTTTGTTTCCACTTTTCACATTCCAATCACCAGTAATTATCAATGAATCTCCAGCGACTAATTTCAGATTGTAGAAGTTGGTCAAAAAACAAACAACTTTCCATTTCCTCATCTTTGGACAAAGTGATTAGTGCAGAAATTTGAATAATTGTCATACTAGCTGGTCTTTCTTGTATTCAAACCCACAGTCATTGAGTTGATTCTGAGAGTGACCCAAGTTTCCTGGATTCATAAATTTCTGTATTTCATGTCCTGATTACTCATGGTTTCAGCTGTTTCTTCTCATTTTGGATTGTGTCACATCAGGAAATGAAGGTCCCCAAAGCTTTCCTCCCTCCAAGTCATTAAGGTCAGCTTTACTTTGAGGACACAGCTCTCCCCAGTCAAATTCTTAGTGTCTTCCAAGCTGAAAGGCTCACTTCCCTCACTTGAATATATCACACAATATGCTGCTGCTGTTTCTAAGGTGTTTACTGCCCATTTTTTGTAGAAGTAGGATGCCAGATCTTTCGTTTTACTTTGTCCTAGCGTGGAAGCGCCTCTGAAAACTGTTCACCATGGATGACCCTGCTGATAATTGAAATATTAGTAACACAGCTTCACAGCATCACAGCAACATTCAAGCTACCACAAAGACAAAAATATTGACAGATGAGTGGTGGATGAACTATCTAGAATCAGCAAGTGCATACAAAGGAAAGTGTATTAGAAGTTACCAGAGACTAGGGCATTAGGAGGCAGTATTGGACACTTAATGCTTGATGATAGGTCCTAGGTTTCTCTTTGGCATGATGAAAAGGTTTTAGAACTAAAAGGTGGTGATGGTTGTACATCACAGTGGAAGAAATTCATGCCAATAAGTTATACACTTTAAAATGTTTAAAAGGAAAAGGTTAATGTTAAACATAATACTGTAATTTTTTTTAAAAAGGAACATTATCGAGTGTTTGGGAAACACTCTTAAAAAGCACATTTGCAGGGTTGCTATGAGATTTCACTGTCAGTCCTTCTGTTTGGGAGTAGTGACGCTGTCTGGCCCCATTCTCTGGGATACTTCACTTCTTTCCTGTCTCCAGAGTCTCTGTGGACTAGGAACCTGTCAGCTATGATTTCTTTCTCACCCACCTCAACCAAGTTCTGAGATGAGTGAGAACCCCAGTCCACTAAGGACAACTCCACTATATGACATAATGACTTCTCACCTGGGGCTTGAAGCTTTGGAGCAAGTGCATCTTTCTGCTTACTGGGGCCTTGCGTGTGTCATAGCTCCTTTAGCCATGCACTCCCTGACTGCCCCTCAGTATGCACAAATTGTTTACCCCTCAACAGCCCTGAGTTGTGGGCACTTCACTCTCCCCCATTTCATGGATGAAGAAACAGAAATGATGAGGCTGGCCTACATCACATGATGGATGGGTGGCTGGTCCAGGAGGATATGATGAGAGTAGGTACTATGCTGGGAAGTGGAAGGCAAGAGGACCAAGGGGGCTGGGAAGGATTCAGGACTCTGCTTCTTCATAAAAAAATGGGGTAGAGAGGGGGAACCGATTACAAGTATCTACATATAACCTCCTCCGTGGTGGATGGGCAACAGAAAAGTGGGTGAAGGAAGATGTCGGACAGTGTAAGATATGACAAAATAATTTATAAATTATCAAGGGTTCATGAGGGAGTGGGGATTGGGGAGGGAGGGGAAAAATGAGGAGCTGATGCCAGGGGCTTAAGTGGAGAGCAAATATTTTGAGAATGATGAGGGCAACGAATGTACAAATGTGCTTGACACAATTGATGTGTCAATGTGACACAATGGATTGTGATAAGAGTCTTATAAGCCCCTAATAAAATGATTTAAAAAACAAACAAATAATGATATTGTAATAAAATAATATTGTAATAAAAAAGAATAAGCTTGAACATGTTGCCAGCAGTCAGCCTTTCCACAAACCCAGTGTATTGTGTACAAAGTCATGACCCCCAGATGTTGGAGATTGACTCCTTGCTTCTTGTCATGTTTCTAGCCACCATCAAACTGATCCCAATTCATGGTGACTCCTTAAAGAACAGAGAGAAGTGCTGCCCTGTCCTGCTCATCCCCCTGAGCACTTTCAGATAGGACTGTTGAGATCCATAGGGTTTTCACGGGTAGATTTTTGGAACTTGATCACCAGTTCTGCCTTTCTTTCTAGTCAGTCTTTGTCTGGAAACTCTACTGAAAACTATTCAGAATCAGCAACATGCAAGCTGCGGAGAGAGGGGTTGTCGCTGCTCATTCCATGCATTGCCATCACGTCTCACTGTCTTGCATCTTCTCCTATATCACAGCTCTGCCTGTCTCCTGCATCTATGAGTAAGTCCAGGTTGACTAGAGAAACAAATCCAGAGATGCTCAGATGTGTATAAAGAGAGCTTTATATCAAAGAGCAATCGTATATTGAGAAAACATCCCAGCCCAGTCAAGTTCAAGTCTATTAGTTCCAATATTAGCCCATATGTCTGATACTAATCCATAAATTCCTCTTTGGACTCATGCAGTGATGCTGAATACAAGAAGATCACAGGCCAGTGGTGGATCCAGTGGTAATAGAAGCTTCTCAGTACTGGCATGGTTCTCCACGTGGCTCGTCTAGCTCCAAGGCTCTGGCTGCCATCAGCATAGCTCCACGTGGCTTGTAACAGGAAGGTGTAGCAGAGAGAGTGTGTGTCCCGCCTCCAGGAGGAAGACAGGAGTTCCCAGAATCCTTAGAAGAAGGCCATGTCCACACAGAGGGACCATTGCCTATGACCTGATTGACAGGCTAGACTCCACCCCTTTGCTCAAGTTGACAGGAGATTATGTAACTGTCACAGTCTAGGAGGTTCAAAGGTCAAGGACCCAGGTTAAAGGACACAAGAGCTCTACCCCTAGCTCATCTTTCAGGATGATAGTGAGGTCTCCCTCTGCTCTGGAATTGGATCTCATTTAAGCCTTAAATGGTAGCAAAACTGACCAATCCCCTGGTTAGGGTTCCATATACCGTATTTGCATGATCCCACCTCTCCACAGAAGGAGTCCGGTTGTTGTAACAGTTAAGTGCTTGGCTGCTAACCAAAAGGTCAGTAGTGTGAACCCAACAGCTGCTGTTCTATGGAAGAAAGACGTGGCAGTCTGCTTCTGTAGAAGCATTCCAGCCTTGGAATGCTAAGAGGACTGTTCTCTGTCCTATAGGGTGTCCATGAATTCAAATAGGCTCAAAGGCAATAGGTTTGTTTTCCTGTTTTGCTTATACTCCCCCACAGGGGTTTCATGCACCTTATTTGCATTGTTAGCAAGTTGTCCAATAACCTCGGGGGACCACAAGTACCTTATTTGCACAGTGCCACCCAGTGATTGTGTGGGAGTTACAAGCCCATGCCCAACTAGAAAGATAACATGAAGTAATTCACTGAATTGCTGTGTGTGACTATGTGTATCTACATGTGAGTAGTATGCCTAGAATGTGTGCATCTGTGAGAGAGAGAGAGAGAGAGAGAGAGAGAGAGAGAGAGAGTGTGTGTGTGTGTGTGTGTGTGTGTGTGTGTGTGTCAGACAAGGCTGGCAGGGAGGTGATATGTAGTAATCTGCTTCCACCCAGCCACCCCACCTCTGCCCCCACGGTGAAGACAGTCCAGTGTGCTGTTTGCAGGGCCTGGTCCTTTTAAATTTAGCTGCAGGAAAAGGCAGTTTGTGCAGGGCTGGAATGCAGAGACAATCAGCAACAGGAAAAAGTCATCCGAGGGGAGTTTTCAATGAATTATGGAGGCATTGTTCCTGCACCAAGGGCTGCTGGTTCAGGCCTCACTGACCCAGCCCAGGCCTTTGGGCAAAACATTTGCCTGGAGCTGCGTCAGGACAACACAATGTGGGCGTCTGAAGGCCAAAAAAAAAAAAAAAAAGGCAGAGGAAGAAAAATACTGGAAATTCCCTGAGTCCCAGCAATGCAAGAACCTTTCTTGAAAATCAACAGCAAGGGAAAGGTTGCTGCCCGCCCAGGCGGGGACCTCAGGAGCTGAAGGAAGTCGCAAGCGATATTTTGAGATATTTTCAGTCTGGTATGATGCCGGTTGATTTTCCAAAACACAGCCTCATGCTGGGGAAGAGATGAGGTTGGACTGGGACTGACCAGGGGTGTGGCCAGGGTGCAGATGGGCCAGGACGAGGACACAAACAGAAGCTGACCCAGTTGGAGAGCTCTGGTGCTCCAGGTAGCCAACTCCCCAGGACCCCTGCAGTGGTGAGGGGTGGGGGTGGGGGTCTCATCTTATTCCTAAGACCCTTCCAGACCTATCTTTGGTGAGAGACCTATGGATGTGTTATGGGATCCCTCATGCAGAAAGTCTGCTGGGTGGCTAGCTCGATTCTGCTTGTTCACCTCTGCTGGTGGGGAGCTTACTATGCCATTTTTGCACAGCTCAGACTTGGAAAAACACTACTAATGTTTACAGAGGGGACACAGCAGCGAACAAACCAGGCAAACACTTCTGTACTCACGGAGCTGACATTCTTACAAGTGGACAAAGACAGCACTTAAAGTAAGCATATTTTACAGTATGCTAGAAATTACAAGTGCTATGGAGAAGACAGGGGGCTTTTATAGTTCAATGGTAGAATTCTTACCTTTTATGCGTGAGACTTGAGTTCAATTCCTAGCCAATACATCTCATGTACAGCCACTAACCATCAGTCAGTAGAGACTTCCATGGTTCTATGATACTGGACAGGTTATGACTAAGCTTCCAGATTAAGAAGGACTAGGCAAAAAGGCCTGGTGATATATTTCCCCAAACCAGATCATGAAAATCCTACATTGTCACAATGATCAGAGCCCAAATCAATCATGGGAATGGTGCAGAAGTGAGTAGCATTTTGTGCTTATTCTACAGCAGCCAACAACAACATGGAGACGATGGGGGTAGGAAAAGGGAAGGAGAGAGTGTTACATTGAGTTCTTTTGAGAAATAAAACCAGTGACACTTCTTTGTGCACACAGAAAAAGAGTTATATCGAGAAATAGCTCACACAGTTGTAGGAGTGGGTAAGTCTAATCCAGGTCAAGTTCATGGGTTAAATGTAAGCAGAAGGCTTCTCCTGACTTCTAAGCTCTATGGGTTGGTGAACAGGAAGGAGGAAGATGAAGCAGAATGACAACAGGCCAGTGGACACTGAGCTGAATGAGAACATGAGGTCGACCGAATGAATCCAAGATAAGCAGTCTGCTGATGGCTCCTGGAATCGGCAGGCATTATAAGAGATTGACAAACCAGTTGCAGGATCCAAATCCAGCAGGCCAAGTCAGCTAGTATCCGCACACTGTCCATTTAGACTAAGTGGGCCACACCAGGAATGAAGCCACCCTCAATAGTATCAAGGCTGTGACTAGATTAAGGAGGTTAATTCTCCCCAAAACTATTTGGCTGTTTCCCAAAAGATCATGGAGTTGACCGCACTATGTTAGATGGTATCATGAGAATCAGCCAAGTTGACATAAAATGTAACTATCACAGAAAGGCTCAGGATGTTGTTGTTGTTAGGTGCCATTGACTGGGCTCCAACCTAAAACGACCCTATGCACAACAGAAACAAAACTGGAGGTTGAGCAGAAAGCATCTCCTCATTCTCGGCTGGAGTCTATCTTCCTGGCTTGTGTCCAGGGGCCTTTGTTCTGTCTTCTGGGCAAGTTCATCCCCTCCCCTAGCCCCCTAAACACACGCAGGAAACAAAATCCTGGCCCTTCCTCAGCCTTCTCCAGGGATCTAAAACTGAACACCTGTAACCCTCTGTCTCTATCACTGTAGTTTAAGTTTAGAAGCTGTAGTAGTATAGTGGGTTATAAGTTAGGTGGCTAACTGACAGGTTAGCAGCTTGAATCTACCAGCCACTCCATGGGAGAAAGGTGAAGCTTTCTGTTCCTATAAATATTTACAGTACAGAAAAGTGGGTGAAGGGAGACGTCGGACAGGGCAAGATATGACAAAATAATAATTTATAAATTATCAAGGGCTCATGAGGGAGGGGAGAGCGGGGAGGGAGTGGAAAAATGAGGACCTAATGCCGGGGACTTAAGTGGAGAGGAAATGTTTTGAGAATAATGAGGGCAATGAATGTACAAATGTGCTTTATACAGTTGATGTGTGTATGGATTGTGATAAGAGTTGTATGAGCCCCTAATAAAACGATTAAAAAAAAAAAAAAAAAACCCACAAGGGCAGTTCTACTTTGTCCTATAGTGTCACTCTGAATTGGGATCAACTCAATGGCAGTAAGTTTTTTGGAAAGTGACCTTTGAAAGCCTCTCCTACCCACTGCCCTCCAGTCCGTTCTGACTCACAGAGACCCTGCAGGACAGAGTGGAATTGCCCCCATAGAGTTTTCCAGTCTGTAATCTTTATGAAAGCAGACTGCTCCATCTTTCCCCCATGAATAGCTAATGAGTTTAAACAACTGACCTTTCAGCTAGTAGCTGAGTGCAATGCCACTGGCTCCTTTGAAGTGGCACAAAGGGCTCACACTCAATCGCTAACCCAAAAGTCGGAAGTTTGAACCCTGTGGTAGTTACATAATCTGTTGTTAATTTGAGACTATTAAGGGTAAGGGGTGGAGTTTAGCCTGTCAATCAGGTCGCAGCTTGATGACCTCATTTGGAGGCACTAAGGAGATAAATAGCTCGCTGGAGGCAGGATACATGCTCACTCCTTGTTAGACAGTCCTGCTGACAAGACACATGGAGCTATGCTAGAGCCTTGGAACTAGAGGACCCACATGGAGACCCCTGCCGGAGTTGAGGTATTTCCACTCCCACTGGATCCACAAGACTTTCCACCCACTGGCCTATGATCTTTCTGCATTTGGTGTCATTGCATGTGTTTCGTGAGTCTGAAGAGGAGTTTATAGACTGGTATTGGACATATGGGCTATTATTGGATTTATGGTTGAATGTCAACTAGTTCTTTTTGGTACTGTGACTCTTCTGTTGATGTTTCCTGCATCACTCAATATTTTGATGGTAGAATCTTTCAGTATTGCAACTCAAGGCTTGCCTTTTCCCCCCTTCAGTTCTTTCAGTTTAAGACATGCTGAGGGTCTGGTTTTCCCACTCTAGGTTATTGCGGATTTCATTATAATATAATTATTAAATGTAGGTGATATTCAGTGCCAGAAAAGGGAAGGGAGGACTCACGATGTTACGACAGACACTGCAGCGGGGTCAGTGTGAACTGCCACCTTCTTTTGAGACAGTGATCTGTGGTTTACGAAAGTTTAAAATATGCGTATCCTTTGAACCAGCTTTCTATCTTTGAGAATTTATCCTGCAAAAGTATAGATGCACAAGGTGATAGGAACAAAGATGTTTGTTAGGAGAGAGCCGAGTGGACAGAACGTTGTTGGCAGTGATGGAATGAATTATGGACCATCATCCTATAAAACATTGGGCAGCTAATCAAATTAACTCGATCTGTATATGTGGAGCTGGAACCATGTCTCTGATATATTGTTAGGCAAAACACACATCGCAAAGTCAGGCGTATGAGATGATACTGTTTTTGTAAATAGGTTGGCAAGAGGAAGGAGAAAACATCAAAGACATGCTCACCAAACTGCTCACGTCAGCCTCCCTGGAGAAGAATATCAGCAGGAACACAATTATTAACATTTTCTATGTCGCTTCAGTATTGTTTAATTCCCATAACAGGCTTTCCTAGCTCTAGTAGGTTAGGTAGTAAACACAATTTCTGAAAAGTCACTTTAAAAACGGCTTTTAGAAAACCCAGTGGAGCATGGCTCTACGGCACCTGGGGTCGCCGGGAGAGAAATTCAACTCTACCTCAATGTTATTTTTGTTTTTCAGTATCACAGTAGACCTTTTTTAAAAAAAATGTAACATTTGTTTGTGGTAAGGATATTTAAAATAAGACTTTTGCCATTGTAACATTTTCCCGGTGTTCCATTCAATGGCACTGGTTATTATCATCATGTTGTGCAGTCATCTGAAGGGTTTTTATGGAGATCTGTCCACTGTGAGCTAATGGTGAGCATGTCATAGGAAGCAGCCCAGGGGCAGGAGAGAAAGTTGCCCTCTCCTGGCTGGGCTGGGAGCCACTTGGAGGCCCATGTGACTTGTAGGTCTTGGTTCATTCCCCCCTCCCTTGGGCCCCCCTTTTGATGCACAAGCAGGGGTCCCATTGTCCATTGAGCCCCATGGGTTCTCCCTGTCTCAATTTCCCCTATCTGTCTCTCCCAAGCCTCATTCTGCTTTCCTTGTTCTTCAAATAGCACAGGCTCCAGAAACTGTGGAAAAGGGACAGGGCTGGGTTTCATAATCTGGATCAAAGATTTGAGGGTTTGGGGTCGAGGCCTAAAGGAGGACATGTTTCCATCTTGCCTGTAAACTCTGGAAAGTGGAGGAGGCAGTCATGGATGCTATGCAGAAGAGAATTCAGAAGTCACTCTAGGATCCACTGGAAAATGTCAGCAATCCACTAGCAATGTCTGCTCTGGGCATGGCAATGGTGAAAGGGAATATAAAGTTACTGATTGTATTCAAGCCACGGATTACCAGAGTGACTTGTGCACAGGAATCACTGGGGATCTTGTTAGCATGCAGGTTCTGAACCAGACAGATGGGGATGGGGTCTGAGGTTCTGCATTTTTGACAATTTAGGGGTGTTCTGCTGCTGCTCTTTTGGAGAATCAGGTATGGGGAACTCTGTGCTCTCCATTCACAAATACATGATCCTCTCCCTGGACTTTTCCACATTTGCACACAAAGTCAATGTGTCAAGTACAGCTCCCACTCATTGCATGGTCTGATTCTTGAAATAGCCCAGGTCACAACCTTCTTTAACAGAGGAGGAACTAGAGGCCTGAAAGAAGAAAACAATTGGTCCAGGCCTACTCTCCTCTCCCCCAACCATGAGTGACAGAGGTGGTTGCAGGGAGAAGATGGCCAACCTCAACACCACCCAGCCATCTCCTCTATCTCCTAGAGTCTGGAACTAGCCAGAGAGCCTCTGCTGCTCTCCTAAGCACAGCTTTCACTGCTGTAAATAAGACCCTGCCAGCAAGCCTGCTCCTCTTCCCTCCCTCTCCATCCACACCAGACTCTGAAGCCAAGGAGGGACAGCATGAGTTATTGGCTGAGGGAAGCCCATTAGTCACTGGAGTGAGGGAAGTTAACTTGAGCTTATTAACTCTAAACGTTTATTATTCACATTGATCACTGCTTGCAGACAGCACCCGCTTCCCACCTCCCTGAGCCTGGACTTTGAATTCTTATAAGCAAAATTGAGATCTGGCAGAAGAAACTCCCCGTGTTTCTAAGTCTCCAGAAAAGCAGACAGGGAACAGACTGTTCAGCTCCCCCAAGGGCCCTTCCCAAAGGGCCCAACCCTTCGGCTTAAAGCTGAAGAAAATTAAAACAAGGCTACAAAAGCCAAAATAGGACCTTGAGGATATCCTACCTGGATTTTGCTAACATCTCAAGAAAGATTTGATGCATTTAACATTAATGACAGAAGACCTGATGAGCTGTGTGATGACCTTAAGAACATCATAAATGAAGATAGCAAAGGGTCATTAAAAAGACAAGAAAGAAAAGATCAAACTAGATATCAGAAGAGACTGAAACTTGCTTTAATCAAAAAGTAGCTAAGGCAAATGGAAGAAATGATGAAGTAAAAGGGATGAACAGAAATTTTCAAAGGGCAGTTCATGAAGAAAAAGTATTACAATGAAATCTGCAACAATCTAGAGTGAGAAAACCAGACGTTCAGCATGTCTTAAAGTGAAAGAACTGAAAGGAAAAAAATTCAAGCCTTGAGTGATTCTACTGTCTAATGAGAGATTCTAATGAGAGATTCTACTGTCAAAATATTGAATGATGCAGGAAGCATCAAAAGAAGAGTCGCAGAACCTAAAAGAACTAATTGATATTCAGCCATTTCCAAAGGCAGCATATGATCAAGAATCAATGTCCCTGAAGGAAGAAGTTCAAGATACACTGAAAGCAATAGCCAAAAAGAAGGCCCTGGGACTTGATGGACTACCAATTGAAGTGTTTCAAGAAGTTGATTGTGGTAGTCACACAATCTCATGTCAACTTGATAAATAGAGGGGTGGAGTCTAACCTGTCAATTGGGTCACAGCCTTATGGTACCTCCTTGTGGGGATGGCCTTCTCATTCGGAGGGTCCTGGGAACCTCCCCCATCTCTATCTCTCTCTCTTTATGCTTCACCTTCCTGTTGATAAACCACTTTGTATCATGGTTATAGCAACCACATCCCTGGAAATGCATCCACTGCCATTGGATCTACAAGACTTTGTACCCACTGGCCTATGGTCTTCCTGCATTCTACATCATTGCATGTGACTATGTGAGTCTGAAGAGGGATTGATGGACTAGTATCAGACTTATGGAGTAGTATTGGACATATGGACTTAATCTGGACTGGACTGGGATGTTTGCCTGATATATAATCACTTCTTGATATAAAACTCTCTCTTATACACATATGAGTGTCCCTGGTCTAACACACTGATGAAGCACTGGAAGCATGCTAGAAAATTTGTTAAGATAGCTACTTGGCCAACTGACTGGAAGAGATCCATATTTGTACCAATTCCAAAGACAGTTGATCATGCTCTCCTTCAAGGAATCCCCTCCCTTACTCACCACCCACAACAAGCCACAGGATTGGGAAAAAATAGTGAATGTAAAGACTGAACCCGATTCCTACCACATGGTGGTAACGAAGGATGACCAGCTTTAGAACAGAAAGTCTTGTGTCTAAGAAAGTTTTCTTCTTGGGAGATGTGGCATTTACATAATTTCCTGTCAACTTGAACAAAGGAGTGGAGTCTAGCCTGTCAATCGGATCTCAGCTGAATGACCTTATTTGGAGGGCTGACAGAGATACATAGTTGCCTTCCCTTTCCCACTGTTAAGATACTCAGGGAACTGGAGGAGAAACATGGAGGCCCATGCCAGCATTGAGATGCTTCCACTTCCACTGCATCCACGAGACCTTCTACCCACTGGCCTGGGATCTTAATGCATTTGGCATCATTGCATGTCCTGCATGAGTCTAAAGAGGAATGTATGGACTAGTATCTGACATATGGGCAAATATTGAACTTATGGACATGATCTGAACTGGGCTCGCATGTTTTCTCAATATACAATTGCTCTTTTATATAAAGCTCTTTCTTTTACACATATGAGTATCTATGAATTTGTTTCTCTAGTCTACCCAGACAAACACAGGAGAATATAGAAAGACCATCATCTTAGGCAACTGTAGGTATAAATGTTGTTGCTAGCTGATATAGTGTCAATCCCTGACTATTGGTGACCACTATACAAGAGAATGAGGCATTACCCAGTTGTGAGTCACCCCCATAAGCAGTTGCTGGTGTGAAACAGAGTTTTCATTCGCTGATGTTTGGAAGCAGATCACCAGGCTTTCTTTTCAGACCGTCTTAGTCTGGAGGCTCCACTGAAATCTGTTTGGCTTCATAGTGACATGCAAGCCTTCACTGAAGTGTGGGTGGTAGCGGCACAGAAGGCACATTGGCCAGGAATTGAAACCAGGTCTCCCATATGGGAGGCAAGCTTTCTACCACTGAACTACCATTTACCTCATATACTCATGCACTCATTCATTCAATCATTTTCATCAAATACTCCCCGGGGGTCTCCTTGTGGCAGGCTCATCAGTGGAGTCACAATAGGATCCCACCCTCATGGAGCTCAGTCCAGTTGAAGGAGGCAGACAAAACCTTAAGAGTGACTCAGGCATGTGCAGGTCAGGAGAGCCATCCTGAGGTGGAGAGGTGGGGACCGCCTCCAAAGGAGAAGCTGCTGCCCAGAGAATGTGGAGGAGGTGTCTGAGCAGAAGATTCACCTGCTGAGCAAAAGGAGAGACTCTGGTTTTGGATGGACAAATACCGAGAGAGGTTTGGGGAAGCAGATTCTAAGTGATCCCACTGGCCATGATCTGAGCTCCTCCAGGTCTCAGGATTCCTCTAGCTCCAATAGACAGCTCAGAATATATGAAAATAGAAATCTCTGTGGGAGGAGTCTATGAGACTTCTGAGGCATAGGGCTATACCGAGTCTCCTGTGTCTCTGGAGGTAGTGGGGATATCTCTCGGTCAAGGTAGTTAAGACAGGATAAGAAACCTTCTCTGAGCTTTGATGTCCCATGATCACCCAAACAAACAGGCCTATTATCTCCATTTTACAGACAAAGAAACTGAGACTAAAGAGATGTTATGATTGCTCACAATCGTGTAGCCAATAGTGTTGGAGCTAGGGCTCAGTCCCAGGACTCCTCAGACTCCATAGCCACTGAGCTAGTCAGTAACCCAATGAATTAAAGATGATAAGGAAGGCATTATGACCTCCATTGTATTTATTCCTGTATGCACTTCCTTTTTATCCACTGCCCTTTACAGAGGGACGTGATAAAAGCACAGATCCTTGAGTTAGTCTATCTGGGTTCTAATCCCAGTTCCTTTACAGAGGGACGTGATAAAAGCACAGATCCTTGAGTTAATCCATCTGGGTTCTAATCCCAGTTCCACCATGCATACTGTATATACTCGAGTATAAACTGACCCGAATATCAGCTGAGGCACCTAATTTTACCACAAAAACTGCATTTAAAAGTGTGTTGAAAAACTCGGTTTATACACTAGTATATATGGTAATCTGTGTACTGAGGGCAAATTACTTAACCATGTTTCAAATTCCTTCTCTCCAAAAGAGGATTGTTGTGAATGTTAAATGAGTTAATATACGTAAAGCCCTCAGAACAGTGCCTGACACAGAGTAAGCTTCAGCAATTATTGTTTTTTTTATTATGATGATTTGGTCTGACATAAATCATAATAACGAAACATTGGAAACGGCCTACCTAAATATTCAATAGTAGGGGAGTGATTTAAACAAGCCATGATTTATTCATTTCAATGGATACAAAAGTAAGAAAAGACAGGGCAGTTGAAAGAGCCAAAATAATACTGAAGATCAAAGCCGGCAGCCTCACACCGCCTGATTTCAATATATACGATAAAACCAAACACACTGCTACTGAGTTGGTGCTGACTCATAGCCACCCTGCAGGACAGCGTAGAACTGCCCTTATGAGTTTCCATCTCCCACAGAAGCGGGTCGTTTCCTGCTGCGATTCCCTGCAGTTAGCAGCCCAATTCACAGCCACAGTGCCACCAGCAACCAAAGCAGCCTGGCACTGGTTCAAGACGCGTATCATGACAGTAGAACAGAACTGAGAATCATCCAGCAGGAAACCCATCCTCTAAGGACCACTGATTTCTCAACAGGGGTTAAAGTCCACTCAATGGAGAGGAACGAATGTCTTCAACAAATGGTGCTGACAAAACTGGATATTTTCAGAAAAATGAAACAGGACCCATACCTCACATCAGTCACAAAAAAATAGCTCAAAAATAGATCAAAGACTGAAATGTTAAAGCTAAAACTACAAGGTTCCGAGAAGATAACAGAAGGTCACTAACTGTGGGTACTATTTTATTTTTCACAGATTATGAAGCATAACCACAAATAGGTGAGGTGCAGAAGACAAATCAAGTAAGTGGGACCCATAGTCTGTGGTGATAACACCTTCGGTGCCCGGTCACACCTGATCTCAGAAGCTCAGCAAGATCGGGCCTGGTAACCGCTGAAGACAAAGCGGGTGAATAAGCAAATGTGGTGAAGAAAGCTGATGGTGCCCGGCTATCAAAA
>NW_022103928.1:28009477-28027613 GCF_000313985.2 Echinops telfairi | reverse complement strand
GCCTGGTTAGCAATTGGATGGGGTGGGAATAGCAGGTGCTGCAGGTTCTAAGGAGCCCTGGTGCTCTAATAAGTATGAGTTAAGCTGCTAACCATAAAGTCAGCAGTTCAAACCCACCAGCTGCTTTTCAAGAGAAAGCTGAAATTTTCTACTCCGGTAGAGATTCCATTTCAGAAACCCACAGGAGCAGTTCGGCTGCGTCTTGCAGAGTTACTATGTGTTGCAATGGGCTCAATGGCAGTGAGGTTGGTTTGGGACCTCATACGAGAGGAAAGATGAGGCTGTCTGCTCCTGTAGAGATTTAGTCAGAAAACGCAAAGTCACGACGAGTCAGCACTGATCCCATGGCTTTGAGTTTGGGTTTAGGGGTTGAGATCTTAGAAAATTAAATATTTGTCTCATCAAAGAACTGAAAAGAGAAAAAAAAAGTCTTTGGGAACAACATATCTGTTAAAGGTCTAATCTCTAAAACATAGAGAAAACTTCAAGAACTCAACAACATGTATGTACAGACTCTGACAAAGATAAACCAGAGAAAGCACATGTGTGTCAGAGGAGAACCAGGTGTCAGGAGAGAGAAGTGTTTTCTCCTGAGAACAGACGTGAACCTCCAATCTTTCAGTTCACAGCTGAGTATGTTAACTACCCCGTGATTTCCCCAGAAGGACGGTGAGGTGAATTTCCACGGTGCTGATGGCTTTATGTGAACGAAAATGTTGGTTACGATGGTTGAGCTTTTCGGTAAAATGAAGGATATTTCTTAATTTTGAAATTAACTCACACATTTCACTTAATCTAAGGTGAACGTGGGAAAGGACAATGAATTTTAGAGTATGAGGAGTCAATAAGAAAGTTCCAATTTCCTTTGATAAAGAAGAAAAACATGTTTTTGTTGTGCCCTGACAGTGATATGGAAAAACATAAAACAACCGAGGAAAAAGTCACCCACGCTTTCCTCGTGGCCGTGGGCCCCACACTGAGGTGCTGCAAGGAAGTCGGAGGTTACGCGAGCAAAACATGTTTTTCCTTCTGCAGACATCTGTAGGAACTGCTGGAATCAAATTTTGGAAAACATAAAAATAAAATAAACATCAGCCCATGGTAAACACTACCCTTTCTTTCTGGGATCAGGGAAGCAAAGGCTAGGATTGGGGTCAGTGTGGAACAGTGGGCAAGCAGGAGGGAGGACTCTGCGAGAGAAAAGTCTCCCTATGCCTCGGTTCACACATTTGTAAATGAATGGTCCTCTGTCCACCTCACAGTGTTGGGGTGAATGTGCCATTTCACTCCTTGAGTAGCTCTGGAGTTAGCTCCTCCTCTGTCCCAGGCTGTGATGCTATTGTCTTGCCATGGGCGTGAGGAGGGCCAGCTTCATGGGCATGTGCTCAGTACAATCACACAGGGACCCGCACTCACAAGTACCCTCGCTTGTTCTAAACCCTCATGCTCTGCTATCACCATCTTGAAATTGTTCATTTGTGAACAGTGGCCCCACAGTTTCATTTTGCACCGAGTCCCGCACATTATATACCTGGCTCTGGGTGTGAGATAAGACCCAGTGAGGCCTTTTGATCCCTCAATGGATACTTCTAACCACTGCGTCTGCCTAAGGCCGATCACAAAGAAGGTACTGATGAATGGGTTTTAATTAAAGAGGAGAAGCTGGGGAATCACACCATCTGGAGATCTCAGGTGTGCCTGACCCCAGAATCCATCACACCTTCATGAGGGCAGATATTGCCACTGCTTCAGAGGAAATCTCCACCTGAGCTTGGAAGGTCCTGAGTTAGGTGCAGTTAAAAAACACAAGCAAACAGTTAAGTTTTCAGCTGCAGACCCAAAAGATGGAAGTTTGAGTCTACCCTGAAATGCCTTGAAGAAAAGCCCAGCAATCTACTTCTAAAAAAAAAAAAAAAAACCAAGAAAAAGGAATTTTTTCATAAAAAAATCATGAACAGGGATGTATGTCAACCTTGGCTATAGGAATGGATATTGAGTTTCCACTTAACCCCAAGCCCTAACCTGGGAACAATCCATTCTTAAGATGCAGCCCAGCTCAATACTCACCCTCATGAAGGCTCACAGAGGCTACGAGTTCAATCACGATGCATGGTGAAAAGAGCAGATCATGCTAGTTATCATAAAGCATAACACCTAGAGTCTTAAAAGCTGGTCTTTAAAAAGGCATCCATCCAACTGAGATGTCTGCTAAGCCCACACAGAAGAAGCACACTGTGATCCAAGGATTGTAAACAATAAAATCCAAGATTGGAGAAAGACATTGTATTAGAGCTTAAATTCTGAACCCCTAGTTTGCAGAAAGCTATTACAGTATTTTCAAGTTGGGCATTGAGCAAGGAAGGCTGAAGAAGAATCAATACATTTGAATTATGGTGCTGGAAGAAAAGATTACTGGAAGTACCATGAACTGCTAAAAGGACAAACGCATCAGTCACAAAAGAAGGGCCAGAATACTCCTTAGAGGCAAGAATGGCCAGGCTTCGCCTTACATACTTTGGACATGTTATCAGGGGAAGGACGTCATGCTTGTTTAAGTGGAGGGGCAGCAAAGAAGAGGAAGGCTCTCCATCAGATGATTTGACACAGCGGCTGCAACACTAGGCTCAGGCATAGGAACAACTGTGAGGCTGGCCCTGGCCTGGGTGGTGTTTCATTCTGTTGTGCATAAGGTTGAAGGGTCAGAGCCAACTCAATAGCACCTAACAATAATGACAGTGAAAGCCCAAAATCCATTTGCCGAGTTCCCACGGGGAGTGAGCCTCCACCGATTCCCTGGGACCACTGACCAGGGATACGAAGAGCCCCTCTCTCCCTCAGACAGAGTGAACCAGGAAGTGAACTCATATAGATACAGTCCGGCTACATTTTAACATCTTATCACTTGTTGTCCCTTTCCACTCACTTTTTATTTGTTCTGGTTTTTATTATTTTCTGCTTTCTTTTCCACTGAAGTTTTTCTGTGTTTTATTTTGTTGTTGTTATTGGGAGGGCCGCATGATTTTGTTTATATGGAATCCAGAACGGGTAAATCTACAGAAACAGTAACGAAATTAATAGTTTCTTAGGGTTATGTGGCAAGAGACTTTGGAGGGGAATGGGAAGCTTACAAAAATGAAGAAAATGTTCTAAAATTACTTGTGGATGGCACAATTCTTTTTAACATATTCAAATCATTGCTTTGCATGATACATGAGCTATATGTCCACAGAAGTGCTACAAATAAAACTAAACATCAGCTCCTGGAAACCCGGTGGGCGCCATTCTACTCTGACACCCATGTGGTCGCCGTGAGTTGGAACGACCCAACAGCATCTGAGTCAATGGTGTGCCCACAACAAGCCGGAGAGCAGCTGCTGCTGCTGCGTGCTGGCAACGGGTCTCTGCTCTGTACACCGCAGCTTCTTCATGTGTGAAATAAGTACACTCATGCCTGGCAAGCAGCTGGCTTGTAAGGATTAAAGAGAATACTTAAAGTGCCATAGTCCAGTCTGTTTGAAAGGCCCCAAGTCCGCATCTGCACAGACTGACGTGATGTAGATAGACCCGACATTTCCAGGAGTAAAGTTAGTGGCAACGCTCGCTCAGGCTTGAAAATAGAATTGGGATTACCCTTAGGTCACTGCTCTGAGAGACTGTGAAGCCCCTGGGGGACTGATATACTCACTTGTGCATCAGAATCCAGAAAGGCTGGATTCTGTTGCCTGTTCCTAAATGAAATATGAGCAAATGGTATTTATAAACAGTTAAAAGTTAACAAAATTACCAAATCAGTAAGACGTGCCACATGGATTCGACCTTCACAAAACCAACCAACCAACCAACCAACCAACCAACCAGAAAACACCCTACTCAAACACACCAGATTCTAATTGATCACCTACTTTGTGGCAGGTACTTCATTCATAATACTTAATGGTAAACGTATCTAATAATTATAATTATTGGTGAGGCATAGGTAGTCAGTCATAGAAGTCTTCCCTTTCATGTAGAAGCACCAGCTTTAATCTCAGACCAAGGAATCTCATGTGAAGCCACCTCTTGGCTGTCAGAGGAGACCAGTATAGTCTAGGATGCTGACAGGTCAGTGGCTCTTTCAGACTAAGATGAATTTAGGAAGAAAGGACTGGCGATCTAATTCTGAAAATTAGCCAATCCATCCAGGGGATGAAGCAGGATAAGGCAGCATTTCTTTCTGTTGTACATGGGTCCCCGTGAGTCTGAGGCCAGCTGGATGGCAGGCTATGCCAACATTTATATAGGAGTTACTCTGTGCCAGGCACTGGGTTAAATGCTAATTGAGAGCCATTACCTTGTCTTCTTGATGGGCCTGTGTGGCAAATGCCAGACTGACTCTCTTTTATAGATGAGGAGACAGACACCAGGAGACTTGCTGGGTTATGGATCTGGTAAGTGGTAGGGCTGGGACTCAATCATGTCCTCGCCCTCACTCAACTTTCAAAGCTCTGACCCCAGGCCACAGCATCTGGAATAATAAGTATGATTCAGCATGTATGTCTCCCCATAGTCTAGTCCCCCCACACGCCACCTTGTTTAAAGATTCCCCTGAGCGAGGCATGTAGCTTGGAGGCAGTTGTGTAGCGGGAGCTGTGTGTATTGGCTGTAGTCTCTTCTGGGGACAGGACTGTGGGGAAATGGATGGTCGCCAGAGCCGCCAAGTGTTTAATGGTGTCTGCAGACTAAGTGGATTCATTTCTCTAAGAGTCTGAGCTCCAGGCGGGGGAGGCTCACCACTGTAACTGATGGTGTTCCTGACAGGGTCATGCTGTGCACACCTAGCGGGTAACACACACTCTTACTAAGCTAATTAATATAGTCTTCCCTGGGCTGCTTTCCTCCCCACCTTCTGCCACGGGCCCTGCAGGGACACAGCCCCAGAATGGAGAAAGCAAATCAGGAATTTGCCTTGTGGCACATCAAAATGCTCTTTTAGTCACACACACCCCTACCCTCCACCTTCCAAGGGCATCAGGAAATGTGACATTGTCACCCCCATCTGCAAAGCCACCCACTAAGGAAGGATTGGCCCTGAGAGGAAGTGAGCTCCCTGACCCTGGGAGCATTCAAACTCAGGGTGGTCGTCAGAGGTGGAAAGTCAGAACAGATAACTAGTCAGGTCCTTCCCAGGCTACCACTCGCTCCTGCTCGGCAGGGCAGGCCTGCCCACCCCTGCCCCTCCGGACACTACGCCATGCTTGTTGAATTATTAACAGTGACGTTCTCATCCTATACCTCTGTTGGAGCCTTAGACCTTTGGGCTAGAAACGCGTCTCATGCTCACCTTCTAATAGAACATCCAGAAGCTGAACCCTGTCATTCCCAAAATAAAGAATCTATAGCCCAGCCCCAGGGAATCTTAACGGTGTGGGTCTAGTGTGCAGTATAAGCATCTATGTCTTTAATTAGCCCAGAGGATTCTTCTCAGCAAAAGGTTTGGGTTCCACTGTGTTTGTGGCCGTGGCCAGCAAACCCTTAGAGATTTCTCAGAAAGCCCCATCACCCTTTTCCATCAGTCGTGGTTTTAATCTCCCCTCCACCACGTATCTATCTGTACCCATTACAAATAGAATGTACAATGTGAAGTGTAGAAATCATCAACCAGTATCATTAATATCACACACAAGGAAATGTTTGCTGAAGATCATTTAAAAACGATTGCAGCAATACATTGTCAGGGCACTGCCGGAGATTCAAACTGGATTCAGAAGACCATGTGGAACCAGGGACAACACTGCTGATGCCAGATGGTTCTTGGCTGAAATCGGAAAGCACCAACAAGATGTTTAGCTATGTTTCATCGACTATGCAAAGGTATTTGACTGTTTGGATCATAACTAATTCAAGATAACTTTGTGAAGAATGGGAATTTCAGAACACTTCATTGTGTTCCTGTGCACGGACAGGGAGGCAAGTACTCAAACAACAAGGAAAGACCACGTAGTTTCAAATCAAGAAAGGTGTGCATTAGGGTTGTATCCTTTCACCATGTGTATTCAATCTGCCTGCTGAATAAGTATTCCAAGAAGCTGACTATATGAAGCTGACTGTATGGCATCAGGATTGCAGGAAGACTTATTAACAACCACCCCGTAATGACACAACCAACCTGCAGAGAGCCTGACCTGGTCTGCTGGAAACGAAGAGCACTTGAAGCACTTACTAATGAAGATCAAAGAATTCGGTCTCAGTACAAATTGCACCCCAGCATAAAGAAAACAAGTATCTTCACAACTAGACCGGCGACCAGCATCATGGTAAGTAAAGTGTTGAACTTGTCAAGGATTTCACTTTCCGTGGCCCCACCGTCAATGATCATGAATGTACTCGGAAAACCAACCGATGTATTTATTGCACTGGGGAAACGTACTGCAAAAGACCTTTTGAAGGTGTTAAAAAGCAAAGATGTCACTTGGAGGACATTACTTTGAGTCGTGGCGGACTGAAACCATCATGCAAAAGTTGGATACTGAAAAAGGAGAACCAAAGAAGAATTGCTACATTTATATTATGATGTTGGCAAAGAATATCGAACACACCAGGGCCTGCCGGATAAACAGATCGGTCTTAGAGTACAGCCTGAATGCTACTCACCCGCTCACTGCCATCGAGTAGCAGATGCCAACTCATAACAACTATATTACAGGGTAGAACAGCCCCTGTGAGTTTCCAAAATCATAACTCTTTAAGAAAGTAGAAAGCCCATCTTTCTCCCAAGGAGCGGCTGGTGATTTCGAACTGCTGGCCTTGTGGATAGCAGCCAAATGAATGCTCATAGGAATAAAAAATGGAGAGGCTTTGTCTCATGGACGTGGCACATGTTATCAAGAAGAACCAATCCCTGGAGAATGACTTGGTCAAGAGTCAGCGAAAAAGAGAAAGGCCCCCCCAACTAAATCATTGGAATAATGGGCTCAATTATGAGGATGGTGCAGGACCAGGCAGTGTTTCGGTCTGTGTATAGGGTCACTGTTGTGCTTGGAGAGTCAGAACTAACTTAACAATACCTAACAACTCACCACATACCAGCATTCTGACCTCAGCTTCCTCATTTGAAACTCGGAGCTCATGATACAACCCTGCTTGATACATTCAGCCCATAACACGGTTCTTGGCAAGTAGGTCCTCAACATATGTAGTAGCCCCTGGGGAGCACAAACGTAAGTGCTTGACTGCTAGCTGAGAAGTTGGCAAAGACCCCTCGGAAGACAGGCGTGGTTTTGTGCTTCCGGAATTAATGCAACTGCACCCACCAACCACCACCAACACCAGCTGCAGTTGAGCCCACTCCCAGTCATGATCACCCCATGTGTGTTTGAGTAGACCTGTGTCCCATAGGTGTTGAGTCCTGGTGGAGTAGTGGTTAGGAAACGGGCTGCAATCCAAATGATCGGCAGTTCAAAACCACCACCAGCTCTTTGGGAGAAAGACTGGGCTTTCTACTCTCACAGACAGTGATAGTCTTGGAAACCCACGGGGAGTAACTATGAGCCAGCAATGACTCAGTGGTACTGAGTGAATGACCCACTCTTCAATGGCTATGATCTTTTGGAAGCAGATCACCAGGCCTTTCTTTGGCGGTACTCCTGGGTGGATTCAAATCGCCAGCTTTGCAATTAGTAAGCTTAACCAATTTTGTCACCTGGGGACTCCATTATAGGAAGGGGAAAAAACCCTCACTGCCACTGAGTCAATTCTGCCTCGCAGTGATGCTACAGGGAAAAGTAAAACTGGCTCTGCAGGTTTATGAGATTTTGACTCTTTATGGGAGCAATATGCCCCACAGGGATAATTTATAATGTCCTCCAACAAAATAATAAGGATGCCTTTAATGTCAACACAGGAGATGTATAAGCAATAGATACATGAGTGGATTTTGAGCTTGAATTTAGCCCTGATCTGAGAACAATTAGTTCTTACAACGTGGCCCTTCTCAGTGCCTGGCTATCAGTATTAATAGCATCTGGGGTCTTCAAGACTTGCATTAAAACAAGTAGCCATCTAAGGGAGGCAGCAGAGAAGTCCACACGGAAGAAGCGCACCAGTGAATGTGATCTAAGAATTGTCAATAATAAAAACCAAACCCAGAGGAAGGGATGGTATTATTTTGACCATCTGGTTTACAGAAGTCTATGGGTAACAGTGAAAACCTAAAGCTGGCTCACGGGTTCCCCCAGACAGATTAAGCCTCAGGTGAATTCCCTCTGACTGTGGGCCGGGACGGGACAGGGCTTGTTATCAGACAGAGTGCATTGTAGAGGGTCACTGATGGAAGTTGGACTTATGTCAGAATGTGACACCTTGTCACTTGGTCTCCTTTTTGATCAAATGGTTGGTTGTTCCAGCTTTTACTATTTTCTACTTTGTTTTTCTCTTCCATTCTGTCATTATTGTTGGGCCATTTGCGTTTTGCTTTGGCTCTGCATGCTTTCCTGTCTATGAAACCCCAGATAGGAAAACCTATAAAGACAACAAGTGGATTAATAGTTCCAAAAAAACATGGTAGGGAAGGTGGGAAGAAAATGAAAAGCTTAAAACAAGTCCAAGAAAGAAGACATATTTTGAAATTGATTGTGGTGATGGTTGTACAACTCTTTTGAATGGGACTGTTCTGTTGAAAATGTATGGTATATGAATTGTATGTTGGTGAAACTGTTAAAAACAAATAAACTAATTTAGAAAAAAAATTTTTTTTACGGTAGCAGACAGCCTCATCTTTCTCCCACAGAACTGCTGGTGAGTTTGAACTGTGACCTTGAGGTCAGGAGCTGAATGCATAGCTCACTATGCTACCAGAGCAAACATTTAATCCTTGCTCCTCTTGAGAGCTGGTTTCCTAGCGCAAGACCTCTAATCTCTCTAGACTTGGAAGCCTTCACACTCCCTGTGCACGTGAGTGGGAGTTTACTGATGAGCCCCAGGAATGGGAGGCTCGGGTGCCATTATTCGCTCAGCATTGAACAGACAGGACAGTGAGCATTTGTGAGTGCCAGGCCCTGTTATAGGCCTTAGAGACAGAGTACTTCACAGACAGAGTACTTCACAAGGAAGGCCAGCTTCAGGGAGTAAGAGAACACACAGAGGCATGGGTGGATCAAGGAGGGAGATTTCAGACAGGGATATATGAAATAGAAAAGAGAACTGAGGCAGGGAGGTAGGATGGTGGGGAGGGGCTAGGAGCCAAGTGGTAGTCAGGGAAAACTGTGAGGAGGCTTTCAGATTTGAATCATAAGAGGAGCCACCACTGTCAAAACTTGGGAAGGCATGTTTCTAGTGGAGGGAAAAGCAGGTGCCAAGTCCTGAGGCTGGGACCAGCCAGGTAGGGTCAAGGAGGAAAGGAAGGTCAACATGACTAGAAGGGAGTGGGAAGGGGAGGGAGATGGGGTGAACGGGCTATGAACATGGTCTTAGAACCCTTGATGCAGAGAGTAGATGTAGCCCAGCACAACACTTGAGCACCTGCTGTATGCCAGCCAGGATACTGGGGGTAGTACTTCCCAGCATCCTTGCAGGAGCCCTTGGGCATCAAGGGGGAGTTGGAGGCATGTGTCCTGGTGGCCCTTCAGGGGAAAGGGTGGCTCCTGCCCTTAAGCCCTAACGCAGGCTAGGAAATGACTGCCTTTCCCATGACTCAGGTCTTTCCAGGGTTCTCCAGAAAAATACCTTTGAGAACCCCAAGTGCCTGAGGGGAAAACAAGCCAGAGGAACATCTGTCAAAACGTGTCCAGACTCCATCTCTCCCCTCCCTGACTCCGCCTGGCTCTGAGAATAACAGCAGGAGTCCCGCACACTGTGGCCCCTGATGACAGACCCCTTCTCCCTTCTCTCGCCCATTCTGTTCCTCAGACAGAGCGCTGCGTCCTTCTTCATCTTAGGTCCCTTGTTCTTCCTCCAAGTCTGCAATGGACAAACACCTCCTAATAGGGCCAGGTGACCTCTCCTCAGGGTCTCTTCTTGATCCCCGAAACTGCACAGGCCTCTCCCCACACCCATCTCTAACCTTCATCACAGCACCGGGAAATTTCTGAAAGGGCCTCACCGATGTTTGTGTCCTTATTCGCTGCCCACCTCCTCCGTGAAGATAAGGGCATTCTCCGTGTGTTCCATCACTGCAGTATCCTCAGGGCTAATTGCCACGCTACAGAGAATATATGTTGAGTAAAATGAATCTACTTCAATTAAGATTCACAACAGCCTTTTGAGGTAGGCACGCTAATGATCCCATTAAAAACATTTTTTATCCCATTTTACAGGTACAGAAACTGAGACCCAGGAAGAAGCCATGCTTTAAATCGAGGTGGCCTGACCACAGACCCTACACTGATTTACTATAATCAGGCTTTCAAGCACCCTCCTACCCGCCCTACCCCCACCCCTTGAGCTAATCTCGGCCTCCTTGTTCATCTGATCGAAGGAAAATGTCAACCCTGCCTCTGTCCCAGAACGACGAGCGCTTTAGCGGGGTCACTGAGGTGACACCTGTACATGCCACCACCCTATGAAGGATTGGTGGGTCAGAGGAGTGGCATTCAGCTGGGGCTGCCCTAGGAATGGGTTAACATGGCCTCTTTGTCCTGTGGTTGCTATGGGGACAGTTCCTGTCCTTCAGGAAGCAGGGAGAACAGTTTCCTGTTTTG
The DNA here is from genome assembly GCF_000313985.2 of Echinops telfairi. Classification (NCBI taxonomy): domain Eukaryota; kingdom Metazoa; phylum Chordata; class Mammalia; order Afrosoricida; family Tenrecidae; genus Echinops; species Echinops telfairi. Next base: position 28,016,940 of record NW_022103928.1, on the reverse strand, counting down.
AAGAAGGCTTGAGGGCTGTTTTCCTCCAATCAGCCTGCCCAGAGAGGGGCAGGAAGCCCAGGGCCGGCCGGCAGCCCCTGCCACTGGGTGTGTGGTGGAGTCGTGCCCGCACCCAGTGCGCCAGGAGGGGCTATTGTGGAAATGCGCCTTTGGAAAGCGCCAAACAGACCAGCACCAGGGGAAAAAATGGCTGGCCGGAAGAGGGTGGCTGCTTCCTCCACAGACCTTGAGTCCCACCCAGTGATTAAAAAAACCACCCAGTGATAAAAATTCAGAGCTGGCGCTGCTTTGCTGCAGTCTACCCTCCCCCTTCGGAAGCTGCAGAGCGACAGCCCCTACTCCGGCAAGCTCTGCCAGGCTAAGGCCACCTTCTCATCGGACACTGGGCCTCACTGGACCACTGGCTCCCCAGGCCCCAGTCACTGCACGGTATTGTCCCTGCCTGGCCTGCCATCCCTACTCCACTCCTCCCAGAAGCCTTTGAGGCCCCATCGCACCCCCAGGTCTGGACTGTTCAGGCATTGAGCCTAGTTTCCTCTAACTGGACCCCTGCTCCATCTGACTCATTTGACGCACCCACCACTCCAGCTACCAGCATTATCTTCTACCACGCTGGTCGGGCCATGCCATTCCTTCCCCCTCAAAACTGTCAAGAGAATAGTGGGCCCACACGCACCCCAACCTGTGACCACGACATACTTTTTATCAGGCCATGTCTCCCCCTTCCCTCTCCAGACACTGCTCATGATACGCCCTTCACCTGCAAGGGCCACCCCACTCCACCCCTTGCGAAAGAACACAGCTCAGCCCAAATGTCACCCTCTGGGAAGCCTTCCCGCCCACGTCCTAGCCAAGGCACAGATCCTCGTCCCTCTTAGCTGCCCTGCCAGCCGAGTGCAAGCCCTATCAGTACCCCCTGAGCCACTCTCAATAAGACCAAGCCCTTCTCTGACCAGACTGAGCTCTTGGGGTACAGAACAGTGAGGAGAGAAGGGAAGCCCCACGGAGCTCTCTGAGAAAATGAAGGTGCGGAGAGGAGAGCTTGGCCCAAAGCCAGAGGCAGTGGATGGAGTTGCTGGTATCCAGGACCCTGCGCCTATCTCTCCTTTGGTCTCCTCCAGGTCAGCACAGAAGTGAGGGGACTGCGAGGGGGGCTGAGCCAAACTTATCTGAGGTCCCCTCCCCCCAGTCTTTGTGGCATGGGAAGGAAAGGGCGGCCTTGCTAAGACTCCATCCACCCCAGCAGGTGTCCGGCCGAGATTTGTCCTCCCCTGGAGCCAGGAAGGCAACTTGATTATTCTCCTGGGGAAGATAAGGCCCAGTGGCCAATGACGTAGCAGCTGCAGCACTGCGGGTGAACCTTCCAAGGCTGCAGGGACTAGGGACAGCTTTCTTTTACTAACATGAGTTTTATTTGCAGTGACAAAAGCACACATTGCTTGTCAAGGAAAAGGGGGGACATAGTGGGGGATGCGAGGGTGGGACTGTAGCTTTAGAGCGGAGTCCTTGTCAAAGGAAAACAAAACACCAGACGAATCGCCACTTGCTCTTTCCAAGCTAGGGCAAGCAGCAACACAGGGGCACCGATAAATGGAGCGCTGGCCAGGGCTGGGAAGTCTGTTTCTGGGATTGGGGTTCTCTTCAGAATGGTTGGTCATAGGCAGTAAAGAGGGCTGCTCCTCAGCTAGCGAGGGGAGTCGGGGGCGGGGGCAGGTAGGAAGGCACAGCCTGAGTCTAGTCCAGTGACTGGGTTAGAGTGGTATCCCAGCATATTTTTATTGAATGAACGAATGCCTTGAATGCTGGTCCTGAAGGCACTACCATAGCCTTGACAGGTCTGGTATGATGGTGGGCAGCACAAGCTTTGGAAATAGGCAGACCTAAGTTTAGTGCCAGCTAGCTCTACATCTTGAGCTAGTCTCACAACTCTCTGGTCCCCAGTTTTCTCATCTGGAAAATGGAGATAATAATAAAACCACTCCACAGCGACACGATAAAACCACTCCACAGCGACACGAGAAGTATGTAAAGAGCTAAGTGCAGAGAAGGCGGTCAGTAGATAGTGTTGCTGGGTGCCTTTGCGTCAATGCAGAGGCATGGCAACCTCCTGGGGAGCAGAGTGGAGTGGCCCCAGAAGGTTTTCCTGACAGAAGCAGATCAGCAGGTCTCGCTCCCATGGAGCTAATGGAAGAAAGCACCCACATTTCGGTCAACAGCTCTGCACTTAGCTGTGGGGCCACAAGGATTCCCTAAGGAGCTCTATCCTGACACCTAGGAAGTCACCATGAGTTGGAATCAAGGCATAAAAGTCAGTTCAAAGGGTTATGGTGTCTGGATTTGGGGATTCTGTGTGTGTGTGTGTGTGTATTAGCTATTTATTAATAGACAAGGTTGATAGTCTTATTTCTTCTTGGCCACGGCCAGTGGTCGTGGTGTGCTGGCCTTGAACCCAAAGGCCCCAGAAGTAATGTAACCTTCTGTGGGCCCAAATCTTCTCCAGTCGCTCCGGATCTTCATGGAGCTGGTTGTCCAGACATAGCTCAGGACCTGACTGCATATGCCACCCTCCCTTCTTTCTGTCTCTTCCAGAACCAGACTTGAATTTTGTACGACTGTGGATCCTGCATGATGGTGAGCACCGGCTCAAGCTCATGCTCGGTGAGGCTGACGTCTGCTTTCCTCCACCCCACCTGAACATATCTTTGCCCCCCACCCTTAATGGCAGTGATGGCAAAGGGCAGTTTCTGCCACCCATCCATGTCAATGTGGCGTACTTGAAAAGTGTGCTGGAGCTTCTTGGGGGTCACTAGATACATGGTAGCCTCAGCAACGGCGGCTTGTAGCTAATTTGTGTGGGGGGAGTGTTCGAGGGATAATCATGGTAGATTTTCCCAAAGGACACAGAACAATCATGAAGGCTTATCTGGAAGACACTTGAAGAACGTCTTTTGTGAGGGAAAAGTCAGGAAAGTGGAATCAAGGATATATATTTTTCCCACCATGACCATGTACTTGCTCATTCTTCAAGGGCAGCAAGGGCTGGGAAACCTTACCCCATCCACCTTGCCGCCCTTGACCCTTTGGGCTGCAGCTGCTTCTTGTTTTGTGTGGTTCACGCAACTCAAATAGCATGTAAAGGAACGTGATTTGAGTCCCTCAAGGATATTGAAACTGTCCCTTTGATGTGCCATCATTTGAAGAGCACAGAATCCGGGAGCGAAGGGTTAAAGAGATGGAAACACCACCTTCAGAAGGGTCTCTACCTAGATAGAGGAGGTGTCAAGAAACAATAGCTTTGCATCTGGATATTGTTTAATAAAGATAGCTATAGCTTTATAGCAATACTTTTTGACTCACTGCCATAGTAATAAGGAGCCAGAGTTCAGGGAGTTTGGGAGCACCTGGGGAAATGTTGATGTCCCATTAAAATGCAGATTCTGATTCAGCAGGTCTAGGGTGGAGCCTGAGGTTCTGCATTTCTAAGAAGGAAGGTGTTTCGATTATGACACTGTCTGGTCATGGGGGACCAAATGTTTAGGGAGGCACAGCCAAGTCTTTGAAGTGCCTCACGTCCATCTGGTGTTTGGCCTCCTCAAGACCCCAGTTTCTTTCTCTTTAATTCCAGAAAACCAAACGTGGTTCCAGACAACAGTCTGAACATCCATCGTAGCCTTCATTCGCATGCATCTCTCCTCTCCCTGGCACCCTACCTCTGTGGTTGGGTTCCATAACTCATTGCAGTGGTCGCACAGAGCTTACAGACAATGCTCATGATTCCCGGATCTATTAGGGAAGTTAGTAGGTCACAATCCAGGTGAGCAATGGTCAGGATCCAGTTGTTCAGTCAGGACACTTGCTTCTCTGCCATGCCTATAGGCAGGCCTCTCTCTCCCTCAGTCTTTTCGCCTGGTCTCTAACCTGTTTGGGCAATGTTATACGTAAATACCCGAAGAGAATGCCACTCCACCATAAGCCTCAGTCTGAAGGGACTCCATTCCAGCTCCAGCTCCATGGGTCAGCAAACCCAGCTCGCCCAAGTAACTGCTCGGAGGCCCCACTAGACAAGCCAGCCTTCTGCTCCAAAGCACTGTTTTACTTTTCTCTGTGCTGGAACTTCCACTGCGGTCACATGCTCTGGCTCCTGGTTCTGGTGGTGGTGATGCTGCCGCCGCTCCTCTCATGTCACAGCTGTCTCCTGGATCAAGGAGGGTCAATGCACAGGAACCTCAGGGTCCAAAGGAAGCACTCACTTCTGGCTCTCTCTCTTGCTGGTAGTATAATTGCCCCCTTCTGACTTCTGCAGTGGCTCATTTCATATCCAACAGGATGACAATCATAATTAGCTCTGTTAATGATCTCTTTCAGTTGAATCCTATCATCCAATTAGTATCTTTCCCTTCTAACCCAGACCCATCAGAAAAATGAAGGTCATCGGATGGGGGTAATAAAGGCTATGACTACGAGCGCTATATTAAATAATTCACTGTGTTGCAACATGGTGAAACACAAATCTTTTGAGGACCCATAAAGTACTGCATTTTGTGCTATGTGCCAAGGTTTCTGTGATGAGTTAGGACAATGGTCAGCCAGGCAAGGGGTCATTTCTGGGTCTTTCTTCCCCATCTGATGGAAAGGAAGAGCTAAGCTTTGCACATAGTAGATCTATTACCCTGCTTCCCCGAAAGTAAAAATCTCCCGAAAATAAGACCTACTTAACAGTTTTGCCTCACTGAAATATAAGGCATGCCCTGAAAATAAGACCTCCCCGAAAATAAGGGTTTGGATTGTTATGATGTTCCAGAAGATGATGACATGACTGTCATTGAACAAATGAGTAAATGTACCATAGATTGTTGTACATGGAAATAATGGCACGTAGTTGCTCAGGGCTGTCATGACACAGTACCCTAACTGGGTGGCTTACAATAACAGACATTTATGGCCTCCCAGTTTTAGAGAGTTTCAGCCCGAAATCAAGGTATCAGCACGACCAGGCTATCTCTGGAGCTTGGTCTTTTAGAGGAGATCTGTCCTTCCCTCTTCACAGCATCTGCTGGCTCCTGCATTATCTGTGCTCTTTGCCTTGCAAGTGCATCCTTTAATCTTTTCCTCTATCTTCACGTCTTTTTTTTTTTCTAGCTAGGCCTCTTCTTCCTCTTTCATTGAACACCACTTACATTGGATTAAGACACATTCTACTCACGTATGACCTCATGCACATCCTCAAAGATTCTATTTCCAAACAAGGTCATATGCATAGGTACCAGAGATTAAGATTCCGTCCTATCTTTTTTGGAGAAACAATTCAACCCTTAGCAATAGAGTCGGTGACTAAATTGCCAATATGAATTAGAACTCCCTCCTAGGAGCTGGAACTGATTCAACACACACAACAAGAAACCCTTTCCCACAGTATTCTGGAGTTACCAAACAAAAAAACAAAAAAAAAACACTACGTGACAGAGCCACACCTTGAGCTGGATGCTGGCAACACAGAGATGGAATAGGGTAAGAGGAGAATCAGGAAATTCCATTTTAATACTTAGTTTATTCAGTTTCCTCAACTAGTAAATGAGGGGGGTGGAAAACTGACATCTACTTTACAGCCTTCGGTAAGTAAACACACGAGTACAGACAAACATATCTCAGAGATATTGAGAGTTCAGTTCCAGACATGGCAATAAATTGAACATAACCATAAAGTGTGCCACACAACTTTTTTTGATGTCCCAGAATATATAAAAGCAATATTTACACTACCCTGTAGTCTATTAGGGTGAAAGAAGTGGCTTTCTACTCTCATCAAGAGCGAGAGTCTCGGAAACTCACAGGGGTAGGTCTATCCTGTCCCATAGGGTCACTCTGAGTCAGCATTGACTGGTATCAGAGAGTGAGTAATCTATAGTAGCATTATGAAAAGTATCCTGAAAATTACATCTGTGTGGCACAGAGACACGAAATGAGCACACTGTTGGGAAAATGGAGCAGACAGACTTGTTTGAAGCAGGGTTGTCCCAAACAAACTTACCCCTTGCCATTATTCTCTACGTGGCCTGAAGGACCCCTCTACTTGGGGGCCTCTCCAGTAACCCCCGATCCTGGTCGCCCTGGCATCCCATTCTGCCTACATTAGTTCTCACAGAGCAAAGTGAGAGGCTGCCTGAGGGTCAAGGCTGGGTCTGAGTCCTCCCCTTTGACCTAGCTCTCCTTGTGCATGAAGTGCAAACGAACGCCGGTGGCTCAGATGAGGTCTTCTTCTGTCTCTATTCACCACTCAGTGATTCTCAAACTTCTAGCTGAACAGAAAAAGTTTAAAGTAACATGATAATGTTACTGAAGACAAAGTAACGTGATAACGAAATGTGCAAAGACAAAGAATCAGAAAACTAAAAAGGAAGATATCAACATATCTTAAATTAAATAACTAAGGAAAAAACTCAAGCCTTGAGTTGCGATATTGAAAGATTCTATGGGCAAAGTATTGCATGATGGCAAAGCATCAAAAGAAGATGAAAAGAACATACAGTGTCACTGTACCAAAAAGAACTGGTCAGCATTCGGCCATTTCAAGAGGTAGCATATGATCAGGAACCAATGGTACTGAAGAAAGAAGTCCAAGATGTACTGAAAGCATTAGCCAAAAGCAAGCCTCCAGGAATTGATGGACTACCAATTGAAATGTTTCAACAAGCTGATGAAGCGCTGGAAGCACTTATTCATCTATGCCAGGAAATTTGCAAGTCAACTATTTGGCCAACTGAGTGGAAGAGATCCTTACTTGTGTCTATTACAAAGAAAGGTGAACCTAACAGAATGCTCAAACTATAGAACAATATCATTGATAGCACATGCAAGTACAATTTTGCTGAAGATCACCCAACAATGATTGCAGCGGTACAATGACAGAGGTTCAGGCCGGATTCAGAAGAGGACATAGGAAAAAAGGGTATGGCGGCTGCTATCAGATAGATGTTGGCTCAAAGCAGATAATACCAGAAAGATGTTTACTTGTATTTTATTGACTATGTCAAAGCATTTGACTAGTGTGGATCATAACAAGCTATGGATGACCTTGAGAAGATGGGAATTCCAGAATGCTTCCTTGTGCTCATGCAGAACTTGTACATGGATCCAGAAGCAATTGTGCGAATCAAACAAGGTGCCCTGTTTAAAATCAGCAAAGGTGTGTGTCAGGGTTGTATCCTCTCACCATACTTATTCAATCTGTATGCTGAGCACACCATCAGAGAAGCTGGATTATATGAAGAATGTGGCATCAGGATTGGAGGAAGACTTAACAACCTGCAATATGCAGATGACACAAACTTACTTGCTGCTAAGTCAGAAGGACTTGAGGCACCTGCTGATGAAGTTCAAGGAGTGCAGCCTTCAATCTAAAGAAAACAAAACAATCCTCACAACTGGACCAGGAGGTAACGTCATGATAAATGGAGAAAAGGTTG
>NW_022103928.1:27993032-28007780 GCF_000313985.2 Echinops telfairi | reverse complement strand
TCCGCGCCTTGGAAGATGAACAGAGCAGGTAGGAAGCGCCGCGGGACGTGCGCGACGGGTCCCAGCCGGGCGCTCCAAGTTGGAGCCCCCCGGGGTGCTGGTGGAGAGCCGCCGAGGATCCCTCACGTTCCCACGCGGCTGGGTCTCGCCCGAGGTCTGGGCGGGTCCCGCGTCCCGGGCCCCCTCGAGCCCCCAGGGATGCTTCCTTGACCTGACCTGGGCGAGACAGCGCTTAGCCTCCGAAGCCTCTGAGCCATCGAGTGCCCCAGCGTCAGAGACAGGCACCCCTTTCGCCAAAGCGACTGATTTGCCGGGGCTTCCAAAGCTCACCCTCATTTCTGAGGTTCCCACCAGGTCCTGGGCATGCTGCTCGGGAACCCCAACAGGCCCAGTCGACCCGTCCAGAGCGCTCACACAACCGTTTCTGTTTGTCCGGTACCCTGGGCACAGTTGGGGAATTCCTCATCCCTCTCCGCTGCCCAAGCCCTGGGACTAGGAGCTCCTTCTCTGAAGCTTGTCCTCCGCGTACCCCACCCCACCCCTCAGCGCACTGTGGTCCGGGGCTGCCTTTGTGTCTCCTCCTGGGGCTTAAAGGAACTTTAGAGGGTATTCCTCACGACGCTGAGCTGCGCGCCGGGTACCCCCACCCCACCCCCACCTTCATCTCTTGTCCCTTTAGACCTGCGAACCAGATTCCCGACCCCCACCTTCCATCTCATCCCACCAGCCAGAGATTGCGTGAATCCAGAAAGCTTTCGGAAAGAAATCTTAGCGATCCCGCCAGAGGAGGGCCATTTCACAGATTTAGAAACCGAGAGATGGCATGGGCGGTGTCTGGCACTCACTTCTTGGAACCCTCAACTCCATCCAGAGGCCCAAAAGTTTCCCCCAAGAGAGAGTTTGCAAGGGAACACTCCTAGCCACCTTCATCATCTGCCTCCAAGGAGAGGTGGTGCCAGGCTTTTTACATTTTCTCTGTCCTAAGCCACACTCCAGAACATCCCTAAAGAAACAGGAAGCCACCATTTTGGCTTTCTTGGAACCATATCCTGCTGGAGTGAGTGAGTGAGTGAGTGAGTGAGTGAGCAGTGCCTGTGTGTTTTCTTAAAAAAAATTGTTTTTAATAGGAATAAAAAGTCATTGTCTCGGGAATACCATGCAGGTAGGAGATCTTGGGGCTGCACTGGTGTGACAAAGGAGCCTTTCAGGACGTGGGAGTATGGCCACCACCACCCTGTGTTCAGGCTCAGTTGCTATGGGGCATGTGGACATCTGGCAGTTAGTGAGTGGGCCATAGAACGTGGGGCAAGCATAGAGGCTTGGGTGCCACTTGGTGGCATAGAGAAGGCTGGAGCAGGGGTTCCAGCTTCCCAGCCAGTCACTGCTGGGAAAAAGAAGGTGGCCTCCTGCCTGTACTGGCACAGCCTGAACAGCCAGGCTAGCTTTTTCCTATACTCCTAATAAAACTCTCTTTCAAACAATAGTGAGAACGTTTCCAGTTTTCCCACATGTTTTCCCGCATGAAGCTTGGAAGAGCCTTTCCTTCTCTTCATCTGGGGGATAGAGTGAGTGGGAATAAACTTAGAGGCTAATTTGTCCTCAGGAAATCTCAGCAGCTTCCACCCTGTGGCTCAGCTCCCCTATGACTTGTCTCCAAGCCTGGTTACTTTTAAATGTGGCAACGACGACAGCAGCCTGGTGGCATGATGTCTGTGTGTGAGCCTTTGCATGCCCTGTCTAGCTTCGTGGTTTATAGCTACATCTCAGACTCACTATTTTCGTAGTGACCTTGAACAGGTGAATTAACCTCTCTATGTCTCTGTCTTCATCTCAAAAATGGGAATAAGATTGCTCTCACTGAGTTCTCATGGTTAAGTAAAAGAAGCCATATAAGGTACCCACAACACTCTCACAATATAAAGCAACTGATAAATATGGTTGCTATTAGGTGCCGTTACATCTGCCCCAGCTGATTTCGAAACTGTGTACAACAGTGCAGAATGAAGCACCCAGGGTCCTTCACTATCCTAATTGTTTCTGCTTGTGCCCATTGTTGCAGCTATGCCAATCCATTTCATTGAGTCTTCTTTTCTGCTGACCCTCGACTTTACCCAGCATGATGCCCTTTTCCAGGGACCCTTCATTCCCTCCCCATCACTCACTCACTGCCATCCAGTCATGCCAACTCGCAGTGACTCTGTAGGACAGGGTAGAACTGCTCCCTGTGAGTTTCCAAGACTGACTGTTCATGGGAGTAGAAAGCCCCATCTTTTTCCTGGAGGGTGACTTAGTGGTTTTGAACTGCTGACCTTGTGCATCGCAGTCCAACTCGTACCCAGTATGCCACCAAGGCTCCTTTCCTTCCTGATACCAGCTAATATTTATTGTGCCATAGTGGGTTACGAGTTGAGCGAACCACAAGATTAGCAGTCCCAAACCACCAGCCACTAGGAGGGAGAAAAATGAGGCATTTTGCTCCCCTAAAGATTTACAGCCTCAGAAATACGCAGGGGCAGTTCTACTGTATCCTAGAGAACCTTGATGAGCCTGGAATGGACTGGGCGGCAGTGAGTTTGCATTTCTTACGATGAATCAGAGCCCCTGGGTGGCACAAATCGTGAGGCACAAACAGCCATCAGTGCTTGACTGCTGTCTAAAGGTGGGGGGCAGAGAGGCTTGAGGATCTTCAGAGAAGTCAGCCAATGAAACCCCTTTGTAGCGCGGTTGCGCCCTGGCACACGTGCAGTCAGCGCGAGTTGCAATTGACCGACAGCAAGTGGGTACAAGTTTCGATGACTGACAGTCAGATTATTGCTTTGCCCTCTTTCATCTGTGTGATTAGAGACTTATTTGTTGAGTGCTGTTGCTATCCCTAGTTTATACATGGGAAAATTTGAGGAGCAGAAGCTTAATAAGGAAGTTCCAGGGTGGTGCTGAGACAAGATGGAAATTCCTAGACGCTTCGACCTGAGAGCCTGCTTTTTTATCCAGTGAGTGTCGCATAAGAGGTACTCAGGAAATGCTTGCCACCTGATTTTATTAGGCATCTTTTGTCTGATTAAACAAACACACCAAATCCACTGCCATCTAGTTGATTTTGTCCCATATGTAAATCTTCCCAAGAATAGACAGCCTCATCTTTCTCCCCCTGAGCAACTGGAGTGTTTGAACCACCGATCTTGTGATTAGCAGCCCCCAGTGCTTAATCTGTGGGGTCACCTCACCAATGTTGTGAAAAGGGAGAGGGGGATATTTCTTCCATTTTCCCAAGATTGAACCTGAGGCTCAGAAAGGCAAAATGATGTGTCTGATATCACACAGCTGTTGAGTGGCAGAGATGGCACTGGTGCCCAGGTTTATCCCAGGGAGCACCCTGCTGTGGATCACTGGGCTAGGTTAATAGCAGCCAATTAGAAATCACCAGGTTTGGCTTAGACACTCCAGCAGGTACCCAAGAACAAAAGTTAAATTAAGATGCAATTAGAAGGTGAAATGGGAAGATAATTACTCTTGGCAATATGGTTATGAGAGTTCCCCAGTGAGGTAGTTAGTTTATTGTGCCAACCTGGCCGATAAACACATGTGAGATTAATTGAAGGGTGGAGAGAAGTGGCTCGGCGAACCTCGCCTTTCTTGTCTCTTGCTCTTTGATCATCGGACCAGTGTGCGGCTGCCTTGCTTGTTCTGTGCCTCAATTTGCAAGCTACCCTACCTGTGGGACACCTAACCCGTGGACTGTGTCGCTGTAATTTGAGGTTCCTTCAAGACCTGCTTCACCACACCATTGGAATTTACATCTCTTGAGCTGGGGACTGATTGTTGGTGACCTGACTGACTGTTGGTGACCTGCCTTGCTGTTTGCTGCCTGTGCCTGGATAGTCTGAATCGCTCTGCAGAGGACTACCTGGCAGCCCTCAAGACTTGAAGGACTGCCAGTGTCTCACAACTGTCTCACGGGAGTGAGTTGCACTGAGCCATTTGTACTGCTTTATAATTTAACTGTTTGTTTCTTGTGTTACATATCTATCTGTATATATCTGTACGTATATATGTAATTATTAGCGATCTGGTTTTGTCTCTCTAGAGAACCCTCTCTAACACACACAGGGAGTGTAGTGCACAGCACTTGAAACAGACTTGAGGACTGAGATGCTGATACCACAAGATATCATCCACAGAGCCCGAGTTGAACAGATTGTGCTCAGCCATAACAGAAGGTGCATCCTGATTGGCCCAATCTTGTTTTAGGGATGGGGAAAGTGAGATTCAGAGAGGGGAAGCTTTTTGCCCAAGGTTTACTGTCCACCAGTTAAGGGCAGGGTCATGGGTGGAGATCAGGGATCCTGTCCCCAGTACACTGCTCTTCCCAATACCGTCTCTAATTGAACTTATACATAGATGACACGGGAGCAGCAAACATGAATGTGTGAGTGACAGATATTTTATTAAAGTAGAGAGAAAATAAGAACTGGTACCAAGAGGCTGCCAGGGATGGTTTCTGTCATCCGAGGCTGTTCATGGTCTCTTTCTTCTGTCATTGGTACCCCCTGCCCCTGGTTAACTCTTGACATCTTGACTCAGCCAGTGTCTTACCCTAGCACTCTCCTCTGGCATTGCAAACTGCCTGGAGGCCCTGGGAGTTGGCACTAAGAATGGGGAGGGTATGCCTCCCTGGCCCTGGGATATAGGGGCTCCGTGTCACAGGCAGGGAGACTCTGGGGAGTGCAGTCCTACCAGTGACATCCACCCTGGGTTCTGAAGGGTTAGATGGTTTAGCCTAACCCACAAGGAGGAAGCCCCAATCCTTGATTTTTCCTCTTAATTTCCCTCAGCCACATGGGACTTTGCATTTACCTCGGTGGTTTCACATGCTGCTCCTGCTCTCTGAAAGGCCCTAGCTCCAACCTCTTTTTAGATGATGACGATCCTCCCAGGAGTCTCCTCTAGGCAGAATTGATCCAAGATACTGATCACCTTAGGCTTTGAGGGCTGAGCTTTCTCTGGTTCCTTTTAGAAGGGCAGCAGGGAGGAAGCTCACTGGGGAACACACACTCCGTTTTTGTGTGTGTCTCATGGGTAGCCCCTACTCAGCCTTCTTGGCCGGCTCCTTCTCATCGCATCTTACAGGCCCCAGAGCCCCCTCCTTGGTCCCTTTCTCTTCACTGTCCATAACAACCTCTTGCCAATTTCACCAGGCGGATGCTGTAGATTCCATCTACATGATGGATGTCTCCAGCCTGACTTCCCTGAGAACCCAGGCTGCTATTCAAGTACCTGCTTGGCATTTCCACCCAGGTGTCTGATACCTCACAGGTTTTTACTGTTATTTTATCAAGCCAGCTCTGACCCATGGTGACTCCATGTGTAACTGAACAAAATGTTGCCCAGTCGTCCGTCACTGTTTCCAGTATATTTGTGCCCACCCATCTCCCTGATCCTCTACGTCACCAAATAGGGTGTCCTCTTGGTGACCTGGCCAAGACAGTGTGCTGTTGAGACCCGTCAGGTTTTCACTGGCTCATTTTCCGGGTGCTCTCTCCGGAGCTTCCTTCCTACTCTCTGTAAAGCTCTGCTGAAGCCTGTCCACCTTGGACGACCCTGCTGGTCTTTGAAATACAGTGGCGTAGCTTGCAGAATCATAGCAATGTGCCAGCCACTCCAGTGTGACAGGTGGATGGTGGAACTCGGATGTAACACGTGGCTTCCGAAGTTTGGGTTTTCTCCATCTCCGCCGTCTTCGCCATCTCATTTAGTGGTATCTTCACGTTTTTGTTGCTCAGACTCAAAAGCCTGGCATTGCCCTTGACCTCATTCTGTTCACCTCGTATCCAAACTGCCAACACGTCCTTTCAGCCCTGCCATCATATTCAGAATCTGACCCCTTTCCACCCCTTTCCTTGCCACCTGCATCAGACTGTTGCCAACTCTTGCCTGGATTGTTGCAACAGTCTCTTCACTGGTCTCTCCTTCCAACCGACAGTGCAGTAGCCAGCGCCTGTATGGCCTCCCTCTGGCCAAAACCTTTTAAGTGGTCCCACATCACTGAGTAAAACCCAAAGCCCCTTCAGATCCTGCATCCTCTGAAAAGCTCCCCGTTACTCCTTGAGCTTCATCTCCCATCTCACTCCCTTGCTGAATCTAGGACACACCCTCACCTCTTCCAACTCTTTGTTCAAATCCCCCTCGGCGGCGAGGGCCCCACTCTGGCCTTCTTTTCTAGACTTTCTCATTATCCTCCGTTGGTTGTTAGCTGCCATCGAGGCAGCTCTCAATCCTTGGTGAGCCGCATGCGCAGGAGAACGAGATGTTGTCCGGTCCTGTATTGCCTCTCTGGCCAGTTGTGGATGAGACTGTGCTGGACCTTAGGGTTTTCACGGGCTGATTTTTCAAAAGGAGATTGCCAGGTCTTTCCGTTTGGTCCCTCTGTGTGGACGCTGCACTGAAAGCTATTCAGTATCCTAGCCACACACAAGCCTCCACCAGCAGACACACAGATGGTGGCTGTAAGATACAACATGCAATACGCTGGCGTTTTTTATTGTTTGCTTCCCATGACTAGAACAAGAATCTGGGTGAATGTAGTTAAGTCCTAAATAAATATTTATCAGATGCAGTTAGAACAGTAGTTTTCAACCTTCCTAATGCCACAACCCTTTAATACAGTTCCTCATGTTGTGGTGACCCCCGCAACTATAAAATTATTTTTGTTGCTACTTCATAATTGTAATTTTGCTGCTGTTATGAATCGGGCCACCCCTGTGAAAGGGTCGCTCGACCCCCAAAGGGGTCGTGACCCACAGATTGAGAACCACTGAGTTAGGTGAGAGGAAATTGAATGGGAAGGAATAAGGCCAGTTATTCACCTTGTCAGTTAGTACTTCTGAGCTCTGGTTGTGACCTTACGTAAATCTCTCACCTGGCCAGCACTTTGGTCCCCTGGTCTTGGTTTCCCTGCACTTTGCCCGTCTCTACCTCATTAGATCCTAGGACTCCTGAGGCCCCCCCCGCAGAGGAAGTGCACTGTTGCAGAAATGGTGAAGATAGAGGTCCCACAGGTGACTGGACCAGGAAGCAGGATGTCCCCTGTCTATCTAACGCCGTAACTTGCTAGGGGACTCCAGCCAGACACTATACCTCAGCTTGCTTATTTTTTATTGGGGATCCTGCCTTTTTGACTGTGGCATGCTTTATAATATGTGAGGAGGTGAAATGCCCCAGCCCAGAGGTGAAATTACAAGATGGCCCAAGTACTTGTCATTTCTTGGGGCCTTTTGAGAAAGGCATTGTTTTACAGGCTTATATCTCTGATGCCCACTCTAGCCATTCCCAAGGAGACGGTATCCACACACCCATAGCTTAATTGAAATGAAGGATGGGACAGGGGTAAAGATGATGCAGCCCAGGTCCTGGTCATTATTCAAGGCCAGTGTGTTCCTCCATTATGTCTAAGGACACCCATGCGAAGTGCCACCTGTTAAGGATGAGGAATGAGCGTTCCCACCCCCAAAGAATAATGTCATACTAACTGTTGGCATCTGATGGTGAGGTGATATAACATATTAGTGTAAGTCGCGATTCGTGGGAGGTGGGCAGGATATATGGGATGAGCAAGGATGAACTTTATCAGGACAATAATAGCTACTGTTTATTGAATGCTTCCATGTAAAGGTCTGCTACTAAGCACTTTTAATATGTAGCCACTCCTCACTTATTGACCTAGTTTAGTTCCAAAGACCAGATCATGGAGGATGACCTCCTCAGATAAAAACGTGGTGGGTGACTACAGCATTGCATACCTGCCGAGCCACTGCAGATGATGGTGCAGCCAGGTGGACACGCATCCACCACAGTGCTATTCCTGCCTCACACATTGTGCTTGTTACTGCCATAGGCACTTGGTTGATGTCCAAAATAGTTGGATTATAGAGTTTTTACTGTTATCATAACTGCAACGTGGTGGATAATGGTTGATAAGTAAGGAGCAGGTGTATGTCTGTTAATCTTCACACCAACCCCTTCCGGGTAGGTGCAACTGGTGTATTCATTTTAAACAGGAGGAAACTGAGGCTTAGCGTCATGGCTTATAATGGTCAGAACTGTGATTTAAATCCAGGTCAGCCAGTCTCCAAAGGCTCAATCTGTTAGTCTACACTTCCAGGCAATTAACACGTATCAGTATAAGCTTCAAATTTTGTTGTTGTTGTTGTTGTTTCACTAATCTGGACACATGTTTTCCAAAAATATGACAGACTTGATTGCCAATGAAAGAGTGAGTTGAAAGGTCACTTACTATGTCTTGAAGTCTCTGTGTTATTATTGGATCACCAATGCTTTCCCCGCCTTTCACGCAGAGGACGGTGGAGGCAGGTTAGGGACTCGCTGCTGTGGGCTAGCCTCACACTCTGCTTTTAACCCTTCGAATCTTCTGCAATTGTGCCTCTTCTCCCCCAACTGTTTTCACTTTTTTTTGGTCAGTTACCATATCTTTTAACTGGCAGTCTTGCTTTCCTTTTTAAAAATCATTTTATTGGGGGCTCTTACTGCCTTTATAATCCATACATCCATTGTGTCAAGCACATTTGTACATACGATGCCATCATCCTTTTCAAAACATTTTTTTTCTACTTGAGCCCTTGGTATCAGCCCCTCATTTCCCCCCCAAAATATTGATAAATTATACATTACTATTTTCATATCTTACACTGTCCACTGTCTCCCTTCACCCATGTTTCTGTTGTTTGTCACCCTGGTGGGGGCCGTGTCTCATACGGTGATCATTGTGATCGCATGGTATCGCTACTCCCATTATTATACCTGAGGGGTTTATCTGTCATGAATCTGTACCAGTGTATATGCTCTGGTCTAGACGAATTTGTAAGGTAAAACTGGGGTCATGATAATTGGGGGGCGGGAGGAAGAATTAAAGAACCAGAGGAAAGTTGTATGTTTCGTCGGTGCTATACTGCACCCTGGCTGGCTTGTCCCTTCCTTGTTACCCTTCTGGGAGGGGATGTCCAGTTGTCCACAGATGAGCTTTGGGTCTCCACTCCGCATCCCTCCCACCTTGTTCACATCGATATGATTGTTTGTTTGGGATCTTCTGATCTGGCAGTGTTTCTGCTTTTGTCTACTATGGGCTGCTAAGCCAGCAAAGTTCATTAGACTTCGGTGTAGACTGTAAGTGAGGATGCTATAAAATTAGGCTCTTCCAGGAATAAAGTTCATAGACTATACCTATTCCTCATTAGTTATATTGCTATCAGACATTTGGCATTTACTACAATGTAAGAAATCTACCATTTGACTATTGTACAAGTTAACAGCTTATGTCTACTGAACATTAAGGTGTGAAGTGAGAATAATGCCGGCTGTGGTAATTAAGGTTATAAGTCAACTTGGATGACCATAATTCTCAGTGTTTTGGCAGTTATGTAATGGTATTTGGCAGGTATGTAATGATGTCGTTTGGCTGTTATATAATGATATAGTCATCTTTCATTTTGAGTTCTGATGAGGTCATCCTCTGTCTTCACATAACACGAATTTTTAAAAATAGACCTTGTCTTTGTAGCTTAGTTGTTGATAAATGAGGAATGATGTACTCTTATTATGATTATGATTACTATTTTATTTACTTGCTTATTGTTATTTTATTATTATTACTATGATCAATCCTGTTATTCTATTTGACTACTAGACTCCAGACCTTTTTAATTTCCTGTTGGAATTTTATATCATTCGACCAGTTTGGGGGAGTTGATACTGATTTTGTTTTCAAACACATTGAAACTGACATATCAGTGGGACTTTCTGTAGAGATGTCTAAACTGAGAGCTCTGCTGAGCCAGGAGAGCAGCCTGGGAGGCTGTGGAGTGCGGGAACTGGGGCTAGTCCAAACTGAGGTGTGTTGTCCTGTAAAATACACATTCAATTTCAAAGATGAGTCTCAAATATTTATTAATAACTCTAATATTGATTACACATTGAAATGATAATATTTTGAATATATTTAGTTGAATAGACATCATTAAAATTAATTTAATCTTTTTAAATTGTCTTTTTTCCCCTTTTTAAGTTTGCTACTAGAAAACTAAAACACACCTTCAATGACATATATGGCTCCCCTGATATTTCTGTTGGACATTCCTGGATGAAGTTTGGAGAGCTGTGTCTTTAGAATAGATACAGGAATGAAGACTTAGGGACAGAATGAGGACTCTTACTGTGAGGACAGAGTAACGGTGGGGCATGGAAATCTGCAGTCTAAGGGGGCTTTACAAAGTTCATGGGAAAAAATGGAATTAAAAGATAAAGGAATCTTCCCACAAACATTTTGAAGCTCTCTTGTACATATTAGTAGCTATATAATTGTCATTAAATTCGAAGGAAGAAAGCAAGAGGACAAAGCAGAGTATGGAGGAGGAGGACCAGGAGAAAATAATGTGGTGGCAGCTACTATTCCGGCATGAAATCGGTGGTGCTAGGAACCACAAGGCATGCTTAGGGGGAAGATGCCCCGGGAGGCAGTGATGGTTCAGTGGTAAAGTCCTTACCTTTCATGCAGGACACCTGAGTTCAAGTCCCAGCCAGTGTACCTCATGCTCAGCCACCACCCAGCTGTCAGTGGAGGCTTGCATGTGGCTAGGAAGCGGAGTAGTCTCAGGGGAGCTTACAGATGAAGGTGGGCTCAAAAGAAAGGCCTGCTGAATCGCTCATGAAAGCCAGCCGGGGAAACTTCGATGGATCACAATGGCCTGATCCACAGTTTATCGTGGGGATGGCAGTTAGTGCTGCTGGGCAGGCTAATAGGGCTGCCCTGAGTTGAGGGCCATCTCATCAGAAGCTTCCACCAACGATGAAGATGGCTGGGAATCTGCTAACAGAAGCACCCAGGGTCTCTGCTTGCCTTCCCATCTGTCTGGAACCGTGTCGGCCTTCTGAGGCCCCTTAGTGTGAGACTGAAGCTTTCCTGGGGATGGAACCAAGAGAGGGGACTGGGTGGAAATGGACTCTTGGCCTCATCCCTGGGCTCTGGGGGTGCCAGCAGGCATGTTTAAAGCAGAAACAGGAGGATGGAGTTGCCTTTCCTTCGCTCTCCTCTCAGTGTGGAAGGGGACCACAGGGGCAGGCAAGGAGGCCAGGGAAGAGGTGTGGAGACATAGACCTGATTTGCATCCGTAAAGATGCTGATGTTGGAAGCTGGCATCCATCCCCTTGACTCTTCCACTTGTTAAGATCCTTCCCACCCAGCAATAATTTAGCTGAAACTTCACCTTCTCCAAGAGGTCTTCCCTAGCCACTTAGTACCCTCTGCTCTTGCTTCCCTAATTCCTGCCGCTTTTATAGTTTGCCACTGTCTTTTATTCTGCCACAGATCCTCAACAACCACAGGAATGGAGACCTTTGGCTGATAGACATGTTGGCAAATGCCCCGAACTTGCAGGTCATTCCATTGCTAACAAGTCAATTCTGACTCATAGCGACTCTGTGGAACTGCCCCATAGGATTGACAAGGCTATAATCTTTTTAAAAATCATTTTATTGGGGCTTCGTATAACTCTCATCACAATCTATCCAATCTATCCATTGTGTCAAGCTCATTTGTACATTTGTTGCCATCATCATTTTCAAAGCCTTTTCTTTCTACTTGAACCCTTGGTATCAGCTCCTCATTTCCCCCCTCTCTCCCTCTACCACCCTCCCTCCTTCATGAACCCGTGGTAGTTTATAAATTATTATTATCATGTCTTACACGGACTGATGTCTTCCTTCACCCACCTTTCTGTTGTCCATTCCCCTGGGAGGGGGTTTTATGTAGGTCATTGTGATTGGTTCCCCTTTTCTCCCCCCCACCTTCCCCTTCCCCTCCTGGTATTACTACTCTCAATATGGGTCCTGAGGGGTTTATAGGTCCTGGATTCCTTGTATTTCCAGCTCTTGTCTGTACCTGTGTACATGCTCTGGCCTAGCTGATTTGTAAAGTAGAATTGTGGTTATGATGGGGAGTCGGGGGAGCATTAAAGAACTAAAGGAAAGTTGAATGTTTCATCGGTGCTACACTGCACCCTGCCTGGCTCATCTTTTCCTTGTGACTCTTCTGTAAGGGGATGGCCGATTGTCTACAGATGTGCTTTGGGTCTCCACTCTGCACTCCCCCTTATTCACAATGATATGATTTTTTTGTTCTGGGTCTTTGATGCCTGATACCTGATCCTATCGCCATCTCATGATCACACAGACTGGTGTGCTTCTTCCATGTGGACTTTGTTGCTTCTCAGCTAGATGACCACTTGTTTATCTTGGCTATAATCTTTATGAGAACAGAAGGCCACATTTTTCTCCCATGGAGTGGCTGGTTGCTGACCTTTAGGGTTGGTAGCCACGTGCTCAACCACAGTGCCACTAGGGCTCTGTCTGTTGACAAATACCACATCGTTTCTCTCAGGACATTAAGGGTGCAAGACAGCCAGCTGGACATGGGCCTCAAAGCATGTAGAGTTCAGACAGGGCCTTCTGTGGAGTCACACACCACTGGGGGCTTACTCTTGGAAGGGTGATACAATGACTTCACCCATCGTATACTGGGAGTTGGATTCTGCCCTCTCCTTGTTCCGTTAGTCTTCACTCCCTAACTCAACTCTGAGGGTTCAGCAGAAACACTCGACTCTTCTTGATCCGAGAAGATTCTGCTACCCACAGCACCATTGTGTATAGGCAGTAGGCACAGTATAAAACTTGCTCTAGAATGACAGTGCCACAAGGGTCCCAGTGAGGGTGGCTGTCAAGTTCAACACTGTCTCCTGGGTCTGTGGCCCTTCCCACCTAGTTGCTGTGAAGTCAGTCCCAACTCCTGACGACCCCATGTGTGTCAGAGGAAGACTGTGCTCCATCTGGTTTTCAGGGACTAGTTTTTAAGGAAATAGGTTGCCACGCCTTTCTTAGAAGGTGCCTCTGGTTAGCAGCCTAACACATTAACCCAGCACACAGCAGATGCTTTGATAAATATTTGGTAAATGAAGGCGGGCGTGACCGGAGCAACTCTTATTTGAGGAGCACATGATTTTAGTTGGTGCATTTTGTTAGCTGGACTAGTTATGGAAAAAGAGCCTATTCGTTATTGATATAATGAATGGTAAGCCAAAGGATTTTAAAATTGTGGCGGGAGAAATAAGGCCAAAGACAACATGGAGTAAGATTGAGCTAATGCGGAACCCCGGGGTAGTAGGGATGATTCAGGATGTTGGTTGAATTGGTTGAACTCCAAAAGGATGTTGGTTGGATTCCCTCGGAGGCACCTTGAAGAAAGGCCTGGTGGTCTACTTCTGAGCAGACACCCATTGGACACCGTGGGATGCAGGTGTCCTCAACGCACAAGGTTCTCACAAGTCAAGGGTGGGCATGATGGCAGCTGCTCTGTTTATGTCTTTGAGGTTCGGATAAGTCGGGAACCATCTTTAATATCTTGTCACACATGGTGTGCTGGGGACTCTGAAAAGAGAGAAAGTTCATTATACTTCTTTTTCCCTTTTCTGTTTGTGTCCTTTCAGATTCACCAAAACCACCAGTTGCTCCCAAGCCAAAGACTACCAGCCCCGTCAGACTACTCACCACACCCAAATTCCCTTCATCACCCCCACCTGACAGTCTCCACAGTCCAAACTCTATGTTCAGGGGCCCAAAGCCCCCCATCGCCCCCAAGCCCAGGCTGGGTGCTCCCCACGAGTGGCGAGCCAGCGTGTATATCAACAACAGCTTAAACAAATGCAGCAATGGGAAGCTGCTCTGCGTAGACAGAGGGCTTTACGAAGGGCACCAGTCCAACCTGGAGTGCTCTGAGTCAGAAGTGGATGAGGACTACATCGTGGCCCCCCAAGCTGCCCTCAGAGAGGGCCAGCTAGTGGATGGGGGCTCTGTGGAGGATGACGCCCTGGTGCCTCCAGCTGTTCTTGGGGACGAGGAACCCATGGAGGAGGGAGATGAGTGTGACGTGGAGGGGATGGGAGCCAGCGAGGACGTGGCAGCCCTGGCTGAAGCGGAAGTGAGTGGTGAAAGTGATGGAAGTGTGGACCAGGCTCTGGAGAGCGCAGCTGGGGAGGAGGACAGCAAGGAGGCAGGAGAGCCAGAACTCCCACAACAGGAAGAGGTGAAGCTGGTCGAAGAACACGATGCATCTAACTGGGAGGACAAGGGACCTTGGGACAAAGAGGAGGTCTTCGAGAATGCTATCATCCTGACCCAGGTTGAATCGGAGGATCCAGTGGCCCCTGTTGAGGCACCCACCCTCCCTGAGACCCCCCTGGGGCTGGAAGAGGACAGCAGGGAAGACTGTGCCATGGCAGAATCAGGGGACCCAGATGCGGAAGTGGATCCCAACCCTCCTACGGAGGGGGATGCTGCAGATGCCAGTGAGGGGCCCCCTGAGGAGGAGGAATTGGCCTCGGATGTCCAGGGGGCAGAGGTGGCTGTCGAAAACCTGGACGTCCCTAAGGAGCTTGGCGAAGATGCCACCGAGGGTGGTGGCCAGGCCGATGATGCTCATCCCAACTCCGTGGAGAGCACCCGTCAGGAAGAAATGGCAGTCGTCCAGGAGACGGATGAGGACACTCAGAGAGGTGAGGACACTGTGCAGGTACAGGAGGAGGCTGCCGAGGAGAGCTGCCATATTGTTCCTTTTGAGAATGACTCTGTCGACGGCTTTATGGCTTCCCTCACTGGGAGCCCCTATGAGTTCTTCCCGACGGAGAGCAC
>NW_022103928.1:27977005-27992764 GCF_000313985.2 Echinops telfairi | reverse complement strand
ACCAACCCCTACGCCATGGGCGTTGGCCTTGCCTGCTGGGTAGGCCAGTGCGAGACGCAGGCCGGGCCCACTGCTCTGAGTGGTTACGGCATGAGGGAAGAAATGAACTCAGATGTGGAGGGCAGCCTCCTCTCCCTCGACAGGAAAAACCTCATCCCAAGAGTCCGGCCCCACTCCGGGAAGGTGGCTGGCTACGTCCCAGAAACTGTCCCAGAAGAAATCGGTCCAGAAGCTGGGTCCACAACCCCTGGCAGTAGAGAGGCTGTTTTGGAGGTGAGAAAGACAACCCCGGAAGCCACCAGCCGCGCCTTGCCTGCCAAGCCCAGGGCCTTCACTCTGTACCCGAGGTCGTTCTCCGTGGAAGGCCGGGAGATTCCATTCTCCTTGTTCCACGAACCGGAGGCATTAGACGACCGTCGGATGAAAAGGGAAGAGAACCTTTCTCTGCCGTGTGTGATTGGTTCTTCGGGAAGCTTCTCCCAGAGAAACCACCTGCCTTCCAGTGGCACATCCACCCCCTCCTCCGTGGTGGACATCCCGCCCCCTTTTGACCTGGCCTGCATCACCAAGAAGCCCATTACCAAGAGCTCGCCCTCTCTGCTCATTGAGAGTGACTCCCCAGACAAGTACACCAAGAAGAAGAAGTCCTCCTTCAAGCAGTTCCTGGCGCTGACCTTTAAGAAGAAGACGGAGAGCAAAGTGCATGTGGAGGTGAACGTGTCCTCCTCCCGCTCCTCCTCCGAGTCCAGCTACCACGGGCCTTCGCGGCTCCTGGAGATGGACCGGAGAAGCCTCAGTAACTCGCCGCAGCTGAAGGCTAGGACAGGGAAGCTCCGGGCTTCCGAGTCTCCCTCCTCCCTCATATTCTACAGGGATGGCAAGCGGAGAGGTGTCCCCTTCAGCAGGACGGTGTCCAGAGTGGAGTCCTTCGAAGACCGCTCTCGGCCGGCCTTCCTGTCCTTGCCACTGACCAAGCCACGGTCCATCTCGTTCCCCAACGCGGACACTTCAGACTACGAGAACATTCCAGCCATGAACTCAGACTATGAAAATATCCAGATTCCACCCCGGAGGCCCACAAGGGCTGGGACGTTCACGAAGCTCTTTGAAGATCAGAGCCGAGCTCTGTCCACCGCAAATGAAAACGACGGCTATGTGGACATGAGCAGCTTCAACGCCTTTGAGAGCAAGCAGCAGAGCGCCGACCAGGAAGCAGAGAGGTACTGTGAGATTGTATTTCCTTTCTTGCTCGCCAGGGGTGATGATCCGAGAGGCTGCTGCCGTACAAGGGACAAGGTGGATTCGCCTTAGGGTGATTGTGCGTGACCTGCCTGAGCCTCAGTGAAGTTCCTCTGTGAAACGGGCCTGATATTTGGGAAGGTCGGAGTAGACAGTCTGAGCATGTGTGTGGACATTCCTTGGGGGGCAGTTCTTTCCTTTCATAAGCCGGGCTGCTCGCCTCTGGGAAAGTCACCAGGAGCGCAGGGGCTGGAGTCTTTGCCAAGCCAAAGCTTTCTTAGCCTCAGTAAAAGACGCTGAATGGAGACGGATGCCCTTTTTAGTGTGTGTTCAACAGGGAGCTGGGAAAGACTATTTAAATTGCTTAAAGAGCTACAGGTGCCCTGAGCTCAATTTCTGTGTTTGGGACTGATTCACGTTGACAAGTGGGAGTGAAACACATAACGTTACTAATAATAGCGTGCGTGTGTGTGTGTGTGGGGGGGGCGGTTTGCCCAGCAGGGATAGGACCCTACCTCATCAAGACTAACTGAATGTCCTTATGGATCATCCCAAATGCCAGTTGCCAAATCTTTCTGTCCTTGGATATGTGGCTGCAGCTTCAAGGTAGGGCACTGAAATCCCAGCCATTGACCTTCTGCTGTCGAGACCGCCTGATGTAAAGGAACAGAAAACCAAAACTGTCATGATTTTGTAAAAAAAAAAAAAAATCTACTTGTTTCCTCTTAATGTGCAGTAACTTAACTAATCCTCCACAGCTGTTCCTTCTAGGAATTCCTAGGGGCTCTGCAGTAATGAATAGTAAGAGTGATTTGCAATGAGCATTACCTGTATTGCTGAAGCACCGATGCTAGGAAGTACGTGGATGGTGTTCTCTTGAGTCTTTTACAGTTTCCCACCCTGGCTCCACCTTCTCTCTGCCCCAAATCTGGGTAAAGGCTATTTGTTAGTCCCCACCCTTACCCCCTGGGGTAAAAGGGTATGTTTGCCAAACCGAGGTAACCACCAACCTGCCTGAGGGAGAGAGTGCAATTTGGAAAAGGTAGACAGGAGGAAGCTTGTGGAGGGCGGGGGGAGGGAGAGCCAACTATTAATACTTAGCAGGATCCTAGCCCAATGCCTCCCAGCAGTAATGAAAACAGAGCAAAACGATGACAGCGGGAAATTCCCATGCTGGAAGGGACCTCAGAGGGCATCTGGTCAAGCTTCCCATCTCTCCCAGGTGGCCATCCAATCTGTATCCAATCTGTACTTGAATTCCTCCAGCCACGGGAAATACCTCCCCTCCTGGAGTGGCTCTCTTTGTTTCTAGGTATCCTGATGATTGTGAATCTTTTCTTTCTGATCTAATCAAGCGCTGTCTCCCTTCTGAGGTCTTATTCCCACCCGCTCTGCTCTCTGAAGCCAACCAAGTGAACTTACTTCCTTTGATGTGTAACAGCCTTCAGAAACGGAAATCCACTTCCATAGAATCTTAAGGGTTTTATAGCCGACCTTATCCAGCCTGGTTTCAGAAAAGGTAACAGACACAGAGGTGCGTAGGGATTTGACTGTGATCTTTAGCAAGTTACTGCAGAAAGAAGAACTTGGAATTCCGGATAACAACATGATAAATGGAGAAAAGATCGAAGTTTTCAAAGATTTCAGCCGCAATCTATGATCATGGAAGCAGCAGTCAAGAGAACAAACATTCTGTGGGTCAGTGAGATATCGATGTTTTATAGATAGTCGATGTGAAACTCTATAAATAGTTTGACTCAAGCAAGCATGATACTGTACTCAAGTACCAATATGCATTCATGGTAGGGAATCAATACTCCTGTTACAGGATTTATCCCATTGCTTTATGTTAATAAAATGATTGCAATCATCACACACACAAAAAAGAGATCAAACAATACATTGCATTGGGTAAATCTGCTGCACATGAGCTCTTTAAAGCATTGAAGACGTTACTTTGCAGACGAGGTGCACCTGACTCAATCCGTGGTGTTTTCAATCCCCTCCTATGCATGTGAAAGTTGGACATCAAATAAAGAACACGGAAGGAAAATCAATGCATTTGAATTATGGTGCTAGCAAAGAATGTTGAAAGTATTGCGGACTGCCAAAAAAGAAAAGCAAATAGATTTGCCTTGGAAGAAATACATCCTGAATTCTCCTTAGAAGCAAGGATGGAGAGACTGTGGCTCATGTACTTTGGGCATGCTGTCAGGAGAGCTCAGTCCCTGGAAGAGAATCTCATGCTTGGTAAAGTAAAGGGCAACAAAAAAGAGGAAGACCCTCAATGGGACGGGTGGGCACAGCGGCTACAACCGTGGGCTGGAGCATAACCGCATGGTGAGCTGGCACAGGAGCTGGTGGTGGTTCATTCTGTTACATGATCTGGGCTGGAAGCCGCTCGATGGCATCTAACACACAGTAACAGTCTGATTTGTAGTGGCTCACATGAAGGCACACCAAGTCTGAGGGGCAGGCTGTGTGCTATACAACCCAGGACCGCCATTCCCCCTTTTGTTTGTGGTGGAGTCCCCTGGAACTTTGGGCTGCACTAGCTTCTTGGTCATCGAAAAGCACCTGTTGGCACGCTCTGGATTATGTCCCTCAAACAACAAGTTCCCTTCATCCAGACTTAGTTACCCATAAACTCAAACCAAACCCACTGCTATCAAGTCGATTCTGACCCATAGCAACCCTGTGTAGGGTCTCTGAGACTAACTCTTCACAGAAGCAGACAGCCCAGCTCTTGAAGCCCGTGAGTGTGAACTGCTAACTTGGCATCTAACAGCCCAACACTGGCCCATCGCCCCACCAGGGCTCCTTCACATGACAATAAGGGAGTCAACAATCTAAGAAAATCCTAATGGTTACCATGCTGTGATTTTGTACTGGGTTTGCCATGCATTGCCTCACTTGTCAGTGCTGCAGCCTAGGGCCTTGGTTGAATGCCCTGAAATGCCAGGCTCAAATCTGCCAGATTTCAAATGGACTATTGGCCCTGCTCTGGAGATGTATAACCGAGGCCAGACTGAATGGGACAAATCTCCCATGCGGGAACCACATCCACTTGGACATAAGTCAGCGAGGAAAGCTTTCTTCCGCTCTCCTGCATGAAACAGATGGCTGCAAAGGGGCAGGAAAATCCCCGCTTTGGGTTCAAACAGGTCTGGGCAAGGGCCACACCAATTCAGACACATCCCTTTGAGAAGTATAAACGACTGCCAGAGGGGGTGGGCCACTTCTACGCTGAATGGGTGCTTTGAGAGTAGGGGGGGTGTTGCTGATTGGAGACATGCCCACAGAGTTCCCTGGGGTCAGAGGGGATGAGAGGGCGGAGAGGCAATTCCTTCCTCCTCCTGCTACATGTCCTGCCCCACACCTGGCCTTAGTGTGAGGATCTGAGGCAGAAGCCAAAATAAATATAAACTGCCCTGAGAGAGCACAGGACAGTGCACTGGAAGATGTGAGTCTGAAGCCTGCAGATGAACTTGCTGTGGGTCGTGGGGGAAAGCTGGTGCGCAGTTTCTTCATCTGTAAAATGAAAAGGTGAGACTACAACTGACTGTACTCACCAGCCTTTCAGGTGTCACCTTCGCCACCACCACTGCCTGCAGGAATAATTTACCTAGGGCTGGTCTTGTAGTCAAGTCCTCTGTTTGGTTTAATAGGAAATACTTAATTAAGGAACCTTCTTCCACTGTTGGGAAATAAAAAATCAATGTTAGTTTCAATAAAAGCATACTGCATACTGAAACATAAGATACTCAGCAAGACAAAGCGACACTAGTAACATTGAACTTGAGGTTATTATTTGCCAATGTTGTAAGCTTGGGCGCCTCATGTCTTCCTTAAATATGAAGCTGAATAAGTGTCCCAGAGATGTTAAAGTCTCCACTTGGTACCACTTTGAATTCGACTTTGAATTCGACATACTCCGAAGGATACAAAGAAGCTCGAAAAGGAATAACTCCTTTATGGTGTTATTCAATGTCATTTAAATCTAAGTGTCCCCCCCCTTCTTAAAAGGATCGCCTTTTAAGAAACCTAGGGTAAAACATACCACACTATTGTCAGGATCCTCATATGCATGTGAAAGTCGGACAGTGAGTAAGGACCACCGAAGGATTGGTGCATCTGGGTGATGGTGTTGGCGAAGAAGATGGAGAGTACCACAGACTGCCCGAAGAACAAGCTCATCTGCCTGGGGAAAGTGTAGCCAGAGTACTTCTTGGAAGCAAGGGTGGTGGAACTTTGTATCACATAATTGTTATCAGGAGGAACCAGTCCCTGGAACAGAATATCATGCTGGGTCAAGTGGAGGTTCAATGCAGAAGAGGAAAACGCTCAAAAAGACAGGTAGAGTGGTTGCAACAGTGGGCTCAGACGACACTGTGAGGATGACGCAGGACCGGGCAGCGTGTCATTCTGATGGACACAGGGCTGCTCTGAGTCGGAGCCTACTCCACGGCACCGAACAACTAACAACAATAAAAAAGAGGAAGAAAGAAGGAAATGTAGATTGCATTATGTAACTCAGCAAGCCTATTGAGACCCCTAAAGCAGTATCTGGGGGTCTAATGTGTGAGGATCAAGTTTCTTTTATGCAGTTACTTCCTTTGAGGTTTTTATACACAGAGGATAGCATTTTAGTAGCTACAGTAACATTCCTATTAAGTATCTTTATTTTATTAAATTACAGAGATAGGATGCTCCATGTGTTCATTTTTCCTGGGGTCCATAGGAAAGGTTGTATTCTCCGTTCATTTAAAAGGTGCCCTCCAAAGCATTCTTTGTTTCTGAATTGACCTCAGCCATATGTTGGTCTGCTAACTGCAAGGTCAGTGGTTCAAACCCACCAGTCGCTCTGAAGGAAAAAGATGAGTCTGTCTGCATCTATAAAGATTCATAGTCTTAGAAACTCCACCTAGGGTTACTCTGAGTCAGAAGCAACCTGATGGCAGTGGGATACTCAGCCCCAAAGGAATCCTGGCGATGCAGTTGTTAAGCATTCAGCGGCTAACAAAAAAGTCAGTGATTTGACCCCACCAGCCACTCCGTGCAGGAAAGATGTGGCAGCCTCCTTCCAGAAGATTATAGCCTTGGAAAGCCTGTGGCGTCATTAGGTGTAGACATTGATTTGCTGGCACACAACAATTCAGCTCTAAGGAAAAATGAAGTCCTTATTCATGTCACAGCATAAATGAACCTTGAAAATGTTATGCCGAGGGAAATAAGTGGTCACAAAGGACAAATACTGTAAGATCCATCATCACAGAATAAGCAAATATATAGGAACCCAAGCAGTTACCAGGGATGGATGGGAAGGAGGAGGAAGAGAGGAGACGTTTTTGCTTAGGGGGCATTGAGTTTATGTTAATAGTGGTTACTTGGAAACGTATAGCTCGAATGGTCGTGCAACTGAAAACTGTCATCGTCACTGCATCGTATGTGTGAGATTGTTAAGACGATGTATGGTTGAACCACAATTTTAAAAGAAGGAATCTCTGGATCGACAGAGATATACAACATGCATATAAGGATACCAACTGAGAGGAAACCCAGGGGGCTAATGTTTTAGTAATTATGATGACCATTTGAGAAAGGTCATCCTGGGCAAGGGGCTTTGCTCGGTGTGCTTGTTACCTGATCTGGTGTCAGTTTGAGGATTAAGAGTGTAGGGGTGGAGTCTAGCCTGTCAATCAGGATATAGCAGTGAGGCCTCTGGGTGGGCGTGGCCTACTCCTGAGGATTCTGGGAACTCCTGTACTTCCTCCTTGGAGGCAGGACACACACACTCTCTTCTCACTCCCTGCGAGACATCCTTGAGGAGAAGCCACATGGACCTACCCTGATGCAGCCCTGGGATAAGCCAGGTGGAGACCCCTGCCAGTGGATTTATTTCTCTAGTCTACCCAGACTAACACACTGGGTGAGGTGTGGAAGGAGAGTAAGGTGGACCGTGTCCTACCTTGGCCTCAACAGACTCACAGCCCAGGTAGGAAGCATAGCCTTAAATCCGAGTCACAGCCTGCAAGGTAGAAAAAATTCCCCAACTCCAGAGCAGTAAGAGGAGGGAGCGTGGCTTTATGGACAAGATGGCATTTGAATGACAGCAAAGAAGCTTTTGGACATTTGGAAATAGGGAGAAAGCACCTCAGGAAGAGGGACGTGTATGGAAAAGATGTGAAGAACATTAGGAGAAACGTCTGACTTCGTTTTGTTGTTTTTTTTTTAGCAGTTAGAGCTGCACTAAAAGTGACTTCATCTTTGTTTAGAAGGTAGCTTGGCTCACCTAGTCTAGAAAACAGTTCACATTGTCTGCAGAGATGGAGAGCACAGAGAGCGGATTGGGTGGAAAGGCTGAGGGACTGAACTCAAATGACATCTTCTAGTTCTCAGTCATTATAGTACAATGCCACTCACTCTGCTAACATTTGTTGAATGTCTACGAAATGTTCTAGATACTAGCTGGTTGGAGAGTTTGTCCTTTGAAGCGTTTTCAGTTTTGCCACCTGGGGAGAAATGCAAATGAGGAGGTGTGTTAGTCTGGGTTGACTAGAGAAACAAATTCATGGATATTGATACGTGTATAAGAAAGAGCTTTATAAAAAAAAAAAAAGAGAAAGAGCTTTATATACAAGAGCAATTGAGTATTGAGAAAACAT
This sequence comes from Echinops telfairi, assembly GCF_000313985.2. NCBI lineage: Eukaryota > Metazoa > Chordata > Mammalia > Afrosoricida > Tenrecidae > Echinops > Echinops telfairi. Next base: position 27,984,860 of record NW_022103928.1, on the reverse strand, counting down.
CCTAGCCCGGTCCAGATCAAGTCCATAAGTCCGATATTCGCTCATATGTCCAATACCAATTTATAAAGTCCTCTTCAGACTCACGCAACACATGCAATGACACCGAATGCAGGAAGATCACAGGTCAGTGGGTGCAAAGTCTTGTGGATCCAGTGGCAGTAGAAGAATCTCAGTGCTGGCGGGCATCTCCATGTGACTTCTCCAGCTCCCAGGTCAGGGGCTATATCAGTGTAGTACCAAGTGTCTTGTCAGTAGACCATCTGTCAGGGAATGAGCTGAGAGAGTGAAGAGTCTCCCACCTCCAAGGAGGAAAAACAGGAGTTCCTAGAATTCTCAAGAGAAGGCTATGCCCACACAGAGGCCTCATTGGTTGTATCTTGATTGACAGGCCAGACTCCACCCCTTCACTGGTAATGCTCTCAGATTGACACTAGATTATGTAACTACCACAGGGGGTGAGTAGAGCACAGCGTGATAGAGGGCTAAAGGCTCTACCAGGGGTGCACTCACATAGCTGGAGGGAGGAACCTTCGGGGAGGATCAATGTCTAGGAGACACTTGATGGGTCTTCACCGAGGAACAAGAGCCCGGGATGTACGTGAGGAGAAAGCTTGCATAAGAGCCCGGAGGTCAGGTAGGCTTTTGATGTGATGTGAACATGGCACTCACGCCGTGGCTGCCAGAGGAAGTCAGGAAGGCAGGTGGAGGGGTCAATTGAAGAGATGCCTTGTGCAGCAGTTTGGTGAGTTTGTACTTTGCACCTTTGTCCCTGGAGAGTCAATGTGACATTTGAATGGGTGGGGAGGGTGCCCTGATGGGCTCCTGCATTGCTTTGAAGACTTGGCTGGACTGACATGGGTGAAGAGACAGGAAACAGCTTTGTTAAGAGGCTGTTGCAGTGGTAACAAGGACCAAGCCAGCACTGTTGTGGTAGCCGGGGAGAACGTGGGGGGTGGGGGGGCAGAAAGGAGTTTTCTTTCCAGATTGTATACAGCAACCCTAGCCCCACCAACCTAAAAACCAAACCGACTTGCCATCAGGTCGTACCTGCCTCATCGTGACCTCAGAGGGCAGGGTTTCAGAGACTGCGCATCTTTGTGGGAGTGGAATGCCTGGTTTTTCTCTCGTGGAGTGGCTGGTGGTTTTGAACTGCTGCCCTTGCCGTAGCAGGCCAGCACATCACTCAGGACCCCACCGGGGCTCCTCCCGCTCCACCAGCGTCGATTGGACTCTTGGACTAGATAGCGTCTGTCTTTGCATTTCTCCTCTTTGTCTGCCCCCCACCTCCCAAACAAATAAAAGGATCGAGGGACTCTGCAGTAAAAGATATAGCAAAACACCCCAAAATCAAATCATTAAAAGAAAAGTGAATGGGTATGAGTCAAATCCTATAGTTGAGGGAGGTCGTCCTATGGGCCCTCCACCAGGCCAGCAACAGCAATTAAAGTTGTGAAAACCAAGCACAAGCTCCAGCAGTAAGAGCACCCTCTGACTCTCTCAGTCCCCAGCCCCCACCACCCAGCGTCAGGGCTTGAGGTATGAAATGCAGTAAATATGTCGCGAAGTGATTCCTGAGAGAGTGAAACCCGACTTTCATTTTTCACAGCCGCAGACAGTGTTGCAGCAACAAATACACCCATCATTGTCAAACGAAGGTGATTTACAGACTCATCCGTCAATCCTTGGGTGTGTACATGGCAGAGTTGCAGCTAAACCGCCTGCTGACTAATTCCATTGGTGCTGAGAGCCATCGTGTGGCTGGGTTTTTGGCGCGTCCCAGCTGTGGTGTTCATTGGTATCTTTATATCTGCCTGTAAGCCGGGAGCCTTCATATTATTATTATGTTTTTGACAAATGAACTCATGCCGAGCTTTCATTAAATTTCATTGAAAGGACCGGCAAATGCTATAAAAATTATTAAAATCTCAAAACCGTCACATCCTAATGCACGTGACTGTGCTTCTCATTGAAATTGACTGATGAGAATATTCAGTTTTTAATTTTCTGACTTAAAATAAGACCATCTGCAGCTGTTTTTTTAGCAATAATTTTTAATTAAATGCAATAAAATTTTCAGAGAAAGGCCCTAATAAGATAATCATGTCAGGAATGCACTTATTGTAGCATTACAAGTGCTATATTACAGCCCCAACTATTTTTCCTCTCTCCTTGCAGAACTATAATGCAGAAGAAATCCTGATTAAGTGTTAATCACAATGTGGTTTTACGCTCATAAAGTCAAGGTTTCCCCCAATGGGAGGTGTGACAGTAATTCTCCCTAATAAAAGGCAGTCGTGTTGTTAAGAGTACTTTGGTAAAATGTCACCGGCTGGTCTCCTTGGCCAGCTGAGCCCCAAGAAGGACGGAGGCCTTTGTTCTAACCTGAGTCTGAGTGGTACTTGCTCTCTTTGGGCCTCTTTCTTCCTGACTGCCTTGGGGTGCTGAGCATACCATGCCTAGCGGGTAGACAAAGAGAAGCAGCTTCTCTTGCCTCTGTGTCCTGCGTGCCTCAGTCACTGTGCACCATCCCCACAATCACTTGCAGATCTGACCATTGTGATCCAGAGGGTTTTTATTGGCAGATATCGGGGAACAGATTGCCAAACTTTTCTACCTACTCCACCACAGTCTGGAAGCTGAAACCTGGCCAGATCATGGAAACATTCAAGCCTGTGAGGAAGGGTGTATTGGCTGACTCTGCTGAGTGCTGCTCTCTGAGCTTCCGGTGCAGCAACTGACACATAATGTCCCCGCTCACAGAATTGCTATTCTCCTGGGAAGAGGCAGACAGTAAGCAAGTAAATAATATGTTGATGACATGATTATAGCCTAGGAAAAAGAGTGATGTGGTGGTGGGAAGTGGTCAGGGGAGGCTGATCTGAGGATGCACTTGGAGTGGACCTTAAATGATAATGTGACATAATGGAGGGGAAGGGCATTCTGGGCAGAGAGAACAGCAGGAACAAAGGCCCTGAGGCTGGAAGTCCCTGTGGGGAGGAGGGAGGTGGGGTTTGTGGAGAGCATACAGCAAATGATGGTGTATGATGTGGGCCGATGCCTTCATGGAAGATTGTGCTTTGATGAGAAGCCATTGCAGGAATGTGTTAGGATCTAGAAATGTTTGAATTATCTAAACTTTTCAGAATATTTCACAGGACTTGCATGTTTATGGTCAGATCAGCAAATAATTTGAAATTACATCGAAGAGTATTTGCTATTCAGCATGGTTCTCAGGGTGCAAAGGAGTCAAGGTTTCTGCTCTAGATCTACCCCTGGCTATGTGATTTTCAGCATCTGGATCTCAGGTCCCTCGACTGCACGTGCTCTGGGATGGTTTATGTGTTCTCTGTTCTCCATGTGAGTGCCATTCACAGAGGGAACAAGCAGAGGGTAACAGATGATAAGCCTGGAGAACTTCTTTAAAAAGAATTTGCAGATTTATTTCCTATTGCATTGAATTGATTTGCTCCTGTGAGCTGTAGAGAACTATCGAAGGTTTTAGGGAGTAATTCAGGCAGTTAGGACTATAGCAAAATTATTTTCATTTGTGTGGCTTGGAAGGGAGGAAAAGCCACCACAATAAGTTATCTCGAACATCAAGGGACCAAGCTTTGACAACAAAACTTAGCATCTTCGTCTTCTGTATAGTATAACAGCTTAAATTTCAGGGCACCCCAGCTATGGTACAGTGGCTGGGAGAGAAGAAACCAGCATCTTTGATTGCCAAGTTTAAACTTTTCCCAGTGGAGGGCTTCTGTGGGTGGTTAACGGCATTAATCAGCACAATCGACAGAACCAGAGGAACAGCATGGAGCAACAGGAGGAAAGTACGCTCAAGTCTAGAATGTCCACTTACCCTCTTGTCTGATCTGAGCCTCCGTTTCTTTGCCTGCACAATGGGTACAGTGGTCCTTTAATCTCTGAACTGTCTTGAGGAGTCAAAGAGATAGTGCAAATTCAGGATCTTTATCAAGTACTGAAAAATAATATTTATACTTTGCTGCCAGTCACCATGGTGGACAGACAATTGCTGTCCACTCCAGTGCATGAGACTCTTAAGCAAGCACCATATATATGCTAGGTACCACCTTAGATCCTATCTTAGTTATCTTGTGCTGCTATAATGGAAATACAGCAAGTGGATGTTTTTAACAACCAAGTATTTATAGTTTAGAAGGCTAGAGATCTGAATACCAGGCACCAGCACTAAGGAGAAGGCTTTCTCTCTCTGTTAACTCTGGGGCAGGTCCTTATCTACTTCCATCATCTGTAGACCCAGCATCTCCTAGACATTTCGTTGTGTCTTGGCATCACTCTTCCCCTGGGTCTCAGAGGTACCCAGCACAGGGACCCTGGGTCTAAATGATGTACTTTGTTCCTGGTTCTTCTTTCTTGATGGTACCGAGGTCTTTCCCTCTCTTCTTTGTTCATTAACCACAGACAGGCTCAGATTTACAGTGCATCACAAAACAGGATATTAATGCCATACTGGGAATCATGGTCCTACCAAACTGAAATGTATTTTTGAAGGACACAATTTGATCCATAATAAATGCTTTCTATACATCAACCCAACCTTAAAAGCCATCCTGCGACATCCAAAAACAAAACAAACCAAACTCCCTGTCATCGAGTTAATGCTGATTCATAGTGACGCCCTGTGGGTTTCTGAGACTGTAACTGTTTACCGGAGTAGAAAGCCCAGTCTTTCTCCCTTGGAGCTGCTGGTGGTTTCGAACTGTCGACCATGTGAATCTCAGCCCGATGCTTAACCATACACGACCAGGGGTCCTATCTTTCAGCCTAGGTACTTTAATTGTCTACACTTGATGGATGAGGAATCTGAGACACACAGTTGCTCAGTAGCAGGGCTGGACATCTAATCCAGATGGTTTACAGCACCCATGTTCTCCACCGTGCTGTGAGCTGCTTTCTATCTCTACATGTGTCATTTCTTCTCCTCCCTTCGGGGGTAGTTACCTAGTTTTATCTTTCAACAGATGAAGAAACTGAGGTTTAGAGTGCTGACATCATTTCCAAGTCCCTTAGCTATGGAGCAAGGACTGGAAGTACAAGGCAGGTGTTTCTTGGTCCGGGTTTGGGGGTCTCACCTGTTTTGCGCATCCCTACAACTAGCATTGGACACCTTCAAGTGTCAAACGTGACGACATACACTGGGGTCTGAATCTTCAAAATGGAAATGGCCTTATTGCTGGTGTTGAGAGTCAGACTGCTTCTAATGACTGTGCACTTGCTCAGATAACCAGGAGCTGATGTAAAAGCTATTTATAGTGAGAACAGCACACATGCTTTCAATAACGATGTAAGGGGTGACATGATGTAAGAGGTTAATGCTTCCTTAGATCACCTGGTGGGTCTCAGGTATGGCCCTTGGGGGATTTATCATCCATGCTTACGGTGCTCCAGGTCAATGGGCAAAAAGCTCATAATAATTTCCGAGTGATGAATCCATGTGTGCAGCTGGCTCCTTGAGAATGAACCCCAGATTGCCCAGCCACCAAGGATGAAGGCAGCCGCTGAGCTGTGTTGTTGGGGATGTCTGAGATTGCTGCTGAGAACTGTGGCGATTCCTTGGCTTGGAGAATCCTGTGCCTGGCTGATTTCCTCTAAGGAGAAGTCTTGGAATTGAGATTGTTTGGGGGATGATGTGGCTGGTTTTTCTGTAAACAGACCCATCTTCTGCATGCACAGGGTTGGTCTTGATCCCTGGATAGAGCCCAGGGGAAATTTCTCCAGATAAAAGCATGACTTGGAGAACTTAAAATTTCAAGCTTGTGTGCATGATTTTTATTAAGAAAACTAGGCTAGATTCTGGGGGGGAAATAATAACAACTCTGAGTTGCAGTGTCTGTGTAAGGACCCTAAACTGGTGAGGCTCCCATACCTTTAGAGATGTGCCCAGCAGAGCTTCTCTGTGAAGTAGTAAGTTCCCCCACCATGGTCAGCAATCAAAGATGCTAGACTCTAAGAGGCTATTGTGGAATACAGCATCCAGGGGCTCCGAGCTCTGTGCTCAATTGTGTTTGTGCAGATAAAGTCCTAAGGAACTAGGTGGGTTGGAGTGGCCCATGGAGACCTTGTTGTTGTTAGTTACCATCAACTCCCCCGCAAACCAAACCAAATAAGAAAACACTGCCATCTAGTCAGTTCCACTTCAGAGCGTCTCCTGATAGGTTTTCTGAGGCTGTCCATCTTTAGGGAAGCAGGTAGAAGCTGCCCATCTTTATGGGGGCAGATAGAGCTTTCTCGTGAGAAGCAGCTGGTGGGTTTAAACCATTGATGGTTCCCACTGCCCTTTCTCTTAGCACACAGGGCTGATCCTGCAACACCCAGTCCTGGTGACTCCCGGTGTGCAGTGTAGGACTGCTCCATAGACTTTCAAGGCTGTGACCTCCGTGTCCCTAATGACTCCAAGTTCATTTCACTTTTACTTTTCTGCTGGTTTCACTTATTTATTTTAGCCCTTCAGACCAATATTTAGGTTTGAGGGAAAAGGAATTTGGAGAGGTGTTTTTTTTTTAAATCTGATTAAAACAAACAAAAACACTGTATATATTTACACTGCTCATCTCAAGAAATGAAATCAACAATATCCTGTTAAACCTTCCTTATGTGTGGTTTACTTTCTCCCCACCCCATCCCATCTTTCCTCCTCTTTCCTCAATAGCCTATCCCTCCCTAGCCCCGCCCCGGTTCCTGGCCTCCTCCGTAGACATCAAAGTCTTTGTCTTCTGGTGTCTAAACCAAGGTTCTTTTCACTATTTTCTCCTATGAGAATAGTGTTATTAAATGTTTATTGGCTAAGTTTGCTAAGCATAATGTTCTCCGGTTTTGTCCAGGCCTTGCAGTGTTTAAGAGAGTTACCATTGTTTCGAATTGATGCATAAAATTCCATTGTATGGATGTACCAGAGTTGGTTAATCTTTTCCTCTATAAGAGGAGTTTTGATTGTTTCTACTTTTCGCTGTTACGTAAATTGCTGCAATAAACATAGGTGCACACATGTCTGTTCATGTTGTGTTCCTGTTTCTTTGGAGTACATCCCCAGGAGAGATCATAAGGGACTTGTGTTTGCATTTATTTAAGGAAATGCCACACTGATTTCCATAGTGGTTGTACAATCTACAGTCCCACCAGTGATGTACAAGTCCCCCAGTCTGTCCACATCCTGTTTTGTTTTATTGGGTTTTGCTAAAATGTCGGTGTGAGGTGGCATCTTGTTTCATTTGTGTTTCTCTTATTGCTAATGAATGTGAGTCTTTCTTCATATGGTTGTTGGCCACCTGGATGTTGTCTTTGGTAAATTGTTCGTGTCTTGTGCCCATTTTTGGATTGGGTTATTTTTAGTTTTCTTGTTAAGGTGTTGTAGTTTTCTATGTACTCTGGAGATTTGTTCTTTATTTCAGGGACTTCTACGGATGATTCAATATCTGCTCTGAGAACCATCGCAAAAGGCCCCTCCACTGTCATGTCTAATGCCCACTTCATCTGAATCCTCTGAAATGCTGACTTCCTGGGAAAGGACAGCTCCTAGGGACCATGCCAAAGCCTTCTGCTTGATCTTCTAGTCAGGCTGAGTTTTAGTGGGTGGAAAGTGGCTCCTTGGGTTCCTTAACACCCTGAATCTTGGTGTTTTTCAAACCTTCTGTTGCAGCGGAATCCTCTTCAAATGAAATCTTACATGGAACCTCAACTGAAGACATGGGGGTTTGTTATAAGTATTTTTCATAATTCCAGGGAATGAATCCTCAGAGAGATTATTTTTTAAATCATTTTATTAGCGGCTCATACAACTCTTATCACAATCCATACACACATCAATTGTGTAAAGCGC
>NW_022103928.1:27967782-27971673 GCF_000313985.2 Echinops telfairi | reverse complement strand
CAGACCCAAGCCATATGTGTTAGGTCAGCTTGACTAGAGAAACAAATTCAGAAATACTCATGTATGCATAAGAAAGAGATTTTTATGAAAGAGTAATTGTATATTAAGAAAGCATCCCAGCCCAGTCCAGATCAAGTCTATAAGTCTCCTATTAGACCATATGTTCAATACTAGTCCATAAATCCTTCTTCGGATTCACGCAGCACATACAATGATGCAAAATGCAGAAAAATCTCAGGCTGGTGGGTACAAAGTCTTGTGGCGGTAGAAGCATCTCCAGGGCAGGTCTCAGCAAGTCTCCGCGTGGTGGCTTGTCAACAGGAAGATGGAAGACAGAAAGAGAGAGGAAGTTCCTAGAATCCTCATGAGAAGGCCATGCCCACAAGGAGGCGTCATCAGGCTATGACCTGATTGACAGGCTAGACTCTACCCCTACACTTATGTATCAAGTTGACATGAAAATGGTGTAACCACCACACCATGGTATTCTCCATTGCATCATATGCATGTGAACATTGGACATTGAATAAAGAAGACCATAGAAGAACCGATGAATTTGAATTGTGGTGCTAGAGAAGAATATGGAAAGTACAGTGTACTGCTAAGAGAACAAACCAATCTGTATTAGAGGAATTAAGACCAGAGTGCTCCTTAGAGGCAAGGATGGCAAGACTCCGTCCTACGTACTTCAGACATGTTATCAGGAGATGCGAGTCCCTGGAGAAGGACATCGTGCTTGGTAAAATGGAGGGGTGAAAAAGAGGAAGGTCCTTGGAGAGATGGATCCACACAGCAGCTGAATCAATGTCCTCAGACATAGGGACAATTGTGAGGCGGGTGCAGGACCTGCCGGGTTGCCTGTTTTTGTGCATGGGTCCCGATGGGTGGGAAGCTGACTCGATGGCACCTAACACGCCCCTCCTATTGATATATCCAAATATGTGGGGCGAAGTCTTGCCATTCTTGTTTCTAAGGAGCATTCTGGCTGTCCTTCCTCAGTGAATTTGTTTGTTTGGCAACCCATCATGCATTCCATTTTCTTCACAAACATAATTCTTCTGTTGTCTTTCTTAATCATTATCATCCCCGTGCATATGAGGTGATTGAAAATACTGTGGTTTGGGGCAGGCACATCTTAGTCCTCAAAGTGAAAGCGTTGGTTTTTCATACTTTCAAGAGATCTTTTACAGCAGGTTTTCCCAGTGCAATATTGGTCAGAGGGGATTTTCCAGAAACTTAATCTACATGGATTCCCTTCCCCTTTCCTTTTTATTTTTTTAAACTGAAACTTTTAAATGCTCAGGATAATGTAAAAGGGAGTTCGGATAATAATTCACTTATATAGGTCAAAATTCATTCATATAGCTATGGTTTATGTATATATCTGATACACCTTAGAGACATCATTGTCATTTCATGTTGATGCACATTATCAATCATCCCCTTCTATTGATAATGCCATTAATTTAGCCAATGGTATAGAATTTAAAACACCACAGAGAAAAGGAAATTATACAAGTAAAGTTGGCTATGAACTGCATTACTTGAAAATTGTTGATTTAAGTGTTTATTTAAGTTGATTTGAGTGACTGGACACTATTTACACAAACAATGGTCGTTGGCAATAGGGCAAAGTAATGCTCATTCACAACTGCAGATCCTTGCCTACCAGATTAGTCTATGTCATAATAAAGCAAGGAGGGTATTAAAATAGTAAGTACATGGTAGTCCTAGGTCATTGTTCATTGGGCACCTTCAGGTAAGAGATCCAAATCAGCCACCAGTTCTGCACCCTTGGGAGAGCAGCCATCTGCTTCTTCTCATAGTAGGGTGTTTCAACCTTACGTCCAAGGGCTACAAGTGAGTTTGAGGTACATCCCAGGTCACTTAGTGGAGTTTCCACAGGAAGTTCTGGTATGGCCTAAGAAGGATGTGTGCACCTTGAAAGAACAGAGTGTAAAGGCCCAGTAGTCTATAGCACACAGCTTGGGTCACTAAGGGCTAGATAGAAACTAGGTCAACAGTGACCAATTAGGGACATAATACTGTACATATTCTCTCCTTGGGTTCTATATACCAATTGTGCTTACTGAACCTGAGATTAGTGGTGGGGACTGGCTCCCCCACCCAACATATTACTACACTGGTGGTCGTGTAAATATGTACAACCATTGTGGAAGGGATATGGTGATGCCTAAAACAACTAGCAATAGAAATACCATGACTCAGCAATACCTCTGCTGGCTATAAACCCCAAAGAAATGAGAAAGGACAAAAACAGAAGTATGCTCCCATGTTCATCACAATACAGTTTACAATAGCAAGAAGCTAGAAACAGCCCAAATGCTGTTGATGGATGGCTGTGATCCTGAGTATTTCCTCACGTATTTGCTAGCCATTTGTGTATCGACTTTTGTGAATTTTCTGTTCATGTTCTTTGCCCACCTTTTAATTGGATTCTTTTTTCTTTTTTTATTAAGATACTTCAGAATTCTATAGATTTTAATAATTATGTCATCGCCAAAGACTTTTTCCCAATCAGTGGGCTTTTTTTTTTACTCCTTTGATGACATTTTTCAGTGTGCATAGTGTCTTATTTTAATAGGTCCTAATCATCTCTTTTGTCTTCCACTGTGTTTACTTTCTCTATTACACTTTATTACACACATATTCCCTGCAATAGGGCTTTTAAGTTTGTCGTAATTTTCTCATTGATGATCCTGATAGTTTACATTTTGGTCTCTGTTCCATATTGAGTCCATTTTGTGCGTGGAGTAGATATGCTTCACTCTTCTGTAGATGAAGATCCAATTTTTCCAGCACCACTTGTTGAAAAGGATACCCTTTTTCATTTAATATTTTTTGGTGCTTTGTCGAAAATCAGTTGCCTGTAGGTGGATGCTTTTATTTCTGAGTTTTCAGTCCTGTTCCATTGGTCTATATGTCTATCATATCAGTACCAGGCCGTTTTGACTAACATGGCCGTGTTTTGAGGTTGGGTAGTGCAAGACCTCCAACTTTGCTCTTTTTGAGAAATTGTTTGCTAATTCTGGGTCTCATCCCTCTCCATATGAACTTGGGAATTCGTTTTCCCATTTCTTTAAAGAATGGCACTGGAATTTGGATCTGGATTGTGTTGTATTTGTAGATTGCCTTTGGTAACAGTGACAGTCTCACAATATTAAGTCTTCCCATCCAGGAACACAGGCTATTCTCCCGTTTGCGTAAGGTCTCTTTGGTTCTTTACAATAATGTTCTGCAATTTTCTTTCAGTGAGTTTTTGGTTGGTTAGGTTTATTCCTAGGTAGTTCATCTTTCATGTGGCTATTGTAAGTGATATTGTTTTCTTGATGTCTCTTCACTGTCTCCAGGTTGGAATCTGATTGATTTCTGCATGTTAATCTTGTATCCTGCTACTTTACCAAATCCCTCTAGTGTCTCCAACTGTCTTTTTGTGGAGTCTTTGGTCTTTTCATATCATATCATCAGAAAATAGAACTTTATTTCTTCTTTGCCCAATTGTATTCCCTTGATTTCTTTTTATTATCTAATGGTTCTGGCTAAGATTTTCAGCATCATTGCATGGCTGCATGAATCTAAAGAGGAATGTATGGAGTAGTATTGACATAAGGGGTCATATCGGACTTACGGACTTGATCTGGACTGGGCTGGGATGTTTTCTTAATGTACAATTGCTCTTTGATATAACATTCTCTCTCTTTTTTTTTAAAGTTCTCTCTTACACACATATGAGTCTCCCTGGATTTGTTTCTCTAGTCTATCCGGACTAACACACCCATGAAAATGCTTGACACCGAAAAGTCGGTGAAGGGAGACGTCAGACAGGGCAAGATATGACAAAATACCAATTTATAAACTATCAAGGGCTCA
>NW_022103928.1:27957718-27967591 GCF_000313985.2 Echinops telfairi | reverse complement strand
AAAAAAAAAAAGAAAATGCTTGACACGGAGTCTGGTTCTCAGTGAATGCTAATTATTGTTGTTGCTGTTATTATGCTTGGACCTATTATAAAGAAGGAGTCTGCAGAGGAGTAAAACGGTCCCTGGAAGACTAAGGGTATGGGAAATACCAGTGAATGGGACAGGTGATGAACAGAATAGGAACTGTAGACTCCAGCAGTAGCTGGTACAGGATTATTTTTCCGACAGATGGCAGAGTTGGAATTAAAAGGTGTCTAGTTTGAGCCACATGCACGTATGTGGCCAATGGGAGTTGAGGTGAGTGGCTCATCAGTTGACCTGGGTAGGGTGTGGCAGTCATGGACCACTCCTGGACTGTTTGGGCTGATAACAGAAGAAAGGTGGATGATTTCATGGGACTAGGGATTTTCCCGGTCCAGATCTCCCCTTCCAGCACTCTCCTTGTAGATGCTTCATCAGGGCTTTGAGTGGGTTCTTCCCAGTTCAGTCATGGCTGGAGAAGTGGAACAGGAGCAGGTGTAAATTTGTGAGATGTGGGTGTGCTAGAACAATAATCAGAATAGGAAAAATTTCAGGTCAACACCCTTCTAGACACTTAATCTTCTTCTTAGAAGACAGGGGCAGCTCTTGATCAGCAAAGTCAGAAACAACAATGCCTTGTTAAAAGACGGCAGCCACCTGAGCTCCTTTGAATGCCTGTTGTTCCTCCGCAGGGTTGGCAATAATCCAGTCTCCTCCAGAAAGTTCACTGCACATTGTCCAAGTCTCCCATTCCTGGGCGTCTACCTATAATTTTTACTGTTTCTGTTATTCTTCTGATATACCCACATTTTCCAAATTCAAGTCTGTTTTGATTACAACCCTAATTGAACCAGTTCAAGCTGGTTCAAAGCCCTGAATACATCTGGTTTCCATGGAGATCCCTGGTTCTAACCCAAGTTTCTTGTCGGCCTGAGGCCAGAGGTTAAGCCTAGGTTCAGAGCCACAGAGTGAGTCATAGGCTTCAGGGAACAGCACACAGACAGCTGTTCAGCCATTGAGACAAAAAGGCCTCCCTCTGCCCTCCCCAAACCCAAAGAGTCATGGACTCTAGGATGGCCTGAAGTTGCTACCCAGGGCTAGCCAGCAACCCTGAGTAAAGGGGTGTGTGTGTCTTGCAACTTTATCCCCCAGCCTTAATTTTTGGTCTCTCAGACTCTCTGCTGTATCTCAGTCTTGGGGAAGGAAGCTCAAGATAACCCCTATCCTGTCTTAACTCCCTGCTTTACACAGCAGAAAACTGTGGCACAGAAAGGAGAAGAGAGAGGTGCTGGATTTGTTTCTTTGATTCCTCTTTCTACTGAACTAGCTGCAAAACCGAATAAATACATGCATCCTATTGGAGGAGGGGAGGGTACACTGCTCTAAAGGGAGGATGTAGAGCGCTGTATTAAGTGCTTGGGGAAATATTCTGGAACAGGAAGCCTTCTTTGTGTTCCCTGGAGCTCAGTAGGAAAGCACCTCTCCCACTTACCCCAGGAATTGGTCACTTTCTCCATTGTACCGCTATGTATAATCTGTTTCCCATGTTGTTGATGTGATGTAACTTCGCCCTTGTTGCAACTGTGAACTCCTCCAGGCAGAGCATTGACACATATGATTCACCCTTCGTCCTAGCACTTAGTCAAGTGCATAGCACTCAGTTGATGCTTAATACAAGTGTGTTAAATATCAGAATATATTTATTCTGGAGACTGAGAATACTTTGTTATCTCAGAGGGGCATACCTTCCCTGAGTAGAACCTTCATTCTTGGTAATAACACACTCTTACCAAGAATCAGCAGAGTAAGACAGGCAGCACCTGCCCTCATGGAGTTTACAGTCTGTGTAGGTCTATTTAACATTTAATACACATTTAATTAAATAGAACATTTAATAGACAGTTAATTATTTAAATTCAACTGTGATGAGTGCTTCAAAGAAATGCAGGGAGTTCTAAGAGCTTCTAACAGGGTCCTTCACCTCCTTCAGACCGCTGAGAAATTGAATCTTGGGCTGGTCCTAAAATATGAGCAGGAATTAACTTGATATGTAAAGGCTTGGGAAAAGGTCAGAAGGAGCATCTCAGGCCAAGGGAACCAGACAAACCATACATATTCTACCACAAGGACCCTGTGAAGAAGGTAACATTATCTTCCCATTTTATGGATGAGGAAACTGAGGCTCTGAGCAAGGAAGTGACTGGTTTAAGTCTACGCAGGTACCATGAGAAGCTGAGGTTTGGAGGCAGGTCTGTCTGAGTCCCAAGCTATGTTTTTCTTCCCTCTGGCTCCCTTAACAAGGCAGGAAGCTGGAACTGGTTCAGTAATGTCACTATACATTGGGCTAGTGCCTTCACTTAGGGCCTGGGAAAGCCAGTCTCACTGCTTCCTTCCCTGTTCATACCCGAAGGCTTACTCATTCCCGGCTTTTCCCTTTTCTCCTTTGCTCTGTATCCTTGTACTTTTGGGGGCAGCTGTTATTTATGTCTGTTGTTGAAAAAAACTATTTGCTATAAATTGGTTGGTCTTGCAAATTTCAATCATACCATTCCTCTGTTGTTTCTATCACCAAGGCCAATTTTTCAAGTGTTGATCCTTCTTCATCTCCGTCTTCTGCATTCTAATCATCAGTAATTATCAGTACATTTTGATCACTTTTTTTTAAATCAACTTCAGTCTGCAGAAGTTGATTAAAAACTTCAGCTTTTTCATCTTTGACCTTAATGGTTGGTGAGTAAACTTGAATAATAGTCATATTAACTGAACTTTCTCACAGGCATGGAGATAGTACCCTGTCAGTGTAAGTGTTGTGCTTCGTGATAGATCTTGACGTGTTCTTTTCACTGGTGAATGTGATGCCATGCATTTTCTATTTGTCATTCCTGATACAGTGTATCAGTCCAGCTCAGCTCACGAATGCTTAGAATACTGATTTTTATGTATTCCATTTGATTTTTGACAAATTCTAAATTTTCTAATTGATTCATACTTGGTATGCTACATGTTCGTAGGATGTTTTCAGTTGTTTCTTCTCATTTTGAGTCATGCCATATCAGCAAACAAAAATCCATCCACATCATTAATGTCAATGTCTACTAGATAGGGCCTCACCAAATAGAATACACAGAATTCAAATCAATTACGTATGTGAAAAAGATAATAGTGAAGTTCAGTATCTTTAGTGCAAACGAGGCCAGGAGCCTACTGCATAACAGACATAAATTGCTCATATGCAAGCTCAAGTTGTAGCTGAAGAAAATGAAAAGTTTGCAAGAGCCAAAATATGACCTTGAGAATATTCCATTTAAATTTAGAGACCATCTCAAGTATGGATGTGATGTATTGAACATTAGTGACTGAATTACACAAGTTGTGGGGCATGTCAAGGCCATTATACATGCAGAAAGCTAAAGATCCTTCTGTTTTGAGAAAGAAAAGACAAATGCTCATTAGCATAAAATAGCTAAAATGAAGAAATGATGATGTAAAAGAGCTGAAGAGAATATTTGAGAAGGGAAGGTATTAAATTATACAAAGACCAGAGATCAGAAAACCACCTCACTGGGCGTACCGCAAGCTAAAAGAACGGAAGGAAAAGTGATTGTTTGAATAGACAGCAGAATGTCATGCATGCCAATATCATTCATGTCACACAGGTAATTTTTACTGAAGAAAATTAACAAATGGTTGCAGTAGTACATCAATGAGAAATTCCCAGAAATTAGAGCAAGTATTCAGAAGAAGATGTAGAATAAGGGATATCATTGATGACATCAGGTAGATCTTGACTAATAAGAATATTAGAAAGATGTTCACATGTGTTTTATTGACTATACAAAGCATTCAACTATGTGGATCATATTGCATTAAAAATAACCCTAAGAAGAATGGAAATTCCAGGACACTTCAGTGTGCTCATGAGGAACTTGTAAATAGACGAATAGGTAATCATTCTAACAGAACAAGGGGATGGTTTAATATCAGGCAGGATGTGCATCAGGTTTTATCTTGTCACCATACGTATTCAGTCTGCATGCTGAACAAATAATTCCAAATGTTGGACTGTATGAAGAAGAATGTGACACCAGGATTAGAGGAAGACTCATTAACCTGTGATGTGCAGACGACACAACCTTGCTTGCTGAAAGCAAAAAGGATCTGAAGCCCTTATTAATGAAGACCAAAGATTATAGCCTTCAGTGTGAATTGCAACTTGATATGAAGAAAACAAAATCCTCACAAGTAGACCAGTAAGCAATATATATATATATATATATATATGGAAAACATATTAAAGTTGTCAAGGAATTCACTTTGCTTGGATCTACAGCCAACATTTGTGGTGGAAGCAGCCGTCAAGAAATCAAACAATAAATGTGCCGCCAAAAATTCCTCTCAAGCATTCAGAAGCAAACATATCAGTGTGAAGATGGAGGTGCACTGGAGCCAGGCCATTGTATTTTCAAGCATCCCTTACGCATGTGGAAGCTGTGTAACAAATGAGGAGGACTGGAGCAGAATGAATGTTTTTGAATAATGGGGTTGGCAAAGAATAGTGAATGTACTGTGTACTTCCCAAAGGTGGAACAAATCTGTCTTGAAAATACAACCAGAATGCAAATTAGAAGTGAGGATGGCAAAACTTTATCTCGCATACTCTGGACATGTTCATAGGAGAGACCAGTGTCTTCATGCGTGGTAAAGTCGAGGGTCAAGGGAAAAGAGGAAGACGTTGAACAAGGTAGATTGACACCGTGGCTGCAATAAAGGAGTCAGACATCTCAGTGATTATGAGGGTGACTCAGGACCAGGCAGTGTTGTACACTTTGAGTTGAAACTGACTCACCTGCCTCTGACAATTCCCTATGTGATGACATCCAAGTATCTACTTCCTCGGCTGACCATCAGGGGGGTCAGACAACAGAATACCCCACGTGATGATTCATAACAGTAGCAGAATTACAGCGATGAAGTAGCAACGAAAATAATTTGATGGTTGGGGGTCACCACAACATGAGAAACTGTATTAAAGGGTTGCGGCATTAGGAAGGTTGAGAACCAGTGGTCAGAGGATTAACTAGACCACAATCTTGGAGAACAGCTTACTATGCAAATAGACCCTTCTACCTCTGTTTCAGTACCATTATATTCTGGGAGTCCTTGGGTAATGTGATTGGTTAACACACTTTTCTGCTAACCCAAAGTTTGAAATTTCAAGTCCTAGAGGCACCTTATAAAAAATACTAGGATGTGTGATGCATGTACAACCATGCATGGGTATACTGTGCCCCCTCCCCAAACCCTCTCATCTTTGTGAAACACAAGTGATAGCACATTAATACGCTGTTTGCAATCTTGCCTTGGTCATTAAAGCCTCTAGCCAACATGGCATGTGGATCTGTCCCCGTACTTTTTAGTGGTTACAAGCACCTCCAGTATATGCTCACTTACTGATATCCAAGGGGACTTCAAAAAGTTTGTGGGAAATTTTTCTCAGTATAATTTTTCCATGAACTCTTTAAAGACTGCTTCCAGTCTTATACTTATCTTCGAAGGCTGCATTTAATAGCTTTATTTTGCATTTGTGTACACATTTATGATTATATCTGAAAGTAAAAAAATAAAAACTGATCCCACTGTTTCAACATAATTACTGTTAGTATTGAGTTGTCTTTTGTTCTTATTTTATATGCATGTATATAACAAAAACAAAACAACAACAACAAAAACCCATTGCCTAGCGTTAACTGACTCATGCCAAACCTATGTGTGTCTGATTTCTCAGATGTTGAGCTCCAGACTTTTTTTCCTGGCTATCTCTGGGTAGACTTGAGCCCCCATCTTTGGGTCAGCATCTGAGGACATGTGTATTACTCAGGAACTTTGTGGCTATGTATACGAAAAACTCCCTGCCATCAAGTCAATGCTGACCCGTAGTATCCCTATAAGACAGAGCAGAACTGCCCTTATGAGTTTCCAATATTGTATTCTTTATGGGAGTGGGGAAAAAAAAGCCATCTTTTCTCCCCCAGAGCGCCTGGTGGTTTTGAGCTGTTGACCTTGTAGTTAGTAGCCCAACTCATAACCACTATGCCACTAGGGCTCCTATAATTATTTATACCAAAAACCAAACCAAATTCACTGCCATCGAGTCAAGGCTGACTTATAGTGACCCTATAGGAAGGGTAGAACTGCACTGTGAGTTCCTGAGAGTTCAACTGTTTACAGGAGCAGAAAACCCCATCTTTCTACCAAGGAGCAGCTGGTGGTTTCAAATGGCTGGCCGTTCGGATGGTAGGTAGCCCAACTCATAACCACCCCAGCACACAGGCTCCGGTGACTATCTGCACCTGCTGCATCTGTAGAACCAAGCATAGCACTGTCTCAAGATAAAGTTGATTAATTTAGTTGACATGTACTTACAATATACAATTAAGTAAACTTTTTAAAAAGGCAGAAATTTTATACTTAACAGGACTACATCCCCCCCTTTTTAACATAACTGTATATTGTAAGTATGTGTCTACATTGTTAAGTAATATAATTGAATTATCCTGAGGCATTGCTCTGCTCAGCTCCGCAGATGCACCAAGTGCAAGCTGACTGTATAATACACAGTGTAGTAGTTGTGCCCAACTAATGTAATCATTCCCTTTCATTGTGTACTTAAGGCACTGCACAACTTGACTGCTTTATAAAGCATGCTCACGCTGACATATTTCTAACCAGGGCTTTTGTAGGTGCAGCAGTAACAGGGTCAAAGGGGGCACATGTTGCTAACATGCGCTCCAGTAATCAATAATTAATAATCACCTGCTCCATTGGGCCACATGAAGATGTGAATTGTGGTGCTAGCAAGGGACCGTGAAAGTATTTGTAAATACACTAGGAATCGTTATGAAGATTCTCAATAAAAGTTAATACTGGGTGAGTTAGTTTATTGTGCCAACCTGGCCGATAAACACGTGGGATTAATTGAAGGGTAGAGGGATAAATGGCTCAGTGAGCCTCACCTTTCTAATTCTCGGGTCTCTTGTTTGTGATGGTCAGACCAGGGTGCAGCTGCCTTCGCAGTTCCCTGCTTCAGCTTGCAAGGTTGACTTCCTGCAAGACATCCCCAAGGAAAAGCCACATGGACCTACCCCGATGCAGCCCTGGGTGCTGGAGCACCCGTGTGGAGACCCCTGCCAGTGCTGAGATGTTTACACGCTCACTGATTCGGCTTTCCTCCTGCAGTCGGCATCATTGCGTGTGTTTTGTGAGATGGAGGAGGACTTTGTGGATTGGTGTTGGACATATGGGTTAATGTTGGACTTGTGGGCTTGGGCAGCACTGGGTTGGGATGTTTTCCTGATGCTCACTTAACCTTTGTATAAAACTCTCTTATACATGAGTTTCTGTGGATTTGTTTCTCTAAAGTGCCCAGACTAATGCACTGGGGGTGATCACTGTGAAGTGCAGCTCTGCAGGAAGAACTGCCGCTGTCCCAGCCACGTTGGCCGCAGTCACAAAGTGCCAGCGCCTGCTGGGTTCATGCTGCTCTGCCGTGGTGTGATTGTGTTATGGAGTGGAGAGGGTCAGTGTGCGTAATTCACAATTCTGAAAGGATTTCTGGAGGGAGGCGGAGATGAGAGGACAACAGGCTTAGATAAAGGGATGACTTATTTTCTAGGATGGGTTTCAGAAAAGGGCACAGGTATAACTGACAATGGCCCTTGTTCCCTTATCTCGAAGGACGAGGGTGAAGGGGAGGGTCTGTTTTGTCTCCTGGTAGTCTGAGTGTGACGGAAAGGGATGTCACTGACACTACTGACCTGACGGACAATCGAGGAGCACCAGCCCTCACAGCAGCCCCTGCTTTTCAGAGCTCCCGATCACTCAAAGTGCCTAATCCTGGGGCTTTCGAAGCACCCCGCCCCCCAATTGTGCTGGGGCCTCCTGGCCAGTTCTTCTCCCCAAGAAGAGTCAGGCGGTTACTGGAATCCAGATGTTTGGCTTCCATTCCTGCCCAGCACAGAATCTGGCCTGACAGTTAAGTCTGGGTGTGCTTTGTCTTGGGAAGGCCTCCTGTCTTGGTTAGTCACAGCTTTCCAGGCCCTAGTGAAATGTCCCCATGTCAAAAATGCCAAGTTATCCTTAAACCAACTAACAGTGTTCCAGCGAGGCCCTTCCACCATACAAGCAATTATGGGTGCTGTAGCAAAGTCTGATGAAGAAATTAGATGATGCTCAACTCTCAGGTAAAATAGCATCTGGGGGTCTTAAAGGTTTGTTCCCAAACAAGCAGCCATGTCAGTGAGATGTCAACCAAGTCCACATGGAAGAAGCACACCAACATCATTGACCGATGGATTGTAATTCATATAATCTGAAACTGAGGGAGGGAATAGTCACAGAGCCTACATTGTGAGACTCTAGCTTGCAGAAGGCTATGGATGACAGTGGCAGCCCAAGATACATTTGTGAGGTCTACACAGGAAATAGGTCTCCTGTGATTTCCCTCTATCCATAATAGAGGCTCGGGAAGAAATCAGTTACCAAACATTGGAGAGATGACCTTAGGAGATCAAAATGATAAACCTGACTTAAGGGTTAAAACCTTCACGTCTGATCCCTCTCTGATGCACGATGGGCCTGATCTGTTTTTCAGTGTTTTCTTTTCCATATTGGGGTTTATCTCAGGTGTATTTTGGCATTGAAGGTAACCCTCTTGAGTTTTGGCTATATTATTTTTCTGGTTTTTGGTATATGAAACCTAGGATTGATGAATCTATAGAGACAGCAAGCAGAATAAAGATTCCTGGAAGTACAGTGGGGGAGGGGTAAAGGGTGACATCAATGGGGGAGGGGTAAAGGGTGACATCAAGGAGTTCAAGACCGAAGAGAATGTTTTGAAACTGATTGTGGTAGCAGTTATACAAGAATGCTTGATGTGATTGAACTGTGGAATTATATGGTATCTTTATTAGCTCCCAATAAAGTTGTTTTAGGAAAAAAAGAAAAGCACATGAGACTGCATCACAACATCCTTGCCTCTAAGGAGCATTCCAAGAAAGACCTGTTTGTTCTGGCCATCCGTGGCACTCTCAGTGTTCTGTGCCAGCACCATAATTCAAATGCCTTGATCCTTCTCCAGTTTTCTTACTCAGTGTCCAACTTTCATAGGCATATGAGACAACTGAAAATATCAAGGTGTGCTATCTTTTTTTATTTAAAAATATGTTTTTATTGGCATATAATTTACATATTATACAATTAACAGTTCAATCGTATTCAGATGAGTTGTGAAATCATCACCACAATCAATTTCAGAACATTTTCTTCTTTTTTTTTTTAATCATTTTATTAGGGGCTCATACAACTCTTATTACAATCCGTACATACATCTATTGTGTAAAATGCATTTGTACATTCATTGCCCAAGGTGTGTTATCTTAATGTTCTCTATTTTACTCCTCCCACCACTTGTCGTCAGCTTGCCGCTACTGTGATGTGTGTGTTGCTGCCATGCTGGCAGCTATGTGATTGGTCTTTCAAATGTCAGCAGGGTCACCCCAAGTGACCAGGTTTCCGTAGAGCTTCCAGACTAAAGTCAGACTACAAAGAAGGAATAGGCTGTACGTTGCTGAGGGACTAGCCACAGAAAACCTTATGGATAGAATGGTAACACTGTCAGATATTGAAAGCCTCATGAAAAGAAGCAGAACATTATTGGATGTGGTGCCAGAGGATGAACCCCCTTAGCTTGGAAGCAATCGGAGCTGGTTCTGACCCTCAGGGACCTTGTGCACCTCCCAAGGACACGCTGCCCCGTCCTGCACTTGAGCCCATTGTTGCAGCCACTGGACTTCC
>NW_022103928.1:27955895-27957577 GCF_000313985.2 Echinops telfairi | reverse complement strand
CCCTCCCAGCATCGCCACTCACGCCACTCATCCGGCCTGGATTCCTTGTGTTTCCAGTTCCTATCTGTACCTGACTGGATGCTTTTGACCTAATTTCTACCCAGCCCTTGGTGACCGAGGCCATGGGCTATAGACTACTGTGACTTTAGACTCTGTCCTTTTGAAGTACACAACATAATTCATAGGCCATCCCAGGAGGACCTGATGTAGAAACCCCATTAAGTGAACTGGCTATATAGATTTGTATCCTGGGATGTACCACAAACTCCTCTAGCCCTTGGGCTTTAGGCTGAAACCCCCAAGTATGAGAAGAAGTAGATGCCTGCCATCTCAAGGGTGGAGAATTGGCAGCTGTTGGATTTGGGTTTGGATCTCTTACCTTGAGGGCGACCTATGAATGATGGCACACTCATCTTCATATAATCCAGCTTTTCTGATTATTTGCAGAGCATACGATTGAATAAGTATGGGGTGAGGAGTCAACTCTGTCATGCCCTTTTGCTGATTTTAAACCATGCAGTATTTGCTTGTTCTGTTTGCACAACTGTCTCCTGATCCATGCACAAGTTCACATGAGTACAATGAAGTGTCCTGGAATGCCCATTCTTCTCACAGTCTGTGATCCACACAGTCTAATGACTTGGCGTGGTCAAGAAAACACAAGTAAACTTCTTTTTGGTCTTCCGTGCTTTCAGCCAAGATCCATGTGAAGTCAGCCATGATATCCTTTGTTCCATGCCCTCTTCTGAATCCCACCTGAACCTCCCACAGTCAGTACCCTGTCCGGGTACTGCTGTCTGACTCAGAGCGACCCTATGGAAGACCTCACCAAGTGTCAAAGAGCAAAGATGCCCCGAGGATCAAGGTGTGCCGGCCCACATCAGGGCATTTTCAATGGCATGGGAAACCTGAACCATGAATAAAGAAGACTGAAGAAGAATTGATGCATTTGAATTGCGGTATTGGTGAAGAATATTTAATATTAAACGAATAAGTCGGTTTCTTGGTAGAAGTATATTCAATATTCTCCTTAAAAGTAATGATGACAAGACATCGTCTCAGGTCCCTTGGACAAGTTATGAGGGACAGCAGAAGGACTCCTGCTTAGTAAAGCAGAGCATCGGCCAAAAAAAGAGGAAGACGCCACACGGCGTGGACGGACCAGTGACTGCGACTGTGGCCTCAAACGGCGTGGATTGCGAAGGTGGGGCAGCACGGAGCAGTGTCCAACCCAACGGCGCTAACGACAGCAACAAAAATGGACGAGTGCAGAGACTCAAGTAGATTGGCGACGACCAGGGTTTGGGATGGGGGAGCATAGCGTGACTGGGAGTTTCTGGGCGGGGCGGCAGAAATGTTTTGTTGGAGATAGATAATGGTGCTGCTTGCACGGTGGTAGGAGCACAACTAATACGCTCAAAACTGGTTACAATGGGGAACGCTATCAATATTTTACCATAATTAAAAACCCACACGCCGTGGGGTCATTCTGTCTTGTCGCAGCTGCCGGGGAGCTGGTTCTGACCCTCAGGGACCTTGTGCACCTCCCAAGGACACGCTGCCCCGTCCTGCACTTGAGCCCATTGTTGCAGCCACTGGACTTCCTCTTTGCCCCTCATCTTGTCTTGGCTCGCTCCAAGGGGACCTCTGCTAGGCTCTCTCCACACCCCCTTTCTTTGCAC
>NW_022103928.1:27940064-27955795 GCF_000313985.2 Echinops telfairi | reverse complement strand
GAATAGGCTGTACGTTGCTGAGGGACTAGCCACAGAAAACCTTATGGATAGAATGGTAACACTGTCAGATATTGAAAGCCTCATGAAAAGAAGCAGAACATTATTGGATGTGGTGCCAGAGGATGAACCCCCTTAGCTTGGAAGCAATCGGAGCTGGTTCTGACCCTCAGGGACCTTGTGCACCTCCCAAGGACACGCTGCCCCGTCCTGCACTTGAGCCCATTGTTGCAGCCACTGGACTTCCTCTTTGCCCCTCATCTTGTCTTGGCTCGCTCCAAGGGGACCTCTGCTAGGCTCTCTCCACACCCCCTTTCTTTGCACCAATAAAATAGAAAATGCAAGCCTATTTTTAAGCGCTTGTTATATTTATCAAATAAAGTGTTATGTTTCCATTTTCCACTCAGAATTGCTGAGTTGAATACTAGCTGTTTCTGGGAGAAACACGAGAATCTAAATGGCGTTGCCTTTTTCTTGTGTTTGACATTTGTGCTTGATTTATGGCTTCCTTTTTAGACTGTGGCTCTTGATGAAAGGAAGAGTCCATGTCCAGGACTCAGCACAGTACCTGGCACGGTGTAGGAGCTCCATGAATACTGGGCTGAATCGCTCTGCAGTCAACGTCGTCGTAGAAACCGTCGGGCTCTCCTAAATGCAGCTTGGAGCTTGTCCCCTAAGTGCTAAGAGGGGATTTTGAGCGTGGGAGGAGACGGAGGCAGATGGGTGATGGCCAGATGCCCTCTCTGCTGTGGGCTTTTCCTTTGAATCTTGAAATTTTGCCTGGGCTCCCCTTTCCTGCATAGGCAGTCTCCTGAGGGTGGACACTGAGTCAGACTGGCCCCTGACAACCCTCCGCCCAGGATGCTACAGATGGTGTTGCGTGCAGAGCCCCATCTGGATGCCAGGCAGCCCCACTTGGATGCCAGGCCCTGATGAGAGTGTGCTGGGCCCATCCTGCCTAGGCCTCGAGGGGGGTGTGAGCCAGGCTTGCCCTGCTCCTACAGCTGGTGAGCTGACAGCGGGCCCCTCCCCATCGGGCTTGTGCCCCAGTGGATAAAGCACCTGGTCTGGAGTGAGGAAGGAACACTGGAGGGTGGAGGTCTGCTCTGCTTGGCACTGTGTGTGCCCACAGGATTTGCCTCGATTTCTTGCCTCCTCACTGTAGCCCTGAAGGTGGGAGGGAAATCCTGTCCCCACTGGGCCGGAGGAGAGACTGAGGCTCCTGGTGAGCTGGCACCTGAACCCAAGTCTCTTCACTCTCTAGCCCGCAGCACTTCTCAAAGTTTCACGTGCCTACAAATCAGAAATGGCAAATATATACACACACACATATATACATATACATACACATACATATATACATAAATATAAATGTAGTTTTATATGTATATTTACCACAATAAGAAAAATTACCTGCTAGAATACCGGCACCCAGGCCCTGTCCCCAGAAATTCGGATTCATTGGGTATAGGAATGGCTCAGGAACTGCATGCCATTCATGCAGTACTCCAAGGCCCACTCTTTGAGAGACACTGCCCTATATCATGTGGGTTGGGCATGTGAGTGGCCAGGCACTCCCAGTCACTCCTCCAGAGAAAGATAAGGGGTTCTTCTACTGTAAAGAGTGACGGTCTCTAAAATTCACAGGGGCAGTTCTACCCTGCCCTATAGGGTCTCTGTGAGTCAGCATCAACTGGATGGCGGTGCGTTTGGTTTGGGATGTGTGTGTGTGTGTGTGTGTGTGTGTGTGTGTGTGTGTGTGTAAGTTAACTTCACAACTGTGTGGTCCACTCCAGGATTCTTGTTCTCAAGCGGAAGGCAGAAGGGGGCTTCTCTGAACCTGACTGACTTCCCTGTATTTCTGTAAAGGAAACCCAAGCCAAACTCACTGCCATCGAGTCAGTGCCAACTCATAGCGACCCTACAGGACAGGACAGAACTTCTAACCTTGTGGATCCCAGCCCAATGCATAACCACTGCCCCACCAGCGCTCCCATAAAGGAAGGCAAAGTGCCCCTTCAGCAATGGCCAGCCTGAACAACTAGGATAAGTTACCTAGTGGTCTTTAGGTCTGTCGTGGCAAACCTATAAACTGAGATCCATCCTCAGCAGTGCCCAGAATACCTACTTGTTAGTCAGACTACACACCCGATATACTATAGGTACCAAGTTTACCAGCTGCATGATGTACAGTTCATCCCTGCATATCTCTGAGCTCGTTTTCTTTTGGGAATGAAGCTAATGATTCGGTCTCATAGTCTTCTTGGGAGAACTTAATCCGAGAATAATTAACATAGTTTAATACAGAATAAAACCCACTTTCTCTTAAACGGGTCCAGACATACCTACCTCCTGCTTTTTCTGTGTTGCTGTTTTTCCTGTTGGGGCAGCTTTGCCTCCTGACCAAATGCTAACAGGCTGCTCATTGGCAGGCACCTGTGACTGGTGTCTCGTGATCTCCGAAGGTGTGCAAGGAAGGCCCCATCTCTGGGGTTTAGAGCAGTCAGAGGGACAGGGGAGCCCTGATGGCATAGTGGCTACACTTTGGGCTGCTGACTGCAAGGTCAGTTGTTTGAAACCGCCAGCTGCTCATCCAGAGAAAGATGGGCTTTCTGCTCTTGTAAAGAGTTAAAGAGTCGCTGAAACTCAACGGGGGACAGTTGTACCCTGTCCTATAGGGTTGCCATGAGTCGGCAGGGTTCTTACCTTTCTGGTTCTTGGGACTTAAGAGTTCATAGAAATCATGCCTTCGCTCACTCAGGAAATGCCTAGAGTCTCAAGTTTTCTTTCTTCTTCTGTTACTTGTCCCCATCCCCACATCATTTCCACAGTAAAGATGCTTCAGTTGGAAACTCTCCTGTTCCATCCACTCTGTGACTTAGGCTAGCTTCAGGAACAGTTTCATTGGACTGCCACTGCGCTCATCCTCAGCTGACTGACCACAACAACTCATAAAATATTCTACTCTTGCAAGTTTGCAAGTTAAATGAGTGAAATGGTTCCCTTTGCTGGTGGAAAGGACTTTTACAATGGAGACAGCTAATCCCTCATTGGATGGCTCAGTTCCCAGCAAGGATGGTACTTGAATACCTCCAGGGACAGTGTTCTCCTTCCTGTGCAAGTCTGTTGCCTTATTGTTCAGCAGTTTTGTTCGTTGGTTCCTCTTTCACCTCAGAGGTTTGGAAAGCTTGTGTGTACCAGAGAGTCTGGGAACAGGTGATGCGGATGGGCTGAAGGCAGTAGGACTCTTGAAGATGAAGGCTGGGATGTGAGGTGGGTCATCAGGATAGGGACTGAACCAGATCCTGTCTCAAGGTTACAGGTTAGGCTTTGCATCAGAAACAATACTTTCACTGCTGAGGTTAGTTATTCAGGTAGGATCTGGGGCTGCAGTCACCACAGTGTATTTGGTTGTAGAACGCTACAGTTTGCACATGTTTCACACTTGTATTCACGACCTGAATGCAGTTACCACATTTTTCCTGATAAGGGGAAGAATCTGGGAGGGGCTGAGACAGGTAGGAAGCCAGATGGTCAAACATTCTGAGAGGTAGGATGAGGGATGTGGGGCCAGGCTAATTGGGGCTGAGTACTGGTACAGAGACTAGCCCATGCCAATCAACCCTGTGGTTTATTGAAGTACAGGTGTCTTTTTCACGTATATATGAAAATATACACACACACATATACATATAAAGTTTGAAGCATTATTAAACAGAATATGTATATTATATATTTATTTATATGTACATACATATATGCACACACATATTTATGTACATACACATACATCGTGTTTAATAATGCTTCAAACCTGTTTCAAACTAGATTTTTCTTGTGAGTCATTATCTAGGGGCAAACACATCATTGTCTAGATCTTCGTGATGAGTAGAAACTTTCAAGTCTTTTGGAGCTCTGGCTAGCAGGCCACCTGCAATGCTAAGTGATTCTATTTTCAAAATTGTTGCTTGTTTTCCAGCACTTTCTTTCATCCCAGCCAGAATAGTCCGTGCAATGAGTGGTTTTCCGAGCTTCCCATGATTGTGGTCTCTGTCTTAGGCTTGTGAGAAGGGGGCTGTGCCAGCTGGCTTTGAAGCTGAACTCTCAGAACCCATATTTCAAAGCAAGTACTGACGGAGTAATAAGACTTAGTTACACAGCTTATAAATACTTCCAGATCCCCAGCCAAGGCCCCAAGATCTGCTCGTTAGAACCCAGGGTGCATGGGAGAATCATTTGCTATGCCTCTATGCTGGGCGAGGAGTCAAGAGCCACTGACCGAGACCCCAGTCCTAGGGATTCATGCAGGAGATAAAGAGATGTGATCCTTCCAGGGGAGAATTCTCCACTGTGAGGCCAGACACCCAGTCTGGTCCTCCTTGAACATCTCACTGTGTAGCTGGGGCAGTTCTCTTGGCCTCTCCGGCCTCACTTACCCCCCACTCTGTGAGACATGGCAATGCAGACTGGTGGTGAGATTCAACCAAGATTAAAGACATGGAGATGTTTGTCAACTGTAAAGTGCTGTACAAATCATAGCTGGGCTGTAAGAAAAACCTGTCCTATCCATTCTTCAAGCCTAAGATGGTAAGTTGAAGACAAATCACATAGGGGTAATTCTCGGGTGGTAAGGAACTTTGGGTAGGATGAACTGTTAAACACTTGGCTCCTAGCTGAAAGGTTGGAGGTTTGAGGCCACCCAGAGACACATTATGTGATAATTAGGTTTATTGTGCCAGCTAGGTCAATAGGAACATGTGGGCAGAGTTTAACAGGTTGCAGTTTGATTGGAGGGCAACTGAAATAAATAAATAAAGACAGATGGCATCCTATCTCCCTCTTGTTCCCTGGTGATCAGACCAGTGTGTTGTTGCTTTAGCTACTTCTCTACCTCAACCTGTGTGCTACACTACCTGTGGGCCAAGCCAACCGGTGGAGCCTGTTGCCAGAGCTTGAGACTCCTTCAAGACCTGCTTTGCCACGCTCCTGGTGGGGTCTTGCTGGAGCTTGAGGCTGGTGGATCCTGTCGCCATGCTTGAGTTCCAGATCCCATCAGGGCCTGCTTCACTAAGCTCCTGAGCTACTGACTGTTGCTGACCCACCCTGCTATCAGCTGCCTATGGGCAGCCTCTGCCTGCCTTGACTGAGGGAAGAATCCACTGTCTGCTTCCTTGACCTTGGGCCCGGCAGCCCCACGTGAGTTGAAGGACTTCCAGTATATTAACTCTTCCACAAAAGTGAGTTGAACAGAGCTCTCAGTACTGCTGTGTGGACTAATTGGCTGTTATATTCCTTCTCGCTGTAAAAACCTATATATATAAAACCATAAGTGTCCTGGTTTTGTTTCTCTAGAGAACCCCGCCTAACACACCTTGGAAGAAAGGCCTGACCATCTACTGCCCCAGACTCAGCGGTTTGAAAACCCTGTGGGGCATAGTTCTCCTGTGACACACCTATGTAGTGCTGTCATGAGTCAGAGTTGACTCAAAGGCAACTGGTGTGGCTTTTTGTTTTGTTCTTTTTAGTTGTTTTAGACTTACAGTATGGTTCCCCTCACCCCCATGGCATGTATGAATTCTTTGTTGTCAGACAAATCAGAGTCAAAATCTTGACTTCATCATCTCACAAAAGCCAATACCCAATTTACTGTGTTGCTTTGAGGAGTAATGAGCTCATGAACAGGACCTGGTGCCCAGCAATGACTGTATTCTTAACGATACATCAAGAAAGACTTGTAACTGATTTGGACATTGTGTGATTTAAAGCAACCACAGCTACTCGTCGTCTCATTTGCTCACCAAGGAATCCAGTGAGGCAGGTGGAGCATGAAGTTTAATCTCCATCCGATAAATGAAGAAGATGAGGCATAGAGAAGGGAAGTGGTCTTGTCCACGGGTACAGCAAGTGTGGCCGAGAGAAAGAGTCAGTTACCTTACTCCGGGGACAGCCCTTCTAACTATTTTGAGGTTGGAAATCCCAAGTCCTAAATCATCCCCGGGGCCATGGTGACCCCAGTCTCTCCTGGACTGAACTTTCAGGACACATTTAAAATCAGCAGCAGTAACATATAGGTATTATATGCCAGGCACTGTTCTAAGTGATTACAGATCCTATTAAATCTTCGTAACCCAATAAGGTCAGTACTGTGGTGACCCCATTTTGTAGATGAGAGAACTGAGGCTCCGGGAGATCAAGTCACTTGCCCAAGTCTGCACAGCTAGTAAGTGGCAAGTTTGGAAAACTCAGGCTGGTGGGCCTGCGACAGAGGCTCTTAACCAGGCGTGTACTCTAAAGGACTCAGAGGGTCATTATCCATGTATTGGGTTTTAGGAGACAGAGACGAGCACAATGTGAGCTGCATTTTGCCCCAGACTGACTGTTGGCCCTCTCTCCCCTTAGAGCCTTACTCTGTTCACAGGTATCATAGCAGCACCTGACTCCTCAGCCCCTGGCCAAGAGTGGCACTGCTTGAGTCCTAGGGAAGGCCTGGGGCTGAAGTCGGCAAGTGGAACCTAAGGCTGGCCACTGTGTGCTGCTGTGCTTGCTGGTGGCCAGGGTGCAGCCCAGAACTGCCAGGCCCTCCCCAGGGAGGAAGTGTCCTGTGTTTACAGGAAACTGCAAGACAAGGCCTGGGAGGTGTGGAGGAGGGGCAGCCAGCCGCAGAGAGCCTGAAGACGTGTCTGGGCTCTGGTGGGCCAGCGATGGGTGTCCCTCTTTCTAACCCAAGGACAAGTCTTTTTGTTCTTGGAGAAAGGAAAAATTCCACTTCCCAGACATCCTTCCTCGCCCTCACTTTTCTTTCCCCGGAGACTGCCACGCCTCATGGGCCTCTCTCAGGAGACCTCAGGGAGTCAGCGCTGTCCTTGAGAAGCCCACTGTCCAGCTGTGAGAAGCAAGAGGCAGAAGGACATACTAAGGGTGAAGGCGATTTGAAAAAGCATGACTAAGGACAAGAAAAAGAACTAGCATCGCGTGCGTCCCAGGGGTCCAGCCCTGGCCATTTCTGGTGCACACTTCAGTGTGCCCTTGACAAGACACAGGCATCTTTCAGGGCAGAACACTGGAATTAACGTTGTGATACTGCCACTTGCTAGTTGTATTACCTCCAGAAACCCCCACCCCTGAGCCTCCTTGTTCTGATCAGTAAAAGGGGGTGATGTGTTCTGGATTCCCATACGCTCCTCTTGGCCCAGAACGAGTTGCTGAGTCTGGTTCACCCTCTCCACCTGGACCCTGGCCACACCCTCTTTGGGCTTCCACCTCCAGGGAATGCCCAGCTTCTCGATGCTCCACAGTGGCCAAGGTGAATTTTCCAGGGTGCCCTCCCAGCCCCACCCCACCCCCCACCCTCTGTAGTGTCTAGCTATGTAATGCTGCTGTAACAGAAATACCATACATGGGTAGCTTTCACAAACAGAGATGTATTTTCTCACAGATATCAGGAGGCTAGAAGTCTGAATTTAGAGTGCCAGCTCTAGAGGGGTCAATTCTGGAGGAAACTACTTGTCTCTTAATCGTGTGGTTCCGTACGATTCCATGATTTCTTCATGCGCCTTGGGCTCTATCTATCTTCCCATATCTCTACTCTGCTTGATTATTTAATCTCTTGTATGTCTCAGAGAAGCTGGGTTACATCAGGGTTGGAGGAAGGATTATTAACAGCCGTCCATATGCAGATGACACAAACTTGGTTGCTGAAAGTGAGGAGGACTTGAAGCACTTGCTGTTGAAGATCAGGGATTGTAGTCTTTAGTATGGATTACAACTCAATATACGGAAGATCCAAATCCTCACAACTGGCTGAATAGGTAACATCATGATAAATGGAGAAAAGGT
This sequence comes from Echinops telfairi, assembly GCF_000313985.2. Classification (NCBI taxonomy): domain Eukaryota; kingdom Metazoa; phylum Chordata; class Mammalia; order Afrosoricida; family Tenrecidae; genus Echinops; species Echinops telfairi. The sequence goes on along the minus strand of NW_022103928.1, from coordinate 27,947,962 downwards.
TGAAGTTGTCAAGGATATTTTTCTTGCTTGGATCCACAATCAATGCTGCTCATAGAAGCAGCAGTCAGGAGATCAAGTGATGCACTGCATTGGATAGATCTGTACAAAACCTCTTTAGAGTGGTAGAAAGCTGGGTTACTTTGAGGCCTGAAGTGCAGCTGACCCAACCCATGCATGACACTTTGAATTGCCTCATATGCATGTGAACATTGGACATTAAGTAAGGAAGACTGAAGGAGACTCGAGGCATTTAAATCATGGTACTAGCGAAAAACATCAGAAGTGCCATGGACTGTCAAAAGAACAGAAAACAAACACTGTCTTGGAAGAAGTACAGCTAGAATGCTCCTTACAGGTGCAGATGGTGAGACTTGGTCTCACGTACTTTGGCCATCTTATCAGGAGAGACCAGTCCCTGGAGAAGGACATCATGCGTTGTGAAATTGAGGTGCAATGAAAAAGAGGAAGGCTCTCAGCCAGATAGACTGACACGTGGCTGCAGCAGTGGGCTCCAGCGTGCAAGCAGCTGTGTGGATGATGCTGGACCAGAGGGAACGGCGCTCTGTTGTACATGGGCTCCCTCCCGAGTTGGAACCGAGTCCGCAGCACCTAGCAACAGCAGGTGGGAGAGTGAGTGATTCCTGAAACATCCCAGCTGGAAAGCCTTCACTCATTCTGAATGTCTCTAAGTCTAGTGAGTGGCATCTGGTCTCTGTCTGTGCCTACCTCGCTGCCATATAGTACGCAAACAAAGGGGCCGTACCCACAACACATAAAGAACTCCTGTCATCGATAAGAAAAAGTTACACAGCCCAGTGGGAAATGAGGCAAGAAAGCTTCACCAGGCCCCTTCACAAAAGGCCACCCAAATGGCTGGCTGGCAACACATGGGCTGTAACACTCAACAAGCTTCAAAAGAGATCACACCAAGATCCTCTGTCCCCTGTTCCTGCCTCATTAACATAACCAAGACAGCCCATTCCCAAATAGGAGTATAACAACGACAGGCATGGGGGGTTATGCATTACAACACCTATTTGGAGGAGGGTGCAGGGAAGACAGTGCATTCCCTAATGCCTGGTTGGAACCTTACTCTGCTTGTTATCCCTGGGATGCACAGCCCAGAAGCCTTAGCCCTCCATCATCTGAGTTTCAAGACTCTAGCCCTGGCTCCTTGCCAGCCTCTTCTCCTAATCTTCCTTACCTTGAAGGTGATGCTTATGGTTCCTGTGCTTGCAGGCCTTCAGGACATTTCTCCCTCTGCACCTTTGCATCAGATTCCACAAATGTTCTTTCGTACGCTCTTTTCTTGAGAAGCACTGGTGGCTCTTAGTGGTAGTGTTGGGCTTTTAACCATCGTCAGCAATTCAAAACCACCAGTCACTATGCAGGAGAAATAAGAGGGCTTGTACTCCTGTAAAAAAGTACAGTCTCAGAAGCCCACAGGACTGTTCTGTCCTGCCCTGCCCTATAAGGTCGCTATGAGTTGTAATCGACTCAATCAATGGCAGTGAGTTGAGTTACCTTATTTTCTTAGACAATCTCTTGCTCTGTCTTAGATTCAACTCAGGTCTCACCTGGTCAGAATTCTCTGGCTCCTTCCCCACACTGTGTAGGGGTCTCTGCCGTGGTTCTTCCTTGAAGCACCCACCACTCTGCCTTTTCAGTTCAGAGGCAGATAGAGATAGATAACTGTGGTCAAGTTGTTTCTGTCTCATGATGCCCTTTGGTATGACAGACAAAGCATTGCCTGGTCGGGCACCCTCCTCATAATCACCAGCATTCACCATTGTGGTTACTGTGCCACTCCATGTTAGCAAAGGTCTCACGCTTGCTGGCTCTCCACCAAACATGATGGCCTCCTCCCGTGACTGGTCCTTCCTGATGATGTTCCTGTAGCAAGAAGGTCAAACCATGCTGTGATCCCAAGGATTTTCATTACCTCATTTTTTAAAGTTCATTGCCAAGTCTTTCTTCCCAGTCTGTCTTAATCTATAAACTCTGCTGAAACCTGTCTACCACAGGTGACCCTGCTGGTATTTGGAATAACAGTGGCATAGCTTCTAGCAGCATACAAGCCACCACAGCAGGACACAGTGACAGATGGATAGTGGCAAAGGCAGATAAGGAATGTTTTATTCCTCATGTCTGCAGGGCTAGGCAGGGAATCAACAGGTTTCTGAACATGAGTCCTGTGTGTTGGATGAGCCCATCTACAACATCAGGGAAGGCTTCCTGGAGTAGGAGGTGCTCTGTCTTCTGAGCACCACTGGGTGGAGGACGGGGTGAGGGTGGGGGCTCTGGTTCTGCATGTGTTGGCATGTAGGGTTAGTACAGCCTGCATCTGTGTCTGTTCATGGATGCAGGCTGAGATACCTCCAACCCCAAACTGAGTCAGTGAAAACCCAGAGGCATTTATTGAGAACCATCTTCGTGTAGAGTACCATGTAAGTGAAGTGGGTGGGCTGGCAAGGAGGAGCTCACAGATCAGTGAGAAAGAAAATCCACGTAAAGCTAAGACCATAGACAGTTTGAGGATACTAGTGGGGATATTGGGATGGAGTGAGGAGTGGGCTTCTGTGGGCAAATATGGGCAGGCAGGGCCAGATTCTAAAGCATGTACAATTTGAGGAATCTCCAAGGAAAATACTATGCCACTGAGAATAAAAAATAGAAAAAAAAAGAGAGAGAGAATAAAAGTACAAAATAGGGAGGGTGTGGGAGGGGGAGAAAAATGAGCTGATACCAAGGGCTCAAATAGAAAGAAAATGTTTTGAAAATGATGATGACAACATATGTACAGATGTGCTTGACACAATGGATATATATGTGTTACTATGTTAGTCTGGGTAGACAGAGAAACAAATCCAGGGACACTTATATGTGTATAAGAGAGAGTTTTATATAAAGAGTAATTGTACATTAAGAAAGCATTCTAACCCAGTCCAGTCCAAGCCCATAAATCCGTTATCAGTCCAGTCCAAGCCCATAAATCCGTTATCAGTCCATATGTCCGATACCAATCTATAAAGTCCTCTTCAGACTCACAAAACACATGCAATGATGCCAAATGCAGGATGATCACAGGCCAGTGGATAGAAAGTCTTTGGATCCAGTGGCGTTGTAAGCATCTCAGTGCCGGCAGGGGTCTCTACATGGCTTTTCCGGCTTCAGAGGTCTGGTTGCATCAGAGTAGGTCCATGTGGCTTCTCCAGTTCAGGGCACTACCGCAGTTCCATGTATCTTGTCAGCTGCAATGTCTCCCAGGGAGTGAGTTGAACGAGAGTAGTGTCTCCCGTCTCCAAGGAGGAAAATACCGGAGTTCCCAGAATTCTCAGGAGAAGGCCATGCCCACATAGAGGCCTCATTTGCTATACAATGATTGCTAGGCTAGACTCTGCCCTTTCGCTCCCAGTCCTCAAATTGACACCAGATTATGTAACTACCACAGTTACCAGAGACCGAACCTTCTGCTCCCTTTGTGTCCTCTTATGCTGTGTACTCTCTGTGGCCCCTGATACCACTCACACATTTTCATGGTGGGATCCTGGCCATATAGAGAAATCACCTAGGCCTGAAAGTCATGCCCAAACCATCACTGTCCTGGCACTTCCCAGTACAGAGAAAGCACCAATGAACCAAATAAATGAATGTATCCATTGAGTATGTCTAAGCCGTGGGTAATTTGTTGGTGTTTATGTTTGACGGGGTTGATAGAAAGAGAATAACAGAGTGAACCTTGGACAAATTGTGTAACCTCACACAGACCCTCAGTTTCCCAGCTGTAAAATGAGGGTAATAATTGTGCTTGTTTCAATGGAAAAGATGACAAAAAAGATAACCCACGAGACATGCTTAGTCCAGTGCTTCTATTACTGACCGAAGTAGCACGAACTAGTGGTTAGAAGGGTGGACACTGTAGCCAAATTGTCTGCACCTGTATCCCCATCTGTGTGTAAAATGGGGGTGTTAGCTCCTGAGTGGCTGTGAAAGTTAGGTTTCTTGTGCCAACCAGGCTTCCATAGGAACATGTGGGCGGAGTTTAATCAGGTCGCAGCTTGATTGGAGGGCAACAAGATAAATGACTTTCTGAGGCTGTCCCCCTTCCCTATTTTTCCCTTGTGATTGGATAAGCGCTCTGCTGTCTGAACTAGTCCCTTGTCTATACTGTGTGCTGAGCCAACCTGTGGATAGATTGTGTGGCCTTGGTGTACACTGCTAGAGCTTGAGGTTCCATTGAGACCTGCTTCGCCACACTTCTTGAGAATCCATCTGCCCACTTCCCTAGGTTTCCATGCTACTGGCCTCGACTGTGCCTCAACTTCTCATCTTCCTGCTGTTGGTGCCCCACCCTGCTTGTCTTGCCTGAAGGCAGACTATATTTTCTGCTTCCTTGACCTTTAACCCAGCAGCCCATGTGACTTGAAGGACCTTCAGTATATTAACTGTTCCATGAAAGTGAGTTGAACTGAGCCCTCTGTGCTACTGTGTGGACTAATTAGCTGTTATATTCCTTCTCACTATATAAATCTATCTATCTATTTACATATATATATAAAATCGTAAGTGTCCTGGTTTTGTTTCTCTAGTGAGTCCTGCCTAATACAGTGGCATAAATGGTTAAACAATCAGTTGTTAATCAAAAGATTGGAGGTTCAAGTCTATCCAGAGGAACTTTACAAGAAAGGTGATCTACTTCCCCCAAACCCGCCATTGAAAGCCCCACGAGCACAGGCCAGCCTTGGCATACGTGAGGCTGCCATCAGAGTTAAGGTAGTTGGTAATCCCTCTGTGATACAGTTCATGTGAAGAATTCATAAAGCACTTGGTACACAATAAGCAGCTGCTGCTATGCGTACAGTTATTATCGGTGGACTTGTGCCCTTGTGGAGATGAGGGATGAGGAGAAAGGGCTTGTTTTTCAGACCAGCACACATTGAAACCCCAAACAATCCCTTGCATAGCTGTAGCAGCTGCAGATGTGTTGTGAAGGTGTGGAATTAGAGTGCCCTTCTGTCAATCTTCTGCCACCACATCCTTTCCCCTCCCATGGGATCAGGTACCTCTGGAGCCCCAGGGAAGAGAAGACGGGAGGAAGAAACAGCCGAGCTACCTCAACTATGGGCTGGGGTTAGGTGCTCTCCATCAGACCTGTGAAGTCCATCTAGCAGATGAAGAATTGGAGGCAGTCATGGGCACCAGCTTTGCACCATCCACTGAAACTGTGGGTAAACCATGCCCAAGGGGTAGCCTTCCTTCCCTTGATTGCTGTTCCCAAAGTAAAACAAAAGTACAGCCTCCTTAGCAAAAAGGCCCATTGATCTATTAACGTGTGGCTCTTCACCGTGTCCTCCACGGTGGCAGTACCTGCTGGTGTCATTTCAGTGGACGTGGCTGCCAAGTTGTTGAGCACATGGTACACGCCAGATACCAAGCAGTAGGTAAGGAAATAAACGTCCTCACTGAGAGGTGAAGTATCAAAGAAGATGGCTGGATTAGGACAGAGACGTACTGGTCCTGGCATGGTTGTTCGGCACTTGTTAAGCATGAGCTGTGCTGTCAGGAAAGGACATCGAGATAAATAGCAAGCACTTAGTCTTACTCTCAAGGTACTTGTGACTTCAGAGGTGAGCTAATACAGGAAGCATAGAAAACTGTAGCCCCAGAATGTCACGTGTCATGGGAGCCCCTCCCCACAGGAGGAATGAAGACGTCTTCTCAGAAGGAGTGGTATTTGGGCCTAGTCTTAGGGGCAGAGAGGTGAGCAGGAATTTGGAGTCTCAGAGTGGGGAAGTACAGAGGTGTTCACGGACCAGTGAAGTGGGGGTTTGCTTGCAGAAGGTTCTGTGGCAGGAATCACGAGGGACAAAACTCTATAGCCTCCAGGGAGTCCCTTTGGACATAAAGTCTCATGTGTCAAGGTGGGTAGGGTCTTCAGAAGTCCTGTGCCTCTCATATTTTACAGATAAGGACAATGGAAGCTCAGAGAAGGGAAGAGCCTAACTAGTGTCACACAGAAAGCCCTCTTCTTTAGACCTGGAGACACTCTACCTGACCAATTCAGCCCTGGCCTTCAGCTCTGACTGTAGTAACATGAAATTGTCTGGCATCGTACTGAGAGCAGTTCCCATACCTCCTTTACAGACATCATCTCATTTCATTCTCATGTAAACCCTTGAGAGGTAAGTGCGGATCTTCATTTTACAGATGAGGAAATGAGACAGAGGCTTATTAGATTGAGATGGCAGAACTGGATCTGAACCCCAGGCAGACTGACTCCAAGCTTGTGCCATTTCCCACTTTCCTCTGTTGTGTTCCCAGAGATGGCCACAGTATCAGGGTCTGGGGTCATGGGCCACCAGTGGGCCTGCTGCTAAGGACCCCAAATGCAAAACCCTGCCTCTGTAGCCCACATCAGTACCCTAAACTGCACTGGGCAGTTTCCCAAATCCGTACCTGAGAGATCATCACAGTGGCCGGGGTGCTTAGAGCTCTGACTCACATGGTTTTTTCTTGTGTGTTGCCTCTTTGTCATTTTATGGGACAGATGTACTGCTCTGGTCCCGGAAATGTTCTTTCTTTCTTTTCCCTGGGCCTCTGAACCTCAATTGATTATCTGAAAATAAAGCCTTCATAGTTACAACTATAGTTTTCTTTGGCTAGAAAAAGCTGTAGTGTGCTTGTTTAGGGCAGGAAGAGACTGAACTGCAATCAGGGAAAATATGAAAATCTGTATAAAACCACTTTAGTTCATAGGGTGACTAAAATTAAAAAGCTAGACAATAGCAAGTGTTGACAAGGATGTGGAGAAATTCTGACCCCTGTACTTTGCTGGTAGGGATGCCAAATGGTACAGCACTGTGGAAAAGAGTTTGGGGGCTCCTCAAAGTATTGAACATAGAATTGCCACATGACCCAACAATTCTACTCCAATGTGTGTGTGCCCAAAGGAAATTGTGGTAGTTATACAATCTCCTGCCAACTTGAGGGGATTAAGAGTGAAGGGGTGGAGGGTCGAAGTGTGATGACCTCATTTTGAGGCACCATGGAGATAAACAGCTTACTGGAGGCCAGACCCATTCTTTCTCTGCTTCACATTCCTTTTGACAAGCCACCTGGAACCACACTGATGGCAGCTAGAGCCCTGGAGATGCTTCCACCACCACCAGATCCACAAGACTTTCCACCAGCTAGCCTGTGATCTTCCTGCTTTCAGTATCATTGCATGTGCTGTGTAAGTCTGAAGAGGAATTCGTGGGCTAATATTGGACTTGGGGGATACTATCAAACTTATGGACTTGGCTGGGATGTTTTATTGATGCATAATTGCTTCTTGATATAAAGTTCTCTCTTATACATATGAGGGTCTCTGAATTTGTTTCTCCAGTCTACCCAGACTAACACAGAAATCAAATATGCATCATGTTCATAGCACCATTAATTGGAATCATCAAGGAGCATAAGCAACCCAAAAGTTCATCAACTGATAAATGATGTGTGTTCTGTCCCCACAGTGGAATATTATTCAGTCATAAAAAGGAATAAAGCACCTACTTGTGAGAGCATGAATGATCTCAGAGTCACTTGGCCGAGTGTTCTGTCTGTATGAAATGTCCAGATAGACAGTGTCATAAAGTCAGAGTGTACATGGGACTGAAGGAAGGAGGGATGGGAGTGACTGTGAATCGGTACAGGGTTTCTTTCTGGAACGAAAAAAAAAACAGTTATAAAACCAGCCTGTGTGATCATGAGGTGCTGATAGGATTCGATATCAGGCATCAAAGACCCAGAACAAAAAATCATATCATTGTGAAAGGGGGAGTGTGGAGTGGAGACCCAAAGCCCATCTGTAGGCAACTGGATGTCCCCTTACAGAAGGGTTGTGGGGAGGAGACGAG
>NW_022103928.1:27929123-27939549 GCF_000313985.2 Echinops telfairi | reverse complement strand
CGAGCCCCCAATTAAATGATTTTTTAAAAGTTTAGATGGTGGTGATGGTTGCATTAACTGCAAAGATACTAAAAAGCACTGATTTGTATGTGTACTTTAAAAGGGTAAGTTTTAAGGTATATGAGTTGTATCTTAATAAAGCTGTTATAAAAAGAAATACTCCCTATGAAATCATTGACACTGTTTTCAAAGGAGGGGTGGAGATGTCACAGGTCAGAGAGCAAGGACAAACTTTTGTTTTTACTTAGTGAAAAGTAGAAATTGTGTTTCACAAAGGCCTTTCCTCCAACGCTATTTCTGGGAACCATTACCAGCGCTTCCCCTTGGCTGACCCTGGTGAATGATGCACCCTCTCCTGGAGGGAGCTGCGGGGCCTCTCTCCTGGGGCAGAGGCAACACAGCCTGTCAGCTGCTCTCCAGACCTGGGCCCCCAGCCGTGGTCTTAGCACACAGGTTCATGCTGCAGCCATGTGGGGCAACAAGCCCAGCCTCTGTCTTCAGGTTACACGTGTGGACTTGGAGGGTAGCCCATAGGGCCAGTCTGGTAGCCCAGGTAATGGTTTGTACTGCCCCAGACTCGTGTTGTGCCCCACCGCAAAGTGATCACGTCTGTCCCTCTCTCAGGATTCTCTGTGGGGGCAGTAGAACATGGGAGGACTAAGTGTTGAGCAGCAAGGATATATCAGAGCAGGAAGTGCCACTAGGGGCAGGAGTCAGGCAACTGTTGCTGGACCTCTATGAGTACTGAGAGGATGCTAATGGGTGGAGTGGGGAGTTGGCAGGCTCAAAAGTCAAAGCTTGGGAAACCCCTGATTTTGCACCCAGCCCTCCTCTCCTCTATTCTTGTCCAAGCTCCCCCAGCTGCTCTGCTGATTAGGATACTCAGATTCCCCAGGCCAGCCAGCCTGTCTCTTCCATCTCAAACTTTCCAGCTTCCAGGGAGCTCAGCCCTGAATCCCCCTTCCCCTCCCTGGCCAGCTTCGGAGAGGGCCCAGCCTGTTTCAGAGGAACCAGAGAGTTACCTCTGCCATCTGGCCTTGCTTGCCCACAGCATTGCAACCAGCAGAGACAGAGCTCAGGCGGGAGAGTTCCAGGGTGAAGTGTTCCCTCTTTTATGAGTTATTGGACTATGTTGGCTGTGTTCAGGTTCATGGATTTGAGCAAATGTTACAGAGCACGAAATTTAATGGGCAGAATTGGAGCAGCATTGGGCTGGACTCCAAAGTGCTAATCTCCCCATGTGGAGGCACATGTCCTTTTAGGACTCCGGGCTGCTGGAAAGGACTGCGCTCACTTGCAGGGTTGTTTAAGGTAATGGGCTATATGTCAGTCTGTCTTTTGAGGGTCTTCCTCTTTTTCACTGACCCGCTATTTTACCAAGCAGGATGACCTTTTCCAGGGACTGGTCTCCCTGATAACTTGTCCAAAGTAGGTGAGATGAAGTCTTGCATCTTCATTTCTATGGAGCATTCTGGCCATGCTTATTTCAAGAGAGGCGTGCTTGTTCTTTCAGTGATTCATGGTACTTTTAGCATTCTTTGCCAACACCATAATTGAAATGAATCAATTCTTCTCCAGTTGTCCATATTCCTTAATAAGAAAAAATAAGGATTGACAATATTTAATCCTGCACTTCGGCCATCGAGTCAATTCTGACTTTTGATGACCCTGAAACTATTAACTTGAGATAATCTTTAATCTTTAAATGAAAGTAGGCTGTGGAGTTGTCTTTAAGATGAAAATAGTCTAGTCTAACTAGTAAAAAATTCCTGCCTTGAACATTATGCTCCTTTAATATCTATCTTTATGGGATCAAATTGACACCATCTTGAAAGTTTAGATAGGAACCTTAGGGGCCAGCAAGTGTATGTTAGTGGGGGAGGAACAACTCAGAAAAGGAGGGTTAGAATGATTGCACAGCTTGAAGAATGTAATCAGCATCACTAATTGTGCAGGTAGAACTGTTGGATTTGTGCATGCACATGTTTTGTTCTGTGTCTCCTCCCCAACAACAAAAAGAGTAAAATTCAGAAGAAGAAAAAAGATTCTGTAAGGGCAACTGCTATATCTGAAACAAAGAACTCAAAAAGAAAATTTTTAAGCCTAGACTTGCAATATTGAAAGATTCTATGGGCAAAATATTGAATAATGCAAGAAGCATCAAAAGAGGATGGAAAGAATACATAGAGTCACTGTATACAAAAGAACTGTTAACATTCCACCATTTCAGGAGGGAGCATATGAGCAAGCGTCAACGGCGTTGAAGGAAGAAGTTCAAGCTGCACTGAAAGCATTAGCCAAAAACAAGGCTCCAGGAATTGATGGAATACCAGCTGAAATGTTTGAACAAGCACATGAAGCACTCACTTGTCTGTGCCAGGAAATTTGAAAGACAGCTACCTGGCCAACTGACTGGAAGAGATCTGTATTTGTGCCCAATTCCAAAGAAAGGTGACCCAACAGAATGTTCAAACTACAGAGCAGTATCATTGATATCACACGCAAGTAAAATTTTGTTGGAGACCATCCAACAACAGTTGCAGCAATACATTGACAGGGAGCTGCCATTCAGAAGACAGGGAGCTGGATTCAGAAGAGGATGGGGAACAAGGGATGTCATTACTGATGTCAGATGGATCTTGCCAGAAAGCAGAATAATACCAGAAAGAAGTTGACTTGTGTTTTACTGACTATGCTATTCGACTGTGTAGATCATAACTGTGGTAGTTATATAATTGATTGTCAATTTGGGAGGATTAAGAGTGAAGGGGTGGAGTCTAGCCTGTCAATCAGGCCATAGCCAATGAGTGCTCTGTGTAGGCATGGCCTTCTCCTGAGGATTCTGGGAGCTCTGGTATTCCTCCTTTGAGGCGGGAGACACTCTCTCTCAGCTCACTCCCTGTGAGACATTTCTGACGAGAAGCCACATGAAGCTACCTTGATGCATCCAGAGCCTTGGGAGCTGGAAAAGCCACATGGAGACCCCTGCCAGCACTGAGATGCTTACAACACCACTGGATCCACAAGACTTCCCATCCATTGGCCTGTTATCTTCCTGCATTTGGCATCATTGCATGTGTTTCATGATTCTGAAGAGGACTTTATAGACTGGTATCAGACATATGGGCTAATATTGGACTTACGGACTTGATCTGGACTTGGCTAGAATGTTTTCTCAATGTTCAGTTGCACTTGTACATGAAACTCTTTCTTATATACATATGAGGGTCTATGAATTTTGTTTTTCTAGTCTACCCAGACTAACAAAATAGCAAACTGGGGGTAACCTTGAGAAGAATGGGAATTCCAGAACACTTCATTGTGCTCATGTGGAACTTGTACTTGGGTCAGGAGGCAGTGGTGCAAACAGAACAAGAGAATATTGCATTGTTTAAAATCAGCAAAGGTGTGCATCAGAGTTGTATCCTCTCACCATACTTATTAAATCTGTATGCCGAGCAAATCGTCAGAGGGGCTGGATTATATGAAGAAGAATGTGGCTTTGGGATTTGAGGAAGGCTTATTAACAACCGGCGATATGCAGATGTCACAACCTTGCTTACTGAAAATGAGGAGGACTTGAAGTACTTGCTGATGAAGATCAAGGACAACAGCCTTCAGTATGTGTTATGACTCAAGGTAAAGAAGACCAAAATCCTCACAACTGGACCAATAGGTAACATCATGATAAATGGGAAAAGGGTTGAAGTTGTCAAGGATTTTGTATTGCTTGGATCCACCATCAATGCTCATAGAAGCAGCAATCAAGAGAGGCATTATATTAGGCAAATATGCATAAGACCTACTTAAAGTGTTGAAAAGCAAGGATATTACTTTGAGAATTAAGGTGTGCCTGATCCAAGCCATGACATTTTCAATTGCCTCATATGCATGTGAAAATTAGACACTGAATAAGGAAGATGGTAATGGCAAAAAATATTGGAAGTACTATGGACTATCAAAAGAACAAACAAATATCTCTAGGGACAAGTACAGCCAGAATGCTCTTTAGAGGCAAGAATGGCAAGATTTCATCTTACATACTTTGGACATAGTATCGGGAGAGACCAGTCCCTAGAGAAGGACAGCATGCTTGGTAAAGTGAAGGGGCAGTGAAAAAGAGGAAGGCCCTTAATGAGATGGATTGGCACTGGCTGTAACAATGGGCTGGCTCAAGCATAGGAACAATGGTGAGGCTGGCACAGGACAGGGCCAGTGTTTCGTTCTGTTGTGCACAGGGTTGTTGTGGGCCCGAACTGACTTGATGGCACCTAACAACAACAGCAACCGGGGCAGCTGTGTTATCTGTGGTCTCAGAAGAAGACACTTTATTTAGCTTATGTAACTTGTAACTTTTATCCACGAGAACCCAGCAACCCACTGCCATCATCTCAGTTCTGACTCGTAGTGGCCCTATAGGACAACGTAGAGCCGCTCCGCCTGTTGTCTGAGACGAAATCTTTACAGAAGATGCCTTTCTGTTCAGGATAGGGTCTACCAATGTAAACTTTCATAGAATCTGAAAAGACATTGAATTAGACTTGTTCTTTTATATTATGGTTTTTGTTTGTTTGTTTCATGGCACTGCGACTTTTTTTCTTCTTCCAACCAGGGCTTCTCTAAATAGTCCAGTAATCCAGAAATCTCAACAAAGCCTCCTAACCCTTGTCTCCTGTCTTCTTTGGAATAGGAAGGCCAGGTGGGACATGTTTCTGATCCAAGCGGAAGGAGTCTAAGGACAGATGGCTGGTGGGGCCAGCTGTCTCTCTGTAAGCAAGATTATTTTAGGTGATAATATGGTCAGACATGTTATTACAGTTTAAGTGTCCTAAAAGTACTCACTGGGACTTCACAGATGTTATCACTGGGTTGAACCAGGATAGGAAACATCCGTTAAAAATGAATGGACGTAGAGCATGAGGTAAATAGTAGGCCCAGTGTTTACGCTTAGAACAGAGCTGGTGAGGGTGAGGGAATGGCTCAGGTTTGGGAAGCACCCACAAAGACAGGAAGGGACAGGGGCCAAAGAGGATGAGGGTGAGGAAAGCTGTTATTCATTGAAGATGGCCGGGACTCATTTCCTGCTCTGTAGCACGTGCTAGGAAGGTCTACACTGTCATGCTGTCCTTTGACACGGAGGAGGAATGGACCGGGAGAGCAGGGGCAGCTCCATCTCTCTGGAAGGTCAGCCTACCAGAGCATGTGGCTTCCTGCTGTGGCCCTTTCTCGTGGAGCGTCCTTCCATCTGCTTTCCAAGTCATTGCAAACTGCACGCAGGTGGCTGGAAGCTGGTGGCTGAGGCCCTTGTCCATACAGCCACTTTCCTGAACCTGGTTCTGACCCTTGCTAAAACAAGTGAGGTGTTTCTGACCTCCCGTTGGGGACAGATCCGTAGTAGAGAAATCAGGCAGCCCTGCTGGTGAGAGAAAGGGCAGAAAGGAGGTAGAGGATGTTCCTGGGCATTGGGGAAGATCTCGGTACACCTCAGTGCTTCATGGCTTGTTGGAAAATATATGTTCTCATGGTTTGAAAGAAAAGACCAAGAAGGAAGACGTTAGAGGCCTGACCAAATGGGAGCTGTTGGATCGTCGGTTGGGGTCAGGGTTCGGCCCGATGGATGTCCGGGATCAGGGATTCAGCCTGTGTCTCTAGGAAGCTCAGGCAGGAACAGGCCCTGCCACGAACCAGGGGACATCTGTAGTGCTCATTCAAGAGTTTTTTTGTTGTTGCGTGGGCTCCAGCTTCTGGAGATAAATAAGCACAGGACTGGCTTTTTCAGTTGTTGAGAATATTGGGGCCCCCGTTCACCTGTAGCCTGAGGTTCAGATTCTCCTTCCCTGCTGCCCCATCCCCCCGCTGCACTTCCTCGTGTCTGGACCAGACCGGATGTGTCCTGTCAGTGTGAGGCTATTTGAGAGTCAGCCCAGCTAGGATGCTACCCGCCTTTCCCAATCCATCTGACATTTCCAGCATTTCAATCTGCTACTCCCAGTGGCCAGGAGTAAGTACTTGACATCAATTTAATATTACTTACCAGTATTTAATAAGACTAGGTGCCTGGACATTGAATACAAAGAGGCGATTTCTGAATCGCTATTTGAGCTCACATTGCCAATGGCAGGAGGAAACCGTTGAAGGCGTTCTCAAGCAGGGAAGGTGCCTGGCCTGATCTCTCTTGTAGAACAACAGCCAGGGAGCTCCAGCCTCCTCAGAGAAAAAAGAGTCCTCTGTAGGTTGATTTGTGTCCTGAGGTCTTGCTCTCCTGCCTCAGACCTGTGCACCTGTCCTTCCTGCCCACCCACTGGCCTCTTTGGCTCCTTGAATGTGCCAGCCTTTGGCCACCTGTGCTTTCTAACTCACTACTTTATCTGCCTGGGTCACTGACCGGTGATACCACAAGGTGACTCCTTCTCTTCCTCCCAGTCCCACCTCAGGTTTCTTCCCTTATTACTCTCTGGAAAATCACTTAATCTCTCACTTATCATGACTGGTGATCACTTATTAGTTCATGTCGTGAAGACAGGGACCATAGCTGCTATGTTCACTGGTGCTACTCCATACCTAGTCCCACGCCTGGCATTAACCAGGCAGCCAGTAAAGATGTATTGAATGTGTGTGTTGATTTGTTAATTAATGACATTAATTAATTAATGACAATGTCTTTATCATTGTTCCGAGTTCACAAATATGAGAATAGTTTCACATTTGTGTAATCTTCCTAATCCTTGATCCTCACAGCACCTACCAAGAAGGCAGGACAGGCATCATCAGTAATCCCTGCCAGTCCAAATAGAAACTGAACCACTAAGAGCTATGTGTGTTCCTGACGGCAAGGCTGGAGTTTCCATATCTGTGCTAGAGACCACGGCTACCTACTGCCTGACCATACCCATTCGAATACGTAGGCCAGTCACACATCTCTTCCTCTCAATGGTAAACCATTTGAACCTCCTTCAGCATTGCTTTCGGTCCATGGGTAGCACAAACAGTTTGCACTCAGCTACTAACCTTCAGGTTAGTGATTTGAACACTCGTCAGTGGCACGGACAAAAGGCTTCACAGCTTGCTTCCATAAAGCTCTCAGCTAGGAACACCCTATGGAGCCAAGTTCTACTCTGGGTAAGCCGTGGGGTCTCCAGGAGTCCGATGGACTTAATGGCTGTGGGTTTGTTTGGGCTTCAGCAGCGCAGCCTAGCTCGCCTTGGATTGAACAGGGAGACAGGCCTGTCCACCCCCTAGACCATGGTTTGTTCCTGCATCTTACTCATTTCGGAGTCTGTGAGGAGGGCCCAGAGCCTTGCGCTCAGACACTCCTCAATGGCTCCAGCTGTCACTCCAGAGCTGGCCCGTTTGCTTTTGTTTTGGGTGGACAAGGAACACTAACCCTTTCTCTCTCCTGTCTGACCCCAGCGCCTACACAGAGCCCTACAAGGTCTGCCCCATCTCAGCAGCAGCCCCCAAAGAGGACCTCGCATCGGATGAAGAGAAGGGAAGCTCAGAGGAGGAGGAGGAGGAGGAGAGTGCTCCAAGAGACCCCAGCCTCACCTACAAGGTAGGGCATCCGTCTGGGGGAGGGTCAGGCGGGCAGTGGGCTCAGAGATGGGAATGGTCGAGATGGTGCAGTCAAGTCCTGGACTCTAACAACTTAGATTTCTCATTGGTAACGTGGGAGTCATTGCAAGGGTTACCCGAGTTCTGTTGGGTTCACGGAGAACAGAGTTTTAGACTGAAAGCTGGTCTTCCCCTTCCCTTTGGGCAGTGTTGAGAGAGGATGGGCTGGTGGAAAGGGTGGGACTTGTCTGGGGTCCCACGGGAGTTGGTCCCAAGTCACATAAAGACCTTAGCTTCTTATGTCATCAGTGTATGCCCCACCTCCTTTTGCCCCTCCAGGGGAGGAGGAGCATAAAGAATTAACCACAAAATCCAAGAAGGAGAATGATGATGGTCTCGGGTGCTTGTGATGAGTGTGGCCCTCACCTCCACCACTGACACTGTCTCCGCTCACCACATGGCCCTCCTGGGAGCAGGAAGTCCTTCCCACAACCGATACTTGCAGAAACAGAGCAGAGAAGTCCAGAACGGGCTCAGGGTCACACACCTGGCCTTGTGTTGTCACATGGGGAATGTCACCATTTGAGTCGGTTGAGACCACCTTAGACTCCCCATCACATGGGTAGGGCCCTTTCATTGTCTTTGGAGTAGTACCTGGAGCGTCAGGACCACCAACTTCCAGCACAGCTAGCCCCTCCTGAAGCCCCTTCTCCTGACTCTGCTTTCCCACGCTGATCCCTTATGATATCCATTGATTAGAAAAGGTGATCACGTATGAAGCACTTACCACGCATTGGATAAGTGGGCCTTTCATTTAGTTTTTATGCATAAGATTTCTTTAAAATTAAAAAATACATGTGTACCTCATAAGTTCCCAAACTTATTTGACCTACTAACTCTTTTCAGGAAAAAAAATTTTACTCAGTCCAATTCTGACAGTTAAAAATGTTTCTACCGTAATCTCTAATCAAGGGTATCTGCTTTTGCAATTGCACCTCCCACCCACCCCCCCAGACCATTTCAATGCCCTCTAGAGGGCAGCACCACCCACACTGGGAAATACTGGTCTACCAGTACAGTGTTTTGTAATGTGAAGTAGTGCACCAAGTGCTGGGGGATCCCTTCATAAGGCTTCTTCCTTCTCAGTTCCTTCTCCTCCCCCCTTCTCTGAGTTCTCTCTCCTCTTCAGCCCCTTCCTTGGCTTCTTCCCCCTTCACTCGGTTCCTGCTTGTCTTTCCCTGGTATTGCCAGCACCTGCCGTCTGCTGGCACATCGTCTGCTGGCACATCGTGAGTACTTCACCTCGCTCTCTCTAATGTTCCTTACAATGACTTCCATGAGGTGGCATTACCTGTGTTTTACTATTGAAGGCACCAAGCTTCTGAGAGGTTAAGGAGCCCTTCCAAGGTCACGCTGCTAGCTAATGATTGATGGGGTTGGGACTAAGAAAGAAAAGTTGAAGGGCTCTTGGAGCACTAGTATCTTCCGTGTGTGACTTTTCATACCTTGGTGGTCCCAGCCCTGTACTGCAGATACTTCCTGCAGTAGTATCCCGGGTCTCTGCTTAAATCTTCCTCTTGAACTGCTTGCATTCACCTCCTCCTCCAGCTGTGCAACCACTGGCATGTGTGGGGCCTCTGTTTGCGGATCTCTAAAATGAGGCCATGAGTAGTAATTAATGGAATTTATAGGATAATATCATGATACCAGGTGTGATAAGAGTATGTATAAACTCCATGGAAGACCAATTAATACAACTATTATTCACATTTATACGCTATTCACTAATGCTGGTAATGAAAAATTGAAGATTGCTATTAAGTTATTCAGTCTGAAATTGATCAAACATGCCATCATCATGTATGGATAATTACTAATGATTGGAATGAGAAAACTGGAAACAGAAAGGTAGTTGGAAAACATAGTCTTAATGATAGAAGCGAAGCTGAAGATAGCATGGTAGAATTTTTCAAGAGCAATGACCTTTTCATTGTAATTACCTTTTTTAACAAGATAAATAATGATTGTACACATGGACCTCATCAAATGGAATACACAGGAATTAAATTGACTATAGATATGGGAACAGATGAGGCCTGGGGTTGACTATGTTAGAGACCACCAATTGCTTATATTTAAGTTCAGGTTGGAGCTGAAGAAATTAAAACAAGTCTACACGTGTCAAAAAACGCCCTTAAGTATATCCCACCTGAATTTAGAATCCATCTCAAGAACAAGGCCTATTGAGCCCCAGTGATTGAAGACCGGATGAGTTGTGGGACGGCATCAAGAGGAAAGTAGGAAGTCTTGAAAAAGGCAGGAAAGAGAGAAAAGACGAAATGGAAGTCAGAAGACACACTGAAACTTGCTCTTGAATGTCCAGTAACTAAAGCAAATGGAAGAAATGACGACGTCAAAGAGCTGAACAGAAAAGGTCAAAAGACAGCTTGAAAAGACAGAGGAAAGGATTAGAATGAAATATGTAAGTTATTCATTGACTGGAGTTAGATACCAAAAGGAAAGGACACACTCAGCATATCTGACGCTGAAAGAACTGGAGAAAAAAATCAAGCAACGTTGAAGGTTTCTATGGGCAAAATATTGGACAATGAAGAAAGCATCAAAAGAGGATGGGAGGACATACAGTCACTGTACCAAGAATAATTTGTTGACATTCAACCACTTCGAGAGGTAGCATATGATCAAGAATATGTGGTACCAAATAAAGAAGTCCAAGCTGCACTGAAGGCATTGGTGAAAAACCCAGCTCCAAGAACTGATGAAACACCAATAGAAATGTCTCAGCAAGATGATGAAGCACTGAACGATGGAACATCAATAGAAATGTCTCAGCAAGATGATGAGGCACTGAACG
>NW_022103928.1:27922050-27928646 GCF_000313985.2 Echinops telfairi | reverse complement strand
AGAAATGTCTCAGCAAGATGATGAGGCACTGAACGATGGAACACCAATAGAAATGTTTCAACGAGATAATGAAACACTGAAAGCACTCACTGGTCTATTCCAAGAAATTTGAAAGATAGCTACCTGGCCAGCGTACTGGAAGAAATCTATATTTGTGCCCATTTCAAAGAAAGATGACAACAGCATACAAAAAAAATTAACAATATCAATATCACATGCAAATAAAATTTTACTGAAGCTAACAAGAGTGGTTGCATCACTATGTTGATAGGAAACTGGCAGACATTCAAGACATATTCAGAAGAACTTGACTGAAAGCAGAGAATACCAGAACGATATTTAGTTGTGTTTTATTGAGTATGCGAAGGTATTTCACTGTGTGGATCCTAACAAACTATAGATAACATTGCAAAGAATGGAAATTCCAGAATACTTCATTGTGCACATGTGGACCCAGTACATAGACCAAGAGGCAATCATTCTAACAGAACATGATTTAAAATCAGGAAAGCTGGCCTTAAGGATTCTAATCCTTTCACCATACTTATTCAGTATTTATTCTGAGTGAATAACCTGAGAAGTTGGACTATATGAAAAAGAATGCAACATCAAGATTGGAGGAAGTTCATTAACCATCCGTGATATGCAGACGACACAGCCTTGCTTGCTGAAAATGAAAAAGAATTGAAGCATTTATTGATGAAGATCAAAGAGTGCAGCCTTCAGTATGGATTACAGCTCAGTGTGGAGAAAACCCAAACCCTCACCACTAGACCAATGGACATGACATCATCATGATAAATGAAGAAGAGATCAAAGTTGCCAAGGGTTCCATTTTACCAGGATCCACAATCAGCACCCATGGAAATAGCAGTCAAGAAATCAAATGAGCTATTGTTTTGGGCACATGTACTGTACAAGACCTGGTTAAAGGTTTAAAGAGCAAAAAATGTCACTTTGTGAACTAATATGTGACTGCCTCAAGTATTTTCAGTCACCTCATATGGATTTGGAAGTTGGACAGTGAATAAGGAAGACTAGAGAAGAATGATGCATTTAAACAATAATGTCGATGAAGAATATTGACAATACCATGGACTGTTAGATGAACAAACAAATGTCTTGGAAGAAGTACTGCCAGCATGCTCCTTAGGAGTGAGGATGAGACTTTGTCTTGTGTACTTTGGACATGTTCTCAGGAGAGAAAGCCCCTGAAAAGACAGTATGGTTAAGACAGTAAAGGGTTGGGGAAGAAAGTGGAAGACACTAGATGGCTTGACATCGTGGTTGCAGTGATGATGTCAAACATAACAATCGTGACAGTGGCACAGGCTGGGGGGTGGCTTATTCTGTTGTCATGGGATTGCCGTGAGTCGGAGCTGGTTCAGTGGCACCTAGCAACAAGAACAGAGGGACACAGGAAGGTTGAATGAGGACACAGATGTGAAAGTGCTAGGCAAATAGTAGGGGGATACTAATTACACAGTCCAACAAATTTTGTTTGTTTTTTAGTGTCTTGGTTTTTAGGCCTCTTCTGGGGGTTATTTGGCGCACTGATTCAGAAAATTGCATTGGATAGATCACATCGGCTCCAGTTTCTTAGATAAGATGTTCTACTTTATTTTCAGCTATTGAGTCACACTAATTTATTAATTTATTAACTTACTTGTAAGTATGAAAAGAATTCAGACCCACAGATTACAGGATAAGGCAAAACTGGTAAGAAATATTTGAAAAAGAATTAGGTATTTAGGAACTTCAAAGGGAAGCTGTTTATAGACCCATGGTGGCTAGTTGGTTATACATTAAATTACCACTCATAAGACCAGTGGTTCAAACCCACCAGACACTCTACAGCCTTTAAAAGATTTAAAGGCTTAGAACCTGGAAGGGGCAGCTTCCTGTCTTGTAGAGTTACTATGAGTTAAAATCGATTAGCTAGCAGTGAGTTTTCCTTTTTGATTTGGGAGTCTGTGTAATATCTACAGAGACTACAAATTGGATAGTGCAAAGCAAGAACGCAGCTTAAGAAGAATGAAAACTTTAAAAAACACTGCAAAGACATTTTATATGGTATGAGGGCAATTTTGAGAGTCAAAAATGTAATATTTTATAGTAATTTTCATAAATATTGTTAAGATCTAATTTTTCTTCTTAAAACTGTGCAGTAAACATTTCAGACCACATTTTAATATGTAGAAGTCAATGGATAGATAATTCATGTCAAATGTTTCAGAAGTGAATTTGACTCCAAGCTTCTTTATAAGAAAAATTTTAACTTTTCTTTCTTTTTTCTTTTTTAACATTTTATTAGGAGCTCTTACAGATATTATTACAATCCATAGTTCCATTAGACCAAGCATAGTTGTACAATTGCTGCCATCATCATTTTCAAAACATTTTCTTTCTTGTTGAACTCCTTGATAGCAACTCCCCTTTTTCCCTTCCTTCCCCACCCTGTCACCTCCCTGAATCCGTAATATATTATAGATTATTATAATTATTATTGGGGTTTTTTGCCATAACTTACACTGTCCAATGTATCCCTTCACCTAAAATTCTGGTGCTTGTTCCCCTCGAGTGGGATTGTACAGTCATCATTGTTATCAGTTCCCCTTTTCCTCCCTCCTCCCCCATCTCTTCCAATACCTATTACTGTTTCTGAGGGGTTTATCTATCTTGGATTTCATGCATTGAAAGAGGAACAAACTCATTGCTAATGAGTTGATGCCGATTCATGATGACCCCATAGGAGGGGGTAGAACTGCCCCTGCGAGTTTCTGAGACTGTAACTCTTTATAAGAGAGAAAGTCTGGTTTCTCTTGGAGTGATTGGTAGTTGTGAACTGCTGACCTTTCTGATTGCAGTACAATACGTAACCACCACGCTACCAGGGCTCCCTCTAACTTTTCTTTTTAAGAGTTCTGTGCACAGGTGGAAGAATTGTACTATCTTATATCAAGACCGGAACATTTAATTTTAATAAAGAAGTTTGAACTCTTTACAGACCTATTTTGGGTTTCAGAACATTTGAATCTCTACTTATTGTACCAAACTCACTACCCGACAGTCAATTACAACTCATAATGACCCTATAGAACAGAATGGAACTTCTTCTGTGGATTTCTGAGGCTGTAAATCTTAATGAGAACAGAAATTTTCATCTTTCTCATGCAAGATGACCTTGTGGTTAGCAGTCAAACACATAACCCAGCATCAGGGCTCTTTATTTATAGTACAGTAACTCATCTCTTTTTAAGATCACAAATTGGAACTGCCTGCTATTCATATCCTGATAACTTGGGGGGAAATTCTAAGTACATGTAATGTGTACTCATTCAAATATATCTTTGTACCAAAGGACACCATGTGAAGTATAACTTGACCTAAATATTTAGTACAATACAAACTACTGTAAATCAAGCCAGCATGCATTTCCTCTCTCTCAGGCCAACTACTACCACATTAAAATATCTAAATTTTTATGCGTAAGCAGCGTGAAGAGTGGTGTGTTCATTATGCTCTGTATCTCAAAAACTAGAGTTGATAGGGGAAAATGGGTGCCATTTTTTGAATCAGCAGGTCAAACCTACCCAGAAGCACACATCTAACATTTGAGGCACCAAAATGTGTGTTTGCCAGTGTTATCTGTTGTTTCCGGATCTGAGAGGCAGCATGGTTGTGGAACCTGCTTAGGACCACTATGAACACATGAAGTCCTAGGACCCTGCACTTGGGGTAGCCAGCTTGTCAACTTCCCAGGCTCTAGGCTAGTCTGCTGCTTGGATATCCCCAGGAGTGTGGGGCTTTCAAGAGTCAGGTAGCATCAGAAATATGATCAATTCAAGCCTACCTCAGCCACTTGCTGGCTGTCTTAGCTGGGCAATGTATTTTAGTCTGTCTGCTCCTCACTCAGTTCCCCACCTCTAATGTTGGAATAGTAGAAGTACTTACTCCAAGACTGAGAGGTGAATAATGAGTCTAAGAAGACTCAGAACAGAGCTTTTGGGTAAGACTGGGAAAGCAACTTGTCCAAGTTCAAATGGGATTCAATAGTCGCAATGTCAGCAATCATAGAGCTGCACATTGAACAAGGGGTCTCTTGTGTTCCTGCTGGATCCAAGCCGGTCAGAGCCAGTGGCTGCCAGGAGAGAGGTCTGTGTAGGGATCCAGGGTCAGAGATAGAGTCATGCTGTGATTCTAAGACCAGAGCAGGTATATAAGTAAGTATATGGCTTTGTTTCCAGTCCCATCACTTGCTGGGTCCCAACCTTATCTACAGAATGAGGGTGTATTAGTCTGGGTACTTTAGAGAAACAAATCCACAGAAACTCATATATATGAGAGAGTTTTATATAAAGGCTAAGTGCACATCAAGAAAACATCCCAACCCAGTGCTGCCCAAACCCACAAGTCCAACATTAACCCATATGTTTGACATCAATCCACAAAGTCCTCCGCCTTCACAAAACACACGCAGTGATGCTGACTGCAGGAGGAAAGCATCTCAGTGCTGGCAGGGGTCTCCACACGGCTGCTCCAGCACCCAGGGTTACATCGGGGTAGGTCCATATGGCTTCTCTTCGGGGATGTCTTGCAGGAAGTGAGCCTTGCCAGCTGAAGCAGGGAACTGGCTAAGGCAGCTGCACCCTGGTCTGACCATCAGAAAGCAAGAGACCTGAAAACTAGAGAGGTGAGGTTCACTGAGCCATTTATCCCTCTGCCCTTCAATTAACCCCACATGTGTTTATCAGCCAGGTTGGCAAATAAACTAACTACTTCAGAGGGTGAGCATCGCAGCCCTCTATCACTCTTTCAAAGGCTTACATTATATTTAAGTGTTGAAATAACCTTTAGGAAGTAAACCTTAGTTGCATAAATCATGCTCACTAGATTCTCCTGGTGATATATTAAACCGTTGCACACTCGGTGCCATCTTGTTGCCTCCAGCTCATGGTGACCCTGTGTGTGTCAGGAGAGAGCTGTGCTTCCTCAGGTTTTCTCTGGCTGATTTCTCAGGAGATTGCCAACCCTTTCTTTTTATCTGTTTTTTAAACATTACTGTGAAATGGGTGAAAGTTTACAGGGATGATCACTTTTACATTCCACAATGCATACACATTTTCTAAACGCTACTCCTTGCAATCCCCTTAATGTACCATCACTTATCCCACCACCTCTGGTTTCTGTTTCCATTCCTCCTTTCCTAACCCTCCTGAACATTGTCCTTGGATGTGGGCTGCCCCTTTCGTCTCCAATGAGTGATTATGCTAAGCTATGCATACATCATTGGTGTTGTTCCTTTTATTGACTTGGCTGTTGTTGAGCTGAACATGGATTCAAGTGGGTGAGCTCAATTCCAGACCTGAGGTTGACTGACGGCCATAGTTGCGGGGGTTCCACCAGGCTCTAGACGACCAATTAACCCTGTCCCTTTATGAGTTTGAGTTTGGGTCCCTATTTTTCTCCCGCTCTATCCAGAACTTTCTAACTTGATCTCTTTCAGAGCAGTTGGTCGTGGTAGCAGGACACTATCTAGTTCTGGTCTCAGGGTTATGGAGAAGGATGTCTGTGAAGTCCATTAAGTCCATTGGACTTGCCAGGTATCTTTCAATGTTCATCGTTTCTCTTCTGTGGACAGGGAGAGACTGTAATTGAGTCTTGGGTGACTGTCCACTACTCATCAAAGTAGAGGACATTGTCTTTGTGAACTATGTGATGCAAACTGACCTTGGTCTCCCCTGGAACTGTGGTCCTGAGCCCTCAGATCCAGACACTCATTTATTGGGCCTTTATTTTGAGTGGCCTCTGGGTAGACTTGAACCCCCAACCTTTCAGTTAGCAGTTGAGTGTATTAGCTGATGAAAGTGTCATAGGGAAGCCCTGACCATTCATCCTTAATCCCTGGGCCTTCACAAAGAAAACACTAGTATGCCTTCAGTTTTTCTTGTGTATTTATCATATAATTTTGAGTGCAACATAGATGATATTGTTTGTAGAATTAATGCTTTTTGCATAAATCCTAACAAATGATACACTCTGTGGAGTCACTCGATTCGGTTCTTTCCATAGTATCTGAGAGATTTGATGAGGCTGATACATGTCGCTGTGTGCTGCGGAGTCCCTCCTGACTCAGAGTGGTCCTACAGGATGGAGCAGAACGGCCCCTGGCTCTCATAAGCAGCAAGCCCTTAGAGGAGCAGGTGGCCTGCTCGTTCTCCCACAGGGCCACTTGTGGATTCAAAGCACCAACCTTTTGGTGAGCAGCCGAGCGTGCTTAGCCATTGTGCCACCAGGGCTATTTGTTGATACATGGAATGATATGTATAATTTTTTCCTTAAAAATTTTTTTCACCATTATGTGATACTCGATTTTATGGATGTGCTCCCTGGGCGACACAAATGGTTTGCATTTGACTTCTGACCAAAAGTTGGGCAGTTCAAACCCACCCAGCAGTTCTGTGAAAGAAACGCCTGGAGATTTGCTTCTGTAAACATGGCAGCCAAGAAATCCCCGTGGGGCAGTTCTCTGTAACTCATGGGGTTGCCATGAGTCAGAGTCAACTCCAGGAAAGAGGGTTGGGGGGATCCCTCCC
>NW_022103928.1:27910410-27920956 GCF_000313985.2 Echinops telfairi | reverse complement strand
AGACACTATATCTTTTGATAGCCAGGCACCATCAGCTTTCTTCACCACATTTGCTTATTCACCCGCTTTGTCTTCAGCGGTTGTGTCGGGAATGTGAGCATCATAGAATGCCAATTTACTAGAAGAAAGTATTCTTGCTTTGAGGGAGTACTTGAGTGGAGGCCCAATGTCCTTCTGGGCAGGGAATTTCATCACACTTCCTTATACAATGGATATGCAAGAATTTTTTTCTAGGGTCTATACCAAGACATAGGTGGGTGGATCAGTATATATAATATTAATATCTGTAGGTAACGGACCCCCTGCAAGGCTACCGTGACTCCCTGGCAACGCTCAGAGCACCAGAGTCCCTGAAATATTGAGCATGAGTGCAGGAGCAAAGGGAGGTTCAAACAGGACTGAGGGCTCTTTCCCAGCTCCTTTGGCAGTAGGATTTTGGGTGGTGTGGGAGTAGAGAGAGAGAAGAATCATGTGCTCCTGGTTCTTTTGATTTCCACTGTGCCTTAAAAGCTTCTTTCTCTTGAAGGCAAATCCCTCCTCGCTCTATCCAAGTCACCTCGTGTAGTGAGTTTCCAACCGCCACAAGAAAGCAACCTGGCAAGTGAAATCCCCCACGGGGGTCTCAGGAAGTGTGTTTGGGTGTGAGGTGGTGTACCCCTCCCGCCCCCAGATGTTTCTGGGTAATGTCTTAGAAGGGGAGAGGTGTTTGGAGCAGGACCGGAAGCTGATCCCAGCAGGTCCAGCATGGGGCTGACCTTTCCCGTTCTCCCACACAGAAACACACAAAGGGTGTAGGTGGAAGGAAAGAGGAGGGGGCGAGAAAAGCACTTAAAAATAGAGCTAGTGGTGAAAGAAGGCATTCAAAGGCTGGCTGTCATGTAAGTTGTTCCTGACAATGAGCCTGATTTTTTCACACAAATGGAGACTTTTTGAGCTAAATACCAGCTCCCCTGAGATCATCTCAGGAGCCAGGGCTGCTCCTGCAATCCGCCGCAATCCCCACCTTAGTTCATGCTGCTGTAACAACTGATAGTTTAAGAGGCTGACAGTTTGGCAACAGGGCCCTGGCCCTACAGGAAGTCTCTTTACCTGATCTGGGGGAGGGTCCTTGCTTCAGCTTCTCTAGTCCTGCAGGGCCTCCGTTCCTTGGTATCCACGGGGCAGCTGCCTTTTGCCTGTGTGTTCGTGCCTGCATCTCGGCGGAGTCTGTGCTGCTGTTCCATTCCCTCTGCTGCTGTGAGGTGGGGTAGGGGACTCCCTCCACTGGGATGACCTGGTTCACATACGGGTTAGAGTTGCGGGGATATATTTGGGGGGATATGTTCAGTTTATGCTCCTCCCTTGTGTCTCATGGCCTCCAGGGTTTGTCTGTCTTCTGGGGGAGACTCTGCTGTTACAGTGTCCTGCTGGCTTGACCAGGCAGACCATGGTTCCCACCGCTGAGACCACGGGCCTCTCCCTCCCAAAGACTTGGGCCTCTGCCTCGGGTCCAGCAGGCCAGGGCTGTGGCCTCCAGGATATCTTGGTGCCACCCCAACCGCCAGCAGGAATGAATGGATCCCATATTAGCCTTTCACCTGCAGCCCATGGTACATCTTGCCTCAGCCCGTGACGCCAGTCCCTCCAGCCACGCCCTCCAAAAATACTAAGCTACACTCACTGCCCCTGAGTCGATTCCAATTCAAGGTGACCCCACAGGACAGGGTAGAACTGCCCCTGTGGGCGCCAGAACGAGGTCAATTAGCCCAGAGCTACGTTCATCAACGTTAGCAGGCCTTTCTGAGCCAATGGTCATAGGCTAGAGCCTAATTCTCCCAAGACCCAGAGTGCTTAGAATGGGAGCTTTTTATTCCAGGGAGAGAAGAAGACGGTTGGGGGGCAGGGGGGCATTACATTGTATGGTGAATAGGGGAACTTGGATATAAAGGCATCGGGGGCAGGTGGCGACTCAATGTATGGGAAAAGGGGAATAGACACTTAGCAGCAAAATTTAAATTATACGGCCCATTTTAGCAGTTACAAAAGGAATTACAGGATTTGCAAACTGGCCATACTTGGGTCAGTACAAATGACAATACTCAAGCTAATTAATACAGTATGGTTACATTGTTAAAATGGCTACATCACAATTGACTACTGCATCATAGTTACGTACATTTAAACACATGGCAATTTCATAAATAAAATTATTTGTTTGATGGTCATTGTGGTGAAATAAATTCCTTTGATGTGACATTTTACCTTGGTCCTTTGGGGGGAAAATAGCTTGAGAGATTTTTCTCCTAAGCCCTAGTTTTCTACCCCAGAGGATTTACTACTTTTGTCCAAGTTGATTGACATTGCCCGGGTACACTGTAAATGACTTGGTCTGATGCTTTTGTCTGACCCTGGGCTGCAGCCTGCCCTGTGATTGGGATGCAGCTTGCAGCAATTGGTCAATAAAATATACAAATAAGGTGTCTGTGCCCTACTAGGGAGAGGATTAGTCTGTTCCTGGCATGGGTGGGCCCTGCCTGGAAATTGATAAGGAGTTAAGTATATACAGCCAACCCCACAGAGGTTTGTCAGGCAGAAACAAATAGTAAAAGAACTAGAAGGAAGAAAGAAACAGACAGAGAAAGGCAAGGAGTCCACTTAAAAGAGCCATAACCCTAGAGCAGTGGTTCTCAACCTTCCTAATGCCATGACCCTTTAATACAGTTCTTGTGGTGAGCCCCCAACAAAATTATTTTTGTTGTTACTTCATAACTGTAATTTTGCTACTGTTATGAATCAGGTGACCCCTGTGAAAGAGTCATTCGACTCCAAGGGGTCGGGACCCACATGTTGAGAACCGCTGCCCTAGAGGAACCCTGTGGTAGAGTCAGTAATGACAAAGAGCAGACCCAGGAGAACTGTCCCTGGGTGCGGGTTGGTGGGCCGCGTGAGGTATGGGCTCTGAGGAGTCCTGAAAGGAGGACTGCATGGCATTGAGGAGTTGAGAAAGCCTTCCTGGAGTGCAGAGATGGAAGACTTGACCTTCATGCTGTCATACCTGATTCTGAGTTGTAGCCTGTTACTTCATTCTTAAACCATTTCACTGTGAGTATGGGCTGTGGGCCATAAATTGCTCATATGATTTTATGGCCAAACTATTGGAATTACTCAGGAAGTATCAAAAGTAAATGGAAAGAATACCCGGTCATTGTACCAAAAAGAACCAGTTGACAATCAACAATTTCAAGAGGTAAGATAGGAGCAAGAACCAATGGTATTGAAGGAAGAAGTTCAAGCTGCACTGAAAGTATTAGCCAAAAAAAAGGTTCATAGAATTGATGGAATATCAATTGAAATGTTTCAACAAGCTGACTCACTTGTCTTATGGCAGGAAATTTGTAAGACAGCTGCCTGGCCAACTGACTGGAAGAGATCTATATTTGTACCCATTTCAGAGAAAGGTGACCCAACAGAATGTTCAAATTATAGAAAAATATCATTGATATCACATGCAAGTAACATTTTGTGGAAGATTTTCCAATAAGAGTTGCAGCAGTGCACTGGCAGGGAGCTGCCAGAGGTTCGGGTTGGATTCAGAAGAGGACATGGAGAAAAGGATATCATTGCCGATGTCAGACAGATCTTGCCTGAAAGCAGAGAATACCAAACAGATGTTTACTTGTGTTTTACTGAGTATGCAAATGTATTTGACTGTGTGGATCATAATAAACTATGGATAACCTTGAGAAGAATGGGAATTCCAGAACACTTCATTGTGCTCATGTGGAACTTGTACTTGGGTCAGGAGGCAGAGGTGCTAACAGAACAGGGAATGCTGCATGATAAAATCAGCAAAGGTGTGCATCAGAGTTGTAGCCTCTTACCATACTTATTCAGTCTGTATGCTGAGCAAATCATCAAAGAGGCTGGATTATCTGAAGAAGAATGTGGCATTGGGATTGGAGGAAAGCTTATTAACAACCTTTGATATGCAGATGACACAACCTTGCTTACTGAAAATGAGGAGTACTTCAAGTACTTGCTGATGAAGATCAAGGACGACAGCCTTCAGTATGTATTGTGACTCAGTGTAAAGAGGGCCAAAATCCTGACAACTGGACGAATAAACAACATCATGATAAACGGAGAAAAGGTTCAAGTTGTCAAGAATTTTGTCTCACTTGGATCCATAATCAATCTCATGAAAGCAGCAGGGTGGGGGGTGGGCACTCAGGGAGGACAGACAGTGCAGGCATGCATCAGCAAGCAGAGCAGCCACTGTTGCTGCTGCGGTTAGGTACTGTTCAGTTGGTTCCAACCCATAACGACTCTACGTACAACAGAATGAAGCACTGCCCAGGCCTGCCCCATCCTCACACTTTATGTTTGAGCCTATTGTTGCGACCACATTATCAATCTTTACCTCATTGAGGGTCTTCCTTTTTGATACTGATCTACTGTACTCAGCGTGATGTCCTTTACCAGGGACTGATCGCTCCTGATAACATATCCAAAGTGTGTGAGACGAAGTCTAGCCAGCCTCATTTCTAAGGCACCTTCTTGCAAGACAACCTTGTTTATTCATCTAGCAGCCCATGATACTTGCAGCATTCCTCACCACAACCATAACTCAGCTCCATCAATTCTTCCTCAGTCATGGTCCAGTTTTCACATGCAGATGAGATGACTGACCCATGGCTTGGGTCAGGTACACCTGAATCCACAAAGTGACATCCTTGCTCTAAATTTAACACTTTAAAGAGGTCTTGTGCCACAGATTTGCCCAAAGCAATCTGTCGTTTGACTTCTTGACTGCTGCTTCCATGAACATTGATTGTGGTTCCAAGCAAGATGAAATCCTTGACAACCTCAAGATTCCCTTTGTTTATCATGATGTTGTCTCTTGATTCAGTTGTGAAGATTTTGGTTTTCTTCACGTTGAGTGGCAATCCATACTGAAGGCTGCAGTCTTTGATCTTTATCAGCAAGTGCATCAAGCCCTCATGTTTGGCAAGCAAAGTTGTATCGTCTGCATATAGCAGGTTGTTAGTAAGCCTCCTCCAATCCTGATGCTTCGTTCTTCTTCATATATTCCAGGCTCTGACTCCTTGCTCCGTACGCAGACGAATAGGTATGGTGAAAGGATACAACCCTGGCAAACAGCTTTCCTAATTTCAAACCACTCAGTATCCTCTTTGTCTGTTTGAATGACGTTTTCTGGGTCCATGAGGTGTTCTGGAATACCCCCCCCCTTTTTTTTAATGTTACCCATAGTTTGCTATGATCCACACAGTCAGATACTGTGGCATAGTCAGTAAAGCACAACTACACAGTTTTCTGTTATTCCAGCCAAGATCCATTTATTTGGTGTCCGCAATGACCTCCCTCATGCCACGTCCTCTTCTGATTCCCACTTGAGCACCTGGCAGCTCCTTCCCAGTGTACTGCTGCAACCATTTAATTATCCTCAGTAAATTTTATTGTATGTGCTGTTAATGATATTGTTCAATATCGTCTTTGGATCACTTTTCTTTGGACCAGGTCAGTTGTCCCAATCTCCCCCATTTCTTGGTGTAGGATAGTGAGTATTTCCAACGCTTCATCAGCTTGCTGCAACTTGTCACTTGGTGTTCCATCAATTCTGGGAGCTTTGTTTTCCCTGAAGGCTTTAGGGCTTCGATGTAGTTCGGGCGTCTTCCTTCAAGGCCATGAGTTCTTGGATCATGTGCTACCATTGAGATGACTGAATGTCGACTTGTTCACTTTGGTACTACTCTGTGTATTTCTTCCATTTTCTTGTCATGCGTCCTGCATCATTCAATATTTTTTTCTCATAGAATCCTTTAACTCAAGGTTTGAATTTTCTTCATTTCTTCGAGCTCAAGTTATACTGAAAATGTTCTTCCCTTTGGCTTTCAAACTAGATCTTGGCACCTTTCTTTATAATACTTTGTCTTCTGGAGCTGCCCTTTACATTCTTCAGTATTTCTTCCATATAATCTACTTTCAGAGTCTCTTCTGACATCCACTTTGATATTTTTTTTGCTTTTTAATGATACTCTTGATGTTATCTCACAATTTCTTAGCTTCTTCTGTATGAATATTCCATTTATCAAATCTTTCCGTGACATGTTCTTGAAATTCAATTGGGATGTATTTTGGCTCTCGTGGACTTGTTTTAATTTTCTTTAACTTCAATCTAAATTTACATATAGGCATTGATGATCTGTTCTACAGTTGGCCCCAGGCCAGATTTTGACTATTGATGTTGAACTTCACAGATTTTCCCCATAAATGTAGTCAATTCAATTCCTGTGTATTCCATCTGGCAAGGTCTATGTGTACAATTGCCATTTATGCTGTAGAATAAAAATGTTTGCAGTGAAGATGTCGTTGATCATGCAAAATTCTATCATGTCATCTCCAACTTGTTTCTATGACCAGACCATACTTTGTAACATCTGTTCCTTCTTCTTTGTTTCCAGGTGTTGCATTCCAATTGCCAATAATTACCACTGCATTTTTTAATAAAAGAATCTAAGTCCAGTTCCACACTTTTCCTCCTTTTATGGACACTCAGACCGATGTTTTGATCTATGATGGGTGAGGAACTGGAGGGCTTTTAAGATCGTGCCCCTTCTTTTGTAAAAGATTTAACTCTGCTTCTGTATTTAAACATATGAGATGACTGACCCATGGTCAGTTCGTTTGTGAAATGTAGTAGTCACCCCCCAAGGAGCCATACTCTGTGTAGGTTGCACAGCCATCTCATCCAATCAAGTCAGTAAGTAGCAGTATCCCATTAAGCCCTCATATCCCATTAATATCCCATTGAGCCCTCATATGTTTGTGGTGGTGGTGGTTCTTTCTATTTTTTCTTTTCTCACCCTCCTTCCCTCCATAGTCTCCTGTTCCTTCCCGCCCACTCACGCCACCATCCCCAGCCCTGGCCTTGCCCGCCTTTAAAGTCTTATCCTTCAATATGAAAGCAATTTTTCTTTTTCTTTTCCTTTATAACAATGGTGTCATAAATCACTAATCTTTATGTGATTCGTTAACTTTGCTGAGAATAATGTTCCCTAATTTTGCTCATGTCTTAACATGAGTGTTAGACAGTTTTTTAATGATGCATAATATTCCACTTTATGAATGTACCAGAGTTTGTTTATCCATTCCTCTCTATATTGAGTTTTTTCATTGTGTTCCAACTTTTTGCTATTAAAGAAATTGCTGCAATAAACATAGGTGTGTGTATGCCTGTTTGTGCTTTGTTCTTTATTTCTTTAAGGTATATACCAAGTAGGAAGCACCATACTAATTTCCATGGTGGTTTTAAATTCTACAGTCTCCACGTTGTCTTCAATATTTCTTTTCTTTTTGTTAAAGTTTTGCTAAGAGTGTTGGTGTGAGATGGTATTTTGGTGTTTTAATTTGTATTTCTCTTACAGCTAATGAACTTGAACATTTCTTCATATGATTGTTGGCTGTCTGGATGGTATCATTAGTAAATTATCTATTCATGTTTTGTGCCCATTTTTGATTGGGTTATTTAGTTTTTCCTTATTAAGGTGCTGTCGTTTTCTATAGATTTTAAAAAATGAGCCCTTAATCTGATATGCTATTGCTAAATATTTTATTCCCTATCTGTGGATTCTCTTTTAGCTCTTTTGATGAAGTCTTTTGATGTGCACAAATATAATATTTTACGAAGGGCCCAGTTCTCTGGTCTGTCTTCTGCAGTGTGGGTGTTTTTCATTTTGTTTGGTGTGTCTTGATGCCTTGTATTCGGCTCTTCAGTTTGTCCCTGTTTTTTCATTGATGGTCTTTATGGTTCTGGGGTTTATAATTAGGTCTTTACTCCATTTTGAATTCAGTTTTGCACAAGATGTGAGGTATGGGCTTTGTTTCATTATTTTGCTGGTGGAGGTCCAGTTTTTCAACATGAATTATTGAAAAGGCCATCTCTTCCCCCACTTAATGTGTGTTAGCCCTTTATCAAAGATCAGCTGTCTATAGGGACTTTGTTCTCTTCCTGGGTTCTTGATTCTAATCTATTGGTCTTCATGTTTGTACCAATACCAATCTGTTCTGAATACTGCAGTTACTGTTTTGATTACTGTAGGTTTTAGAATCTGGGAGTGAAAAGCTTATTCTTTTTTTTTTTTAATGATATTTTGTTTATCCTGAATTTCTTTTCTTTCCATACAAATTTAGAGATTAGTTTTTCCAATTTCTTTGAAGAATTGTGCTGGGATTCAGATTGGAATTGCAATCTGCAATCCCAGGGAGGAGGTTATATGTAGATCCTTGTAATCGCTTCCCCCTTTCCACCCCACCATGATTCCTTCGACACCTTATGATGACACAGGCTGGTGTGCTTCTTCCATGTGGGCTTTGTTGTTTCTGAGCTAGATGGCTGCTTGTTTACCTTCAAGCCTTTAAGACCCCAGACACTATATCTTTTGATAGCCGGGCACCATCAGCTTTCTTCACCACATTTGCTTATGCACCCATTTTACTTCAGTGATTGTGTTGGGAAGCTGAGCATCACAGAATGCCAGTTTAATAGAACAAAGTATTCTTGCGTTGAGGGAGTACTTGAGTGGAGGCTCAATGTCCATCTGCTACCTTAATACTAAACGTATACATCTATGCACATAGATCTATTTCCACATCCTCATATATAAATATATTTACATATGTACATGCCTTTATTTAGACCTCTATAAATGCCCTTTGCCTCCTAGCTTTTTCCTCTATTTCCTTTTACTTACCTCTTGTCCCACTATCATGCTCAGCCTTCATTTGGGTTTCAGTTATTCCTCTCAGTTACATTACCCTTGGTCACACTCTACCAGGCCTCCTACACCCTCCTCACCATCAATTTGGATCACTTCTTATTCCTTTGTCCCTGCGTTTGTTAACAACACTTCCTTTCCTCCCACTTCCCTTTCTCCCATGTCCCCCCTGGAACTGTCGGTCCCAATGTTTACTCTTCCAGATTGTTCATCCAGCCTATCTTACTTAGACAACCCTGCAGAGATAGTAACATACACAAAAAGAAGACAGAGCAAAACCAAGCAACAAAACAAAGCAACAACAAAAAGCCAATGATTTAAAAAAAAAAAACATACCAACAACAAAAAAGAAAAGCTTGTAGATAGTTCAAAGACTGTTTGTTAGCCTTTAGGCGTGCTTTCCGGTTGAGTCTGATGGGGTTCCAAGTCCTGGCCCCAAAGTCTATTTTTGGTATTTCCTAGGGACTTCATTGCTCTGTTCCCCTTGCTGTTCTTTTGCACACCCTTAGTGTTTTGCCTCCTGGTGGTGGGATCAGATCGGGTGGAACTCCCACACTGTGTCTCCAGTGTTGTCCCCTGTAGGGCTATGGGTTAGTGAGGGATGTCGTGTCGCATAGTGGAGCCAGCCATATGGTCTTCTCTGTGGATTGGCTGCTCTGAACGGGAATATCATCCTCAAGGGTTGGTGGGCCAGGATGTGCTCCACTCTCCCTTCCTCCTCCTTCATTTGCTCCCGTGTGCTCTGATCAGACATGCCCCTCTCCCTGAGCTGCAGCTTCAATGCTGTCCTCTGAAATAAATTCTTCTGTGGGGAGAGGCAGGTGTCCATGTAGTTGGGATTGGGGGTTTTGTTGGTTTTACTCCGATTGTTATAGTTGATGTGTTAAGGTGTTTAATTTTTCTTCCTTTTTGATATGTACACTTATTGTTATAAACTATTCTGAGTATTGTCTTGTCCGTATCCCAGGGATTATGAAGCATTGTATTTTCCTTCTCTTTTTGTTTGTAGGAATTTTTTTGTTATATTCTTTATTTCTTCAAATACTCTGTGGTTGTGTTTTTTTTTAAAGGAATATAAAACTATTTATTGACCACAATTCACCAGTATTTACAATAAAGTAAACCATATAAAATTGGGTTAACATTCTGATTATGACAAAGTTGTTTTTCCTGGCTTTAGCTGAGCTGGAGTA
The DNA here is from genome assembly GCF_000313985.2 of Echinops telfairi. Taxonomy (NCBI): domain Eukaryota; kingdom Metazoa; phylum Chordata; class Mammalia; order Afrosoricida; family Tenrecidae; genus Echinops; species Echinops telfairi. The sequence goes on along the minus strand of NW_022103928.1, from coordinate 27,910,989 downwards.
ACCCCGATACTGAGAAGGTTGGACCGCCATGTGAAGACTGGGTTGGGAGTAAAACAAACCCCGACACTGAGAAGGCTGGACCTCCATGTGAAGACTGGGTTGGGGGTAAAACAAACCAGCAGGTCAGGAGTCAGGCTGACAAGTTTGTTCACCGTTTGTGCAGCAGGTCCTGAGTGGCAGCATCGCTAACCAGCTTAATAGGTTTTTCACCAGCCAGGTCTTAAGACAGTCCATGAATCACCTTTTACATAACACAGATTTTAACTTTCTGTAAAAAAATGGTTATCTAAATGGAACAAATATCCACCTAAAAACCTTGAAGACATACCAACATTAGTCTAGTTTTCGTTATTTGGGTGGGGAAGTTTTGAGTAGTGGTAAGATTTTTTTTGCACGCAGGGGATGTTGCAAATAAAGTTTCATATATATGATTCTACAGGTGTGGATTTTGAGAGATTTTTAAAAGTTGTTTAATTAACTACTGGATCATTTATTTGATTTAAAAGCGTATGGCTACAAGTTTCCCCCCATTTTACTTGATGGGATCTCCTTGAGTTGCTCAGAAGGATAGCATCCATC
>NW_022103928.1:27907538-27908701 GCF_000313985.2 Echinops telfairi | reverse complement strand
TTAAGGTGTTTTTCTTGTAAGCAGCGTATTAACAGCTGTGTTTTCCAACCACTCTGCCAGCCTTTGTCTCCTAACTGATGAGTTCAGTCATTTGTAGTCAACGTGCTGTTATTGAAGATATTGGTTTTATTACCATCACTTTGTCAGATTTTTATGGAATCATTGTTCATGATAATTTTTGTGCTGCACTCCTTTTGTTTTATAAATTTTCTTGTCAGCACTTTCTTTCTTTTACTCTTCAACATGTTTATATGATTTTTCCCTTTTTTGTTGAGGTTTTAAGTTTTTCTTTGAGGATCATTTTGTTTGTTGTTCTTCAGATGGAAAACGGTTTGTTTTTGTGAATGTCTAGGTATTTTCTCTATTCAACTACTAATAATCTACTCTCTCACCTCTGTGGAGAGCCCAGGTAACGGAGTGTTTACTCATTTGGCTGCTAACGACAAGGTTGGCAGTTCAAAATCACCAGCAGAAATGTGAGCCTTACTACTGTTAGGAGTTGCTATCTCGAAAACCCACAAGGGCAGTTTGACTGTATCCTATAGGGTTGCTGTGAATCAGCATCAATTTGATGGCAGTGAGTTGGATTTTGATTTGGTTACTTCTCTATATATATGTTATTTTGCTGTTTTCTTCATTGCAGAAATGTTATCTGTGATTCTTTATTTTGGTTTGTATAATTCTGTTTCACTTTGTGTATTAAGTAGGGTGTTTTCTCCAAAATAACATCTTTTATGCTAATTTATGGCTGTCTATAACTGTTGATTCTCTGTCCAAAGAACCCCTTTTAATATTTATTGTAAGCATGGTCTTGGTTTTACAAATTTCTTTAGTTTTTGCTTGTCTGGAAATATTTTATTTTCTCATATTTGAGAGATAATTTTGCTGAGTATAGGATTCCATTTGGAGTTCCCTGGGCTGCTTAAATAGTTATTTTGTGTTCTATCATACTGTCAGGTAAATTATCCTGTAATAATTCATCAACTATTTTCTCTCTAGTTTATCCTTTCTGTTCTGGGATATTTATCAAACATACTTTGTTGTTTTTGATAGTGCCTCATAGAATTCTTAGAAGTTTTTTAAGCTTTTTTGTGGTTTGATCTTCTTGTATTTTGGTCTCGAGATTTGTCCTCAAGATCACAGATTCTTGTTTCCATCTTTAC
>NW_022103928.1:27902755-27905635 GCF_000313985.2 Echinops telfairi | reverse complement strand
TCCAGCCATCTCCTTCTGGTTGACTCAGTTGTATTGTGAGTGTCTTCTAATCTGAAGGGCTCATCATCTGGCGCTGTCTGTAACATTGTTTCACTGCTATTCATAAGCTTTACAGCGACTAATCCCTCTGAAGTGGGCAGCCTACGTCAACCTCATAATCTGTTCTTTGTCTGGAAGCTTTTCTGCTGAAACCTGTTCATCTTGTTGTTGTTGTTGTTGTTATTGTTGGGTGCAGTCGAGTCAGTCCGACTTATAGAGACCCAGTGACAACAGAAATAGAGACATCTCGGTCCTGCGCTGCCCTCACAATTGTTCTTATGTTTGAGCTCATTGTTGCAGCCGCTGTGTCCGTCCATCTCGTTGAGGGCCTTCCTCTTTTTCACTGCCCCTCTCCTTTACCACGCATGATGTTCCTCTGCAGGGCCTGGTCTCTGTGAGACAAAGTCTCACTTTGCTTGCCTCTAAGGAGCATTCTGGCTGTACTTCTGCTTGTTTGTTCTTTAGGCAGTCCATGGTACTTTCAGTAATCTTCTTCCCCAGCACCATAATTCAAATGCATCGATTCTCCTCTGGTCTTCTTTATTCATCTTGGAAGACCCTAATATAAGGTGACCAGACGTCCCGCTTTTGGCGGGACAGTCCCAATTTTTAACAATTTTTCCTGCGTCCCGCAGCATTTTAAAAAAGCCCCGATATTTTTAAAAGAATGCATGACAAGCTAGGGTATACGGTTTTCAGCTGCCATGTGGCTATTTCGCCAGGATATGAGTTTTATCAATGGCTTCCCATTTTACCAATGTTAAAATTTGGTCACCTTACCCTAATAGTGTTGGAAATACTGTTGGTAGATCACCCAGCATCACAGTCACGCTCAAGCCACCACAGTACAACAAATCGACAGATAAGCGACTAGAAGCTGAAATAGATAAGGAAGGGCCTCCTCCCACAGCTGGTGCCCTGAACTCAGACTTCTGGCTCCCTGATGTAAATTTGTGATCCATAAAGCCACCCCCTTGTGTTATTTCTGTTACAGTGGTCTTAGGTAACTAACCAAGACAGAAACAAAGTCAGAAGTAGAAATTGGGATAATGTCTCTTTCCAAAATAGCATACTGATTTTATTATGTTATTACCAACTGCAGCCACTGCCAGGGAGTCTTTCCAGATTTAAAAATCTGCCAAACCCAGACTCACACTAGCCTCTCATGAGGGACTTGCCCAAGGCAGTGTCAGCATGAGCCTGTCCCAGGGGATCCTGGTGGGGCCTTTCTTGTTTCGCCTTCACCCGCTCTCTCCTGTGAGGCAGCTGTTTCCCTTCACATCCCAACTCCTTCTGCACCTGCTCCTCTCTAATTGTTTTACAAAGTTGTTGAACTTGTGTTAGAAATTTTGATCTGAATTCTAAGAAAACACCCACGTTTGTACTTCTGGTGCCCCGAGAAGCTTCCCAGAGGAGATTTTGATACCCTGGGACTGGTCACCTGGGTGTCTGACCACTGGACACGCTCTTTCCTCCAGATGTGACTACAGAACACAGTCTCAGGGAGGTCTCTGAAGCTTGGATCTCCAGCAGGCTGCCTCTAGGAACCCTCAAAGCATGAAGAATCAGTATAAATACCTCCCGGGGCTTGAAACAGCCGTAGACGGTAGCCCCTTCCCAGGTGTTAGATGGAAATTTGGGTTTGTTTGATTACTTGTTTGTGTAGTTTTACTGTGTGACTGAGAGTGCTGGAAAGTCTGGAACATCGAGGGACATTCTCTAGCACCGTGGCCCACTTCAAGTCTTGCATGTGACCTAAGGACACTCACAGACACTCGCTGAGATAGCAGAGGAGTTGTGGCCCAGAGGTAGGGAGAATAGAGTGAGTCTGAGGAATAGAATTTAGTGGCCTGTGGCATGAAAGACTGCAGTGGAGGTTTCTGGAAGGGTCCATACTGGAAACCGAGGCTCTTGCTGTTAGCCTGGGGAAGCTGTGAATGAACAGCAGAACATGACCACCTGGTTGTAGGGTGGTGTGGCAGGTCAAAGATTGGAGCTCTCTTGATGAGTTCACATACACGTGTAGTTGGGGTAGGAAGAGCGAGCATGGGTACTTGGACCCAAGAGGGAGAACATGAACCCTGTGATTTCAAAGTTCGCCCAAGGCCCAGGATGGGTCCAAATCCCCTGAGGAAATGGCAAGAGGCAAGAGGCTAAGTGTTCATGGTGTGAAGATTGATGTGCACAAGTAACCACAGGTAGAGATAGAGAGGTGGGGGTGGTTGCTAGTTGCTAAGAAGTCAGTTTCCAACATATGGTGACACTACTCACACATGCGCACACAACAAATACATTCTGGTCCTGTGCCACCCCACGGTCCATTTCGGATGGGAGTGCTGTGATCCACTGGATTTTCTTGACTGGATTTTGGAAGTACCTTGCCAGACCTTTCTCCCTAGTGGGTCTAAAGCTGGGAGCTAGGCCAAAACCTATTCAGCACAAGAGCACAGACAGGTGGCGGCTGCCTCTGAGAGGCATTGGCTGGGAATCACTGGGGCCAAATGGGACTGAGTGGCGAACCTGGTGCACGACCGACAGCTGGCAGAGCAAGGATGAAGAGACAGGCAATTGTTCAGGGACAACCCCCAAAAGAAGAGAGGTGGATTGATTGCATGAAAGGGAGCTCCGCAGGGTTTCTTCTTTGTCACCAGGGAGACCGCTATGGAGATAGAGTGTGTGACCTCTCTACCCTCCTGGGCACAGGTGAAGAAGACTGGCACCTCTGTTCTGCTTCTCAGGAGACTGTGAGACAAGCTTAGATGAGATTGATTTTAGCATTAGCACTTTGATGATAATGCCTCACACCTCTATAGCTCTTTACGAAAGGTGAAGGGACGCTCT
>NW_022103928.1:27899730-27901212 GCF_000313985.2 Echinops telfairi | reverse complement strand
GGGGGGAAGTCCCCCACAACTAATCGCGGGTTCTATAGGCGCAATTGTACAGTTGAAAATAAATAAATATATACATAATATAATAAGGTCAAGAGAGCATGAGAGATGAAGAGAGGTTGAAATAATGGAATCAGACACATTTCATAGTAGCATGCTCACCTCAGCCTCACTTGGTGGTCCACATGGAGATGGGAGACCAGAGGGCAGGAGAGAGGGGGAGGGGAAGGAGGACAAGGAGACAGGGAACAGGAGAGAGAGGACCGGAGAGGAGAGGGAGTCCACGAGAGGCCAAGGGGAATCTTTATTGCTAACCAAGGCTTATAATACCTTTGGGGGAGTTCAAGCCCACTAATTCCAGGTAAAGACATAGGTCACAGGAAGGGGTTGCACTATAGGTTATACAGCAATGAGGGGGCAATAGGAAGGGGAGGGATTGGGGGTACACATGTGACAAGAAGGGCGGATCCTAGATTCAGAATTGCAGCCTGACTTTGGATGTCACTGAGGTTTGATCTGGTCTCTGGATCTCCAAAGAAACCATTATCAGTAGGACGTAAACCCCACCAACAGCAACCAAACCGATGACCCAAGCCTTTAGATAGAAGTAGCCCATTGTCCTTAATAGCAGGGAGCGGGCCTACCTGTGGTGGGCCCAGGCAGTAGTCAGGCAGCTGACTGCCTTCAGGGAGATAACTTGACAGTCATTTACCATTAGTTGCAAGCAGTGTCCAAAGTCTAGCATATCTTTGGGGGAGACAAGGCTGGGGAAAAGTCTCTTTGTAATCCCACAGCAGACCTTCGGGTTGCTAGACTTCAACTCTAGACCTTTCCCAGGCAGCTAAAGGGTAAGCCTTTCCTAGTTTTACAAAACTACTGCCTTCACTGTCAGGCCCAGCTTTCAACAAAGCATCATCAAATAGCAAAAGACAAAACTAAGTGTAACCTCTTAAAATTAAAAACGGTTTTTCCTCAAAAGACTTTACCCCCCCCAAATAAAATTGAAAAGGAAGCTATCGATTGGAAGATGATATTCAGAAACCATATATCTCAACCCCACTCCTGCCACTGAAGTGATTCAGACTCATGGTGACTGCTGCCCCTGGGGTGAGTGACCCAACTATGCCACCAGGCCCCTATCTATCTGAAAAGAACCCACTAGCGAAATGCATGCAAAACTTGAACAAGTGTGGTATAAGACTTCTGTTATCTAAAGAAACCAAGAAATGGGAGGTTTGATAAGTTGTTCAAAATGGTGAATGAAGAAAAACTGATCTAATCTAGAAGCCCACACCTAATTCATAATAAAAGTTAATTTTGAAAAAAGACCCCTTTAAATTTCTGAAAAGCTAATTTTCAAAAGCTCACCTGTGTGTGCAAGTTGGATATTGAGAAAGGAAGACAGAAGGAAAATGTAGTATTGGTGAACAAACCAGTATTAGAAGAAAAACAAGCAGAATATTCGTGTGTGTGTGTGTGTGTGTG
>NW_022103928.1:27898236-27899365 GCF_000313985.2 Echinops telfairi | reverse complement strand
GGAAGCATTTAAGAACTAGAGGAAAGTTGTATGTTTCACCGTTGCTACACTGCACCCTGACTGGCTTGCCTCCTTCCATGACCCTTCTATAAGGGGATGCCCAGCTGCCTACAGATGGGCTTTGGGTTCCCACTCTGCACACCCCCTCTTTCACAATGATACGATTTTTTGTTCTGATGATGCCTGATACAAGCAGAATATTCTTGAAAAGGAAGGATGACAAGACTTTGCCTCGCTCGCTTTAGGCCCGGATCAAGGAAGAGCAATCTCCAGGAGGAGATGTCTTGTTCGGTAAAGCCGAGGGTGAACACAATGTGGGAAGCACTCAGTGAGACAGAGTGACACAGTAGTCCCGCTCAGACCAGCAATCATGACCATGACAGTGGAGTGGGCAGTATTCCGTTTTGTTGTCTGCAAGGTCACCGTGAGTTGGAGTTGGAGCTGACTTCACAGCAACTAAAACCAACCAAGTGCTCCAGAAATACAACCTGTGAGCTATTCTGTAATAATCAACCATTGTCATCCCTCTGTTACAGGTGGAGTTCAGAGGCAAGAAATAACTTCCAAGGGCATAAAGATAGGAAAGAGGTGGAGCCTGAGATTTGAACACGGGTCTTCTGACCCCAAAGCTCAGACTCAGCGTCATGCTGTGTGACAAAATGAGAACTGAATCACGCGCCTAAGTCTGGAGTCAGCGTGTCCTGGTGGAGCAACCGAGCTTCAGAGCTCCTCGCCTTCCCCTACACCTTCGTTTTCTTGATAGAAGTTTTACCTCCCGATTTCTTAAGCGGTTGAAGGGCTCTCCTTGGAGAGTACGTTTTCTTTACTGAGGATTTTGTTCTGGAAGTCTCTTACCAGGAGGGCCTCTGCAGGAGCTCCTCCGTTAAGAAGAGAGAGCTCCTCTTGCCCACCCAACCCCACCCCTGCCCTGCACCCATGATTCAGCTCCAGAGCAGCCCAAGTGAGTGCGATCCGGACACCGCAGCAGACGGTGTATCTAACCTCCTGCCTGAGTGCAGCCCCGTCTTCTAATATGACTGACTTAGAGGGCCTGAACCCTCCCAAAGCATGACTGCCGAGCCAAGATACACTTAGCGGTGGACCAGCTAGGGAGATGAACTCAGTTGTT
>NW_022103928.1:27894888-27896618 GCF_000313985.2 Echinops telfairi | reverse complement strand
TCCAGCCCTACAGCCGGACGGGTCCTAAGGGAAGGTTATATAATTGAAGGGAAGAAATTAAGAAACAGACAAAAGTTTCGGGGTGCTCACCTCTGCGATGGCATCAGGTCGGGGCAGAGAAAGAACGAATGTATTTTACATCAACTTACATAGTCTCAGGCATGCAAGCCCCCTTAATTACAAGTAACTACATAGGTAATGATGTGGGCAGTACCTTACCCTTAGAGGTCCCTGAGTTCATCAGGGGAATAGCCTAACACCAGTGCTGGGGGCAGGGAAGGGAGTGACTGTCCCCTGAGCAGGGAGAGCAATAGCAACATGTCCTATATTAGATTAAGCTGTGGGCCAGATAGCAATCAGCCACATGCTTGTGAGAGGTCACTTTAAGGCAGCACTATTCTGGGAGCCTCCCAGGCTTCTTAAATATGAGCATAACGAATTCATCCGCATGCACTCTCTTCCCAGTCCTCAGTTTCCCACAGAGATATTTTTGGTTGTCACAATTGAAAGGGACACTACTGGCATTCATTACGAAAGCGCCAGGGACACTGCTAACTAGCCCATAATGCCTAGGACATCCCCCACCACAAGCAACTCTTTGGTCCAAACTGTGAGTAGTGCCAAGGCTGAGACATCCTAGAATAGAGAATGAGTTCATGTTCTTCAGGCTAGTATGGTCGTGGAGGACCATGTTGAGGACCTGACACTTGAGCAGAGGTCAGAAAGTGAAAATGGAAAGCTCCAAGGAAGAGCATCGTACCAGGGCCCAGCACGTACCGAGGCCCAGCAAGAATCAAGGGCCCAGCAAGTACCGAGGGCCCAACAAGTACCGAGGGCCCAGCAAGTACCGAGGCCCAGCAAGTACAAGTACCGAGGCCCAGCAAGTACCGAGGGCCCAGCAAGTACCGAGGGCCCTGCAAGTACCGAGGGCCCAGAACGTACCGAGGCCCAGCAAGTACCAAGGGCCCAGCAAGAATCGAGGCCCAGCACGTATCGAGGCCCAGCAAGTACCGAGGGCCCAGCAAGTACAAGTACCGAGGCCCAGCAAGTACCGAGGGCCCAGCACGTACCGAAGCTCAGCAAGTACCGAGGGCCCAGCATGTATCGAGGCCCAGCACGTATCGAGGCCCAGCAAGTACTGAGGCCCCGCATCAAGAATGCTTTCACCAAGAACAGCGTGTGTGCAGTTGAGCTGATTCTTCCCCACCCTGTTTCAGATGAAAAGACGTTAGCTTTCCTGTGTTCTAGAGACCGTGGCAGAGTCCCGTCTGACACCATTTTGGTCTTTGTGCTTAATATCCTTGATGTCGTGCCACCCGTCTCGTCTGTGGTCATGGGTGTTCAGTGCAGCAACCCTCTTCTTGAGATAGTCTCTAAATTCAGGTGGGATGTACTCAAGGAAATATTTTGGCTGGCCTGGACTTGTTTTGGGTTTCTTCTGTTTCATCGTGAACTTGAGCAATGGATGGTCAGTTTCTGTAGTTAATTCCTAGCCTTGTTCTAGCTGCTCATATTGAGCGTCTTCATTACCTCTTTCCAACGATGTAGTTGACTGAGTACTGTGTCTTCCATTTGGTGAGATCTAGGCCCCGAGTCATTTGTGTTGTTTAAAAAAAAGTATTTGTTAAATGTTTTGAAAACGATGATGGCAAAATATGTACAAATGTGCATGATACAATTGATGTATGGATTGTGATAAGAGCTGTAAGAGCCCCCAATAGGATGATTTA
>NW_022103928.1:27884012-27894423 GCF_000313985.2 Echinops telfairi | reverse complement strand
TAGGAGCACTAGTGGAGCTGGAGCAACAGCCCGGATGTCCACCGGACTGCCCTCGGCTCCACCATGGGTCTGTGCCCCACTGTACCTGCCTGTTGTGCACTTGGTGTCAACTGGCTGCTTTGTTGGGTTGTCCTGTACCGTCTTTGCACCTCTGGATCCCAGCCTCCTGCCGTATCTGATACCCAACTCGTTTGAAGCCATAAAAAAGAGAGGTGTTTGTGGAGTCGCCTAGACAGCTGCCTCACCCCCTGTTCATTCTTTCTTTTTATAGATCCAATCTCAGCTTATTCCCAAATGTTGTGAGTGTGGGAACTGGGACTCAGTGGGTTAAAGGGCTTACCTTCTGAGGTCAGTCACAAGCAGTGCTTCCCAAGTGGAGTGAACATTCATGCATTCATCTTTCCTTCTTTCTCTACCTCCTTCCTTATACACATCACTCCATTTTGTTAACAAAGGGGAACCTTCTGTCTGCCAGACACAGCTCCCTCCCCTCCCGGGAAGGCATAATTGATAGATGGTAGGAGAGAGGTGTGCTCAGACAGAATACCTAACCCAGCTGATTCTGGGAGAAGGAATCAGGAAAGGGTTCCCAGAGAAGGTGATGACCACACTAAGGCTTAAAGGATGGCTGAGAGTTAACCAGGCAGAAGGAGACATGAGAGCAGGGTGTACGAAAAGGAAGGTCAGGGAGCTCACCGTGCACAGAGAAGGACAAGTTGGTCTAGACTTCTGGCGGCTGGTGAGGAGGAGGCAAAGGCCATGCAATCATGAGGGGGCCCTATATGGACCATCTGCTACCTGCCAGGCAGCAGACTGTGTGCTAGCTCAACAGGCTTCAGAGTGGGATGCTATTAATATCCACAGTTACAGATGAGGAAACTGAGGTGCAGAGAGGCTACATAACTTGTCGAAGACCACACAGGTAATGAGTCCCAGAGAAACCCACTGCCATTCAATCAATTTTGAGTCATAGTGACGCTATAGGATGGGGTAGAACTGCCCCTATGGGTTTCCGAGAGCAGAAATCTCTACTGGAATAGAAAGCCTCATCTTTCTCCTTCAAAACAGCTTGTGGTTTTGAACTGCTGACCTTCAGATTATCAGCTCAGTGTATAACCCACTCCTCCACCAGGACTCTTGCGTGTCAGAGAAAGTGCTAAGAAGGACTTGGGAAATTGTATGCTTTTCGGATTATATGCCAGTGAAACTGCTGAGATTTTGAAAAAGAAGAACGATGTGGGATGGGTCTCAGGCAGTGGCTTCAGGCAGCCTGGTAGCATGTTCTCTAACCCTACTGCTTAAACGGAGCAGGGCCTCCTGCTGCTGCCCTCATTGATGCCCGCCCCTGCTGATTGCTCTGTGTCCTCCCACAGGTGGAAGGACAGTCCAGAGCCCAGGCCATTGCACAGGAACTGCTGTCTTCAGAGAAAGCGTGAGTCCCCAAGCAGCTGCCTATGGCCTTGAGCTTGTAAACAAAACATCACCTCCCCCAGGCTCATCCAGGATGGGAATATATGCACACTCAACCCTCTCTCCCTCTGCAGATACGTGGAGATGCTCCAGCACTTACATCTGGTGAGTTAATCATTTTAATTGTCCAAAACTAATTGCCCTTTTACAAGGCTATGATAAAAGAGACAGAAAGCAGTGAGGAGACAGAGGTGAAATCCATTGGCAGCAGACAAGTGTTCACCGAAGCTTTTTAGGGAAGTCTGTCTCCTGATTAATGTGCTTTGGTGAGGGGGGAGGGAGTGGGGTGGGAGGTGTTGAGGTTTCTGGAAGGATGCTTGCGTTTCCTCAGCCCTGTTTTGAGGAGGGTGGAAGGAAAGCCCAGGTTTTCCTAGGCAGCTCCAGGCTATGTGTACATTAGATTACAGGTGAATGTGTACGTGTGTGTGTCAGTTGTGTGGAGAAGGTGGTAAGATCAACTAGGGTATGCAAGAAGATGTAACCAGTCACCCCAGAACGGAGGGAATAAAACTTGAGTCTCCAGCGTCTTCAGAGCATCTGAGACTAGACTTTGGGGGAGGGGGAGAGGATAAATAAACAGACTGACTCTTACAGGCCCTGCTCCCTGTTCCATCGGAAGAGCCTCACCTGAAGTGTTTCCCTTTGCAGTCAGTGCCATTCAGTTCAACAAACAGGAGCTGGGCATGGACAGAGCGTGCGAGTCAGCTTTCCCGCAGGGCCACTCCAGGGAAAGGGACAGATTGGTAGACAAGTGACTACGGGGCGTGTAGGTGCAGAGTGCTCGGCCATGTCGGGAAACTGGGTCAGCTTCCCTGGGAAAGTGTGAGCTCCACCTGGAGACTGATGAAGAAAGGGGGCTTTCAGGCAAAGGGGAGAGCAAATCTAGGACATTCTAGACATCTTAAAGGCCTCATGGAGGCAGTGGTTGTTCAGTTGGAGCATTCTTGCTGTCCATGCGGGAGACCCGAGCTTGATTCCAGGTCAGTGGACCTCCCATGCAGCCACCCATGGTCCTTGGAAGCCTGCGTGTTGCTTTGGTGCTGAATAGGTTTGGGGGAAGCTTTTAGACGAAGACAACGGAGGAAATACAGACACCTCCTTTTGAAAGTCAGCCATGGGAAACCGGATGGATCCCAACGATCAGATTTGTTGATCACGGGCATAGCGTGGGACTGGGCAGTTTGATTGTCCATGGTGTTGCTTGGAGTTGAGGGTCAACTAGATGGCAGCTAACAACAACAACCTCAGCATGGAGTGTCACATTGTGACTGAGCCAGCACGAGACCCACCCCACGCTCACCCCCCACGGTCAAAGTTCTTTGGGCCGTCATCTCTGGGAGTACCATAGTCCTCACCACTTCTCCAGGCCAGGACCCATGTCAGTCATTCCATGCTGACGCCAGTCTCACTTGAACCGAGAGCCCCAGGCCCTAGGGAGAGGGCAGCGCACTCTCCCGGCCCTTCATTTTTTCTTCACTACACACATCATTAAACTCAGAAGCCCTTGGGTATGGAGAACCACCACCACCCATCCCCCCCACCTGAGACCTAAAAAAACCATCTAGCAAGAACGGGAAGGCACTTTCCTCTCTCTCCTCTCTCGCTTGCCCCTGAGCTGGCGCGTGTCAGAGGGGCTGGGCCTTCTTGTGCGATGACTTTGTTCAGAGGATTTTTACTGGTAAACTTCCATCTGTGTTTGCACTGCCTCCTGCCAGTTGGAAAGCTGCTGGAGCCACCGGTAATCCATAATCATTTCCCAACGACGGGGAATAAAGAAAGAGCCCATAAAAATCACAGCTTACAAGCTAGTTTCGGGAAATTATGGTCTGGAGCTTTATTTATGACATCAGCATTGATGGGGATGGAAATGGCAGCAATTCCCTCAATATGACCCCGGATCCTAGCTTGGGACACTCCTCTTAAAGGAGCCCCATAGCTCCTTTCAACCACTTTCCAACCTTGGATCCATTCCTGGTTGCTAACATGGTAAGCCCTCCCTCTCTCCCCCCAAATCACCCCTTAGAGATTTGATACTATTGAAATCCTCAAGCTGCCCATGATGAGGAGGGGCCAACTTTGCTTGCTTAACCTCCTCAGCTGGAGTGGTCCTTGCCTCCCTTATGCGGTGGCTAGGGGAGGGGGGAATCTGAATAGATTCAGAAAGGCAGGTCTGGTGAGTTGAATGAGTTTGAACAATGCTGGGGAGCAGAAGGTACGTCAAACCAAGCTCCCCGACAGTCTCATCTACTGGAGAAGTCAATGTAGAGCCAGGGAGCATTCTGTACTCCTTAAGCATAGTGAATGTGTCTGCCTCTACCTGTTGTGCTTTTTGTCCATAGACGACATGAAGAAATAATTTTCAGTTGTATAAGGAGGACCTTGTTTCTGTTCTAAATCTTTTCTGGGCTGTTCAGGGCACAGCAAGCATGCTGATGTTTGGAAAATTCAGAGGGAAACCAAATGTAGTTCCTCAGGAAGAGATGTGCTTCTTTCTAAGCCAGCGTTGTCCAGGAACTGAGTTCTCAGTATCTGGAGGTATGAGCTCTGGAGCTGGTGAGCAGAGACGCTCACCAGGCATGTGACTTTGTTGTTTCAGAGTCCAGGAAAACATTATGTGTGACCTTCAAAGGTCCCTTCCTCAATTCCTTGGTTCCCCCACTCTGAGAACTTGGTGGAATTCAGACATTTAGCCCTAAAACCTGTATCCAAATGAAAATTTACTCAGAATACTAATGTGAAGAATGGATGAAAGTGGAAGTGCTTTGGTTCTAAGTGAGTTGGAAGCCAGAGTTTGGGTTCTGAGCACCCCGCCCCCACTCACACCCACCTCTATTAAACCTGGGTCTCCACAGAACACAATATGGTCATTTATTTCTAGACTAGACCTATCAAAAAACCCACTGTTGTCAAGTCAATTTTTATTCAAAGTGACTGTACTGGACAGAGTAGAACTGCCCGTCCTCTCCCCCCCAAGGCTATCGCTCTTTCCAGAGCAGACTGCTGTATCTTGCGCCCAGCATGGCTGGTGAGTTGTAACCGCTGTTTTGAGCAACCACAGCTATCTAGTCCCAAACATCCACTCCCCACTTCTCCCTCCCCTCAGTCCCTGCCAAATAGCAATCTGCTTTCTGTGTCTATCAATTTATCTATTCTTGATATTTCATTTTAATGGAATCATATCATATATGACCTTTTGTGTCTGGCTTATTTTGCTCAGCGTAATGTTCTCATGGTCCAGCTACTTTTAGATGTATCTGAACTTCATCATCTTGTATGGGTGAATGATGTGGTCCTTTGTATGCTTTCTGTGTTGTGACTGTTGTAGATAGTGCTGTCACGGGCATCCACCTGTCCTTCGCTTGGGTATCCACCTAGGAGTGGAGTTGCTGGGTCATGTGGTAGTTCCATATGTCACTTTTTGAGGAACTGCCAAGCCTTTATCTACTCTTTTTTACTGTTTTCTGTTTTAATCTTTTCATTACTGTGATGGAAGAGTGCATTCCTTGCATACTAGACTCTGACCACATCACGCATTTCCTCTCATTCTGGGCGCTGTCTTATTGTTTAGTACTATTTTAGTGCGTTTGTGTGGAATGTTCACCCAGCAGATCAGGTTCCCATCCAACAATCTCTACACTCCTCGGTGCCATCAGGTGCGTGCTCCCCATGCTGCACACGCTCCTTCACTTGGCTCTGGCTGTCTAGTTTCCACCATCGCGTCGCTCTAGACTTTCATCTTTGTTGTAAAGTAATTGTTAACGGTTTGGCCTCATCTAGGTGATTTTTAAAAAGGAACACCGTACTTACAGGGGATACTCTTTTGGGGAGCATTTTGGTAATTAAGCTAAAAGGTGACCTCAGGGATTAGTTCAGATCAAATCTTCACCAGGAACCCAAGGCTTTTGTCTCAGGGAGTCTCTCACCTCCACCAGTCCAGTGAAGTCTGCACTGTTGAGAATTTGAGTCTGTTCCACGTCGTCTCCTGTTCTATCAGGCTCCTTCTTCTGTGGCCCTGACCATCTGGTGGGTGCTGAGAGCTGGCAGCGTCTGCTTCTGCTGGTTCCAGGGGATAGGAGGCCATGGTTCATGTGGACTGTTAGTCCTGTAGAATAGGGCTTTTTCCCCATGATCCTTTGGTTTCCTTCCTTCTCATTTATTCCAGACAAGCAGAAACCAATCGTTTTTCTTAGATCACTGCTCACAAGTTTTTAGAATCTCACACACTCACCACTCACCAGAATATGATGTAGACCCACAATTTAGGAACTATATTTTGTCAGTTGGTCAAAATGTCTGTGGGTTGTGTTGTCAGTCTCTTGATAATTGCCACAAGGCAGAAAGCAAACATGCCTCCACGCTCCATCGGTCTTTACCCTATTCTGATACCAACCATTCCTCCCACATCACTCTACTTCAGTGGTTCTTGACCTTCCTCATGCCACGACCCTTGAATACAGTTCATGTGCTGGTGACCCCAACCATAACATTATTTTCGTTGCTATGTCATAACTGTAATTTTGCCACTTTTATGAATCATCATGTAAATATCTAATATGCAGGATGTATTTTCATTGTTACAAATTGAACACGATAAGTCACAAAAATATGTCATGATAAATTGTGAAATATTTATTTCTAATGACAAATAAATGAAATTTTGTCTTGAAGCATGGTGTAGCATGGGTAACAGTCTTCACGCCGGGTGCTCGTATGTGGGCGGATCTGCATGTGGGCGGATCTGCCTGGAGACGGATAGAGGAGCGGTGTCTCAGTTCCTAAGACCATTGGAAATATGTTTTCCGATAGTCTTAGGCGACCCCTGTGAAAGGGTTGTTCAACCTCTAAAGGGGTCACAACCCACAGGTTGAGAACCGCTGGCCTAGCGCATTCAGTCAGCATTGACTGCTATTATGTGAGCACCTCCCCTGGGCTGGGCACTGGAGGGAAGCAGACACAACACCTAATCCTAAAGCTTGTCAGAGAAAAGGCAGTCTGTACCAATCTTGCCAAGATGTCGCTGCATTCTCATTTTACAGAAAATGAGTTGAGGCCCACAGAGATAAAGTGACTCCTGCCAAGCCACACATAGGCCGCTGTGCAGGCAGACAGGGACTTGTGGGTGTGGCAAGTGAGCGAGGGAGTTCCGTGCCCCAGGAGTTTGACCTTCCTCTTGTAGGCTTTGGAAAGCTGCCAGTCGGTTCTCCTCCCCCTTGTCTCTGTTCGGTCCTTTTGTCCCTCCCCTTGGCCACCATTGGGTCCTGGGTTCCATCCCTCTCACCCAGATGTCTTGAGACAGCCTCCCCTGGTCTCACTCCCAGCTGAACATTCTAAGAAAGATAGCTGGTTGTGCTATTCCCCTGCCCAGCACTCTCTAGTGATTGAGTCACCGGGGATAAAACAGAAACCATCCCCAGTTCACTGCCAAGGAGTTGAGTCCAACTCATAGCAGCCCTATAAGACAGACTAGAACTGCTCCCAGGGGTTCCGAAGCTGTCACTCTCTACAGGAACAGAAAGCTTCATCTTTCTCCCACACAGAGGCTGGTGGTTTCGAACTGTTGACCATGCAGTTAGCGGCCTAATGCATAACCATTATGCCCCCCGTCCCTTAGAATAGCCTGCAGGTTTCTGTATGGCGTGTCCCCTGCCTGGCCCTCCAGCATTAGCATGGGACAGTCCAGTCTATGTAAGCACACATGGATGCTTACACACATTCACATATACACTGCCCTCAAAGCGCACTCAGCTTCTCAGTTTCTCATCCACCACTGGGCCTTGGCACATGCTGTTCCCCCATCTGGAACACTCTCCCTTGGCTCAGTTTAGATCTTGCTTCCCTGACAGAGCCAAGGGAGTGCTTCCTCCACGGGCTTACCACGGCCCCATACTTCCCCGACCACAATATTTATAGCGCTGAGCGGAAGTCATCTTTGTAGTCCTCTTTTTCCCTTGGATTTTAAGCTCTTAGAAAGGCAAAACCGGGTCTTTCCTATCTTCCACCCCCTCTCAGGATTCAGCACAAAGCAGGCACTCAGAGAATGCTGTTGATGGAATAAAGGAGTGACTATGGGTGTCTTCTACCCGCCTTTGCCCGCGATGAGGTGGGTGCCAGGGCCCCCAGGTGTGATGCTGGGGCAGAGTTGTTGAGACAGTAAGGACCTTCCAGGAAGTCACGGTATGGCTGGCACTCAGCATGTCCTGCCGATGTAGGCAGTTTGAAAGTGGATGTTTGTGGCAATTTCAATTACGCTCTGGCAGTTTAAATGAATTGTGTTAATGATGGCCATCCCGCCCAGGGGACTGAGTCCATTCAGTGAAAACTAATTACAGACCAGAAGCCAGCTTCAGAACAATTAATATTTAAGGCCCATGGAGTGTGGCGTGAATGCCGCATTGATCTTGTCTTTGCTTGTCCTTCCTTTTCTCCCGCTTTCTCCTCACTGGGGCGCCTTTGGCGTCAGGGTGACCCTGGTCTGGGCTCCCTCCTGACTTCCTCTCCTTGTCTGTTAAATAAGGGTCATGCAGTCAGCCAGCCAGCCAACAATATAAAGCACCTGTTCTGGATCATACACGATGCTCAATTTAGAAACATATTAGCCGCTCCCAAGTCAGCTCTGCGCCCGATGCCCCGTGTACCACAGAGTGAAGCATCGCCAGGCCCCGTGTCATCTTCACGGCAGTCAGTACGCTCAAACCCATTGCTGTGTCCATGGCATACAATGAGTGCCTTCCAGACTTAGGGCTCATCTTGAGATCTAGATGGTTTTGATGGGTGGAAGAAAATCACCAGGCCTTTCTCTCTGGAAACAAAAAGTACATGGCCCTGCTTCAAAGAAGTCGGAGTTCACATCACATTACAGCCATCACGTGGATGGCACTCTGCAGCTCACAAAGCCATTTTCTTTCTTTCTTTTAGGGAAAGAGAAAAGCTTTGTGTAGACAGACTGAGAGTAGCCATTGCACGCTGCTTCTGAACCTCAGCCAAGAGTTGGTTCTGGTTAAAGGCAGCCTGTTCTTTCCCTCTTAGAGCTCTTCCTCCCTTTCATCCTCTGATCTCAAGGCTGGGGCCAAGCAGAAGCTTCCTTCCGCATGGCTAGGGCTCCAGGTAGATGCTACACCTACTAGCCTTGAGCACCTGGCAGTGAACAGAACTTCCTGAGGCTGGAGACTTTTCACCAGTAGCAGATACTGAGGTGCTTCTAAGACCCCTAGATGTAGCTTCAGCAAGACCACCTGCCTTCACTGGGACGTGTTTGGACCCATCAGGATGGGCAGTGAGACCCTGGAACTTCATCTGAGGCTGATTTGGGGAGCAGCATTGGTGGGGGGGGGGCTTGTTGGAGGCACAGAGCCTGTATTTCCCACATCCCAACCACCAACCAGTAAGCTCTTTCATGGTGCACATCTTACCAAACACCTCGCCTCCCCAGAAGAGTACAAAGCTTTTGGTTCGCAGCGGGTATTGTGCAAACTTTTCCTCCCCAGAAACGACAGCGGCCACCATCAGGGTGCAGGGCCCGTGTCCTCAGAGTCCACAAAGCCATTTTTATCATTGCCACGAGCCTCACAGCGACCTCATGCTCCAGTTGATGGTGCTATTTAAGCATGTCACAGAGGGGGAATCTGAAGCTCAGAGAAGTAACAACTTGTCCAGAGTCATCCGACAGTTGTGTAGAGCAGCCAGGCTCAAACCTCAGCCCAGTCTGAATGAAAGAAGGTATGGAAAGCCTCCCACCCAGCCACTCAAGTCAGAGGGGTCATGGTCCTCATCAGGAAACTGGGCATCTTCTTTTCGTGCCCAGTGATGCCAGGGATGACAAGACCTGCAGGGCCGGAGACAGGCCCTGAGCATGGAAACCCGCCAAGACAGAATCAAAGGCCACCCCAGGGCTGCATGGAAAACCTTTGCCCCAGGTTCACAATGACCCCGAGGATGTCAGAGCCAGCTGTGGGCCGCAATACTGAAGCAGACCTCATGGGCTCTGGTTTCTGGGTCTCAAGGTTTAGGGTCTATTCTCTTCTAGTTCATTACATAGTGCCTAGAGGCTTAAAAGCTGCCAAGTGGCCATCCAAGGTCAACACTGGGTCTCTATTCCCCTGGAGCACCAGAGGAAGAAGGAAAATCAGGAATAGGAGGCGGACATGAGCAACGGCCTCCTTTGCCAGGAGACCAGAAGAACTGGCTCGTTCCCTACTACCATGGCTGAACATTGTGATCAAAGATTACATGAAAGACATCTGATCAAAAAGGGAAACTGAAGAACAGAATGACCAATTCCATGGACTCTAGATTTTCTGGAGCCACAGAGGTGGGAGGAGCCGCCTGAACCGATTGCCCTGACATCCTCTTTAAACCTGAAGCCACAGATATCTCCAGTCATTTTCTTGGACGCAAACAATAGTTCAGCTTAACTAGTACAGAGTGTCTGAGCGTTTGTACTCTTTTAAGAACCACGTGGAACGGAATTGAGAAAAGAATGTGAAAGATTAAATAGGAGCGTAGGGGGCAGGGAGGTCATGTAATAGGAAGGAGCGAGCAGACAAGGAGACAGCTCAAAGAATGTGGTACAGATATTTGTGTGGATGCAGCTACATAGACAACATAGGAAGTGAGTCCTCCACCAGCCCGTAGATGTAGAAAGGCTCACAGCCCAGCGCCATCTTTCCCCTTCTCCTCCCCACCCCCGTCTCCTTGCAGGGTCTGATGCCATCCTGGTATATTTGGGTGGGAATATGGTGGCAGCGTTGGCTTTTGCAGTGGTGATGGCAGCACCAAGCTCTGCAGCAACAACCCTCAGCTTCTGAAGCCCTGCCTCTTCTCTGGGTGTCAGCAACAGCTCTGCCAAGACACCTTTGAATCCAGCACATTCCAGCCAAGCCACGCTCTGGGGCCAAGATGAGCTTTGTGAACAGTGAGATGTCAGCAGGAGAGTTACTTCCCC